>NC_064630.1:585827279-587027279 GCF_023864275.1 Schistocerca cancellata | reverse complement strand
CACAAGACTGCCGCTGTGGAAGCTCCTTGGAGAGCAAACAGCATCTTAATGCTGCAGAACGGTTCATTAAGAGCTATGTTTTGAGCAGATACAATTCTGTACTTTCTTTCGCGACTGATCACGCATCTTCACAGTAATCAGTAAACTTCCCGAAACTGAACAGATGACGCACCAGGCGATATTTTTCGAGTACTAGAACTACCGCTGATTGAGCACATTGACCTAGTATCCATCGATGGAAAGTATACGAGGAAAATGCTGTGCAACGCAACACACTGGAAGCCGCGCGGGGTAGCCGTTCGGTCTCAGGCGTCATGCCACGGTTCGCGCGGCTCCTCCGTCGGAGGTTCGAGTCCTCCCTCGGGCGTGGGTGTGTGTGTGTGTGTTGTTCTTAGCGTAAGTTAGTTTAAGTAGTGCGTAAGGCTGGGGACCGATGACCCCAGTAGTTTGGTCCCATAGTCCTTCTCACAAATTTCCAACACGCTGGAAAACATTGACGTATCACACTGGAAAACATTCTATAATCAGCACGTGAATTAGTATCGACAATATTGCCAGATTAATGACTAAGTAATCAATCACCTCGGACAGATGTAATATCTCAGAACACAGCTTTAGTTCAGAATATACTCCGAAGCGCCAAAGAAGCTGGTATAGACATGCGTATTAAATACAGAGAGATGTAAACAGGTAGAATACGGTGCTACGGACGGCAACACCTATATAAGACAACAAGTGTCTGGCGCAGTCCTTAGATCGTTTACTGCTGCAACAATGGCAGGTTATCAAGATTTAAGTGAGTTTGAACGTGGTGTTGTAGTAGGAGCACGAGCGACGGGACACAGCATTTCCGAGGTAGCGATGAAGTGAGGATTTTTCCGTACGACCATTTCACGAGTGTACCGTGAATATCAGAAATCCGATAAAACATCAAATCTCCGACATTGATGCGGCCGGAAAAACATCCTGCAAGAACGGGACCAACGACGACTGAAGAGAATCGTTCAACGCGACAGAAGTGCAACCCTTCCGCAGATTGCTGCAGATTTCAGTGCTGGGCCATCAAGAAACATTAGCGTGCGAACTATTCAACGAAACATCATCAATATGGGCTTTCGGAGCCGAAGGCCCACTCGTGTAACCTTGATGACTCCACTACACGAAAGTTTGCGCCTCGCCTCGGCCCGTCAACACCGACATTGGACTGCTGATAACGGGAAACATGTTGCCGGATTGGACGAGTCTCGTTTCAGATTGTATCAAGTGCATGCACGTGTACGGAAATGAAGACGATCTCATGAATCCATGGACCCTGCATGTCAGCAGGAGACTGTTCAAGCTGACCGAGGCTCTGTAATGGAGCGGGGCGAGTGCAGTCGGCGTGGTATGGGACTCCTGATACGTCTAGATACGACTCTGACAGGTGACACGTACGTAAGCATTCTGTCTGATCACCTGCATCCATTCATGTCCCTTGCGTATTCCGACGGACTTGTGCAATTCCAGCAAGACAACGTGACACCCCACACGTCCAGAACTGCTACAGAGTGGCTTCCTCTGGCCACAAAATCCCCAGACATGGACGTTATTGAGCATATATGTGATGCCTTGCAACGTAGAGTTCAGAAGAGAGCTCCAACCCCTCGCACACTTAACGAATTTATGGACAGCCCTACAGGATTCATGTTGTCAGTTCTCTTCAGACATTAGTCGAGTCCATGCCACGCCGTGTTAGGGCACTTCTGCCTGCTCGCAGGGGCCCTACACGATATTAAGCAGGTGTACCAGTTTCTTTGGTTCTTCAGAGTACTTAGGCTGAAATAAAAGCCGAATTCAAAACACCTACGAAAACTCGCGAGGTTCTACTACCTTTCACCTGTGAGACTAAACAGCAAGCAGCTTGTTTGCTTGCCAGCTGCATGTTTGGTTATCAGTTTCGCTCGTTTTATTTTCGAAGCATCTTCAGTGACGATTTTATATCGTCGTTTCTTGATATAAGAGCCGCATTGGAGCTATGTTTGGTTTTTCTATTGAGTTTAATTTATATTCGTGACATTTACGTGCAGATTTCACTACTTATACCTCGCGTTTAATGAGTATAATTTTGAAAACATGTCATTACTCTTTGTGGTTGCTTCCTTTAATGTCTGTTATGAGCTCACAGGCAACATGCATGTTTTCAAAAATACGGTTGTGAAAACGCGAGGTATATATAATTAAATGGTTCAAATGGCTCTGGGCACTATGGGTATAATTAAATGTGTGCGTAAATTTTAAGAATGCGGTCTCCCGCACTAAATAGAACAGCCAAGTAGAGTTCCATCGCGGCATATATCTGCATGAAGAAATGACGACATGACAACGACACTGAGATGCTTCAAAAATAAAATTAGCGGAACAAGTCTAATGTAAGGTTTTAATATGTTTTCTGCCATTGTGAATATTTGACCTTTGCTGTACTGGGACAAAAAGTATGAGCGCGTTGCACGAGTAATGGATAAGACCCTTGACTGTGTTTAATGTAATCTGCGGTACGCTTGGTCGCCAGTCAGCGGCGTAGCGCTTGGGCATTCTTATTAGAGGTTTATATTGTGCCGGCCGCGGTGGCCGTGCGGTTCTGGCGCTGCAGTCCGGAACCGCGAGGCTGCTACGGTCGCAGGTTCGAATCCTGCCTCGGGCATGGGTGTGTGTGATGTCCTTAGGTTAGTTTAAGTAGTTCTAAGTTCTAGGGGACTTATGACCTAAGATGTTGAGTCCCATAGTGCTCAGAGCCATTTGAACCATTTTTTTGTTTATATTGTAAGCAGCAGTTGTTTTTTAGAGAAGGAGACCTGATATTTATTAATCTGGGAAAAATTATCTGGAATACTTCATTATGGAGATGAGAAACTTGTTTGTAAAGATATTTCGTTGACTGTATGGATGGAGATTTTCGTAGCAATATTTCAAGATAACCAAAGCACGAGCAAAAATGAATGTTTGTTCGTCAGAACTATTAACTGAAGGAAACCTTTGTCCTTTAGAAAACTAAAAATATTCATGAATTAGTGTTAATGTGATCTCTTTGTTTTCGCTGTATCACAAATAATGCAACTTATTTAAATGTCTATAATTTTTGTAATGCTTCGTAATTGTTAGAGTCTTATGTTGTACAGACTTATTTGGCAATAATCATAATTAAATTTTCAAAGAACTCTTTTCTTGAAAATAAAACCCTCCTCATTCATGCTTGTAGAGTTTTAAATATTTTGCAGTGTATGCATTGCACCTTACGCCACACGCAGCCACAGTTTGTTCCTGACAAGCGAAGAAAAATTTAATAGCGAGCAAATTATTTATCTTTAATTGCTGCATTTTTCTGATTAAAATTTACTTTCGAGAACGTCAGTATACCAGACACTGTGAAATTTTGCTTTTTGCCAAATTTAAAGATTCTACGTAAATAGGAATACCCTATAGGTTTAATGAGTGAGTTTGGGAGTATGAAAATGTGTGACGTAAATGCCGGTATCTTTTGATTGCACTGACGTAGAAGCTTACGTTTATTATAGTGCTTAGGGACCATAGAATTTCTACTTGATACGTCAACCCATACCTGAGAAAAAGTGATCTTAACAGACGTATGAGCAGACAAACAATCTGACAACAAAGAACAAAAAATTTTTTTTCGCGCGATATAATTACAAATTAACAATTTTTGAATATTTTCCTCTGATTGTACTGTGAAACCTTTTGTTCTTTCCAAATTTCTTGATTCTTGGTCTGCGTGAAGTAACCTGCAGGTTTTCGTGTGAGTTTTCGTGTATCAAAATATATGGCATAAATGGTGTATCTTTCGACTTCATTGACTAAGAAGCTTAGAATTTTTTCACCGCCAAGGGACTGTAGACCTTATAATGTGACACAGGTTTCAACTTGATACGTCTACCCCTACCTGAGAAAAAGGGTTTTTACAAATCGGACATATAGACAGAAGCACGGATGGACAACAGCGTGAATCCCGTAAGGGTTCCGTTTCTACCGACTGAGGTACAGAACCCTAAAAGAGATTTAGATATATGTTTATTGTGTTTTGATTCGTCTTCTAAGGAGGCTATTTAATCTCGTAGTAAGATTTTGTGGAATAAGTAAAAATCAAAGAATTGTAATTTGCAGTTTGGTTTACGAACGAGAACGTTCCGTAGAAAATTTATCGCTTCGTCACGTATAAATTTCATGCAAGCCCGGAGGTTTTAGTTTGGATTAAAATGTTAGAAACGAGATGTGTTATCTGCGCGCGGTGTGCGGCAGCTACCGAAAGGCTGCGATACGCATCGAGAGAAGAGTAATGGGAAGTCGGCACGGTAGGGCACGCCTCATCCGAAACATTAGCCGAGGGGAGCAGGCAGTCTGCATTCGCTGCTCCCCCATCACTCAGGCGCGCCTGAAGAACGCGCCGCGGCGAGCTCTCAATTCGGCTTCATTTGTCGGCCGGTGACAGGGCCAGCCAGGGCTGCCAACACCGTCGCTAGCCAAACAGCTGAGTCGCGCGCCGGCACGCGCCGGGGTTTAGCCGGCACCGGCAGGAGGGCGTCGTTACGGCCCTCGAAAAACTCGTCGAGTGCCGCCGCCGCGGTCGACGGCCTAACGAGCAGCGCCGGCCAAAGAGCTCGGCTCGAGACAGTAAAACTCGTTACGGGCCGGCAGAGGGGCGCGAAACTCGCTCGCGGCCGAGAGCGCTCGAGAAAACAAATTGCCCGCGGCGGGCACAATGCGGCAATCACGCTGCTGCTGCCGCTACTGCTGCCGGCGCGCCGATGGATGTCTCGCGCGGCTGGAGGAAGTTACGCGCCGATACCGGAAACACCGCGTCGCTCGATACGAGCGGCAGAAGGGGGAGAGGGAAAAGATGAACGGGACCGCGACGAACCCTTATTTCGGGCGCTCCGCTGTTAACCGACTTCATTATACATGCAAATACTGCTCTCGCCCGAAAAAAAAGAAAAATTGGAAACGAGAGCGGTGGATGCCAGCGCACACGAATTTGTATAAAGGGCGGCTTAGCGCCGAAGAAAAACGAGTCAACGGAGGGGTCCCCCCTGATCGCTTGTAGGATGACCCCTGACCACCTACGAAGCACAGAACAGAATACATTTGTCTTTGGATGAGCACATCCAAACATTGGGTGACTCCATTTAGACACTGCAATATGGCAACTCCAAAATATTATGTTACTGTTGGTTCTCCATTCTGAGGAGTGGTGTGGTGCCGCTATCGCAACCTACATTTATGTGAACCCACCTACTGTGGTGAAGTCTTGGCCTGCCTCTGCAATTCCCCTTGCCCCTAGGCTGTGCCGCGCATATAGAAACATTTCTTTCCATTATCATATTTATGCTCAGGATATACTCTATCACGCCATCCCAGCTTTTACTCTCACAAATTCGAAGCAGTAGCTCCACATATCCTGCCAGGCCAGTTTCGAGACTGTATTAAATCTTTAACTCGTCATGCTCTGCCGTTCCCTAGGTCATGAGAACATGTTTAAACGCGGTCCCTCGGTTCTCCTGAAGCGCTATTGATGTGTTCCGCCGACCTCTCACTGTTGCGGCTGAGTTACTTCCATATGCAACATATGTGCTCTTTCCATTCTAACATTCGCAAAAAACCTCGTTTCTACATCTTCAGCCGCCTGAGAAATATCAAGATTTTTATGACCACATAATTCCCGATTCGCAAGAATGGCATCGCGCACGTAGCGTGTGCCGGCCGTAAGCTCTAAAAATCAGTAACTCGAGATGAAAAAGATATATCTTTATGCTTTCAATTTGAAATAAAATTTAGATATCTTATGTACATTTCAGACACTGCAATGTATGAGATTAATTAACCACACACACAAAGTTAACGCAATGCGTTTTCACATCTACAAACTCTTTGAAATTGGTTGGTTTAGAGGAGGGGACCAAACAGCGAGGTCATCAGTCCCATTGGACGACGGAAGGATGTGGAAGGAAGTTCGCCATGCCCTTTCGAAGGAACCATCCCGGCATTTGCCTGACGAGATTTACGGAAATCATGGAAAATCTACATCAAGAAGGCCGGACGCGGATTTGAACCGTCGTCCTCTCGAATGCGAGTCCGCTGTGCTAACCACTGCGCCAACTCGTGCGAACTCTTTGAAATATCATGCAATATTATATTTAATTTGTTGCAGCACCTAACTATGACGAATAATGAAAAGAAGTAGGGTCCTTTATCGAGTGAAGATATCAAACTGTAAGAAGATCAAAAATAATTTTATTTCAGTGAATAGTTGCCCTAGTATTTCATGGCAGCTGGAAGGCCATCTCTCAGCACAGGTATCAGCATTTGGCAAGAAGTACAGCCACAAAACAGCCGCACTTATATCAGAATGCAGTAAGAATGTCTGTAGCAGTGTAAGTGTTAGTAAAAGTTTTAGGCCCCTTTCACACTGGGACACTGGTGACGGTAACCAGCGACGGTCACTGACAGAGATACATTTGTCTGAACTGAAGCTTTCACACCGGGACACTATACTGTCTCACCGACCAACTGTGACCCAACAGTGACTCACTCTCGCCACATGTGACGGACAAGGTCACTGTGTTCACACTAGTCACCGCCGGACATGCATTAGTTTGAATTGCAGTGTTCGCACTGGGACACAGGTCACAGAGACAGCGCTGCAGATTTTCCAACCGACAGGCAGTCATTTCTGAGACAGTGATGCGAAACATTCATTCTACATTATACTATGCACACTGTAGCTATGAGTTTAGATTTGATTAACGTGCGAGAGTTTATAAGTGAAGTAGAAAGTCGTCCTGCAGTTTGGGATGTGAAAAGCGATGACTATAGCAACAAAGTGATGGAAACGAATGCGTGGCAAGAAATTATAACGAAGTTTGTGCCTGATTTCAATGAGAAGAGCATGGATGAGGAAAACGCAATTGGTAAGTTGTATGTTCTTTTTTCAAATTTAGTACTTTATTTTTCTGACCATAAAACTCTAGCGAAATTTCGTTACTACCCCTGTACGAGTCCATTTCACTAACTATCAGTTGGCAATACCTGCGGTGTCTGACCCCAGTGATCCGAGAGTGTTCATCACAGTCACCGGTGACCATCACTGCTGACCGTCACCAGTGTCCCAGTGTGAAACGGGCCTTAGTGCTTCAGGTGCTCTACATAGTCTCTCCCCACTTGTGCACAACGCGCAGCATAATGATGAACTGTCTGATTTCGGTCTTGTCGTAAAAGCGTTGATCCTTCATATGAATTTTTATTTTTGGGGATTAAAAAATCGTCCCTCGTTGCAAAATCAGATGAACACATAGGGTGGTTGAATACTGGCACTTGTTTTTTCGCTAGTAACTGCACTACAACGGCAGCCATGCGAGCGGGAACTTTGTCTGGCACCAAAAATAAATCCCTCCCCTTCAATTGTTGCCTTCTGAAGCTTCCTGCGCAACTTATCCATGACACCCAAATAATAGTAGGAATTCACCGTGGTGGTGGTCGGAACAAATTCGCTGCGGATAATTCCGTTAGCATCAGAAAAATGGCGAGTATTGTATTCATTTTTGATTTTGTCATGGGCACCTTCTTCGGCCTTGGCCAACCATAAGAGACCCACTCCGTTCTTTGTCGTTTTTTGGTAAGTTCGTATTGACAACAACAAGCCTCGTCACTGTTCGTGATTTTTTTCAGAAATGAACTGTTCGCATTTTCCATTTCAATCATGTCTCGCAGCGTGCATGCGTCGTTGTCTGTTTGGGAGTCAATGGGCGAGGGACAAAATTTACACACACTTTCCGTTTCATCAAGTCATTCTGGAGAATTTCGCGAGCACTTCATTTAGAGATGTTCAGTTTTCCAGCGATAACTCTGCATGAGAGATGACGGTCGGTTTTAATAAGCTTTCAATATACTCAATGATTACGTCGGACCTGGCCCTGTCATTGTACTCCAGACACATACGTCCCTTGAAACATTTAAACAAAACTCGAGCAGAAGTTGAAAAATTATCGCCGTAAGGCTTTTTCATGGACTCAGATGTCTCTGTAGCCGTTTTACCGAATAAAGCTCGAAACGGAGGCACAAAAACGCTGACACAGTACGGCTACATGTCCACTACTTAACACTGTCTGCTCACATCTGATT
Source organism: Schistocerca cancellata (assembly GCF_023864275.1). Taxonomy (NCBI): domain Eukaryota; kingdom Metazoa; phylum Arthropoda; class Insecta; order Orthoptera; family Acrididae; genus Schistocerca; species Schistocerca cancellata. The sequence continues at coordinate 587,019,113 of NC_064630.1, read as the reverse complement.
GGTCTAACGCATATCCGTTGTTTACAGTTCTTAGTTCAAGCTGCCACCGTAATTATTGCACTGACGTCACTTGTACGCCCAACGAATAAAAACTGTCACGGGAGCTTTTGGCAGATATAGACTGTGCCTTTCGCTCCTATAATACTGAGTAGCAGACGCACTACTCACTATTCATTGCTCCTCTTCTGCCATCATAGCGATTTACAAAAGCTCTCTTGAGTACACTTTTGGACGAGCAGCCCTTGGAAAAAGAAAGAATGCCTATCCAAAGCCTGGAGTTGTGTCCAGAATGAATCCTCCAGTGCGCAGCGAATCTTATGAATCTCTGTGAGGGATTAAACTGTGTAGCCGACCGAGACTCGAACCCAAACCACGTATATATCGCAGTCTGGTACACAGTTTTACTCTGATACCAATTTTCATAACAGCGTGCATGTAGCTGCGAAGTGAAGGAATAATTCTCCGTGTAAGCAATATACCCAGTCCTAAATTGGAAACAAAGGTCAGTAAGTGAAAGTTTGATTTGAACACAACAGTGTTTTAGTCATGTTTAAGATACATAGCAAACGACGACGAGGTCTTTAGTGCTGGATCACTACCTCATTTCACCAGGAATAAGGAATATTAGTCAATTTTATATACAGGTACCAGCTTAGCACTCGCTGCTTCGTTCGCGTGGACTGTGCGGTCTGCAGAGCTGTTTTGTTTTCGAATTTTTATGCTGTTCGCAATTTGCAACAACTTCTAAGCTTTTCACGCTACTTAAGCCATATGAGCATGTGTTTTTCGAATTTACTTCTAACCAAAAAGCAGTTCTGTTAGTTGGAGTCCAAAGTTTTTGTTAATCATGCCTTTTCAGTTCTTGTGGAGACATTTCCATAGCATCTTTCATCCCCTAACAAATATTTCTTTATATGTAACCGAGAAGTGAAAGACCAATTTCAAATTTTTGTTAATGTAACGAAATATTTTCTTAAAAATTTTCATTCTCTATTGCACTCCCTTAAGGACTGAATTTCCAGAAACACTGAAACAAGCATTTTTTTTATTTCTAACAGAAAGGCGAATACCAATTGTCAAAGTTCTAACCTTAAAAATCCCTTAGTAATTCTTCAGTAATTATTTACTTTAAAAAAAAACTTTCACCGACTATTTTACCCCCTTAGTGGTTGAATTTGGAAAAATCCTGAAACATTTCTTCTTGCTGAAAGATTTCTGACTGAGAAACCAAATATCAGTTTTCGTAGTTCAGAATTTCTTTAATAGCGACATACTTTGGAAAAGCATTTCATCTGCTATTTCGTGGCCTTAGGAATGAAATTTTGGACAATCCCTTCTTAAACAAAGCCTACAGTATAATTCACATCTACTCCAAACTTCTATCCTCAGCGGTTTGGGCTGGGCAATATTGAGTCAGTGAATCAGTCTGACCCTGTTTCACCCCCTTAGGAGTTGAATTTCCAAAAACAGTGAAACACGTATTTTTTCATCTCGAACCGAGAAGCCAGACACCGATTTTGAAAGATTTCGCTTTAAAAATGCTTCGCATTGAAGTATTTTCATAAAACGCGTCAACGCCTATTTCACTCCCTTAGGAGTTGAACAGTGACATGCGTGTTTTATTTCTAAGAGAGAGACCAAATATAAATTTTCATGCATTTATCTTCAGATATTCTAGCACAATGAAATATTTCCCTCAAAACTTTCATCGCCCGCTTCACCCCCATAGGAACAAAATTTCCAAAAACAGTGAAACACGTATTTTTCATATCTAACTGTGAAGCCAAATTTAAATGTTCATAGATACAGCTTTAAAAATGCTTCCACAATAAATTTTTTTCATAAAAATATCTTATACCATATGTCCCCCTCTTAGGGATTCAGTTTCCAAAAACAGTGAAACACACACTTTTTATTTGCAACCGAGAAATCAAATACCAATGTTCACAGCTGTAGATTTAAAAATGCTTTGAAATACTTTTGCAGTTCTTTAATAATGACATATTTTCAAAAAAGCTTTCACCCACTGTATCACACTCATAGGGTTAATATGCCAAAAGTGGTGGAACACGTGCTTTTTATTTCTGACCGAAAAAATACCCATTTTCGTTTTAGTTTCAAATTGCCTTAATAGTGAAATTTTTCAAAAAAGCCTTTATCCCCTATTTCACTCCCTTGGGGTTGGAATTACGAAAAGTCCCTTCTTAAACAACGCCTACAATATAACATCCACACCTTCTCCAAATTTCATGCTTCTGTCCTTAGCGGTATGGGCAAGGCGATAATCAGTTAATCAGCCAGGACGTTGCCTTTTATATGTAGGGATTACGGAACACCTGAATCTGGAAGAACTGGCAGGGATCTGAATCCGGCTCTCCCCGAAAACGTGTCTTGATTACTAGAACGCCACCTAAAGTAATCGCGAATTAACGTTGTTACCTACCAGTGGTTGTTGTTTCCTGAGAGCTATGCGTCCTCATTGTTCTAATAATCATTTCGGACTGGGAACACTACGAAAACTCCTGGGTCATAGAGACGATCACATCTTATTGTAAATAAATTACAGAAAACCTGAACTTCCTGGCAGACCGGACCGGGACTCGAACCCGAAAACGTTGCTTTCGCGGGCAAGTGGTCTATCAACTGAACTCACAACTGACTACCCGGCCTCACAGTTTAGTTTTCGCCAACACCACCTACCTTGTAAAATTGAGAGATGTTTTGCTGCACACCTTGCGTGAGCAGGCAGGTTGGCTGGGGCTCCAGACGAGACCCCGTTCGGCCGTTGCACCTGCAGCTCCCACCAACCGGTCCAGTCTGGACCTGCGCTGATATCTCGCACCGCCTCGTGGCACGCACGCCCCACTGCTTGGCGCCTTCCATACCGCCACACGCAACGATTCCACCAGACTCTGACAGTTTCACAGCGCATTCCGTCACGTGGGCGGTAGCACGAGATGCAGCGATTCTATTAAACTCACTTTAGTTGTAGATCACTGTGCACAAGAGAATAACACAGTGAAAGAAACGCAGTGGCGAGAAGTTTCAGCTCACAGTTTTTCTGGCGGAAGGACGGTAGGATTTTACTGTTCGGGAAGCATCTTCTAAATCGCTCTATCACATTCAGATAGTTCAGCTAAAGAGGCAAATCTTCAGCCTTGAGGATGCTCCACATCACTTCGACCTCTGTCTTACCTCATTCAACTCATTCATTCATTCATCCATCCAGCTTGCTCCATACATACCATGAAGGAGACTTCAGCGATATGGAACGGGTCATGGAATACATTGATAGAGGAGAAGCAACTTCTAGAAACTTAAAAGTTTACACTGTATTAACAGTAAACTATTGCTATACTGCCTTATACTATTTGTGCCCACGTCAGCTAAATTTAACACAGAAAGAAAGAACCATCTAAAATACAGGCGGCTGCTTCTTCCGTCATATTATTACACTACTGGCAATTAAAATTGCTACACCACGAAGATGACATGCTACAGACGCAGAATTTAACCGACAGGAAGAAGATGCTGTGATATGCAAATGATTAGCTTTTCAGAGCATTCACACAAGGTTAGCGCCGGTGGTGACACCTACAACGTGCTGACACGACGAAAGTTTCCAACCGATTTCTCACACACAAACAGCAGTTGACCGGCGTCGCCTGGTGATGCCTCGTGTAAGGAGGAGAAATGCGTACCATCACGTTTCCGACTTTGATAAAGGTCGGATTGTAACCAATCGCGATTGCGGTTTATCGTATCGCGACACTGCTGCTCGCGTTGGTCGAGATCCAATGCCTGTTAGCAGAATACGGAATCCGTGGGTTCAGGAGGGTAATACGGTACGCCGTGCTGGATCCGAACGGCCTCGTATCACTAGCAGTCGAGATGACAGGCATTTTATCCGGGTGCCTGTAACGGATCGTGCAGCCACGTCTCGATACCTGAGTCAACAGATGGGGACGTTTATAAGACAACAACCATCTGCACGAACACTTCGACGACGTTAGCAGCAGCATGGACTATCAGCTTGGAGACCATGGCTGCGGTTACCCTTGACGTTGCATCACAGACAGGAGCGCCTGCGATGGTGTACTCAACAACGAACCTGGGTGCACAAATGGCAAAACGTCATTTTTTTCGGATGAATTCAGGTTCTGTTTACAGCATCATGATGGTCGGATCCGTGTTTGGCGACATCGCGGTGAACGCACATTGGAAGCGTGTATTCCTCATCGCCATACTGGCGTATCACCCGGCGTGATGGTATGGGGTGCCATTGGTTACACGTCTCGGTCACCTCTTGTTCGCATGGACGGCACTTTGAACAGTGGACGTTACATTTCAGATGTGTTACGACCCATGGCTCTACCCTTCATTCTATCCCTGCGAAACCCTACATTTCAGCAGGATAATGCCCGACCGCATGTTGCAGGTCCCGTACGGGCCTGTCTGGATACAGGAAATGTTCTACTGCTGCCCTGGCCAGCACATTCTCCAGATCTCTCACCAATTGAAAACGTCTGGTCAATGCTGGCGGAGCAACTGGCTCGTCACAATACGCCAGTCACTATTCTTGATGAACTGTGGCATCGTGTTGAAGCTGCATGGGCAGCTGTACCTGTACACGCCATCAAAGTTCTGTTTGACTCAATGCCCATGCGTATCAAGGCCGTTATTACGGCCAGAGGTGGTTGTTCTGGATACTGATTTCTCAGGATCTATGCACCCAATTTGCGTGAAAATGTAACCACATGTCAGTTCTAGTATAATATATTTGTCCAATGAATACCCGTTTATCATCTGCATTTCTTCTTGGAGTAGCAAATTTAATGGCCAGTAGTGTATATTTCGAATGTGTGGTAGTAAACGGCACACAAACTGGACGGAGTAATTTTCCGTACTTCAATCAGTTACGAAGAGTTTACATCACGACAGTAAGTATATGTTGCGTTTAGCCTCTAGATTAGAATTCGGACAACATCTGTGACAGGCTTATTGTTTGTAGAGTTTATCAACAATGTTAACACTTGGTTTAAGAATCACGAAAGTAGGCTCTGTACTTGGAACAGACCAGCAGATGCGGGAAATAAAACTTTTATTCGGTGTGTGTGTGTGTGTTGTGTGTGTGTGTGTGTGTGTGTGTGTGTGTGTGTGTGTGTGCGTGTGTGTGTGTAGCACATTGCGACTCTGGTGAATAAAGGAGTCCAGAAACAACTGCAACTAATCACCTGTCCCGATTTTTCAGTTTTATTCACTGCGATCGGCTCCATTAAATGTGTACCATCTGATGACGAATCACGAGGTGATTTGAAACGCGGAACGGAAATAAGAATTGAAGAATCACACAGGCAACTGGTTGGAGTCCTTGGAAACGTTTGGATGCAAGTAGGTTTCAGATTGTGTGACGTAACGAGCAGCAGGCTCGATTGCCGCAGGGCAGTCTGAATCTGACAGGTCGGCTGTGGGCGGCCAGCTGTCAGTCGGACTGTGACAGGTGAGATGAGCGCAGGTATAGGGGCGGCTAGCACGTCACGAGGCCCAGCGGTATCGGATGGGAAAGAGGCGTGTGTTCCGACGCCATGGTCGAAGGCTGAGCGGAAGGGACAAAAAATGGCTCTGAGCACTATGGGACTTAACATCTATGGTCATCAGTCCCCTAGAACTTAGAACTACTTAAACCTAACTAACCTATGGACATCACACAACACCCAGTCATCACGAGGCAGAGAAAATCTCTGACCCCGCCGGGAATCGAACCCGGGAACCGGAAGGGACATCCATTATTTACGTGAGGGGTTTTCTTAAAAACATGGACCCCTTCTCCCTTAGTGACATTTGGCGAGACGTGGCGAGAGCCCCACTCCCCCTCACGTGTGATTTATCCCGTAGCAGGGTAAAAATACGTTAAAGTGAAAAAAATATTTCTTTAAACATTGATTACAATAGTATAAAAATAAAGTTATAAAACTATAACAAAAATCCACTGGTAGTAGACAACATTCTGTTAGAGCTACTGGTAGCTTTGGAGACGCCAGGCATGACAAAACTCCTCCATCCGGTGAGCAAGATGTATGAGACAGGCGAAATACCCTCAGACTTCAAGAAGAATACAATAATTACAATTCGGCAGAAAGCAGGTACTGACAGATGTGAAAGTTTCCGAACTATTAATTTAATAAGCCACGATTGCAAAATACTAACACGAATCCTTTACGGAAGAATAGAAAAACTGGTAGAAGCTGACCTCGGGGAAGGTCAGTTTGTATTCAGGATAAATGTAGGAATTCGCGAGGCAATATCGACCCTATACCTTATTATAGAAGACAGGAAACATACCTTTATGGCATTTGTAGACTTACAGAAAGTTTTTGACAATGTTGACTGGAATACTCTCTTTCAAATTCTAAAGGTGGCAGGGGTAAAATACAGGGAGAAAAAGGCTATTTATAACTTGTACAGAAAATAGATGGCAGTTATAAGAGTCGAAGGGCACGAAGAGGAAGCACTGGTTGGGAAGGGAGTGAGCCTCTCTCCGACGTTATTCAATTTATATATTAAGCAAGCAGAAAAGGAAAGTAAAGAAAATTTGGAGTAGGAATTAAAGTCCAGGGAGCAGAAATAAAAACTTTGAGGTTCGCCGATGACGTAATTCTGTCAGAGACAGCAAAGGACCTGGAAGAACAGCTCAATGGAATGCGCAGTGTCTTGAAAGGAGGATATAAGGTGAACATCAACAAACGCAAAACGAGGATAATGGAATGTAGTCGAATTAAACCAGGCGATGTTGAGGGAATTACATTAGCAAACGAGACACTTAAAGTAGTAGACGAATTTTGCTATTAGGGAAGCAAAATAACTGATGATGGTCGAAGTAGGAAGGATATAAAATGTAGACTGGCAATGGCAGGAAAAGCGTTTCTGTTGTATGGAGTGTAGCCATGTATGGAAGTGAAACATGGACAATAAACAGTTTAGACTTGAAGAGAATAGAAGCCTTGGAAATGTGGTGCTACAGAAGAATGGTGAAGATTAGATGGGTAGATCATGTAACTAGTGAGGAGGTACTGAATAGAATTGAGGAGAAGAGGAATTTGTGGCACAAGTTGACTAGAAGTAGGGATCGGTTGATAGGACACATTCTGAGGCATCAAGGGATCATCGGTTCAGTACTGGAGAGTAGCGTGGAGGGTAAAAATCGTAGAGGGAAACAAACAGATGAATACAATAAGCAGATTCAGAAGGATGTAGGTTGCAGTAGTTTCTCGGAGATGAAGAGGCTTGCACAGGATAGAGCAGCGTGGAGAGCTGCGTCAAACTAGTCTTTGGACTGAAGATCACAACAACAACACGACAAAGGCGTGTTTTATTTAGGAAGTGTATTAAACAGTGTTTTAACACGTGATTAAAATGCTACTTTAAACATGCCAAACCTGAACAGTATCCGGATGGACAGACAGACATACGGATACAAAGGCTCCACGAAAATAGTTTTAACCATTTGAAGGATCCTAAAAATTGTCCTTTTATTGGCATAGTACATACATTAAATGTCATTCACCCTTTACTTATTTTGCAGGTGAAAGACTATATTGTTTTTACCTTAATTTGAACTGCATCATTCCGTAGCTTTTCAATCTTTCGATTTATAAGATCACTAAGAGAGCTCCTGTTCGTAAACTTCAGCTTAGCTTCCTTCCATAAACGACTTCTTGCTCGCATGTGTGTTGTATGCCGCTTAGCTAACGCGTTGCAAAAGTTTTGATAATAATTCATGTTGAACAGAATAACATCGGCTTTATATGCGTCGCAGAATATCACGACTGACTCACTCACTGACATTCAGTGATTTAAACCGGCGCAGCAGAGAACTCTCCTAATGAAATCTGACTTTAGTGCGGGACTTACTACTGCATCACAATTGTTTGTAACGTAAGGGATACACGACGTGAGGATTAGGAGCAAGACCATCCAGAGTAATTACATATTGCTAAGGTAGAGATATCGAAACCATAATTAATACTGCAAAACATTGCCAGAGATAGATGTGGACTCTGACCATAATTTATTGGTTACAAACTGCAGCTCGTGAAGTCGAACAAGTGTGTCGAGGGTTGTTTAATTCTGTGCATCGTGTTGCCATCGATCAGCATGATCAGCAGTGGCGCCTTTCATCAAATAGAAAGCCAACTGAAGCGGGTCGCAGGCATACATGACATGAGCTCCGGCGGGCTCGATATAATACTGTGCGGTGTTATGCCTGATGGGCCTGCAACATATTGGCTTTGCGCTGGTCTTTCCTTTTCGGTGCTGCTGTATAACTCTCGCATTCGCTCGGTACTGGATTTTTTAAGCTTTCTGGATTCCTTTCGACGTGAGCTTTCCTCTGACTTGCTTTTTCTGTAATTCGAGCGTATTTATGAGACATCTGAGAGGACATCTTTCGTTATTTTGCAACATTCAATTTAAACCAATTTTGTGTCCTAGCAATGTTCCGCAACCTGTTCACAATGACACCGCAATCAATATCCTAGCTAAAGACGTTCTACCGCTACACCAATTTATAAGCTTGCACAAATCTAATTCGTAGCAATCACGCGCTTGCACCCAACCTGTTTTGTCTGCGTCAAAAGAAATTCTGTGTGTCGAACACGTAGAGGCATGATATATCCCCTGTGGGCTGAACCATTGTTTGCGCATCATTAGTCTCGTAGCTTATTTACATAAGTTTGATAAACACAACAAATACCAAACTTCCTGGCAGATTGAAACTGTGTGGCGTACTCACACTCGTACTCGGGGCCTGGGAACAACTTATACACACAATAGATACTTCAGTCATCAATACTGAATTCTCCTGCACTATTTACAGCGGTCAGCCGACACTGGGGTAACTTTCCGATTGCGCGAATGTGGAAATCACGTGATTTTGAGGCGAAGAACCCGTCGAGCCACGATCGGAACGCGTTTTCATCTGGAAAGGAAGTTCCTTGAAGGTTGTTCAATACAGAGCGGAAAAGGTGAAAAATCTGAGGATGCAATATCAGGTGAAAAAGATGATCCCGGTCTGACTTCCCAACCCAACTCCTGTACAGCGTTTATTGTCCGTCTAGCAGAGTGTGGGCGGGCGTTATTGTGAAATAGCATCACTTCGCACAGTCTTCCTTGTCGTTGTTCTTGGACTGCGCCTGAAAGATGTCTCAGTTGTTGACAATAAATGGCAACAGTGATGGTTACAGCTCGAGCAAGCAATTCGTCCTACACCAAACAGTCGCTGTTCCACCAGATCCCTAACACTATCTTTTGTGGGTGCTCGCAAGTTAAAGTACGGGGAGTTGCTACTTTGTTTGGGATCAACAATTGCTTTCTTTTCCTTATGTTAGCATAAAGACTCAATTTCTCGTCACCAGTAATGACACAGGATACGGATGGTCGGTGTTATTCACGAGACAATTCATGACGAGCAAACAGAAAAAAAAAGTTGTTCAAATGGCTCTGAGCAGTATGGGACTTAACATCTGTGGTCATCAGTCCCCTAGAACTTAGAACTACTTAAACCTAACTAACCTAAGGACATCACACACACCCTTGCCCGAGGCAGGATTCGAACCTGCGACCATAGCGGTCAAGCGGTTCCAGGCTGAAGCGCCTAGAACCGCACGGCCACACCGGCCGGCGAGCAAACGGAGATGCACGTATGACCAACTGCTGAGTTTTGTGATTTTGGCTTAGAGCATGCAGTACCCGTACATTCGATTTTTGAACCTTCCTCACTGCGTGCAGATATTGCACGATGATGGAGTGATCAGTTCATCACATTTACCAGTTCTCGAGTACAGTGAAGTGATTCATTGCGAATTAATGCGTTTAAACGATCTTCATCAAAGCCCGATTGGCTCCCTGAACGTGGAAAGTCACTAATGTCAAAACGACCCTCTTTAAAACGAGAAAACCATTTTCTTACCGTGCTCTGTCCAATGGCAGTGTCCCCACACGCGGCGCAAACATTTCTGGCTGCCTCCGCTGCTGTTCTCCTCTAATGAACTCGAACAAAAGAATTTGTTGAAAATGTTCCGATTTCTCCACCTGGCACTCAATTTACTTGCGTCCACAGCTCTAATCATTGCCTCCAAATGGTAAAATGACAATACGTAAACTCAAATAGCGACAGTGAACTACAAACAAAAAATGACCATCGATAAATAAACCGACAACAACCGGAATATCAACATGCATGCCGCGCGGGATAGCCGCTTGGCCGCGGCGCCTTGCCACGGTTCGCGCAGCTCTCCCTGTCGGAGGTTCGAGCCCTCCCCCGGGCATGGGTGTGTGCGTGTTGTCCTTAGTGTAAGGTAATTTAAGTTGGCTTAAGTAATGTGTAAGCCTAGGGACCGATGACTTCAGCAGTTTGGTCCCATAGGAACTGTAATGGTTCTTTATTTGCGAAATCATTACCACCCGCCAACCCAATTTTTCGATACCGTAGATTAATGAATATTTTTCTACGTAATGTCTCATATTTTTCACTCTATTCAAATTTGGTTTCATTTTTATATGTAGGTACGTCGATGTTTTGAGATATTGAAATCGATATAATATCTAGTGTGAGTATCTTTGTACTTATTATCTTTGAGGCTGGCTTGTGACTTTTGGCGCGGAAGTGTACAGAGTAGTCAAGTTTTGGTGTTGAATATGAGCAGTCTTGACTTTGTGTTGGAAATGAAAAGATGAGTCTGAGTTGCGGACAACGAAAAATGTTGTGAGTTTTATTAACGGAGTAACGGCTGCGAAATTGTATGATGAAATAATGTTTTGAACATCTGAATTTTTGTGAAACATGAGTGTCAAGAATTATTGTCAAGTGACCATTGTTGAAAAAAGTATGAAGCACATTGCAATGAAAAACATAAATCGTCAAATTAATCCTGAAAGATTGTCTTCGTAAATTCTTCAAGTCGGCGTAATTAACATCCGAGTGCTTTTCACACCAACAGCGACAGGCATGCTACCTAGACAACATTTTTTATTACGAGCCAAAGCCAGAGCGAGATAGTCGTTGGATTGCAAATACAAGATAAGTGATATTATTGTTAATTTTCTTCAGTGACTGTAATCAACTGATGTCGCAATACCTGCCACATTAAAGAGCTTTTAGTTGCGCAATAAAGAGATCATACTTCGAGTGCACGACGTGATAATTTTTGAACTAACTAACTGTTAGTGGAGGTATTGTTATAGAACTTATCACAAATTTCCAAATTTTCAACATGCAAAACAAAAATGCTACGAACTTTTGAACTAACCTAATATAAGCTGTTCAAGTATACTTTCTCACGAAGTTCGACCGACGAGCGAATAATGTTTTCACGTCAAAGAAGGAAACATCCGATACACCACCAGCTACGACGGGCCGGAGCGCCACGTGGTGATGACAGCCTTCCTACGGGGCTATCGGTTCCGCACAGTACTGCAAAGCGCGGTTACGTCGCGAAGGAGCTGTAATAACGGCCGCGCACGGTTCCGGTAACAAGTGGTACACAGTGAACGCACAGCTGGTGCGTGCGCGACTGTATCAGCGGAGGGGCGGCGGGCTTGGCAGGCGCCGCCGTGCGTGCTGGCTGCGGTCCAGCGGAGGCTCCGAATGCAGCACGCGCCACGCTCAGCTCAGACTGCGCGGCGGGGCTTGCGTTACACTGCAGGGCCTCGCGTCTCACACACATACATACACTACTGGCCATTAAAATTGCTACACCATGAAGATGACGTGCTACAGACGCGAAATTTAACCGACAGGTAGAAGATGCTGCGATATGCAAATGATTAGCTTTTCAGAGCATTCACACAAGGTTGGCGCCGGTGGCGACACCTACACCGTGCCGACATGAGGAAAGCTTCCAACCGATTTCTCACACACAAACAGCAGTTGACCGGCGTTGCCTGGTGAAACGTTGTTGTGATGCCTCGTGTAAGGAGGAGAAATGCGTACCATCACGTTTCCGACTTTGATAAAGGTCGTATTGTAGCCTATAGCGATTGCGGTTTATCGTATCGCGACATTGCTGCTCACGTTGGTCGAGATCCAATGACTGTTAGCAGACTATGGGATCGGTGGGTTCAGGAGGGTAATACGGAACGCCGTGCTGGATCCCAACGGCCTCGTATCACTAGCAGTCGAGATGACAGGCATCTTATTCGCATGGTTGTAACGGATCATGCAGCCACGTCTCGATGCCTGAGTCAACAGATGGGGACGTTTGCAAGACAACAACCATCTGCACGAACAGTTCGACGACGTTTGCAGCAGCACGGACTATCAGCTCGGAGATCGTGGCTACGGTTACCCTTGACGCTGCATCACTGACAGGAGCGCCTGCGATGGTGTATTCAACGACGAACCTAGGTGCACGAATGGCAAACCGTCGTATTTTCGGATAAATCCAGGTTCTGTTTACAGCATCATGATGGCCGCAATCGTGTTTGGCGACATCGCGGTGAACACACATTGTATTCGTCATCGCCATACTGGCGTATCACCCGGCGTGATGGTATGGGGTGCCATTGGTTACACGTCTCGGTCACCTCTTGTTTGCATTGATGGCACTTTGAACAGTGGACGTTACATTTCAAATGTGTTACGACCCGTGGCTCTACCCTTCATTCGATCCCTGCGAAACCCTACATTTTAGCAGGATAATGCATGACTGCATGTTGCAGGTCGTGTATGGGCCTTTCTGGATACAGAAAATGTTCGACTGCTGCCCTGGCCAGCACATTCTCCAGATCTCTCACCAATGGAAAACGTCTGGTCAATGGTGGACGAGCAACTGGCTCGTCACAATACGCCAGTCAGTACTGTTGATGAACTGTGGTATCGTGTTGAAGCTGCATGGGCAGCTGTACCTGTACACGCCATCCAAGCTCTGTTTGACTCAATGCGCAGGCGTATGAAGGCCGTTATTACGGCCAAAAAAATGGTTCAAATGGCTCTGAGCACTATGGGACTTAACATCTAAGGTCATCAGTCCCCTAGAACTTAGAACTACTTAAACCTAACTAACCTAAGGACATCACACACATATGCCTTCAACAAGACAATCATCAGAGACGTGTTTGGAGGCAACCTGGTCAGGCTGAACGCCTTAGACACAGTGTCTAGCGACTGCAGCAAGGTGGAGGTTCCCTGCTGTTTTGGGGTGGCATTATGTGGGGCCGACGTACGACGTTGGTGATCATGGAAGGCGCCGTAGGTCAATCATATCGGCAGCATACTGGCGAGACATTCGTCTTCATGGATGACAGTTCACGCCCTCATCGTGCACATCTTGTGAATGACTTCCTTCAGCATAACTGACATCGCTCGATTAGCCAGCATGTTCTCCAGACATGAATCCTGTCGGACATGTCTTGGGTGGATTGAAAAGGGCTGTTTATGGACGACGTGACCCACCAACAACTTTGAGGGCTCTACGCCGAATCGCCGTTGAGGAGTGGGACAATCTGGATCAACAGTGCCTTGATGAACTTGTGGATAGTATTCCACGACGAATACAGACAAGCATTAATGCAAGAGGACCTACTGCTGGGTATTAGAGGTACCGGTGTGTACAGAATCTGGACCACCACTTCTGAAGGTATCACTGGATTGTGGTAAGACATGAAATGTGTGGTTTTCGTAACCAATAAAAAGGGCGGAAATGATGTTTAGGTTGATCTCTATTCCAATTTTCTGTACAGGTTCCGGAACTCTCGAAACCGAGGTGATGCAAAATTTTTTTTGATGTGTGTAAAAAGCAGCCACAGGTGAAAGGATATCAGAGATAAAATTCGCTGATGTCATTGCTATCCTCAGTGAAAGTGAACAAGAATTACAGGGTGTATTGAATGGAATGAACGGTGCAATGAGTGCAGAATATGGAGTGTGAGTAGATCGAGAAATGACGAAAGTAAAGAGATGAAGCAGAAATGAGAACAGTGACAAACTTAGGCTCAGAATTGGTGATCACGAAGTAGATAAGCTAAGCAATTCTGTTACCTAGGCAGCAAAACAACCCGTGACAGACGGAGCAAGGAGGACATGAAAACCAGAGTAGCACTGGCAAAGGAAGAATTCCTGACCAAAAGAAATGTAGTAGCATGAAATATAGGCCTTTATTTGAGGAAGAAATTTCTGACAATGTACGTCCGGAGCCCAGCATTGTATGTAGCGAAACGTGGACTGTGCGGAAACCGGGAAAGTAGAGGATCAAAGCTTTTGAAATATGGTGCGTTTTAAATATGGTGCTACAAAGAATGTTCAAAAACAGTTGGACTGAAAAGGTAAGGAATGAGGGGTTCTCCGCAGAATCGGCGAGGAAAGGAATACATAGGAAACACTGGCAAGAAGAAGAGACAAGATAACAGGACATCGTTAAGACATCAGGAAATAATCTCCATGGTACTGGGGGGGGGGGGGGGATGTGGAATAAAAACTACAGAGGAAGACACAGGTTGGATATGTCCAGCAAATAAATGAGGACATAGGGTGCAAAAGCTAATCTGTGATGAAGAGTTGAGCGCAGGAGAGGAATTCGTGGGGGGTCGCTTCAAAAAGGATCTCTGATTTCTTTACTTCTTGACCCTTACGCGAAATGTACGTTGGCGCCAGCAGAATCGTCCTGCAGTCAGCTGCCAGTGCCGGTTCTCTAAACTTTCAGAAAATCTGATCTTCCACAGGCGTCATGCAAATCAGTATCGATTCCATCACCGACGCATATTGTTGTTCTGTGTAGGAGGGCGTTGCCTTCCGCAGACGAGATATAGAACAGTGTAAATGGATGCAGAAGAGTATGAAATTCTGTAATGTTTGAATACAGTATTAGTGTATTTTCTTTCGTGAAAAGAACATTGTCTTCCCTCCAGGAATTCCCGTTAGAGTTCACGACTCGCGTCTGTAATATTCGCTTGTTGATCCAACCTACCAGTAACAGATCGAGCAGGACACCTCTGAGTTGTTCCTTTCCGCCGACCTTGTGGCGTTTTAAAACACACGAGCAGTACTCAAGAATGAGTCGCAGTAGTGTTCTGTACGTTGTCTCCTTTATAGATGAGCCAGACTTTCCTAGAATTCTCCCAATAAACCGAAGTCGACCATTCGCCTTCTCTACCACATGTCTTATGTGCTCGTTTCTTTTCATATCACTTTGTGACGTTACACCTAGATATTAAATTGGCTTGACTGTTTCAAGCGGCACTACACTAATACTGTATTCAAACATTACAGAATTTCATACTCTTCTGCATCCATTTACACTGTTCTATATCTCGTCTGCGGAAGGCAACGCCCTCCTACACAGAACAACAATATGCGTCGGTGATGGAATCGATACTGATTTGCATGACGCCTGTGGAAGATCAGATTTTCGGCATTTTGCACTTGTCCGTGGCACTGCAGGTCACTAAATTTGCCAAAATGAGATAGATTATTTGAAAAGGAAAGAGACAGACGATTAGGTTTGTTCAGTTACCATCTCACTAGATCTGCTTGGGTTAATTTGCTATTACACACGGTTACTATCCCTACTGATCTTTTAATAGCATCGGAGTTTGATTTCGGCAGTTACGTTGTTCCTAGGTTTTCGGAAAGCGTTTGACACAACGCCATACTGCAGACTGTTAATGAAGGTCCGAACATTTGGAATAGGTTCTTCGGACATGTGAGTGGCTATAAGTCTTGGTAACTAACTGAAATCATCAAATTCTCCTAGACAACAAGTCTTCAAAAGGTATCGTCTGGTGCTCCCCAAGGAACTGTGATAGGGCCACTGTTGTTCTGTATATATATATATATATATATATATATATATATATATATATATATATATATATATATATATATATATATATACGATCTGTCGGATACGGTGAGCTGCTTGTTCCACACATTGTGGACCGCATTGAGCCTGTCGAACGAAGACATCGCTCGCTACTTAATAGGCAGCTCTGTTTATCAGCGTCATTTGGGTAGTAACGCAAAAGAGCGGCAAGGAATGGAGAACCGATATCTCACTATGGACGTCCCATACGGAAACTACTGTTGGTCACTAGAAGAAATGAGTAATCTCCAGAATTTACAACTCAATCTGCAGCGAAGTGAGCGGTGTTTTGAACTTCCTTTCAGAGTAAAACTGTGCGCCGAGTAAGGACTTACCTTTCACGGGCAATGCTCACACCAACAGACGTACCCATAGTCTACAGGACTCGTGATCCGGCCTCACACCTTCTTTTCGTTTTTGTCGCCTGATGGGCGAGTCCGTTCATGTTTAATGTTGTTAGTTATGCCCTCGTGCTCTGAAATTTGCACCTATCTAAAATAGACACAGATATACGTTTCTAAATTTCCTTACTACGCATCCTTTTCTGAGCAACAGGTCATTATAGCTTTGTGGTAGATTGTAGTGCACTGTTGCTTCTTAATTCGCACTCTACTTCACTTCCCCAGGATTACAACCGGCGAGGCGACTTTATATCCAGAACTTCGAATGAATGTAAAAAATAAAATTATAAGCATCTGTTTTGTACACATAAACGTGATTGAAACGTCAGTCAAGCTGTTAGAAAAATAATTCGGAAACAGTATGATCTTGGAATATCAGGTGCAACGTACATCACTCGCTGTGCTTGATTAGAGAGAGGACGCTCCAATACTTCTGTCCGTCAGTGGCACATGGGACTACTGCTTCCAGCTAGCACGAGGAAATGACCATTTTTGAAATTCAGTGTTGTGGTACCTCAGAAGAATCCAGTTAGTGGTGAAGATAAAGGAACGCCTATTCCAGAAGGAAGTCTTATTTCAGTGCCATTGAATCCTGCGTATTGTTAAGCGTCACACGCTGAGGGTCTGGATTAGTCAACGATGCGAAATATTCCAGTCCGCCTCATCCGGAGGGAACTCAAAATGTTGTACTGTTATCGGAATTTGTGGTGTTTTATGATGACAGAGTGGAGTAGCTCTATACGAAAAGCCCTCCTTCTCTCTCCCAAAAAAAAAAAAGGTGTCAATAGCCCATACAGATGACAAAGTGATACAGTGGCGCACCTACATACAGCCAAGCGCATGCGCGTCCAATAATTTTTACATCTACTCCGCTAGCCACCTTACGCTGTGTGGCGGTGGGTACTCAGGTAACACTTGTCTTTTTCTCTGCTTCCTGTTCCATTCACGAAAGACGCGTCCGTAGGACGATTATAGGTAAAGCTGCGTACGCCTGAATTTCCCTCATTTATTCGTTGTGGTAATTTCGCGAGAAACATGCGGGAGATCGCCCGACTTTTCCGAGAACGTACTCCCTCGAAAACTCAACGACAAACCTCTCCGCGATACATAATGCCTCTCTTTTAACATCTGCCACAGGAGTTCGTTCAGCTTCTCCGTAACTCTCTCGTGCCGACTAACCAATCCCGCGACGAAACGTGCAGCTCTCAGTTGAATCTTATCTAGCCTTTCTGTTAATGCAACCTGGTAAAGATTCCTCATTGATGAGTAAAACTCAAGAATCGGCCGTACACCTTTTGTATTCCTAAGTCGTTTTTCATTCTGTCCGATTGTTCTGTCATTATATAACACTCACATTATAGCCATAAATATGTGTCTACAATAACATTTCACAAGGTAGCTTCTCTGTCTCCCGGCACGCGATCGGATGTAGTAAGCGACGATGTAACGTTGCGCTCGTGATAAAACAAATTGTCCGCACGAGACCTGTACGCTAAACCAGTATTACTTTAGAGATTAGTTCTTACTCATGTTCATCTGTTGTCCTCCGTACAGAAACCGGGACATATACTGAATACATTTCAAAATTTTGTACATGGCTGCACGTTCAGAGACCGTGAATAGTTGCAATTGAAAGAAAACAGCCCTCGGTCACTATTTCTAAGCGAATTAACTGGTTTTCAACACTGCTAGGAGTGTCTTCCTCATTATTTAAATCAAAGAATGGTCTATAACATGGTCACAGAATTATGACAAAAAACGTGTGATACAGAGTATAATTACGGAATCATCGTGAAAGACTGGCAGTACTTATATGTCATTTATGAAATAATAAGTATGCCAAAAGGGCATATAAGCACTGCTAGTCTTTCACGATGATTCCGTAATTATACTCCGTATCACACGTTTTTTGTCATAATTCTGTGACCATGTTATAGACCATTCTTTGATTTAAATAGTGCGGAAGACACTCCTAGCAGTGTTGAAAACCGGTTAATTCGTTTAAAAATAGTGACCGAGGGCTGTTTTCCGTCAATTGTGAATACATTTCGCCATCTCCTCTCTACATAGGGCATGAAGTTTCTTTTACATTTCTTTCATGTCAAGGTTTCTCTGATTGGACCTCTGCGCCATGAACGTTCCATCAGGATACGTTTCAAGCGAGAACTCGAGAGGACGCGGTCTGGACTCGCAAGAGACGAGCTACTCTTTCAGTTCCCCTGGAATTTTCTCCGTGAGCTGCTCTCGACAGAAGTAATTAACTATACCCGCCGACAGGGAGGATCACGTTTCTTTGAGGCTCCGTCCAATTATCCTGCGGAATCGATTTGTCGCCTTCCCTGGGGGACTCGGGTCAATCCGTCCCCGCGAGCGAGGCTGCTGCGGGAATTAGTCCAATCAGGAGGCGCGGCGCGGATTAACAGTGCCACCGAAAGGCGAGCAGGCAGCCACTGCCGCACAGAAAGCCTACAGCCGCCGCCCGTCTCCGCTGAATCGGCGTCTTTATGCCAAGGTGAAGGAAGTGTGGCTGCCTTCAGAACATCTGCAAAATACCTCACTGAATGAACTGAAAAAGAAAGAGGTTCATCTCTTGTACAAGCAGCACATTATGTCTGGACGTAGATGTTAGCGGGATGATACTAAACAGAAAATTGTATTGGGTTTCAGGGCCGGGAACTTAAATATTGTATTCGTCGTCGTTGCTGCATGTCTTCATAGAGGTGTCATTGATAAAGAGACATCTAAGTATTAGGTCGTGTTGATGTCCTGTCATGTTATGTTCAGAAGTCAAATCTTGCTTCGAGGCAGCATCGCTTCGGTTCTGGTGTGCAGGATTTTGCCTCTGGACAGTCTAGACACTGGTAAAAGGGGGAAACAAGGAAGCCATCTAGATCATAGTATCCAGGTTTTACTAGTCATATCTGAGTAGACCGAATTTTTTTTTCATTTCATACACCACTAGTTAATGATTATGACAAACAGGGAAACTAGTCTTTCATGAAATATTAAACAAAAATTGCAATCTACACTAATTTCGTTGTTAAAAGTGGCGAAATGATCGCTACCTATTACATAGATTCTGTCTCCTTTTGTTAAGTATGCGAGTAACAGAAACACACTTATCCTTGTTTCCATTAGAAACCGCCGAACTTTGAAATCTAACTATTAACTATCAATCTCCCACCTAAGCGCAGCTAACAAGTGATTGCAGAAAATGGCACCGAAATGAGTCAGTAGATTTAGACAACAAAACGCAACTCATCAGATTAATACCAGTCACAGTGTATATATGGTTACGCTCGAGGTTAATGTAGCCGTATCCTGTGTATGCACTTGACGTTTCACATGTAAGTACCCTTCTTGCTAGTCACTGAACTGCACGCATAAAACTGCTGTCATAGCACACGTTACTTCATCGAAAGACGCAATACAGCGGACTGTGAACAGCCATATTTTATTGTTTATAATGTTTAGCACATAGCCACTTGTAAAACACTAGATTATACCATCATTTGTAAAAGTACATCTTTTTTTTATTTTTATGCTAACCGGACAATATTCACTGAATCGCCGATATAACTAAAGATTTCGGTTGTCAACTACAGCTTTCCCGAGATAATTTTATGAGTGCGCATGCGCCTCTGTGGTACACTACTTGCTCTGCAACAATGATCTGAGAACTACTGTAGATCACAGCTGAAATAAAACCAGGGATTATGGAGAAGTTAATAAAAGAATAGAAAAGGATAATTTTTTTAATCACATAGATCCCCGGCAGAACAATTATTCAGCATTTCACAAAATCAAGGTATATTTTCCTACGGGTGGCAGAGGTAAATTTTCGTTCTAATTGTCTCGTTTTTGGGTAAAAGTAGTGACTGTCTTGCATTTCTTGTAGTTAATGTACAATGAACGCCCTACATGATGAATATCAAAATTCTCTTTGGAGAGTTGTCAATTATCTAATAAACGTTTTTTGTGCTTCTCTTCCAGTTTCTCTTTTTATAATGATAACTACGTAAAATATGGCAGAGTGAGTTAAATATGACACTAACGCCGCCAACTGGCTACGCTACAGATCGGTCTGTCACCACTACCAAGGTTTCAGGGGATCGTCAGTAATGGGTAAGCGTGGGGGAGGCACTTTAAGTGTTTTCATTTAAGGTACAGATAACTCGCCACAGGTCGCACGTTATTTGGTTTATGACCAGTGAAGCTCTTCAGACACGAGCACCTTTAGATATTGTCAGTTGATGACAACACCATTAAGGTTCAAAGCTTCGCTAAACACATCGTCAAGAGAAAAATGGACTGGCATATTTAAATGTAAACTGCACAGCTCGTCAGATTTTTAATGCCCGCACAGTCCCGGCACTAATCTGATGGCGAGGAATCGCGTTGGCCGCTGTCACGTGGATGTCATGTCAGACTTGTGCCTGCCTGAGCGGCTCGGCGCGTCACTTACCGCGGCCTGGGCTGCAGCCGGCACACGTGTTGCAGCAGCGGGGCTGAGCAGACAGCAGCGGCAGCAGGCGGCTAGCACTCGCACGACACCACACGGTAAGGTAAGGTAAGCCACGCTACGCTAAGACACGGACGCGGCGGCTCGCGACGGCGCCTATCGATCGGGCGGGCAGCCGGAGGGTCGAGAGGCGACCATGGCGCGCCCCGCTCACACTCGCACTGGCCGCCAGCAGCCCGCCGCGTCCCCGCCTGCCGCGGCCGCCGCCAGGGGCGCTGCCGTCGCGGCCGCAGCATCCCGCACCCGAACCACCTGCCCGCTCCGCCTCCCAGCTGCCTGCCTGCTACTTGTTTGTTTCTCGCCGCCGGCCGATTTGGGGCCGGTGACTGCGCTGGGGAGCTCACCGCTTCTCGTTCTTATGCGTCCCTTCTGCTGAACTGACAGGAGAGATCCAGGGTTCGATTCTCGACGGAGTCAAAGCTTGTTAGAGTCTCTGGTCCCCATGCTTCTGCTGTTGGTGATGACGGGATAAATTCACACTAAGATAAATGAACACTAAGACAAACTAAGAAAAAAAACCGAGACTCCACAAAGGAATGATCCAAACGGGACCTAATTCAGAAAAATTGGGTGATGGTTCAAATGGTTCAAATGGCTCTGAGCACTATGCGACTTAACTTCTTTGGTCATCAGTGACCTAGAACTTAGAACTAATTAAACCTAACTAACCTAAGGACATCACACACATCCATGCCCGAGGCAGGATTCGAACCTGCGACCGTAGCAGTCCCGCGGTTCCGGACTGAGCGCCTAGAACCGCTAGACCACCGCGGCCGGCAAAAAAAAATTTGTGTGATTTATTCAAAGGTGAGTGCTCGTCGGAGGTGAGGGTATCATCTGGAGTGCCCCAGGGAAGTGTAGTAGGTCCGCTGTTGTTTCCTATCTACGTAAATGATCTTTTGGATAGGGTGGATAGCAATGTGCGGCTGTTTGCTGATGATGATGTGGTGTATTGGAAGGTGTCGTTGAGTGACTGTAGGAGGATACAAGATGACTTGGACAGGATTTGTGATTGGTGTAAAGAATGGCAGCTAACTTTAAATATAGATAAATGTAAATTAATGCAGATCAATAGGAAAAAGAACCCTGTAATGTTTCAATACTCCATTAGTAGTGTAGCGCTCGACACAGTCACGTCGATTAAATATTTGGGCGTAACATTGCAGAGCGATATGAAGTGAGACAAGCATGTAATGGCAGTTGTGGGGAAGGCGGATCATTGGTAGAATTTTGGGAAGATGTGGTTCATCTGTAAAGGAGACCGCTTATAAAACACTAATGCGACCTATTCTTGAGTACTGCTCGAGCGTTTGGGATCCCTATCAGGTCTGATTGAGGGAGGACATAGAAGCAATTCAGAGGCGGGCTGCAAGATTTGTTACTGGTTTGATCATCACGCAAGTGTTACGGAAATGCTTCAGGAACTTGGGTGAGAGTCTCTCGAGGAAAGGAGGCGCTCTTTTCGTGAATCGCTACTGAGGAAATTTAACCAGCATTTGAGGCTGACTGCAGTACAATTTTACTGCCGCCAACTTACATATCGCGGAAAGACCACAAAGATAAGAGAGATTAGGGCTCGTAAAGAGGCATATAGGCAGTCATTTTTCCCTCGTTCTGTTTAGGAGTGGAACAGGGAGAGAAGATGCTAGTTGTGGTACGCGGTACCCTCCGCCACGCACCGTATGGTGGATTGCGGAGTATGGATGTAGACGTAGATGTAGAAGGGAAGAGCTTCACACATTGTCCAAGTCAATAATGCGTTGGTCCACCTATGGCAGTTACGCAAGCAGTCATTTGACTTGACATAGACTGAGAGATTTGTTGGATGTCCTTTTGAGGAATGTCGTGCCAAATTGTCTCCAATTGACAATGAGGATCGTCAATTAGGGAGAGACCCGGCGATCTTGCTGGCAAAAGCAGGGTTTGGCAAGCACGAATATAACACGAAGACAAACAATAGAAAGTCTTCCTTTTGCGGGTGGACGTTATCTTGCTGGAATCTGCGTCCAGGATGGTTTGGCATGAAGGGCAACAAAACGGGGCGCAGAATATCATCAACGTACCACTGTACTGTAAGGGTGGAGCGGATGACAGCCAAACTGGTCCTACTGTGGAAAGAAATGGCACCCCAGACCATCTCTCCTGCTTGCTGGACTCTATGGCTGGCGGCAGTTAGGTTGGTATCCCGCCGATGTCTGGAGACGCCCCTAACACGTCTTCGCCGGTGAGGGGGGTCTCAATTTGAGGCGGAAGTCATCACTGAAGGCAGTTCGACTCCAGACAATGAGATTCCAGGGCGATGACGTGTCTGGAGACGCCAAGGGCAGCAGCGGGAGACCAATCTGTCGACCGTCATAAGAGCTGACAATGGGGTGTGATGGTCTGAGGTGCCAATTCCTTTCATAGCAAGACTCCTTCGACTGTCATCCACAGCACCCTTACAGCACTGTGCTTTGTCGACAATATTATATGCCCCGTTTTGTTGCTCTTCATGACACCCATCCTCGGCTTACATTTTAGCAGTATAACTCGCCCCACAGAGCTAAAGTTTGAACGGCTTGCCGTCGTGCTTGTCAAGCCCTACCTTGGGCAGCAAGGTCGCCGATCTCTCTCCAATTGAGAACATCTGGAGCATTATGGTCAGGGTCTTCCAACCACCTGGGGATTTCGACAATCTAACGGGCCTGCTGGACAGAATTTGCCACGATGTCCGTTAGGATGACATCCAACAACTCTGTCAATCAGTGCCATGCCGATTAACTGCTTGCATAAGAGCCAGAGGCGGAGCATTGTGTTATTGGCTTACTCAATTTGTGAAACTGTTTCCAATTTTTCTGAAATTGTAATTACTTGTTTGTCTGTACATGTACAGACACATCTACTGAGTACGTCCCATTCGAATCCTTCGTGGTGTGTCGCTTTTTTTTTTTTCTTGGGATGTAGATCCCCGACTGTCTATGGAGTTCAAACTTGAAAGTTGTCTTCAAACTCGTTGTTGTTTGTTTGCTGTCAAAAAATAGTTCAAATGGCTCTAAGCACTAAGGGACTTAACATCTGAGGTCATCAGTCCCCTAGACTTAGAAGTACTTAAACCAAACTAATCTAAGGACATCACACACATCCATGCCTGAGCCAGAATTCGAACCTGCGACCGAAGCAGCAGCGCCATTCCGGGCTGAAGGACCTAGAACCGCTCGGCCACAGCTGCCGGCGTTTGCTGTCATTTCGTTTGGTTGTCCTTCAGTTTCTGCAATATATATGGTATCCTTGCTTGTTAGGAACTTCTTAGTTGCACAGCAGGTTCACGACCACCTGGTGGAGCTAAGCAGCTAGTTATTTATATGTTACATAGATCATTTGAACGAGTCATTTATGAAAAAAAATGAGATGATCGTATGGCATTGTGGCCCCAGTGGCCCCATTCGGAGAAGTTCGGCCGCCAAATGCAAGTCTTATTTCAGTAGACCCCACATTGGGCGACTTGCGTGCCGGTGAAAATCAGAGCTCGTGCGGAAATGTATAGGTGTTCATTCTTTCCGCGCGCTATACGAGATTGGAGTAATAGAGAATTGTGAAGGTGGTTCGATGAACCCTCTGCCAGGCACTTAAATGTGATTTACGGAGTATCCATGTAGATGTAGATGTAGATGTAGATGAAATGATAATAGGACATCACAACACCCAGTCCAGGAGAGGAGAAAATCTCCAACCCGCCCGGGA
This sequence comes from Schistocerca cancellata, assembly GCF_023864275.1. Taxonomy (NCBI): domain Eukaryota; kingdom Metazoa; phylum Arthropoda; class Insecta; order Orthoptera; family Acrididae; genus Schistocerca; species Schistocerca cancellata. The sequence goes on along the minus strand of NC_064630.1, from coordinate 586,994,616 downwards.
ATCATAAACGGGCCGGCTGCATGAGACAATTACGTTACCACTCAGTTAAGCAGGTGGACTCTTTTATAGAAATGATCTGCAACGTGCCAGTTCACAGGTTGTGTAAACACTATTTGCGTTAATATTAATGAAGATATTACTTTTGGTATTTATCATGCAACTACACTTAAAACCTAAGTTTCTCTCTTTCTTACTGGCTATTAATTTGTTTTGTCCAGGAGAAATATTTTTAGGTCAGATTTATTTAAAACTTACTTTGCTACGTGGCACACGTTTTATGTTGTTGGGCAAACGATCAAAAATGTTTGTTGCTGCATACTGAATTTTCTGACGCACATATACCTTTAATAACGGTAATAAAGGTCTTTCTTTTTCCTCTAGTCTTTTTCCTCTAGTCTCGTAGTTTGGACAACACTAAGATGAAACATTTGTGGCGAATTTCATTAGCGAATATTTGTGTTATGTTGCTGCAGGTAAAATACCTGACTCCGTGAAGAAACACCTACATGACGACTGCAGGTAAACACCACCTATTATTGTCACTGCTCGCCTTTGTGCAATCAATATTTTCTTTCTAAGTGTTACTTTGTTCCAGAAAATTATTCCATAAGATATACTTATGCGCAAATAAGCAAAATATGCCAGGAGGTTGATTCATCCGTTTCCAAGGCTAGCAGTTATATGAAGAGCGAAAGTAGGTGAACTTAACTGTTTGAGCACCTTAGTGGTTTAGTAATATGCTTCTCGCAGTTCGGGTTTTCATCTATGTGGGCTCCCAAAAATTTGGAGCATTCTAAAGACTTCTGTTCGTGTGCTACGTCAGTTGTTGTACAGAAGTGAATATAGTGTGTTTTCTCAAAATTTAGTGGGAATCCATTTTCATTCAATAATTCTCTGAAAAACATTAACAAGCGCTTCTGTTGCTTTCTCTTTAACGGGGTTTATTATAAAAAAAGTGCCGTTACCAAAATTTATCAATTGTGCTTGATGAATGTTAAGTGGAAAGAAATAAGAGCGGATCCAAAATCGTACCTTGAGGCACTCCCTTTGTAATTACTCCGCAGCTACTAAAATTTTATCTCCTGAACTATTCAGCACAATTGTTCGCATTTCGTATGTTAGTTATGATTTAAAATGGTTGTGTTTAAAAGCATCAACATTTCTCGTCACTACGTAAATGTCGCTGCTTGTGGTTCTGTACTGACAGCGAATAAAAGAGTGGCGACGCCTGGCGAAACTTCTCACTGATGTGAGGCACTTACGTGACCTTGGGCAGGTTGGCGGACGGAAAGTCTCGCGCAGTGCATCACTAGACGGAAGACCCTGTGATGGAGCCGCTGCAGGCGTCCTGCGTATGTCGACGATGTGCTGCTCCACATGACTGTGGCGTATTCGATGAATGCACCCACAGGTTACCCCTTACCCCAAAATGTGGTGGCAGCGTTGACCGTAGGCTGAGGAAGAAATGAAGCAGTCAATCTCTTTCTCTTGCTTTTCTGACGATGTCGTCCCCATGCTGTTTCCATGTTAGTCGACTGTCAGTTATTACTCCCAGGTACTGGGGTATGCTGGCCCAAGCTGCGGCCGTTCCTCTACTGTTGATTCGGCTCAGTGCTATTGCTACTGGTCTTCCGAAGATGGTGGTCTGTGTTTTGGTTCCGTTAAAATACAGACGCCATTTCATCGCCCATCTTTGTAGACGGAAAAGAGTGCCGTGTCAACATAGAGGACCAATGAATGGTACGCGACCTGTCCTTGGCAAGTCCGCGAAGTACGGAATACACAGGAGTGGTCCATGTACAGAGATATGATGTACTTCTGCCCCGATGCAACTGTTCGTCAAGGTTACCTATATTCTGACCTTGAACCACATTCCATTCAAAAACGTTTTGACGAGATGCTCGTTTGACAAATGTACTTCCATGACCATGAGCGTATGCCGGAGCCCCTCATGCGGTACATAGTCTAACATTCTCGAAAGCCTTGGAATACTGTCCAAAGCAGTCTTTTCGCTCGATACAATCGAGCGACTCTTCCACGAGGTGTAGAAACTGATGTATCATCCCATTTCCTTTCCAGATGCCGAACTGTTGCCCGGGGAGCAGCTGCTCTTTGTAGCGGAAGAGTTCATGGCTTGGATTGATAATACTCACAGTTCGTTGCTCTTTCGTAGATTTTTGGCTTTGAACAATACTGTAATGAAGTCCCAGCCTCCGTATTCGCCGGTCATAGCACTATGCGACTTTTTTGTGTTATTAAAAACAAAGAACAAGGGAAAGAGATTCAGTAGAAGAAGGATGGGTAGCTTCAAGAGATGAAATAGTGAAGTCAGCAGAGAATCAAGTAGGTAAAAAGACGAGGGCTAGTAGAAACTCTTGGGTAACAGAAGAGATATTGAATTTAATTGATTAAGGGAGAAAATGCAATAAACGAAACAGGCGAAAAGAAATACAAACCTCTCAAAAATTAGATCGACAGACTTAAAGAAGAACATAATAATTCCAATCCCAAAGAAAACAGGTGTTGACAGATGTGAAAAATCCTGAACTATCAGTTTAATAAGTCACTGCTGTAAAATACTAACACGAATCCTTTACAGGCGAATGGGAAAACTGGTAGAAGCTGACCTCGGGGAAGATAAGTTAGGATTACGTAGAAATGCTGGAACACGCGAGGCAATACTGACCCTACGGCTTATCTTATAACATAGGTTGAGGAAAAGCAAACGTACGTTTATGGCATTTGTAGACTTAGAGAAAGCTTTTGACAATGTTGCCCAGAATACTCTCTTTCAAATTCTAAAGGTGGTAGGGGTTAAATACAGGGAGCGAAAAGCTATCTATAATTTGTACAGAAACCAGATAGCAGTTATAAGAGTGGAGGGGCACGAAAGGGAAGCAGTGATTAAGAAGGGAGTAAGACAGGGTTGTAGCCTATCCTCACGTTATTCAATCTTTATTTTGAACAAGAAGTAAAGGAAACAAAAAAATTGTAGTAGGAATTAAAATCCATGGAGAAGAAATAAAAACTTTGATGTTTGCCGATGACATTGTAACTATGTCAGAAACAGCAAGGACCTGGAAGAGCAGTTGAATGGAATGGACAGTGTCTTGAAAGGAGGATATAAGATGAATATCAACAAAACCAAAACGAGGAAATGGAATGTAGTCGAATTAAATCGGGTGATGCTGAGGGAATTAGATTAGGAAATGACACTTACAGTAGTAGATGAGTTTTTCTATTTGGGAAGCAAACTGATGATGGACGAAGTAGAGAGGATATAAAATGTAGACTGGCTATGTCAAGGAAAGCATTTCTGAAGAAGAGAAATTTGTTAACATCGAGCATAGATTTAAGTGTCTGGAAGTCGTTTCTGAAAGTATTTGTATGGAGTGTATCCATGTGTGGAAGTGAACATGAACGATAAATAGTTTCGACAAGACAAGAATAGAAGGTTTCGAAATGTGGTACTGAAGAATGCTGAAGATTAGATGGGTAGATCAGGTAACTGATGAGGAGGTACTGAACAAACAGAACTCGGGAGAAGAGGAGTTTGTGGCACAACTTGACTAGAAGAAGGGATCTGTTGGTAGGACATGTTCTGAGGCATCAAGGGATCACCAATTTAGTATTGGAGGGCAGCGTGGAAGGTAAAAATCGTAGAGGGAGACCAAGAGATGAATACACTAAGCAGATTCAAAAGGATGTAGGTTGCAGTAGGTACTGGGAGATGAAGAAGCTTGCACTGGATTGAGTAGCATGGAGTGCTACATCAAACCAGTTTCTGGACTGAAGACCACAACAACAATAAAAATAAAGAAAATTTGCGAGGGAAGTTGTTTCACAAGATTAGACAAGAATAATAACGCATTTCTGAGAGAGCGAGAAGCTATCGTAACCGTTGAGTTGCAGAAGAATTTCAGGAACTGGAAAAAGTGCCGACATAAGTGTAAAATCTAATGGGGACTATTTTGAAGGGTTTTGAAAAAATCGTTTTTCTGCTATCAGCTGTACAAGTCTGTGTTTATTCTCTACCGGTTTGAGTTATTACAACCATCTTCACAGGAGAATGTGTACATCATTTTGGTCAAATACGACCCAACCAAATGTAGAATATACGTAGTCCATATAAACGTTGCTGTACCCTGGCACATTTACACATTTCACACTACCGTAAATATGCCTAGGTACAACAATGTTTAGATGGACTACGTTCAGAAAGACTATTAGGGCAGATAGGTACGTTCTATGTTTGGTTGGGTCGTATTTGACCGAAGTGTATTTTTATTCCATTGATGTACACTGTTTTCCTCCTGGGAGGATGGATGTGATGACTGAAACCGGTAGAGATGGTTCAAATGGCTCTGAGCACTATGGGACTTAACATCTGGGGTCATCAGTCCCCTAGACTTAGAGCTACTGAAACCTAACTAACCTAAGGACATCACACACATCCATGCCCAAAGCAGGATTCGAAAGTGCGACCGTAGCAGCAGCGCGGTGCCGGACTGAAGCTCCCAGAACCGCTCGACCACAGCGGCCGGCACAATGTCTGTCTCACAAGCGAAACTGCTGCGATGATTTCCCAGAAACACGTACAAGCAGATTTTTTTAGGATGTAGGGCTACCAGACTATAAATATGTAGTCCGTCACTGATATAATCAATTGATGGGTTACATTTTCATGTATTCAAATATACCAGTCATTTTGAAAAAAGTCCTTACAACATAACATACTGTGCCACTTAAAATATTCTGATTATTGTTTCCACGCTGGGTGGCTAATTAGTCGTGAGTTTAATGTATCTGCAGGCAAAAATACGTTATTCAAAATGGTTCAAATGGCTCTGAGCACTATGGGACTCAACATCTTAGGTCATAAGTCCCCTAGAACTTAGAACTACTTAAACCTAACTAACTAAGAACATCACACACACCCATGCCCGAGGCAGGATTCGAACCTGCGACCGTAGCAGTCCCGCGGTTCCGGACTGCAGCGCCAGAACCGCTAGACCACCGCGGCCGGCAAAAATACGTTATTATGACCTATAAAATATTTCTGAGAAACCGAGTAAAAATGCTTAAAAGGCAGATTATCTTTGAATAAAAATGAAGCATACTTGAAAAAAATTCGCGTCTGTTAATGCTTGCTTTCACTGGTGACATCGTAGTCGAATAAAACTACTTATCCTGACATGAGATCCTTCTTAGTAAACGAGACTCAGCTGAATAAAAATGCTAAAACTGTCTATTATATGTGGATGACTATCCATTTAATGAAAAACAAGCGTCTAGCCATCCACGTAGAGCACATTTATATCATCTCCCCAACACTTTAGGTAGGAGTCCCGACATTTCACAACCTTCGTTGTTGTGGACATTGTCAGTTACCATGATGGACAGGTCTCCAGCGAAGCAAAGGTTTGTCCTTACGTCAGCATAAGAAACACATGTCTTTAAATATGTGTTGCCCCATTAACGAAGTTCCACAAGCTTCACAGACTGGTGAAACATCCTACCAGGGGAGGGAATTATCAGTGGACAACGTCCTATTCTTAACCGGCTAAACGTCACTTGCCTCGCTAAAGTGGCTGATTTCATAACCGTAATTTGGCGTTTTCACCTCCAACCGCTCGTTTCCCCAGCGACATATGTTAAGTTTCTTTTTCACCTAAGGAGAATTTGTTTCAAAGTTACTAAGGTGTCACTCAGAGAGATGCTTAGTTGCACTTAATGTTTCCCGAAGAATGACGAAACAGAATACATGCACCTGCCGGAGCTATCACATAATACCTGTCGAAATCTTCGTGTATAAGAAGGGACTCATTCTTTGCCTGTCCTTAAGGTCGATTACACACAAAGCAGATTTTTCCGCCGCGCGTGATTGACCGTCACCATCGTTCCAACAGTAGTCCACTGACGTAAATTAGATCTTGCACATTAAGCAGAAAAAAACGAGCGGTAAATTTGCCTTGGCCGGTAGCTGTGCGACCGCCAGCTGCCACTGGCGCCAACGGTAGCTTAAAGGTCGCCGCCCAAGTAGTGGCGTACGTTAACAAATGCGCGTTTACGTACGTAGCGGATTCTCTACCGTCGAGAGATGTTTTGTTCAGTGTAAGTTGAGCTTTCGTGAGGTACACAGCTGCTGACTGGATTTTTCTGTTGCAAACATGATTACCAGTAACCAAGATACAGATAACGAAATTTTAATTTCATCAATTCAAGAAAGGCCTGTTTTGTAGGATAAAACCTTCAACACATTCAAAGGATGAGACGCTACCAGAAATATCTGCCTAAGAGTTCGTAGCGACTTTGATGTGCTGGAGGAAATAAAGAGAAATGATAAGTACATACTGTTTCACATAAATGTAATAGAAGAAATTCGACTAAGAGATTCTAGAAGACATAATGCTCACAATCTGGCTCTATAGTAGCACAGGATCTTGGCATTGCAGGAGTTTCCTGTTTTAATTATTCATTTGTTTTTATTATCTAGACAAAACGGTGGGCTATTATTGGCAAATGTTTTATTTGTAGAAATATACAAATTGCTGGAAAATCAGTAACAATATAACTGTTTTGAGAACAATTTTATAATGCTTGCGACTTGCTTCTGGTATTACATTAATAGAAGATAAAAAAATCTGTGTTGAAATACTTGTGTTCAATAAGAAAGCAGTTCATTTGATCATTACCTGCGCCGACGATATGCCGTTCAAAATTCCCTTATATCTTGAACATCCACTGTTAAACTACACATGTAATAAATTACGTAGAATGTTACTGACATCGTTTTCTTTGAGGCATTTTGTTGTAGTATTCTCTCCTTCAGTACTTTCCAGCACTATTATTGACGATGTATCAGCCATGTATCGATCTGTATCTCTAAGATAACTATGAAGAATAACGCAGGCTTGGAACAATGTCATTAGCAAACTGTGGATGGGCATTTAATGGTCGATGAAATGTTCTCCATTTATTTCCCATCTACTACCCCTAAGCAGTGGGATAAGTTTGCTATAGGTTCAAATTCATTTGCTACTGACCGCCACATTTCTTCTGTAAGGGTAGGTATGCACTTGCTTTGCATAATCTATCACAGTGCTTTACAAACATCTGTATCACGTTTGAGTTTGAGATTGCTGCTCTGAAGAAATGATGGTCTGTGAAAGTACGTCCGCTAGTGAGATATCTTAAAAAAGGAAAAAAAGTTATTTACTTTATAAAGAAGAAATGAATTATTGTTTCGTTTGTTAACTTTGTTAAAGTAGACGGTACTTAATTATTTCTTTTTTAGATAAATAAGTAATAAAACGGTGGAAACATCTACGTGTAGAAAGCTTCAGGCTACCCTCTTCTTTCATTAATTGGCTGAACCCAAATTAGTCGCTACCTTTTTTCCTTTTAACTCGTCGACATAATAACAATAAACCCGCAATTTGCGCTCTGTTGATTTGAAACAACATTGTGTGTTGAAAACAATAATTAAGTTGGGTAACGTGTAAAATTAAGTGAACTGATTTGATAATGAAAGTATACCGCCAATAATCTGGAGACGCGTGCAACGGCGGCAGAGATTTTACCACCGTGTGTAAACGCTAGATTTATGTGACCGGCGACGGTCAATTGACCGCGGCCTGCATCCGGCCTAACGAATACGCACCACGGCAGTTAGAGCGCCTGACATGGATGCAACCCGCTTTGACTATCTGCGGTTCAGGACCAGCAGCTGTGGCTACGGAAACAAGGGGCAAGGCAAATTGTGAAAATCTACGATGTATCAAAGATGATTTGTATGATATGTCTTAATGATGTTGAACGAATCTGTGCATGTTATTTAACATACTCTTTTTGACCTGCGTAGAACGCCGCCGAATTACACACAGTTCACGAGTCAGTAATTTCAAACGAACACAGTGATGAACCAAAACTGTTCACCACAAGACTGTGTGCTGTGTGTTGACATTGCTTACATGTCGCGTGGTAAGTACAAAATATAAGCAGAGTAGAGACAGAGGGTGGGGTGAGGGGGGAGGGGCGAATTATTCTATTAACGACAGAGGGCTGCAAGTGAGGAAATTTGTACGGGCGCTGATAACCGCCGTTGTGCGCCACACGAAACCAAACATCATCATCATCATCATTATTATCAAGTGGGAAAATCCACTGGTATAAGCGACTTTTCTATGTAAAGTGGTCCCAAAATGTAAACTAAACGGTAAAAATATATACATATTCCAGGCCACTGAAGATCCCTTGCAAACAACAAAGGCGAAACGCGTATGGTACGTTGTAGTTAGAGTGCCCAAAGGAAAAAATATCAGCATACCGTAATATTACACGCTACTAAAGATGTTTAGTAAATTGCCTTTTTTGCGCCTTTATTTAACTTCTGAGTGTGAAATTTAGTCTCTATTTCCTAGAAACAGCACCTAAAAATTGCGAACTTCATACGTGGTATTTATAAACCATCCAGACACCTACTACTGGACAGCAATATGGGCGTTTCCACCACTAGCCTTTATGATGCCTTGAACTCTGCTGGGGACACTTTCGATAGGGTTTCTGAATGTCTATGTAGTAATAGCAGCCGATTCTTCCTCAAAAGTCGAAACCAGACAAGATAATGATGTTAGACGCTGGAATCTCGAGCGAAGTGACGTTCTTACTCATCCCTTAGGTGTTCCATTCGGTCCCTGTCGGAATTTTGGACAGGCCAGACCATACTAAGAACGTTACTCTCCACAGACCGTTGCTTCACAGATGTTGCTTTATGACAGGGGGGATTGTCATCCCCTTTGAACTGTTCTTCTACTGTACGCAGTACACAATACTGTAAGATGTGTTCATATCCTTCCGCATTTAGCATTTTCTTATGTCCAAAAAGGAGACCACGCTCTAACCACGAACAAGACTTCCATACCTTTACACTACCACCTCCGTACTTCGCTGATGACACTGCACGTGGCGGCAGGGAACGTTCTGCAGGCATTCGCCACGGGGTATTCTGGGGTTCAACATTGCAGATCACTCATTTCCAGTCATTCACTATTTACTAGCGTCGCTCTCTACACCACATTAAGCGCCGCTTAGCATTGATTACAGAAACGTGTGGCCTATGAAAAGCTTCTCCACTATTGCACTCCGTAGGCAGTCATAGTTCTAGTTGGACTGCTGGAAGAACTTTGGAACTCACAAGTGATTCCTTTCGTTGATTTCATGAGATTTTTTACAGCCGTGCTTTACACTGCTCGACGATTCCTGTCGCTCAGCTCACGCGGCCTGCCTACTGTGGTTGCTCCTTCGCATTTCCATTTCAGTTTACAAAGATTCAAATGTCCCTGATGGATTTGTTACTCAGGCATGATGTGACTGAACTCTCTTGACCGTCCCATTCTGCTGTTACTGCTTTTTACTGAAAGTACAATACTCCCCGCCTCCTTTTATACTGTAGGGTCTATTGTTGTGACATCTAGTAGTCACTTCCGCAGTGTGGAGGAGTGTTCCGGATGGTTTTGATCGGATAGTATATATACTGAAAACATTGTGTTTTCTGGGTACCCATAGGATGATACTTCCGTTTCTGTGGAACATTCAACGTGTAATATAACGTACTCGTTTCTATTAGTCAAACATTCCTCGAGTCAGTCACATATTTGTGAAGATATTCCGTACAATAATCGTCATCTTCCATTCCAAAGTCGGCGTTTACCCGTTCCTAAACCAAAAGCATTTAGCAAAAGTGTTGTGTGCATCTCTTCTCTGGTCGTCCTACACCCTCTCTTCTAGTCTGGATATAATGTAATGCTTACTGTGGCATGTGCTCAAGTGGCAACAGTTTTATGTGGCCATGTACACTACTGGCCATTAAAATTGCTACACCACGAAGATGACATGCTACAGACGCGAAATTTAACCGACAGCAAGAAGATGCTGTGATATGCAAATGATTAGCATTTCAGAGTATTCACACAAGGTTGGCGCCGGTGGTAACACCTACAACTTGCTGACATGAGGAAAGCTTTCAACCGATTTCTCGTACAAAAACAGCAGTTGACCTGCGTTGCCTGGTGAAACGTTGATGTGATGGCTCGTGTAAGGAGGAGAAATGCGTACCATCACGTTTCCGACTTTGATAAAGGTCGGATTGTAGCCTATCGCGATTGCGGTTTATCGTATCGCGACATTGCTGCTCCCGTTAGTCGAGATCCAATGACTGTTAGTAGAATATGGAATCGGTCGGTTCAGGACGGTAATACGGAACGCCGTGCTGGATCCCAACGGCCTCGTATCACTAGCAGTCGAGATGACTGGCATCTTATCCGCATGCCTGTAACGGATCGAGCAGCCACGTCTCGATCCCTGGGTCAACAGATGGGGACGTTTGCAAGACAACAACCATCTGCACGAACAGTTCGACGACGTTTGCAGCAGCATGGACTATCAGCTCGGAGACCACGACTGCGGTTACCCCTGACGCTGCATCATAGACAGGAGCGTCTGCGATGGTGTACGCAACGACCAACCTGGGTGCACGAATGGCAAAACGCCATTTTTCGGATGAATCCAGGTTCTGTTTACAGCACCATGATGGTCGCATCCGTGTTTGGCGACATCGCGGTGAACACACATTGTATTCGTCATCGCCATACTGGCGTATCACCCGGCGTGATTGTATGGACTGCCATTGGTTACGCGTCTCGGTCACCTCTCGTTCGCATTGACGGCACTTTGAACAGTGGACGTTACATTTCAGATGTGTTACGACCCGTGGCTCTACCCTTCATTCAATCCCTGCGAAACCCTACATTTGAGCAGGATAATGCACGACCGCATTTTGCAGGTCCTGTACGGGCCTATCTGGATACAGAAAATGTTCGACTGCTGCCCTGGCCAGCACAATCTCCAGATCTCCCACCAATTGAAAACGTCTGGTCAATGGTGGCAGAGCACCTGGGTCGTCACAATACGCTAGTCACTTCTCTTGATGAACTGTGGTGTCGTGTTGAAGCTGCATGTGCAGTTGTACCTGTACACACCATCCAAGCTCTGTTTGAATCAATGCCCATGCGTATCAAGGCCGTTGTTACGGCCAGAGGTGGCTGTTCTGGGTACTGATTTCTCAGGATCTATGCACCCAAATTGCGTGGAAAGGTAATCACGTGGCAGTTCTTGTATAATATATTTGTCCAATGAATACCCGTTTATCATCTGCATTTCTTCTTGGTGTAGCAATTTTAATGGCCAGTAGTGTATTAATAAATTTGTTGCTTCCATGGTCCAGCTTCTTGGCGTTTTTAGAATTCCCTTTTTCTAATTCTTTGCTGGTAGATGTATATACAGTGAAGTGACTTAAGTCATTGGATAGCGGTATGCACATACAAAGATGGTGATAGTATCGCGTACAGAAGATGTAAAAGAGCAGTGGTTTGGCAGTGCTATCATTTGTAGTCAGGCGATTCATGTGAAAAGGTTTCCGACATGATTATGGCCACACGATGGGAATTAACGGACTCTGGACGCGGAACGATAGTTGGAGCTAGACGCATCGGACATTTCATTTCGGAAATCGTTAGGGAATTCAATATTCCGAGATCCAAAGTGTCAAGTGTGTGTCAAGAATGCGAAATTCCAAGCATTACGTCTCGCCACGGACAACGCAGTGGCCGGCGACCTTCACTTATCGTTCAGATGGCTCTGAGCACTATGGGACTCAATATCTGAGGTCATCAGTCAAAAATGTTCAAATGTGTGTGAAATCTTATGGGACTTAACTGCTAAGGTCATCAGTCCCTAAGCTTACACAATACTTAACCTAAATTATCCTAAGGACAAACACACACACCTATGCCCAGGGAGTCCTCGCATCTCCTCCGCGACCAGCCGCACAGTCCATGACTGCAGGGCCTTGACCGCTCGGCTAATCCCACGCGGCGGTCATCAGTCCCCTAGTCTTAGAACTACTTAAACCTAACTTAAGGACATCACACACATCCATGCCTGAGGCAGGATTCGAACCTGCGACCGTAGCGGTCGCACGGTTCCAGACTGAAGCGCCTACAACCACTCGGCGACATCGGTCGGAGTCACTTAACCACCAGCGGCGTTTGCATAGAGTTGTCAGTTCTAACAGACAAGCAAAACTGCGTTAAATAACCGCAGAAATCAATGTGGAACGTATGACGAACGTATCCGTTAGGACAGTGCAGTGAAATTTGGCGTTAATGGGCTATGGCAGCAGACGACCGATGCTAGTGCCTTTGCTAACAGCACGACATCGCCTGCAGCGTCCCCTATGGGTTCTTGACTCTATCTGTTAGACTCTAGACGACTGCAAAACAGTGGCCTGGTCAGATGAGTCCCATTTCAATTGGTAAGAGCTGGTGGTAAGGTTCGAGTCTGGCGCAGACCCCACGAAGCCATGGATCCAAGTTGTCGAGAAGGCACTGTGCAAGCTGGAAGTGGTTCTATAATTTTGTGGGCTGTGTTTACTTGGAATGGACTGGGTGGTCTATCTCAGTTGAATCGATCATTGACTGTAAATGGTTATGTGCGGCTACTTGGAGACCATTTGCAGCCATTCATGTACTACACGTACTGAAAAAAAGGATGGAATTTTTATGGGTGACACCGGGCCACAACTATTCGCGAATGGTTTCAAGAACGTTCTGGACTGCTCAAGAGAATGATCTGGCCACTCAGATCGCCCGAAATGAATCCCATCGAAAAATTATGGGACATAATCGAGATGTCAGTACTGACGGCTGTAGAGGTAGTAGTTCAGTATTTCTGAATCGGTCTTCCAAGGACATGACACGTCGATCTGCTGCACTACGCCGGGCTGGATATTAGGAGGTATCGCATGCCTTCTGTCACCTCAGAGTATCGTTATGAACTCAATGTCCACGAGACTCCTGCACAGTAGTTTGTGCTTCCCCATTCCCTTGTCACGATAACTGCTTTGACGAACAACTTTTCTGCCTCTCCGAAACGAACAATTTGAGAATTGGACGTCTTCCGCCAGCGTCGCGTGTGAAGGAACAGGCCGGGTGCAACGCACTGCACGGCGACGCGACCACGGGCACGCACTTCCTCCTTGAGTTGGGAAGGTGGCCCGCTTATCGCTGTTTGGCCAGACGTCTGGCGACCTCTCGGGCGCCGCCGGACTGGCCTCACTTAATTTGTCACGCATCCGATGCCGGCTGGGAGCGAGGCCAGGGGGCAACGGCCCGCCGTCGTCAAGGCTGTCAGAGGAAGAGGTGGTGGTGGTGGGGGGGGGAGGGGAGCAAGGGGGGAAAGAGTTCAGCTTGGACAGGAACGTTTCCCACGGCCTTTTCTGAAGTAACCAGTCCGCCATGCGTCTGAAGCGTTACACAGAAACCACGCGAAACCTAAATCAACATGGTGAGAGGCGGATCTGGATACAGCTATTCACGAGTCATCAGCCCCCTCTGTCGGTGTGAACACATCCGATGCTTTTGGAAACTTTATCCACTCTCTGTAAAATCTCACCAACATCCAGATACACTATCACGCTAAATTCTGGTACTCTATACACGAGGGACGGTCACAAACGTCTAAATCTACACTGGTGTCCAAAATTTAAGTAATAGACGGAAATGTTTCAAGGCTGCGTTTATTTTGTCACAAAACAGGTGATAATAAAGTAGAAACAATATAAAGACCACAGAACTTAATCAACTGCTTATGCTTATCCATTACGGATACTTTAGAACCGTGACTGTATATTGAACGTAAATAAGTTGTACAAAACTGCAACCAGTCACTTTTTTGAATAATTATGTTTTATTCCATGAACCGGTTTTCGAACCTTTTCAGGTTCACCTTCAGATGGTTTCAGGAGGATACATCATTACTGGTAGTAGCATAATGCTGGGTGCTGGCTTGCGACAGTATAGGCGGCTTTTTTAGGTTAGTGTCCATCTGTCTGCCTCCATTTTGATGTCCACTAGTTATATAAGGACACACACTTCCACACAAACTATATTAATTTACACTTGGCAGCGAGACTTTTCCTGCATCCAGCATGCGCTTTACAACTTTTTTTTTTTTTTTTTTTTTGGTTACAAGCAACAGTTGTAGAGCGCATGCTGGATGCTGGAAAAGTCTCGCTGTCAAAGTGTTAATTAATATAGTTTGTGTGGAAGTGTGTGTCCTTATATAACTAGTGGACATCAAAATAGAGGCAGACAGATGGACACTAACCGAAAAAGGCCGCCTATACTGTTGCAAGCCAGCACCCAGCATTATGCTACTACCAGTAATGATGTAACTTCCTGAAACCATCTGAAGATGAACCTGAAAAGGTTCGAAAACCGGTTCATAGAATAAAACACAATTATTCAAAAAAGTGACTGGTTGCAGTTCTGTATAACGTATTTACATTAATCAACTGCAACATGCATAACTCTAGACAAAAATGTTCTTTGTTTTTTCCAACTTAATGGATTTGCACACACATTCTGACAACTGGTTAAAGTGCTCAGTATGGGGTTTGACCACCTCTGGCCCAATACAGACCTGAAAACGACGGGACATGCTGTGAATGATGCCATCAATCTCATGTTGAGATAATAACACCCATTCTTCCTGCAGAGCTGTTCACAAGTTTTGGAGAGTGGGTGGTGGATTTTGACGTGACGCAACCCGTCTCCCTAGTGCATCCCACACGCGCTATATGGGATTCAAATCGGGAGAGCAAGCGGGCTCCGGTATGCGTGCAATATTCCGTTTGTAAAAGAACATCAGCCATCCGTGCTCTATGAGGTCGAGCATTATCGTCTATCAATACGAAGTCTGGGCCCACAGCACCTCACACAGCCGCGCATGAGATCCCAAGATCTCCTCACGCTACCAGACAGCAGTTAAGTTTTGCTGGTTAACCTGTACAATCGCATGAAGAGACGTTTGAGTGGTCAACATAATCCCTGCCCATACCATTAGGGATCCTCCTCGATATCGGTCTCTTTGCACAATGTTTGGGGCCCTCCAGATGCGAGTCCGTCGAGAATCACTCTCCAGACCAAATCGGGACTCATCTATGAAAAGAACACTGATCCACCGTTCGACCGTCCAGGTGGCATGTTGACGGCTCTACTCTAAACGTTCCCTTCTGTGAAGGACACGCCAGCGGTAAACAGAAAGTCTCCAACAATAAACGCCGCTCTACACCGCTTGCCTCGATACAACACGTTCAGGGGATGCTGCGAGGTCAGATGCCAAAAGCAGTGCAGTAGTGAGGCGGTACGCCGTGCCCTTACAGCCAAATAACGATCCAATCTTTCCGATGTCACGCGTGGTCGGCCCTGTCCTGGTCTCCGGGATACAGTTTCGGTCTCTGTAAACTGTCGCCTCATCCGAGAAACAACATAACTATTCGCATTATGCCACCGGCCCACATCAGTTTGCAACTGTCTTGCGCCCGTTATTCCTAAGGTCCTCCACAGCAGAGAGTCTGTAGGCGTCTTCTCTGCGCCATACTGCACCATCTGTGACTGTGTATACAGCGGTTGTGGATGTGGTACTGCCCTGCAAACACTACCCCGCTTGATAGGTGTCTTGAAGTCATTGCTGGTGTTGTTCTCCGTTGACCCGTTGACCGGGACGCCATCTTCCGTGCAGAACACGATCATAACGACATCTGTTGACAGTTTGTATGATTATATCGTGAATTAGTCACAGGACGGGAAAATAGCAGTTTGTTGCTTTAATTTTGGACACCAGTGTACGTGGACATGGATACTCTGCAAATCACACATAAGTGCCTTCAGAGTGTTTATCGAACCACCTTCACAATAATTATTCCACTCTATAACAGCACGCGGAATAAACGAGCACCTATAGCTTTCCGTGCGATCTCTGATTTCTCTTATTTTATTATGGTTTCTTCGGAGGAGAAAGTTAGTGATCGAAATTTCGTGGGAAGATCCTGCTGCAACGAGAAACGCCTTTGTTTTAATGATGTCCACCACAAATCCCGTTTCATGTTAGCGGCATTCTCTCCCCTACTTCTCGACTGTACAAAACGTGCTGCCTTCTTTGAACTTTCCCGATGTACTCCGTTAACGCTATCTGGTAAGGATTCCACACCGCGCAGCAATACTCCAAAAGAGGACGGACAAGCGTGTTGTAGGCAATCTCTTTAGAACATCTGTTAAATCTTCGAAGTGTTCTACCAATTACACGCAGTCTTTGCTTCGCCTTCTCCACAATATTTTCTACGTGTTCTTTCCAATTTAAGTTGCTCGTAATTGTAATTCTTAGATATTTAGTTGAATTTACGGCTTTAGATTTAATTGATTTATCGTATAACCGAGCACTCATGTGGATGATCTCTCACTTTTCAGTACTTAGGGTCAATTTCCAATTTTCGCACCATACAGATATCTTTCCTAAATCGTTTTGCAGTTTGATCTTCTGATGACTTTACTAGAAGATAAATGCAGCATCGCCTGCAAACAACCTAAGACGGCTCCTCAGATTGTTTCCTAAATCGTTTAAATAGATAAGGAACAGCAGAGGGCCTATAGCACTACCTTGGGGAACGCTAGAAATCACTGTTGTTTTACTCGATGACTTTCCGTTAGTTACTACGAACTGTGACCTCTCTGACAGGAAATTACGTATCCAGTCGCATAACTGAGACGATATTCCATAAGCGCGCAATTTGATCACAATACGCTTGATAGGTGCATGGTGTCAAAAGCCTTCTGGAAACCTAGAAATATCGAATCAATTTGAAATCGCTTGTCGATAGCACTCAACACTTCGTGTGCGTAAGGAGCTAGTTGTGTTTCAGAAAAACATTGTTTTCTAAATCCACGTTGACTGTGTTCTAATAGACCGCTGTCTTCGAGGTAGTTCATAACGTTCGAACACAATATATGTTCAAAAATCCTGCTGCATAGCGACGTTAATGATGTGGGCCTGTAATTTAGTGCATCACTCCCATTGCCTTTCTTGAATATTGGTGTGACCTGTGCAACTTTCCAGTCTTTGAGTCGGACCTTTCGTCGAGCGTGGTGTATCGTAATTAATGGCGTAAACGCGTACAGTTGAAAGTACACGATACTAGAAGCAAAAAAGTCTCATTAAACATAGGGTCGAAAATGCATATCTTAAGAGCTACGAGCAAGTTTTCATCTTCGATACTGTGAAACAAATCTCTTCTACTGCAAGTTCTTTGCTCTCCATATTTTGGGAAGTAGTAGTATGGACCAAAGAAGAGAAAAATGTCCATCAAACATGTGCTCTAAAACGCATACCTTAAAAGTTACGAGCACTTGATCATTAGAAGAGTTGGGTTTCAAAGTAGCAAAGATGAACAAGTGCTCATAGCTCTTAAGGAATGCATTTCAGAGCACCTGCTTACTGGATTTTTTTTCTTTTTTTGGTCCATACTAACAGTTCCCAAAATATGGAAAGCAAAGAACTTGCAGTAAAAGAGATTTGTTTCACAGTATATGAGATGAAAAATTGCTCGACCCTATGTTTACTGAGACTTTTTTGCTTCTAGTATCGTGTACTTTCAGCTGTATGCGTTTACGCCATTAACTATGTTACACGCTGTATATGATTGCTAAGTATGGAGATATTGCATCGGCATACTCTGTAAGGAGCCTAGTTGTTGATTGTGTCTTGCCCCTAACATATTTCACATACGACGAGAATCTTCTTGGATTTTCTGTCAGGTTTCAAGATGAAGTTTCGCTGTGGGAACTATTATAAGCATCTCGCAGTGAAGTTCGCTCTAAATTTCGAGCTTCTGTAAAAGATCGCCTATCTTGGAGCTTTTGCGTTCGTTTAAGTTTGGCATGCTTTTTTCGTTGTTTCTACAACAGTGTTCTGACCCGTTTTGTGTTTTGTTAATTTAGCTGATATAAATCTCTTAAATGCTATAGATACTATTTCTTTGAATTCAAGCCACGTCTGGTCTACACTTACTGGTACATTGTTAATTTGGAAGGAGTGGAGATTGTATCTCAGGAAGGCGTCAAGTGATGTTTTTTTGAATAGGTATATTTTTGGAGGATTTGGGAGTTACAATATTCAGTCTCGCTGCCACAACCCTTTGTTCACTAATCCCTGTATCCGTTTTGATGGTCGTTATGAGCTCAGGATTATTTGTTGCTAAGAGGTATAGTGTGTTTTCACAACCGTTTGCTATTCGAGTGGGCTCGTGCACTAATTGCTCGAAATAATTTTCAGATTTGGCACAATTTCGGATTTAAACATGTATTTTCGCCAACATATCTTGGTTAAATCGAAGTCACCACCAACCGTAATTTTATGAGTCGGGTACGAGTTTGAAATTAGACTCAAGTTTTCTTTGGACCTTTCAGCAGTTGTATCATCTGAGTTGGGAAATCGGCAAAACGATGAAGTTATTGTTCTATCCCGGTTGCCAAGAATATTTTCTGTCCATACTAACTCGCAGGAACTATCTACTTAAATTTCGCTAGAAGGTTAGAAGGTAAACTTCTTCTAACAGCAACAAACACTCCACCGTGTAACCTATCCTTTCTGAAAACCGTTAGGCCTTTCGCAAAAATATCGGCTGAAAATATCTCCGGCTTCAATCAGCTTTCAGTGCCTATAACGATTCGAGCACCAGTTCTTTCTATTAGCGCTTGTAGCTCTGATCTTTCCCAACAGAGCTGCGGTAACTTACAACTGTTATACCGATGGTTCCTAGATCTATATTGTTCATTTGTTTGACCTGCCCCCTTTGAGACTGAAGCGCTTTTTGTGTTTCCCCCGAGACCCTCTAACATAAAAAACGTCCCAGCCCACGTCATTCAGCCCCCGCTACCCTTGTAGTCACCTCCTGAATATAATAGACTCTTGACCTATTTATTACCCAGATGAATGAAGTTGCGACCAAGAAACTTGGTGGTAGAATTGTTGCTGCGGTCTGTGTTCCGAAGACTAGTTTGATGCAGCTCTCCATGCTGGCCTATATTGAATAAGCCTGTTCATCTCTGCATGACTGCCGCAGCATACTTCTGTTCAAACTTGCTCACTATACAGAGTGTTCGGAAATCCCGGTTGCCAACTCCTAGAGCTTGTAGAGGGGAGTGAGTAAATAATATTTTAGGTAGGAAGAAATGTCCGGAAACATATCGTTTCCATTTTACAACGGTTTCAATTCAGATGTTTAACTCGTGCCTGTTTCCTCGAGGAAAGGAATTAGGCATGACACAGTACAGTAATTAGTAACAGCTCGGAAGAAAACATTCATTTATCATTTAAGCACATTTGTTTGTACTATCACTTGAACATTGCTTGTTTACATTGTTTCAAAGCAAAAAAAAAAAGAACCCAACATAGAGTACGTACAGAGCAATACTGATCAATTATAACAGCAGCTCGATGTAAATCGATTCCTCGTAGTCTTGTGTTAACACTACCGCGAGCACTAAAGTATCACATCGGATAACGCAAGAACTAAAACAGAGTGGCCTGTCGGAGCGATGTTTAACACTGTCCTCTACAGACGAAAATAGGATCGACAAACCCAACCGCTGCACTTACAGCGAGCTTTGTTATCTGGTGACGTCACATATTCAACATTTGTCATCCACTTTTAGGTTATTTTCCGACATTTGCGGCCCCATGTGTCTTGTATTAAATTATTCGTCTCAACGCCTTCTGCATATCTTCGAGGGTTTTTAAACGTTAATAAGAATCACCCTATATGTTAGCTACCTTAGTTATAAGAAAAGTCCCTTGAGGACGTCCGCCAATGACAATTTAATTTCAATACATGAGCCACATAGCGTGCTAAGCTCGTATACGGAACAGGCGCTCAAACTCAGGCACTTTACTTTCTCGGGAAATATTCCCTGAAAATCGGTTCAGCAGATCTGCCAAATGTCAGGCCCTGCTTTGCGTTCCGCGCAGGTGGAGTGATTTTATCTATCAGACATTTCATTTACATTGCAGAGTGAAATATAAGTTTTTGCACGTAACTTTTCTTTACCTACGTTTGTATGACGTTACTTCTACATACTGTTACTCAAAAGTTTTATTGTTCACTTTGAGGGAAAAGTGGAACTACGGACAATCTTTAAAAAACCAAACATATAATTTTAACTGGTTCATCGAGGGTTCTTGGTGAAGTATTTCCTGTAATTAATATGAAAAATATAATTAAACGGAACTATAAGGAACAGGGCAAAAGTATACGATCGAGAAATATGACACAAGAAATTACTTGAACGGTTAGTGACATTATTTTACAAACATTATTAGCAACTCTTTATTTTGTTTTGCTTCAAACCAACAATGTGCAAACATGTTGCAAGTCTGTATATCAGTCATCTGATTTGCTAAGTAAAGCAGGGCACATAATATAATTTCTAGAAATACAGTGTAATGTTTTATTTAAAATATTTTTGTTGTTCCACGTATGTTAACATTCAGTAAGTGTACTCCAACACAACAGGATATTAATGCTGTTTTTAATATGTCAAAAGTTTTAAAATTCCGAACGAACTTGAGAACGTTTAATATCACAGACATTGAGCTAATCGACAAAAGTAATGTCTTGTAACAGTGTCACCATTACAACTGTTGTTTTATAAGAATGAAAATATGTTTTCGTGAAATGAAATTTCAGCAGTTCATGCAAATTATGTATCGTTCTCTCAAACCTTCTCACGATAACTGGTAACTTGCAGTACATTTCGACATGAGTGTTCCGTAAAGCACATGAATAGTTCAACTGCACTCACTTAAGACGGTAGTTCGGCTGGTGGTGGTGAACACGAGAAGGGTTTTCTTATACTGGACCAAATGGGGTACCTGTTTCCTCTCCTTTCCCACAGGCAGACGAAGTTCCCGCTGGTAAACTACATTTTCGCAAAAAAAAAAAAAAAAGGGGGTACACACTATCTTACTGGTCACTATAGATCCTGCAACACTGATGTAAGACATAGCAATGATGTGGTTTGCAGGAGACGATAAGAAATCAGCGCAGTATGAGATA
This sequence comes from Schistocerca cancellata, assembly GCF_023864275.1. Classification (NCBI taxonomy): domain Eukaryota; kingdom Metazoa; phylum Arthropoda; class Insecta; order Orthoptera; family Acrididae; genus Schistocerca; species Schistocerca cancellata. The sequence continues at coordinate 586,973,606 of NC_064630.1, read as the reverse complement.
TCGACACGGGGAAGAGAACTGCATGCAGCGAACATTTGAAGCCTTCACACGTCTCCACGGTTCAAACGACACTGAAACTGATTAGACCTTAGCGGACTGGTGTGTAGAGTGGTCTGAAAAGTCCCAGTTTTGACTGTTTGTAAATGGTATGAGGTCTCGAGTGTACTGACGGCCCAATGAAGCGTGCTACATGATGTAGTGCAGGATTTGGGTGGACTGACAGTTGTGCAGGTATGGCCTTATTTTACAATAACGTTTATTTAATTGCATATACACTAGCAGAGAAACATAAGGACACCGACAGAAGTGATGGGCAGTGAATAAGAAATCAATAGTGTTTTGGCCCAGAATAGTTCTGTAAACATTGGCGTCGCACAGTAACAATTACAAAATGAGAAACTTTTCCTAAGCAAGTGAAATATGTGCAACTCGTATCTGATTCAGCCCCTGTGGCACATAAACATGCATTAACAAAGAACAACAGAACAAAAATCATAATCTCCACAAATTCAGTTAGTTGTATATTTCAAATGGGTAAGCATAACAACACAGTATACTAAATGAACAAAATCACAGAAGAAGCTACCTTTACTATCAGTAACTGTAACTAGCTTATTTGGTTTGTGTTATTATATTGTAGGTCTGCTAGTACTGATCGTTGACGTTCTATAAAACGTTAATGAAATCTGTTTGTATTTTTTACAGTAACTTTTTTCTTTTCTGTGTTAACGTTGCCTATCTTGGATTGTAATGATTTTGTATATACAGATACAACGTAATGTATTACGTAGGATCAGTATTATTATTTATTGTGTAATATTGTTCTTATGTATTATGTAATTTCGTTGTAATTGGAGGAACTTCGGACTGTTAGATAAATTAATATCTGTGGAGAGTGCTACACGAACAGTCGAGGAGCGATGGTGGGTGTTGTTTTGTTGCAATTACGAGTAAAGCTGAACACTACGAGTGAGACGGACTGTCATTTCAGACGGTGAACTGTGTATCATAAGGTTCCGTATGCTCACAACTGTAACTGAAATTTATGTGAGGGCAAAGTTCCAAAACAATTCAGTTCTGGCGTTGCGAAAAATAAAAGGGTTGACTGCACTTCAGGGTGGACATTCGGCCAGCCGTGACCTGTTGTTTTCTGGAAATTATCTCGTAGTCTTAATATTATATTTACTGAAAGAAGGAAAGTTATTATGGAGTATTTCGACGGGTGTGCGTACAACGAGACAACGGAGCGTGGACACCAGAGATTTTACAGCAGTCGTCTCAGGCAGGAAGCTGCAGCACGCACATCTCTGCAATCACACTGCCGATTGCATTGATGCGAGTTGTCAGTACGAATCCCATCCATAAACATTATCAAAACGCGTCAGTAAATGCAAGTCAGTTTTCAGTTTATCGTTCAACAGGTCTTCTCCAGTAAAACCTCTGATTAAATTTGCGTTCTGTGCTGTAAAAGGCCATTTCAGGTGCAAGAACTTTACCCAGTTGTCTCATAACAATGTGTGTTGATATAACAGTTTATGCTGAGGCCATTATAATCATTTAACTACGATCTGAAATAAAAACTCTTAACACATTACCTAAAGCCAATTCATCACTTATTCTGTAGTGGTGACAATAATATATTTGCAGCTTAGACTGAATTGTCATTCTATTGATTAGCAGAGGTTGCTGACCCAAGTTACTCCAGCATGTTGGAAGTTCGTGCTTTAATTCCAGTCAGGGATCTCTTATTTCTTTGTTGATTGCTCTGCTCAGTAATTAAAGATTCCCACCAAGGACATCGTGAGTCATAACAGATCTAAATTGATAACATTAATAAACCAATAGGCATCAGATTAATTAGTTTCGTGGAAGGACATTTTCGTATAACAAACTTGCACTGCCTACCCACATTTCCTGAGTTATTTACTGCTACAGGAGCTCTTGCTAAATGGTATTTTAGCTGCTTAAATGTATTACATATATGTATGTATGTATTCTGCATGCGAGTGAAGTGTGCTTGAATTCCATATCTGCGCTCTCAGTCTCAGTTGGGCAGAGTCTGCTTATGAGTTGGATGAAGTGGACAGATGAGTGACATTTTAATCACAACCGTTGTAGAGGTGTTTTGGTGAATGTCTTGGTACAGAACCTTTACATGTTACGTGCAGTAAGGCACTTTCAGATTTTACAAGTTAATTGACAAGATGGGGGAAGGTATCGGCTGAGTATTTACTTATAGGACACGGTGGATATAGAGTGACACTGCCTGCAACTTTTCATTAGCAGTACCAAGAAGTTAGGTCTGTTGTAGAGCCTCCACCCGCCTCTCACTACTGCTACATATAGTAGGACATCACGAAGCTACCTGGTCCAAAGACAACAACCACTAATATAAAATTTAGAAAGCTTGCAGCTATGTACAGTAGTTAAACACATCTCAGTGCCATTGTTGTTGTTGTGGTCATCAGTCCTGAGACTGGTTTGATGCAGCTCTCCATGCTACTCTATCCTGTGCAAGCTTCTTCATCTCCCAGTATCTACTGCAACCTACATCCTTCTGAATCTGCTTAGTGTATTCATCTTTTGGTCTCCCTCTACGATTTTTACCCTCCACACTGCCCTACAATGCTAAATTTGTGATCCCTTGATGCCTCAAAACATGTCCTACCAACCGATCCCTTCTTCTAGTCAAGTTGTGCCACAAACTTCTCTTCTCCCCAATCCTATTCAATACCACCTCATTAGTTACGTGATCTACCCACCTTATCTTCAGCATTCTTCTGTAGCACCACATTTCGAAAGCTTCTATTCTCTTCTTGTCCAAACTAGTTATCGACCATGTTTCACTTCCATACATGGCTACACTCCATACAAATACTTTCAGAAACGACTTCCTGACACTTAAATCTATACTCGATGTTAACAAATTCCTCTTCTTGAGAAACGCTTTCCTTGCCATTGCCAGTCTACATTTTATATCCTCTCTACTTCGACCATCATCGGTTATTTTACTCCCTAAATAGCAAAACTCCTTTACTACTTTAAGTGTCTCATTTCCTAATCTAATTCCCTCAGCATCACCCGACTTAATTTGACTACATTCCATTATCCTCGTTTTGCTTTTGTTGATGTTCATCTTATATCCTCCTTTCAAGACACTGTCCATTCCGTTCAACTGCTCTTCCAGTGCCATTACAAACACAATATACAGGGTAAGTCACTAACTATTGCTACTAAGAATAACTCCGAAAGTATGATAGGAACTGAAAAGTTTGTGGGACAAAAGTTGCATGGGACAACGGGGGCCATTATATGACTTTGGTTTTTTGTTGCTTGGTGGGGTCGCTTCAGAGATATGAAGGTCAACTTTGTTTGGGATGCTATAGTTTGGTACTTACTTTCTGATAGCGGCTATCTGCCAGGAAGTTTCATATTAGATTTTCATCTCACTTTACGCACTGTATTACACTTTCAGTATCCTCATATACATATACTTATCTTCATACACTTATACTTGTCAAAACAAACACCGTCCGAACAGGCCTTGAAGGCCCTACGCTACCGACCGGCCGCCGTGTCATCCTCAGCCCTTAGGCGTCACTGGATGCGGATATGGAGGGTCATGTGGTCAGCACATCGCTCTCCCGATCGTTGTCACTTTTCATGACCGGTGGCGCTAGTTCAGTCAAGTAGCTCCACTTGCCAAAAGCACTCGGCAGACCTGGACGGTGACCCATCCAAGTGATAGCCGAGCCTGACAGCGCATAACATCGGTGATATGATGAAACCCGTGTGCTGATTTCATTGAAAGCTCCCGCTTATCCAGTTTTTGTTTCCAATCTCTCTACGAATTATTTTTCTTTTTTTTTTCAAGATAAAGATGATAAAAATAACAAAAAGTATAGTTAAACATTCATACATAATAAACTTGTTAGAATTACGTGAGAATGAAGAGAAAGTCCCGGCAGCGAGATTCGATCCAGAAACCTCACTCTTATTGGAACTAAGCGCTTACTCGCTCGGCTGCGGACTCGAATACTGGCGACCATGCAAACTACATAACCATACCTAAAATTTTCGAACTTGATTTTCTCGAAAACGGTTGTGAGTTTCGTCTTACAGTTTACATGTGTTAAAGTTCTAGCCATTCCCTACATAGCCTGTCAACATGAATCCTTGTCAGTGAAGCTGACTAACTAACTTCTTCAGTGCCGCGCCACCCCAGTTAGCCTCCGGAGCAGGGTTGCTGTGAGTCAAGTGCCACCAACCTTTCTTTCTGGCCAAACTATGGGCGGTCGAGGAGCACCGCCGGCTAGGCGGGTAGGAAATCAACCGTGCCACGAAATACAATTTCACAGTACATTATGTACTTCAGACTGGAGGTGGTTCTGTGACGTAGTCAGAGTGCGTTCGTACCATGACCTGCGTCAGTTCATTCGTGACCTTGATGGCTTAGTTCAACATAAATGACCAAGTGTTGCCCTTTCTTCTACATCTTCATGATGAATATGCTGCAAACGCTCTTGCAATAGCCATGTTCACAGGACTGCACGCGTACATTTCTGGCTTCACATACATTCGGCCACTCAACCACACCTCGACTGGCCCTCTAAATCACCCGTTCTTACTCAAACAAAAAACGTCTGTGACTTTTTGCCTCAGCTAGTGAAACTCAGCCATCAGCCTCCTCACAGTTTGTTAGCTCTACAGGTTGTAACATCAATGAGTAGAGTCAGATGAATATGACATACTTGCAGAATCATGTGGACTCTGTTGCTGCCGAACCGCAGCTGTTATGAAGGTTGGACGCAGTATTAGACAATAGTAGCATAGCGTGTCCTTGAGGTTACTAACGTTCGGTGTGCTTACGACCGGCGTCGACATGTGGGCGAAATGAGGTAATAATCTACAGTAAGAAAATGTGCGATTCCTTTGGCCATCAGTCTATATGTACTACTTTGTAGATCATTGCTGTAATCTAAAAATTTTATGTTCAATAAAGGCTGTTTGCTGAAGTTGCTTCTGTAGTTTTGATGTGTTTTGATCGACATTGTTTCGCGATAGCATTCAGCAACAACTGGAGTACAAGAAGTTGCCTTTCGTAACGCTCTTTTCCACTGCCACTGAGTTATTTGATTTTGATGAAGCTTGTCTTATCACAAGCACACGATTCAAGACCGAAAAAGAGTCGCACCCCATAATGCGAGCAGATTCTTTTTTCTTGTAGTGTACTTCGTATGTCCATCATATGTTTTATAATTGTCTCTTTTATATGGCGTAGTACATAATTACACAGTAGCATTTATGGAAAAAATAGGATATTGCGTTGTCCATTATATTCAAAACAAGAAACTGTATCATTTTGAACGTAACCATCGCGGAAAATGTTATATTCAACGCGTTGACCACTGAGATCGTTGAGTGTATCTTGGAACTGAAGTAACAATTCTTCCTAGGGATCATCCTCACTGTTCAGAAGCTGTAACGAAGCTTGAAAGGTTTGTATAGCACCGACTAGTTGGAAATCACATCTCCCTTCCCCTAATAACGCACTAGTATAACTCGTCATTAAACTGCTTGTTGTGAAATCACAAGTCTCTGCTTAGATTTTATTTTCGTGTGTTGTACATCACATAACACGCACTGATACCCTTTTTAATGTGCATTATGGGAGGTGCGACTCGGTGCCATCGAGAGTTTGTGCGATAATTGGTGCAGACGCCTTTCATGTTCCCACTGCGGCCAAAGCGTGCCACGTTTGCACAAAGGAAAACCAATTATAAGCTTCAAATGCAAAGTTATCCGAGTAATTAAGGGACACGCAGGTGCTGTTGAACAGGAAAGCGAGGCATAGAAGCCACCACTTACGAAATCACTCACGAAAATAAACAGTACAACATGAAAACACGACAGCGACCTGAATAATCTGTGCAAAGATTACACAAACACACACTCTCTCTCTGTCTGTCTGTCTGTCTCTCTCTGTCTCTCTCTCTCTCTCTCTCTCTCTCTCTCATACATACATACACACACACACACACACACACACAAACACACACACACACACACACACACACACACAATCGCTTTTAAAGTATTTGCAACGACAAAATACAAGTGAATACTCATGATAAGCAACTCAAAAAGTGTGTTGTACCATCCATGTATCTATGAAAGTGAATAAGCTTAGATTCAAAAGGGGTGGGGAATTAATCAATAAACATTATGAAACTAAAAGAAAGTTGCTTTACAGTGAAGTATAAAAACAAAACAATTACTAAAACAAGAGCAGGGGCCACAGTTGATAGACCAGGTTAAGAGGTTCATCAAACCAGTTTTCAGACTGAGTATCACAACAACAACAAAAAAAAGTCATTTGTCAGAAAATGCCATGAGAAAAACAGTGAATAACCTACGAAGCAGTAGTATTCTGCTAGTTGGAGCTTGGAATGTAGGAAGTCTGGGTATGGTAGGACAGCTACAGAATATGAAAAAGGAAACTCAAAGGCTCAGTCTAAATACAGAAGGGCTCAGTGAAGGGAAACGGAATGAAGATAAGGATTTATGGTCAAATGGATATAAAGTAATATAAAGGCTCGTGTTGGAAAGTGCCATGACAAAAATACTGAATACTCAATGAAAGGGTAGCATTTTATGAGTCAGAGCGCGGAATGTCAGAAATTGAAATGAGGTAAGAAAGCTAAAAACTCAGTCACTTAAAAATGGCATAAAATGCCGAAACCTGGGTCGTAGTCATATAAACATCAATACAGTCAAATGGCGGCGCGTTCATTTAAAAATTGTTGTATGACTATTGCTCAGCAACATCAAAAACTGTTTCTGAAAAGAGAAATGAAATGGCTTAGTCTGGTTATAGTCAGTTAGTAAAGTGAAATGGAAAGAAGATGCGGATTTTTGGTCAGATGTATATAGCATAAAATCAAAAGCAGTGGAAAACGGCGAGATGGGAGTAGGATTACGCACGAATAGGAATAATGGGCAGAAAGAGCAATTGTAAACAGTTCAGCTGTAGGATTATTTTCATTAGAATCAACAGCAAACCAACAACAAAAAAGATTAGGTGACCATGCGTGCTTCACAGTCAGAATCTGAATAGATAAAGTACGTAAAGGTAGATGAAAATCCGTCACTGGTGACTGGAACACTGTTGCAGGAAGGGAAAAGAAGACAGACTTACTGAAGGATATGAGCTCTATAGCTAGAGTCAGAGAGGTGAAAGACTAATAAAGTTCGGCAATAAATTTCAGCTAGTAACGGCGAATATACGGCTCGAAAATCACAAGAGGAAGAAGTATACTTGGAAACGGACTGGAAACATGGGAAGATTGTAGCTGAATTACCTCTTGGTAAGTCAAAGATTTAGAAATCAAATAGCTGCTTGTAGTGCACCCAGGATCAGACAGAGATCCAGTATTGATGTAGAGTAAAATGAAGAGTAGGAGCATCGTCCGCAAGACCCAGTGTGGGTAAAAGTGGCATGATGTGCACTGGTTCTCTAAAGCTGATACTGCGATAGCGAATGCCACAGGAAGCATTTTACTTGAAGAGGAATGGACGTCTCTAAAAAGGGCACTCACAGAAACTGAAAAGACAAATGTAAGTACTAGGGAGATAGTTGCGAAGAAACGTTGTTAACAGAACAAATGTTTCAATTTATCGAGGAACGAAAGAACTACAAATTTGTCTATGAAACGACAGAAATATTGTGGTATAAATCACTTAGGAACAAAATAAAAAGGAGATTAAAGGAAAGTGAATCGAAATGGGTACATGAAAAATGTGAAGAAATCTAAAAAGAAATGGTCGTTGGAAGACTCAGCATCTAGAAAACTCAAATCGACATTTGGTGAAACTAAAAGGAAAGGTGTCAACATCAAGACTACAAAAGAAACTCCCCTGTTGAAAGCGGAGAATAGAGCTGGTCGTTGGAAAGGGAACATGAAGGCCTCTATAAGGAGGAGGACTTTTCTGATGACACGGCAGAAGAAGAAATGGGAGTCGATATGGAATGTATAAGAGATCTAATGTTAAAGTCAAACAGAGCTTTCGAAAACTTGAAATCAAATAAGATGGAAAGCACAGAACACATTCCTCTGCCGGAGAGACCGTTCTGTCGTTGTGCTTGACAGTGAAAGGACTTAAGAAAATCAAGACAAGTTCATAGGATTTTTGAGTTAGAAACAGCGTTCGACAACGTAATGTGAAGGAAGATATTCGAAATTCTCAGAAAAAATAGGAGTAAGTTGTTGGGAATGACGGGAGACATACAATATGTACAAGAACCAAAAGGGGACATCGAGAAAGGAAGACCAAGAACGAATTACTCGGATTAAAAGGGTGGAAAACAGGCATGTAGTCATTCACCCTTATTATTCAATCTATGCATCGAACAAGGAATGAGGAAAATACAGAAAGGTTCAAGAGTAGGGTTAAAATTCGGGGTGAATGGATATCAATGATAAGATTCACTGATGACATTGCTGTCCTTAGTGAAAGTGAAGAAGTATTACAGAACATTTTGAATAGAATGAACAGTTTAATGAGTACAGAATATCGGTTGAGAGTAAACGAGAGAAAGACTAAAGTAATGAGAAGTAACAAGAAAGAGAATAGCGATAAAATTAACATCAAGACTGGAAACCACGAAGTAAATGAGACGAAGGAATTCTGCTGCCTTAGAGGCAAAGTAACCCATGACGGACAACGGAAGGAGAACATCTAAAGCAGACCAACACGGGGAAAGAGGAAATTCCTGCCCAAATCTGCTAGGATGAAACGCATTCATCTGAGGAAGAAACTTCGGAGAATATACTTTTGGAGTATAGCATTGTGTGGTAGCGGATCATCGACGGTGAGAAACCCGTAAAAGAAGAAAATCGGTGTGTTGACGTGTGGTGATACAGAAGGATGTTGAAAATTAGGTGCACTGAAAATATGAAAAGGCTGACCGCAAAATCGGTGAAGAAAGGAATATCACTGACAAGAAAAGCGGCCATGATGATACGACATGTGTTACGACATCAAGGGAATAACTTCCACGGTACTGAGTTATGGAGGCTGAAATCTGTAGGGGAGATTGGAATACCCCCAACAAATGATAAAGCATGTAAGGTACAAGTGTTATTCTGACAGAAAGTTTTGCACAAGAGCGAAAGTTGTGGCTGTGTGCACCAAAAAAGTCAAAGAGTGACATACGAAAAAAACAGCGAACATGTTTCCCTCGCATAGTAAATTTCACGACAGTGTACTCTTCTATTAATGACAGCCTTTTTGTACACTCTCGTCCACAATTTTGTAAAGGCCTCGTCGCTACTGCTGTGGAGGCCGAGTTGCCACTTTTGTTACGGTAGGCCGAGTTCGTGAAACGGTTTCTGTTGCAATACACCGATAAGACAGTTTCTCCCATCACTATTACACAGCTATGCCCCAGAGTCAGGTAAAAGGATAGGAGAACGAAGATTCTATAACACTCCAAAAAATTAGTAACAAAGTCACACAAATGAGTTAAAAAGGTTTACTTATCTTTGTGACTAGTTGAATAAAGAAGTTTGCAACACTGCTTGTTATATAACACAAGAAAGGCCCTCAATGGTTCGGAGCAAATAATTATAGGTAAACTTCACAGTACATAGCAAATACTATGTACAACAACCGTCTGTTCACTTCTAAGAGTTCACTAAAAGACGTTTCCTGTCTAAGTCTGTCCTGGACGATGATCTATAACCAAGCGGACGAGAGCTGCTCTTTTATCTTCCGAGTAGGCTTCTGTCCGTTGTCGTCCGATCATTGGCGGATTGTACTCGGTTTTGCAATTGGCGGAGGCGAAGTCGTATCTTGATTCTCAGCGCCGCCCGTGGCGCTGGTGGAACTCGGGCAAGTGGCGAGTCTCTATGGCACTGGCACCAGCTCACATCTTTGCTCCTGTGGTGCTGGTAGTGGGAGAGAAGAAGAGCCCAATGTTGCAATTTCTAAGGAGTACGAAAAGGAATATGTTTGGCCGGATTGAAGAGTGACTGCAAAGACTTGTGGTACTGGACCAATGGAATTTTCGACCACATAAGTACTGGTGAAATTTAGTCACTCAGAAAATGATGTCGAGAGCTTCCATTTCTATTTGGGAATAGTTCTACTGAGCTTTGTTCAAAAGTATGGAAGTGAGGACAATAGTTCTGTCTGACGAACCAATCCGTCCATAGGACGATGCGTCCGTGGCCAAAATGACTGGATTGTTTGGATAGAAATGAACCAAGCATCGATCACCGAGCAATGCCGTTTTCAGTTTCTGAAAGGCCCTATCACAATCGTGGGACCAAACAAAAGGAACATTTTTGCGGCGAAGGCGATGCAAGAGAGCCGCTTTATGAGCTGCATTAGGGATGAAGCGAATATAATAATATAGCTTCCCTGGGACAGATTGCATTCTTAGGCGGTTTGAGGTCACATATTGCTTGCAAATATGCCTGTGTCGGATGAACTCCTCGAGAATTGATAACATGGCCTAAATATTCTTTATTACACTGGAGTCCGGCCTCAGACAAAACTCGAAATAAAGTGCGCAAGTTGGCAAGATATTCTTCTACTGTGAGGCCAGCAACTACAGTATCGTCCAGGTAATTTGTGCATGAAGGTACAGAAGTAGTCAGTAGGTAGCGTTGGAAAATGACAGGTGCTGATGCGCTAACGAAAGGCAAACAAAGGAACTTGAAAAATCCTAAATGTGGACTGATGTCAACACATTTTACGACGATTCATCAAGAGGAATCTGAAGATAGGCATCGCGAATGTCAATTATGAAAAATAGCGACCTGCGCTTCAGTGATCCATGAGTTCGTCACGGCAAGGCAAGAATAAGTATCCACAACTATCTGAGGATTGACAGTGGTCTTGAAATCGGCATAAATCCTAATTTTTCCTGATGTCTTGCGAACATAAACTACTGGGGAAGACTATAGACTCGCAGAGATTGCTGCGATTATGCTATTTTCTTGCCAGTGAGCCAGCTCTTTTGCAACCTCTTCACGAAGAGCAATAGGCATCGCACGTGCTTTGAAAACGCGCGGCTGCGCGTTGTCTTTAAGCATAACGTGCACTACAAAGTTATTGGCTTTACCTTCGCCAGGAGCAAACAGTTCTTGCAATTCGTCACAGAGCTTACCAGCTCTGTTACATTAATTGAAATGAGACACAGCTAGCTCACCGGCCACACTGTTTAGTCCAAACAAGTAGAACAAGTCGAGACCAAAAATATTGACTGATTGTCTACTTCGTAGCACTTGAAAGGAAACTGCATTCTGCAGATTCTGATACGTGGCCGCAATTTTAAGTGTTCCTATCACTGGGATGTTCTGGCCATTGTACGCTGTAGGCGTATTTATAGATAGACTCAGTTTTGATTTGCCTAACAGTTCATAAGGTTAATAGTTTAACAAGGAGACTGATGCACCTGTATCTAATTGAAGTTTTACTGTACGGCCTGCAATCACTAATGGTACGCACAATTTATTACAGAGACGCTGCACAGCAGAACTAGTGTTACGAATAGCTGTACACAATTGTTCTGTGGAAGCAACCTGTTCTGAATTTACAAGATACACTTGCATAGCAGGGCACAACTGTTCCACCTTGTGACCGGGAGACTTTTGTCTTTTTATGCAAACACTACATACATGTCTAAATCTGTGGCAGGAGTAGCAAGTGGCTTGGCGTGACGGGCAATGTTCACGTTTATGTGCTGTACAGCATCGGGAACAAGATTTTGTACCACGTTGTTGGTGAGCAAAGCGCGGCTTGCGCTTAAGCTGTTGACGTGTTACGGCGTTCTGTGCACGAAGCTGTGTGCCGTTAAGTGTGGCTGTTTACGACACCGCGTAGCACTAGAACTATTTTCGCCTTTCCGTTCTACGGCACGGATGTTACCAGACTGCTGAAAACTGTCTGCAGCAAGATCACAAGAGTCTTGGTAATCAGTGATCTGCAACAGCTGTTCAAGAGTAGGATCGGAATATTTCAGAATCTGTTTTCTGATCCTTTTGTGTGACACATTTTGTGTGATTGCGTCCCTGATCGTATAGTCACTGTAATATTATCCACATTCACAACGGAGCTTGCAAAAAATGTTCAAATGTGTGTGAAATCGTACGGGACTTAACTGCTAAGGTCATCAGTCCCTAAGCTTACACACTACTTAACCTAAATTATCCTAAGGACAAACACACACACACCCATGCCCGAGGGAGGACTCGAACCTCCGCCGGGACCAGCCGCATAGTCCATGACTGCAGTGCCTTAGACTGTTTTTTTTCCGCTTTTGTTCGTCGCATCTGCTCGGGGTGGACTTCGTAAGACATCCGTTTAAGTTCGTTGTTGATCGATTAACTCAGTTTTTTTATTACAGAGGGCAGCTAACCCTCTGACCGAACACGCTGAGCTACCGTGCCGGCGACCGCTCGGCTAATCCCACGCGGTGGAACTTGCATTTCCGCGTTAAGGCTTATAACTCAGTCACCCACTGATGGTATGTTTGTCCTGGCTGCTTCTTTAAACGAAAAAACTTAAACCTGGCAGCCGCAATGTTGCTACAGTCTTCATAGTATTTATTTAAAGCACTGATTAATGTTTCGAAGGGGACGTCTGCAGGCCGTTATGTAGGAAGAGTTTTGTAAGAGTCTTATACACAGATACATCTACGACGGAAAGGAAGTAAGCCTGTATCACAGTACCTGGTATTTAGTGGACTGCTAGGTGGGCCCTGAATTGTGCAGTATACTCCGTCCCGTCTTCTGCGTTTTCGGCGAAGGAGCGATACGGCGGCAGGAACTGTAGCGCGGAAGCTGCAGGCGTGGCTGCCGACGCGCTGCTTGCTGTCTGAGCTGCCGCTTGTCGTGTGACGAATTGTGTCATGATTTAGGTCATCTTCTGAAGCAACTGCATCTGAAATTGATGGAAAGTATGAAGATCCTGCGGTTTTGTCAGCATTAGGCTGAAATGGCTCAATTGGCTCTGAGCACTATGGGACTTAACATCTGAGGTCATCAGTCCTCTAGACTTAGAACTACTTAAACCTAACTAACTTAAAACATCACACACATCCATGCCCGAGGCAGGATTCGAACCTGTGGCCGTAGCAGCAGCGCGGTTCCGGGCTGAAGCGCCTAGAACCGCTCGGTCACAACGGCCGGCCAGCATTGGGCAGTGGTTGGGAAGGAACAGATACAACTTGCTGATTCTGTGAATTTGGAGCCTCAGTCGGTGCAGGCATAGGTGACGGAATAATGATTTAAAATTGTGGTTGAGTAGTGGGTGGGGTTGACATCGTAAGTAGTTAGACAATAGCAATGACACAAAAGCAAAAGGTGTGACGTACACGACGTACTCCCACAACTAGAAAAAAAACCGTCACAAATGTACAATGTTGGGTTAGGAGAGGAGGAGGAGGAGATTAGTGTTTAACGTCCCGTCGACAACGAGGTCATTAGAGACGGAGCGCAAGCTCGGGTGAGGGAAGGATCGGGAAGGAAATCGGCCGTGCCCTTTCAAAGGAACCATCCCGGCATTTGCCTGAAGCGATTTAGGGAAATCACGGAAAACCTAAATCAGGATGGCCGGACGCGGGATTGAACCGTCATCCTCCCGAATGCGAGTCCAGTGTGTTAACCACTGTGGGGTTAGGAGAAACAAGGCAAATAAGAACACTTTAAATTCGAAGCTAAATACACGCCAGTAGTTGTCGTCACTGCTTCTGGCTTTGGAAGCCGCCACCTCGTCGCCACTTTTGTAAACCCTCGTCGCCAGTTTTGTAAAGGCCTCGTCGCTATTGCTGTGGAGGCCGAGTTGCCACTGTTGTCACGGTAGGGCGAGTTCGTCAGTTTGTGATACGGCTTCTGGTGCAGTACACCGCTAAGACACTTTCTTCCTGCCACTACTACACAGCTATGCCCTATGGTCAGGTAACAGCATGGCAAAACGAAGGTTCTACAGCACTCCAACAAATTAGTAACAAAGACACACAAATGAGTTAAAAAGGTTTACTTATCTTTGCGACTAATTGAATAAAGAAGTCTGCAACACTGCTTGTAATATAACACAAAAAGGGATCTCAATGGATAGGTTCAAATACTCGTAGGTAAACTTCACAGTACATAACAAATGCAGTTTACAACAACTGTCTGTTCACTTCTAAGAGTTCACTAAACGACGTTCCCTGTCTAAGTCAGCCCTGGACGATGATCTATAACCAAGTGGGCGAGACCTGCCCTTCTGTCTTCCGAGTAGGCTCCTGGTCTGGAACCGCGTGACTGCTATGGAAGCAGGTTCGAATCCTGCCTCGGGAATGGCTGTGTGTGATGTCCTTAGGTTAGTTAGGTTTAAGTAGTTCTAAATTCTAGGGGACTGATGATCTCAGATGTTAAGTCCCATAGTGCTCAGAGCCATTTTAGTAGGCTCCTGTCCGTTATCGTCCGGTCATTGGCGGATGTACTCGGCCAGCAATTTACAGAGGCTAAGTCAATTTCTTCATCCTCAGCGCCGCCCGTGGCGCTGGTGGAGCTCGCGCTAGTCGCGACTCTGTATGTCACTGGCACCAGCTCGCATCTCTGCGCCTGGGGTGCTTTTGGCCTGGCTGTGTCTTGTTCGGACTACACAGCAAGTCTCATAGTCTCAAATTTGTTTTTCTGAAAGTACCGATTTCGAGAGAAATATAAAATTGACAAAGGAACTGTAATCTAGTAGTCAGGGAGAGCCAGGATAAGGCAACGATTGTGGATGGCGCAGTAATCAGCTACCGTTGGCTGCAGTAAAAACATGCACTTTATTTGAAGAAATAACTTGAAACAATCATTTTAAAAGATTTTACTACACTAACTGCTGAAGGCCTTATTAAAAAATAATTGAAAATTATTTGTCGGCTGAAGGCCACAAGAATGTTACAAACAATTAACAGCTGAAGGCCTGATTAAGAAAAAATCGGCTGAAGGCCACAAGCAATTTCGGATTACCCAACTGCTGAAGGCCTGAATTACAAATAAAGTGGACAATTACACGTTAAAAATAGTAAAACCTTTTTAAAACAATCTTAACAAACTGTAACAGGCTATAGCGACTGCTGAAGGCCTTATTACGACATAATTGAAAATTATTTGTCGGCTGAAAGCCACAAGCAGTGTTACAAACAATTAACGAAAAAATGGTTCAAATGGCTCTGAGCACTATGGGACTTAACAGCTATGGTCATCAGTCCCCTAGAACTTAGAACTACTTAAACCTAACTAACCTAAGGACACCACACAACACCCAGCCATCACGAGGCAGAGAAAATCCCTGACCCCGCCGGGAATCGAACCCGGGAACCCGGGCGAAACAATTAACGGCTGAAGGCCTCAATTACACGTGAGGAAGGCACTTACACGTTATAACATTAGGGTAAATTTTAAAACAATTATGACAACTTGACCAAATAAGACGGAGTGATTCACAGACAGTACTCCCTGGATCGACCTGAGGAAGGTGACTACAGCTGTGTAAGCGGTGAGACAGGCAGCCAAGCGTAATGTTCACCCAAGGAGGGCAATACAAACTAGAAATGTTTTAAACGCCGACAAACCTTCTTAGCAAATCCAACTAACCAGATAACCGGTACAACGATGGAATAATTCAGGCGAGAGAGAAGTGACAGCCGGCCGAAGTGGCCGTGCGGTTAAAGGCGCTGCAGTCTGGAACCGCAAGACCGCTACGGTCGCAGGTTCGAATCCTGCCTCGGGCATGGATGTTTGTGATGTCCTTAGGTTAGTTAGGTTTAACTAGTTCTAAGTTCTAGGGGACTAATGACCTCAGAAGTTGAGTCCCATAGTGCTCAGAGCTATTTGAACCATTTGAGTAGTGACAGCACTGCGTCTCCAGAATCCGGTGTTTAAAACACCAAAAGGCAGAAGGAACCACTATAACCCAGGTGGGCAAGGAAAACAATTATCCATATCCCAATCAAGGAACATGTCAAATTACACGCCCTGCCGGACAGCATCGGCAACACGAGGGAAAAGTACAGTGTCGAAAAATACGCTAACCTCCAGGGCAGGTAACCGGGGCGTTAGCGGCCACTAGGCAGTAAGATACCGCTGGTTGCGCTTCAGTAATAATAAAACTACATCCAAACTAACATCAAGCAGTAGAAGGCAGCTAATAGCTTCCGCCAACCTGACAGACTCCACTTGTTGCGGTTGGTCTGACCGACCCTGGGAGCAGCAACACGCAAACAACAACGAGATCACCAACAGTGGAGGTTTCACTACTTGATAAGGTTCACTCAAGTTGAAACATCCTGGGTTCGGTCGTCGGCTACAGCCCTTCGGTCCGACAGTGCCTGCACGCCACTAGCGGTCCCGGCCTACCCCCGCGCTGCGTACTTCCTCGCTGCTCTGTCCAAATCAGAACTGCCCGAGACACACGACGACCTGGAAATACTAGCCGTGGCACCAAAGATAGTACCACAGTACTGGCTATCGATAACCGCTGCTGCTGCCACTCGTGGACAAACAATACTAGCAAACTCAGTGGCGCCATTAACACAAGAAGGAAGCTAGACGCCACTACGCTATTACAAGACACTAAGTTATGAACGGCAAGAACGCGAGTCGCACATGGCTCAGGAACTTTTACTGTGCAACTTCAGTGTTTGTCATTACCTGACGGTGCATCAGTGGTTTGTTGCTTTAAGTCTGTTCTTCAGACAAAAGCGTCAGCGAGTAGTGGATGTTTCTAGCATGTGGCAGCAGCTGGACCAGGGGCTTAACACCAGTGACTATAATGGTCTTTGGGACCTCCCAGCAGTAGTTCAAGTGACTATCACCAGGCACAACAGAACTATCAATATGAGTACATCGAACACTCCTGTCCCCCATAGCGTTCTGCAAAATCCCATCCCTGAATGTGTGTCTACTTTCAAATGGACTGCTCAGATTCTTCATTCCAATAGTCACTTTATATGGAACTATTGTTGCTTTTGAGTAACGCCGCCGGCCGCGGTGGTCTCGCGGTTCTAGGCGCTCAGTCCGGAACCGCGCGACTGCTACGGGCATGGATGTGTGTGATGTCCTTAGGTTAGTTAGGTTTAAGTAGTTCTAAGTTCTAGGGGACTGATGACCACAGATGTTAATTCCCATAGTGCTCAGAGCCATTTTTTTTAGTAACGCCTTCTTTTTCTGTGCTAAAGATGTTGCTCTTACCAAAACGTTTTCCTCCATTCCAGAGACACTTAGATTGCAATATCTCGACCAGAACTGCAAGCTTTCAGGTACTAATGTCCCATCAATTAGGGTTCTGGCACAATTTATTATGCACAAACGTCCGTCGATTGCAGACCGAAAGTCGAAAGATTTCCATGGCAACTTTAATGGTGCCTTCGAAGTTCCCCTCCCCCTGTCCTTGAGGCTGCATTTGTGAGAAGTTTTGTCTTCAGTCTTCCTCAACTATAAATTAGCGATCCGTAACTGATTTTTATCATAATGGTAGTTACTTACACTCTTGCGTGTTGTCCTAGCATTCAGACGATTCATTTGATCACAGTCTTCTACCTAAACACGGGTAAAACGCAAATTTACTCATGACATATATTTAATACAGTTGTTGACTTAGTGTTCTGGTCGCTATTAACCTTCCTCTGGTATCACGTACTGATACCACCCCACAGCGTATCATGGTTGGTAGCAGAATGGCAAGTTTCTGTCTCATGCCGAAAGCGGTCAAACGGGATCTAATGGAACCAATGGCTCAAGCCCACTGAGCCACACCTTCAGTAGATCTGTACTACGAGCGCCCTCTGCTGGCACGACATAAGACGGCCGGCGGAAACCACTCAACCTATCCGCGCTCGGAGCCACTTTGCTACTACACCATCGTCCTTGCTTACTTTATGGAGCCCTATCCTTGTTGACATTGTAATACTATGACTGTAATGAGCCTTTTAAGAAAATCTTCTGCTTGTTGTGTTAACTTGTTCACTAATCATTTCAGCTCCGGTCCAGATTTCCTACGACAATAGTTGTTGCACCATTCTGTAGCCCAACTCTCCTTACCGTTGTGTACGAAGCTATACACAACACTTTGTGTATATTGCTATCCTTACTGCTACATGATTGCTTTAATTAAACCAACTTTACTCAGTGCCCAAAGTGATTCGTAACATTTCACTATACTGAATACTCAACGTCCAGATAATTGACCTTGTGTCACCAATAGTGATAGATACACGACCTCATGCCCCCTCCCCCCATGCTGAATTACCCTTCAAGACCCCTCATTGTCGAGACGCGCTACACACAACCCACACGAGAAAAATTAACGCTACGACATCGCTGCGATCGCCCGTGAATTTCAAGGGCAACTTATGGAATATAAGTCCCATAGATGTACTCCGCAAATTGTATGTGAATGTCTCAAAGAGACTACAGAAGTCGCTTTAGGGAGCCAGCTGCAGATGCCGACATAAACATTGGTAAATGTTATGGTACTTATGATCACATAAAAAGAAAGACGTTAGTGGGAGATAATAAAGGGACGTTACTGAGCAGTTGCGATTTGCTGAAATGAAAAATAATCAGTAGTAAAGTGAAATTTACCCACAAAATGGATGAGGAACAGTGGTACATTTTCCGACAATTTGAGGCTCACTACACTGACTGCGAACGTTGACTTCTTTCAAATCGGCAAACCGGTCGCGCACTAGCCCACAGGGGCTTAACCAAATCGTCGGTCTGCTCGTCAGATATCTCAGTACATGATATCTTCGTGTGGCACTTTGCTATCGACACAGGACAGTTCACCGTTTCCAGTGATGTTGCACTAACTGGGAAAAAAGTTTCCACGCCATCGACAACAACATACCAGATTCAGTTGAAAAGATTTGACTCACTGACTCCACAATCGTATTACAAATGTCAACAACATTATGTTCATATAACTGAAGTTGCACAGTAAAAGTTCCCGAGCCATGTGCGGCTCGCGTTCTTGCCGTTCATAACTTGGTGTCTTGTAATAGCGTAGTGGCGTCTAGTTTCTTCAATCTGTACATCGAGGAAGCAATGATGGAAATAAAAGAAAGGTTCAGGAGTGGAATTAAAATACAAGGTGAAAGGATATCAATGATACGATTCGCTGATGACATTGCTATCCTGAGTGAAAGTGAAGAAGAATTAAATGATCTGCTGAACGGAATGAACAGTCTAATGAGTACGCAGTATGGTTTGAGAGTAAATCGGAGAAAGACGAAGGTAATGAGAAGTAGTAGAGATGAGAACAGCGAGAAACTTAACATCAGGATTGATGGTCACGAAGTCAATGAAGTTAAGGAATTCTGCTACCTAGGCAGTAAAATAACCAATGACGGACGGAGCAAGGAGGACATCAAAAGCAGACTCGCTATGATAAAAAAGGCATTTCTGGCCAAGAGAAGTCTACTAATATCAAATACCAGCCTTAATTTGAGGAAGAAATTTCTGAGGATGTACGTCTGGAGTACAGCATTGTATGGTAGTGAAACATGGACTGTGGGAAAACCGGAACAGAAGAGAATCGAAGCATTTGAGATGTGGTGCTATAGACGAATGTTGAAAATTAGGTGGACTGATAAGGTAAGGAATGAGGAGGTTCTACGCAGAATCGGAGAGGAAAGGAATATGTGGAAAACACTGATAAGGAGAAGGGACAGGATGATAGGACATCTGCTAAGACATGAGGGAATGACTTCCATGGTACTAGAGGCAGTTGTAGAGGGCAAAAACTGTAGAGGAAGACAGAGATTGGAATACGTCAAGCAAATAATTGAGGACGTAGGTTGCAAGTGCTACTCTGAGATGAAGAGGTTAGCACAGGAAAGGAATTCGTGGCGGGCCGCATCAAACCAGTCAGTAGACTGATGACCAAAAAAAAAAAACGTCGGTAAAAGATACTTCAATTTCTCTCTTTGAGACTGTTGTGGAATCAAAAATTTGTGTTCAAAATTCGTGAAAATACAGTCTTATAAGATCGTGCAAATAATTCTATTCAGTTTCTGTATCTGTACTTGATGGGACTCCATTTTTACGCTGGGTAGTTTGACATATTTGTAAATATTTCGCTAAGCAGAAGTCACAATATCAACAGCTGTTTGATTGGCTTAATCTCGTTAGAGTCTGGCATCGAGAAAAATTCTACAAAAAAATCTGAAGACCTCATTCTTGGTTTTCCATTTTTCTGTGACCTCTTGATTCTTGTAAATATTGTGTTGTTCACGTTTTTCCCTATATATCACCCTCGGCCACGGCGACACAGCAGTTATTCTTACCACTTGACACTGAGCGAGCTGGCGCAGTGACTATAACACTGGACTCGCATTCGGGAGGATGACGGTTCAATCCCGCGTCCGGCCATCCTGATTTAGGTTTTCCGTGATTTCCCTAAATCGCTCCGAGCAAATGCCGGAATGGTTCCTTTGAAAGGGCACGACCGACTTCCTTCCCCATCCTTCCTTAATCTGATGAGACCGATGACCTCGCTGTCTGGTCTCCTCCCCCAAACAATCCAACCACTTGACAATTGAGGAGAGCTCGGTCGAAAGCTCGTGGGATTTTAACCTCCTGACGCGGCTGGAAGCCCGAGAAAATGTTTTTATATTACCCCTGTTGTTCTCAGAAAGTTAGAACGTCTTGCACGATTTTACATTGTCGAACGCTTATTGTAGGTCGGCAAATTCTATGAAAGTGTCTTGATTTTTCTTGCTTCCATTTTTAAGCGCAACGTCAAAACTATCTCTGGGTGGCTTTATCTTCTCGAAAGCCAAACCGGTCGTCATCTAAGCCATCCTCTGCTTTTTCTATTCTTCAGTATATTATTCTTGTCGGCAGATTGGATGCTTGAGCTATTATGCTAATTCTACGATAGCTGTCGCTGTTATGTGCCCTTGCTGTCTTTGGGATTGTGTGGATGATATTTTTCCAAACTTTGGATGCTATGTCTCCAGATCATAGATTCTACACATTGACTGGAATAGTCGTTTGGCTACCGCTTCCTGCATTGAATCAGAAATTTCGAAGGAATGTCATTTACCTCATCCGCCTTATTTGATCGCAAGCTTTTTAAACTCTGACTCTGGTAGCAGATCCTCTATATCTGCCTTATCGGCTCCCATTTCGCCTACTGTCCTTCCCCTCGCAGAGGCCTTCACTGTATTCTTTCCATCTTTCCGCTCTCTCCTCTGCACCTTACACTGGAATTCTCATTGCACTCATAATGTTGCCACTCTTGCTTTAACTTCACCGGAGTTTGCTTTCGTTTTTTATGCTCTGAATACGTCCTTCCGAGGACCATTTGTTTTTCGATTTCTTGTAGCCATTTCCCTTGGCTTCCCTACACTTTCCATAATTTCGTTCCTAAGTGATTTATATTTCTGTATTTCTCTTTCACTGAATTTCGTCGACCAATTGAAACAGTTCTTCTATTACCCACGTAGTGTCCCACTTCTTTCCACGCTGATTGCTTCGAGTGGTTTTCTTAAGTTGTACTCTAATCTTCATTATTATTGGATTGTGATCTGAGTCTATAACTGCTCCTGGGCATGCTTTACAGTCCAACATTTGGTTTAGAAATCTTTGTCTGGCCATGATGTAATCCAGCTAGACTCTTCTTGTGCTTTAAGGCCGTTTCCAAGTATACCTCCTCCTACTGTGGTTTTTGAACACTGTATTCGCTATTACTACCTGAAATTTGTTGCAAAACTCATTTAGTCTCTCTCTCTTTGTCTCTCTCTCCCTCCCTCTCTCCCTTTTACTACCGAGGCCATATTCTCTCTACTCCTTCCCCTACTATCGTATTTCAATTCATCATGTTAGTTACTTTGGTTCAAAAATATCAACGTAAACTATCGGTTTCACTGTGAACTAAAGAAAAATTTTGTGCCAGTAAAAAAATCATATTTTGTGCTTTCATTACAATCATCCAGCTGGTGCACTTAATACTTTTTATCTATATACATTATGAAAATGTATGTATGTATATAGGTATGTTCCACATCTCCTGTTAAATCACTGGACCAAACTAGGCACACATATCATTTACTGTCTAGAAAGAATCGCCGTAGGTGTGAGAACCATTTACCTATGATAGGGGTGGGAATAAAAAAGAAGTGTAACCCTGGACGCGCGAATACTCCATTTTATTCATCCTTTATTCGAGAATGAGGGCACTTAGCGACTTGCAACAAACATTACGCGTGATTTTTAGCAAAATTTTTCTCACTGCCAACCTCCACAAAATGATGAATCGAAAAAAGTTCATAGCTTACGCCTTTTTCGCTGTGCGTCAGACATGAAGCTACGTCTTTGCTACTAACTCTATTCGCAACACATTTCGCAGACAGTAACCAGGTGTCTCACTGAATGTACCGACAAAATTACATCATTGTGCTATACACAGTTCAGGAGATGTGTGGTCATAAACACTGAGATGCATGAAACCGAAACTACAGGGTGAAATTCTCTAGGTGAACAATGTGTAGAAATATGTGTGAAATATGTCGCATAAATGTGAAACATATGGCACTCAATGTATATACAAAATTATATTATCGCATGATACATAGTTCAGGAAATACGACCTAATAAACACTGAGATGCGTGAAAAACTGTTGCATCATACGTGACGTTTAAATTTATTACTTCGTTACCACTAACTCTATTCGTAATACTTTTTGCTGACAGTATCCACATATGCCGCTGAATGTACCTACAAAATTATATCACTGTGCTACACAGAGTTCATGATATGTGACGTCATGAACATTGAGCTACGTGTAACCGAAACTACAGGGTGAAATTCGCTAGGTGAACAATGTGTAGAAAAATGTTTGAAATGGGTTAAATATAAGGCAGGGGCGGGCAAACGTTGCACGCGGCTCATGAGCGCACAGCGCTGCACGTGTGCTGCTCGCGTGCAATCGTCGAATGGGACTGTGGTGACAGCTGGCAGGGTGCGGCAGTGTAGTACCAGGCTAAGCTGTGGACGTTGAAGCGACCACTACGTAGTGAACGTTGTATTTCAAGAACCGGAAAATGCAGAGTGAATCAAGGAAACGGAGAAGTGGAGATTTGCTATCTTTTAAAAAGAAATTGCTATCTTTTAAAAAGGAATGGGAGAATCATTTTTTCTTTGTGCAAAAACGTGAAAATTCGAAATGACAGTATTCTCGCTGGTCAGCGGATGTTTAATATTGAACGCCATTATAATAAATTTCAATATGTTCCCGTACTTAATGCAATAAAAGAGGAAATTCTCAAGCGATTTGGGGATATATCATACTTATCCCAAGGTTTTGAATAGTTCTCGAGACAATTTGCTGTTTCTGTAGATAATATTCATCCCAGTTTGCGAATGGAATTAACAGATCTACACTGTAGATTCTACAGCGTAATTCTCGTATGAGAGACAAGTTCCTTTTGGCAAGACGTGTAATAGATTTTTATCACAACTTTCCACAGCAAGAGTTTCCTCGTCTCCATCGTGAAGCCGCGAAGATAATATGTTTGGCTCCACATACGTTTGCGAGAGATTTCTTTCTGTTATGAAAATTAATAAGTCTCGGTTAAGAGTAAACATCAGTAATGAAAATTTACGTAACTGTTTGCGTTTGTCTGTATGTAGGAATTTTGCTCCAGACATTAAACGTATTGTAAACTCCACCTGTGATAATTAAATACAACGTATCGTAGGTAATAGGTACTCTTTCAAACCATGATTTCTTTCAAGCACTCGTACTAACCTTATTCCTTCGTTCAATGAAGCGGTGAGACGGTATGGTGGGGAGGGGAGAGAAGCGGGTGGCCAGCTTGCCTCTGTGTGCACGCAGAATACCTGTTTACTGCACACGTGCAAGTGCACCGCACACGTGCAGGATTCCTGCCCGCCCCGGGACTACGGTCTATGTGCTGGACAGCGTGGATGTGGATTTTAGGCGGTTTTCCGCATTCCACTAAGTGAATACCAGTCGGGTACCCTAGTCCCTTCTCGTTTACACGATTCGCGAACATTAGAAAACGTCGCTAATTTTCACATGAATATCACTACAAGCAGAATTATGAGGTGTGCAAATTCCGTCCCAGAGAATAACGGCTACCCCTTAAACTAACCATGTCAAATCCATTCATAACCATGCGGATCCTGCCTTGATACGGGACAAAGGCACAAGAAAAAGAGGTAGTGCAATGTCCGCCATTAACAAATGAATAAAGTTATGGTCAGTTCTCGTCGAATTCCTTACAACCTGGTCTCCGTTTGAAAATTACCAGTTGCATGCAAGATGGTGGCTTTTAAAGGAACCGCCGCTGGTTTTCCCCCCGTCCCATCTTATACTGCTTTTAATTCCTGCTTATCCACCTCTTTTTGTAGTGGAAGGGTGGTTTCTCGGCTATGGACTACGCTGTCTGCACATTAGTATATAAAATCAAATGTTAACTTCAAAATTACCTCTTATTACTGTAGATAATGTCATGAAGTTACGCCCAATGTTGGTCAAAACAGAGCATAAAGACTATATCACTTGTGGTGTTAGGGATATAAGTGCAGATGTTTTTATTAGAGACTGAGGACCGTTTACAGAGCAATATTAAATTAGTATTAACTTCATTTTCTGACTAATAATTGTAGCTACTGCGACTAGTACATTTCTAGGTTGATTAATACCTCCCAGTACATGTGTCAAGAGCAAGCCATGAACGCTTTTTTTTTCTCCTGGACAGTAGGTTAGGTGCTGAAGTGTAGACACCTGTACTCTAAATGATTAGTCTATACTGACAGGCGTAGTCGACTTAGTGGTGCAGTTACGACCTTGCAGAAAACATCAGGTAGTAAATTATGTGACTTGTTTGCGATAAGACTGTTAGACAGAGAAAAAGCGACTTCTGCAGTTGCACCCCTCACACAATGTTCAATAAGCGAGCCAGAGTGCGCAGGTATTGTTTTTAGGATAATGATCTCCCGTGGTGCTTTAAATGACAGAATATGAGAGGAGTTGTTCTCTTTTCGAACTAGTGCACAGAGGGAGCGACAACCGGTGATTTTCGTCGGGTGACAACAAAGGCGGCCAATTAGCAAGGGACGGCCGTGTGCGTTACGTCTGCGCGGCTGCGCTTCATTTCGCCCGAGTGGACCTGCCCACGTCTGCAAAGTTTCCCCCCGCTGAGAGCGGGATGCTCGGAAGTCGACCGGCTCCAGCTTGTCATAGTAGACCGACAACGGCTGGTTGTGCGACTGGTAGCCGCATTGTGTGGATGGGGAACGGCGAAAAACTCAGCACAAGCTTTTCTGCCCACTGCGCTTCTTAAGGGGACCACACCCTGCCTATCCAACCTATGTTAATTTAGGCGAGTGTTTGACGCATTTCTGAAAAAACTATTTGATGCATGACCTTAATATTTTTACTGTATGTTACATGATGCAAATAGAGTCAACTGTACTAAAATCTACTTTTTTCCATTTTATGGTTTTTAAGAAATACTTTTTAAATTTATTAACAAAAAATATTAAGTTTTTTCTGCATAAATTTTTTTGTGAAATTCCTGATGGGGGAATATTAATGAATGTAGTATCAGAGGTAGCTTTTTATGTTATGCAGAGTCTCTGAAAATTTCATTCATTTATCTATGATAGTTTCTGATATAATGTGGCATATGTACTGAAAATTTTAGTTTGCGGGAAATTCACTTTAAAGAAAAAACTTTTGAAATTTGTTACAGTTAATTAAAATTGTCCTGCTGCATATGATGGCCCTTCTTTGGTCTCTAGCGGGTCTTCCAGCTTCGTTTTCGCCTTCCTGGATGTTTGTCTTGCTTTATTGGCCATAACAGATGCAGACCTGTCTGCATCGGCTATCCTCATTTTATCGCAATGTTCCAGCCCAGTGGTCATATTTTCACCAGGATTAATTCCCAGCTTTTTCAGAGCCCAACACTTTCCAATATTACCACAATTGAATGTAATAACAGCATCATGAACTCTTAGTTTAATTGTATACATGCCTACAAATACAGTTTTAGGAAGGCGGTTCCAAATTATGCTGTTGAAACATTCATTTGGGTTGTGTGTCTGCCCATGCACACATTTCCTTAGAAGGTCAGGATGAGTCAAGTCTCTGAAAATAGGTTTAATTGCTGTAATAACAGCAACAGGAAGAGAATGCTGGTGAGAATAAGATTCTCCAGTTGCCTGAGCCCTATTGTATTTGCACCATGAATTTTCTCCTGATGGACACAATCCACGACATGGACTTGTTGCCTCTAAATTATCGTTTCTTGAAAATGTCTTTACGTTTCGTCGTCTTCAATACACACAACAAAACACAAGTAAACGAGCACTGTAAACGTAAGTATAACAACTACTCGCAATCACACTTGAACAAAACTAACCGTGTGTTTGAAAGCGTGTTGTTTACAAACAGAAGAAACAAAAGAATACCGAACGTTGCATTCCAAGGATAGCCAACACACTCGGGAGTAATAAAAAAATCCCTAACGTGCAATGTAGGGGATATAAAGACCTAAAATATATGCAGAAACGTGGGTGACAGAAAAATGGGCGTGTCACATAAACACTCATGGTAGGAAAATGCTCTATAAATTCTCGAAAAAAATTTTTTTCAGCAAAATCATTTTCAGAGTACTTCAATAAAACCTTAATCTATCGATATATGATGAAAACTGAAAATCGATTTTTTTCGACCTGAACCACGGTGTGGTCCCCTTAAACGACGCGCGAGTGTCGGAAAACGTACCATATCTGAAAAATCAATCACTTTTTCGCATCGCGGATTGCTTCTTATGGACCACCAGTCTATGTTATAAACAACTGTCTGAGACTGATATTGAGGTAGCGTGGGTCTAGAATCCAACCCGAGCTCCATACTTGTCTGAAGTGTGACATGGTAACGATGAGGCGAAATACTTCGGCTACCTGCTGAACAGAGTCCTGATCGGCATTTATAACAAAACGCAGCAGTGGTTCTACGTGACATGGGTTCAACAAGCCCTCGATAGGTTTACAGAGATTATGTTGGAGGGGCTTGTAGGTAAATGGATGGCCAGACTGGTTTTAAATTGATATATAACGTAATTTATTCATTAAGTTTTGAAGAACGTAACTGCATAAAATCATACTACCAAAGTCTTCAGATGTGCTTGGAATAAGCACCATTAAAAGTTTGAAATGCTGTTATAATGTACACATTAAGAAGTATAATCTAATGTAAATTTTAACACAGTGAAAGACGTGCTATGTAATGTCTTGTGGCAATGTAACTCACGACGTATAAATTAGCCAGACTATATTCATCTAGTATAGTAGAATGAGGCAATTAACTACTATCAACAATCTTTATACATGATTTCAAACCCCTACGAAGTTTTTCCCTTTGCGACACGCATGAAAGGAAAAGAAAGTTTATCTTGTCTCTTACTACATTATAGCTATCCATGAAGTAAAACTGTAGTGTAAGTTGTGACGCTCTCTCTATTGGCAACACATTTTGCAGACAGTATCCACATACACCACTGAAAGTACCTGCAAAAATATATCGTAGTACGACACATAGTTTAATAGACAGGAAGTCATAAACAATGAGATGTGTGAACAACTAGCCTCTGATTAGAACAGATCGCAAACTAACAACACAGTATTATCCAGTGCTTCATAATGAGAGCACTTAGCGACATCCAACAAACTTTAAGTGTAATTTCAAACCTTTTCTAAACTTATTCTGACTTACACGTTTAACGTAAAATACTTAAAGACTTACATGTTTAACGTAAAATACTTAAAGAATGGACTCATTTGCAAAGTAATACTACGCCCAAAGCTGTTTTTATACATGGGAGTTTCACTCTTTAAAAATTGAGGGTTGGTGGTTGACTTCTACAGTTGTATTGCAAATGACGAGCCATCTGGAGATTTCGTGAACTGTCCAAAATTTTGGGTGATAAAGCTCGGAACCTCATGTATCTCACAAAATAAATGTATAAGTATCTTGTTAGGTGTCACGACAAATCTTAATAACAAAAGCACCTGAGGCTTTGTCAGCTCACAGTTCGATTTCTGAGATAATGGTCGCTAGTCTGTTGGAGCATAAATGCATGCCAGAGAGGTTTCTGTATCTTAAATTTAAATGTTTGTGATGTTTAAAGACAGAATCCGGAGCTACAGGAATTTCTGTATTTGTTCGTCAATGATGACGCTCGTTTTTAACGTATGCTATCGCAGCATAGAACTGTGTTCTGGCCGGCCACTGTGACCGAGCGGTTCTAGGCGCTTCAGTCTAGGGGACGGCCATCCTGGCAATACAGTAGGATGATGCTACTTTGTAAATGTTTACAAATTTGCTCAGTGTTCCGAAATTTTTTGCCGTGCACTCGGGCATCACTACTATTTATTCCAGAATTTCGGTTCAGACCCTTCCAATCATTGCCATGGCTCGTTGGTGAACGACTTGCGAGTGTAAAAGCGCACCTCTATATTCCTTGAGAGGACAAAATAAACGATCCAAATATATAAAGAAGGGCGACGCGAATGGTCACATGTTTGTTAGACTCACGGTGGAGCGTCACAGAAACGCTGCAAAACATGAATTCGCAGACGGACACCAATTATCCCGGATAGCTAGTGTTAAGAGCAGAATCTAGGGGTATTCTTTAGCTCTGTACGTGTTGAGACGTTGGGGAGTCGCTGGCGCCATTGATTCTCTTATCTAGCAGGGGTAGTAATCCCGTTCGTTCTGGCATGCTCGTTTTCTCTTTGGTTTTCCTGTTCTGGGCGCTATTTAAGCGCGGCGCATCCGGCTAT
The DNA here is from genome assembly GCF_023864275.1 of Schistocerca cancellata. NCBI lineage: Eukaryota > Metazoa > Arthropoda > Insecta > Orthoptera > Acrididae > Schistocerca > Schistocerca cancellata. The sequence continues at coordinate 586,944,740 of NC_064630.1, read as the reverse complement.
GTCTTTCCATCAACTTCCCCTCCCGAATGATGCCCTCTCTCCCTCCATTTATCCCTCCTATCAACTCTGATCCTCACTCCCCCTCCTTTCCTCTGTCCTTTTCGCGGGCTCCCTCTCCCCCCCTTCCAGCCTCTTTCTTCCCCACCTCCCCTCTCTTTGCCCCCTTCTCTCCCCCGAGTCCTTTTACATTTCCCTCCTCTGCCTCCTCTCATTCCCTCTCACGTCTGCCCTTCTCCCCCTTTATTCGTCCTCTCCCTCCTTGGTCCCCCCCTTTTTTTTCCTTCCTCCCTCCTTGTTCTTCCCCCTCCTCCAGGTCCCCCCCCCCCCCATCTGCCTTTGGCTCGGGAGTGTCATCTTTGTGCCGCCACTTCCGTGAAGTGTTCTACATTGAGTGTTCTACAGTGAGTGTTCCATGTTGTGTTTTTTGGGAAGTGTTGCGAACGGCCATCATACTGTCGCTGGGTGTGCCTTTTATCTCTTGCGAACAGAAACCAGACTGTCGCTGTGTTTTTTTACTTGTGTGTGTACTATGTTACTTGTCTGATTCCTGTGTCTTTTAATAACGTTGCCAACCCCTATCGCTTTCTGTTTTAACTTTCCGAATTTTTCCGCCATTTTACACTTGACAACACCGTTTTATCGCCTGTTTTTCTTGTTTCTTTTCTTCTTCCGTTTTTTAAAATAAAAGTCTGTAGGCTGTAGAGCAGCGTACTAAGCTGCTGCCAGCCCGCCCCCTTCGGGGGGAATTGAAAATCAATAAAGGAAAAAAAAGTCTATGTCTCTCAGTTTTCCGCTCCGGGGCCCTAGTGACCGTGCTTGCCCGTTGCTTGGGCATATGCTGTGTTGGCGGGTCTTGGAGTGACCGTTACGGAGGGGTGTTGGTTGCTCTCTGAGCGGTGTTTTGATTTGAGGAGTGCGACGGCGGTGGGCTGGTGGTGATGGCCTCCAATGCACTACCAAGTGTGTATGTTGTACTAACTGATGCTGGATGCCTATGTATGCTATGTGGATTCACGTCGTTTGCTGCTACTAACGGTGGGCATCTGCTATTTCTTTGAAGTTGTGTTTTGTGATAAATCTGATAGTAATTTTTGTTCACAGCCGGAAACAGTGATTTGTATGTAATTATCCCCGCCGTGGCGGGAATAAGGAATTCACTCTAGGTTCCGGTATAAATTGAGTAGTGGCGTTAAGAGCGTAAAACACTGCTCAGTGGCAGGAGTACTAAGCGTGAGTAGTGTGAAGGCTGCACTAGTCATTCTAGGATAATGCGCAGGCCATGTTTAGTGTTAAGACAGTGTGCTTGTAATGTTACTTGAGTATCTTACTATTTTTTCTGTGGTCTTCAACTGAAGGATCGTGACTTTGGTGTCTTGTATTATGGGTTTTAATGCACTTGGATCGACAGACTTTATGCTTGTTATTGGGGTCTGCCTGTAAGAGTAAACAATTACGAGCTTTAAGAAGTAAATATTTTCCATGTTATTTGTCCGAGGTCTTGCATGTGTTAAGGGTATTAAATTTAAGGGGGGGGGGGGGGAGGGCATAACTCTGAAATAAGGGGGTTTGTATTGTATCCTTTGGTTTGGTTGACTGTCCTTTCTTTTTTTTTTTAATGACACAATGTACTACATGCGGTTCCTGATTGACCAATACAGCGGACGGCGCGTTGACTGAAATATACTCCTGGAAATTGAAATAAGAACACCGTGAATGCACTGTCCCAGGAAGGGGAAACTTTATTGACACATTCCTGGGGTCAGATACATCACATGATCACACTGACAGAACCACAGGCACATAGACACAGGCAACAGAGCATGCACAATGTCGGCACTAGTACAGTGTATATCCACCTTTCGCAGCAATGCAGGCTGCTATTCTCCCATGGAGACGATCGTAGAGATGCTGGATGTATTCCTGTGGAACGGCTTGCCATGCCATTTCCACCTGGCGCCTCAGTTGGACCAGCGTTCGTGCTGGACGTGCAGACCGCGTGAGACGACGCTTCATCCAGTCCCAAACATGCTCAATGGGGGACAGATCCGGAGATCTTGCTGGCCAGGGTAGTTGACTTACACCTTCTAGAGCACGTTGGGTGGCACGGGATACACGCGGACGTGCATTGTCCAGTTGGAACAGCAAGTTCCCTTGCCGGTCTAGGAATGGTAGAACGATGGGTTCGATGACGGCTTGGATGTACCGTGCACTATTCAGTGTCCCCTCGACGATCACCAGTGGTGTACGGCCAGTGTAGGAGATCGCTCCCCACACCATGATGCCGGGTGTTGGCCTTGTGTGCCTCGGTCGTATGCAGTCCTGATTGTGGCGCTCACCTGCACGGCGCCAAACACGCATACGACCATCATTGGCACCAAGGCAGAAGCGACTCTCATCGCTGAAGACGACACGTCTCCATTCGTCCCTCCATTCACGCCTGTCGCGACACCACTGGAGGCGGGCTGCACGATGTTGGGGCGTGAGCGGAAGACGGCCTGACGGTGTGCTGGACCGTAGCCCAGCTTCATGGAGACGGTTGCGAATGGTCCTCGCCGATACCCCAGGAGCAACAGTGTCCCTAATTTGCTGGGAAGTGGCGGTGCGGTCCCCTACGGCACTGCGTAGGATCCTACGGTCTTGGCGTGCATCCGTGCGTCGCTGCGGTCCGGTCCCAGGTCGACGGGAACGTGCACCTTCCGCCGACCACTGGCGACAACATCGATGTACTGTGGAGACCTCACGCCCCACGTGTTGAGCAATTCGGCGGTACATCCACCCGGCCTCCCGCATGCCCACTATACGCCCTCGCTCAAAGTCCGTCAACTGCACATACGGTTCACGTCCACGCTGTCGCGGCATGCTACCAGTGTTAAAGACTGCGATGGAGCTCCGTATGCCACGGCAAACTGGCTGACACTGACGGCGGCGGTGCACAAATGCTGCGCAGCTAGCGCCATTCGACGGCCAACACCGCGGTTCCTGGTGTGTCCGCTGTGCCGTGCGTGTGATCATTGCTTGTACAGCCCTCTCGCAGTGTCCGGAGCAAGTATGGTGGGTCTGACACACCGGTGTCCATTTCCAGGAGTGTATGTTCGGACGGCGTTACATAGGCCAGCTACCTCTTGGTGACGCTCGGCGATACTTGGCTGTATCCTGTCAGAGTCGCTGCTCGTCCCAGTAGTTGACAAAAGTTGAGTATTCTCTCTCGTAATTATTTGGAGATTCCTCTCATTAACGTGTTCGGGCTGTGCCAAGGTGCGTCCTCTGTTCCTACTAGTTTGGTGCTTCTTGTATTAGGGTGCATCATCCTTTGGTGTGTGCCCACTGTTGCGTGGAACTTAAACGTCTTTTCTGCCTAAATAGTGTTGTTATACTTGAAAGGGATTTGACGAGTGAGTTCAATGGAATAAGTCACTACATAATTGTTGGTATTCCGTTGTTCTATGATCTGTTTATTGGTCTAAGGTTCCAGTTGGGGAATTTGCTTTTTTACATAAAATTGTTAATTAATATTCTGTACTGTTGCTTGTTTTACCAATGAGGATTTAGTCCCGGTAAATTCCTGTTAAATTTGTGGGCCATTATGCTTGTCATCTATATTTATCTGGGGCTCTTTGTTATTTAGTTAAAAGGAAGGATCTATATTTAACTTGTTTCACTCCATATACTCTTGTAAAGACTTTATAACGTTTTTAATTACATTTGATATTGCTGGCTATTGGAAGGCCGGTTTTGTAAACGATTTAGTAATTCTGTTTTTGGGGCTATGTGTAATAAATCTTTGAGATCTACAAACGTGTGTTTGCGTTTTCTTGTGATTGCCCTTTGTGTCTGGTTTGAGGATTGTAAATTTCAAGTCCCACGTGTCTATGCGGCAGGGACCACGAAGAGAAGATTAGATTAATTTCAGCTCGCAATGAGGCCTTTGAGCAGTGACTTTTGCTATGCAACACACGTAGTTGGAACGGAAAGAAACGCAGACTTGCGGTACAACGCAAAGAACTCTCTGGCATACGAAGAGGGTTACAAAGTATAGAGTTAACAAAGTATATATAAAGAGGCAGATGTAAATACGCTGTGAAATTCAATGCTCTTGCGTCACAGATAATACGTGAGCTACATTTCACAGTAAGTCTCTGAGTCACCTATTCTCCACAGTGTCGTAAGTCAAAGAAGGTTTTGAGCCGAAATAATATCGCAAGAAGTAAAAAATTTTCTGGATGCACGATGTAAATGATGAAATATTGTAGCTGCAGGGAAACCTCCTTAATTAGAATCGAATGCTTTTTTGGAATTGAAATTGGAGATTGGACAAGCTACGGAGTTTGTGAGCAATATTACCAAAGTCTCTTTGCTAAATATAGGTTTTCTACCAAGCCATGTCATTAGATATAAATTTGCAAAAGTGGTAGCCTACGTATCATAATGAGTGCTGCTGCCAGTAAGATTGCACGCAGAGTGAGTGTGGCTCTGGTTTGAGAGAGGATTATGTATACTCGTCAGAAGTTGAGTTCGGACTCGAAAGTATGCTTCCCACTTGTTCATATTCGCTACTGTGAAAAACATTTCTTCTACTGGACAGGTGCCCATAGCTCTTAAGATATCCATTTTAGAGTCAATGTTTATTAGACATGTTTTTGTGGGATCTTGTCCACTCGTCGCTTACAAGGTGCCTATAGGATGCTACGTTGTCGGAATGCTATACAACAATTCAAACAAATAGCATTAGTAGTGAGCCGTGGCTGGCTCATGTTACGTGTTGGATTAAACCTTGGTTGCTATTGTGTGTTTAGTCTGCCGCGGTTATCGCGATTATGCTGTTATTGTCTCTCTCCGCGAGTGGCAGCAGCGGTGTGTATCCATATTCGCACTTTGTACTATCTTTGGCCTGGCGCTTATAGTTTCCGGCTGTGCTGTGTGCGACCAGTTGGTCAGTTGGCGTGGAGCAGCGAGGAAATCTTCGCGGCGCGTAGTTTGGCCGAGGCCGCTGGCGGCGTCCACGCGCGGTCGGAGAGTGTGGTGCTGCTCCCATTGCTACGAGGTCCGTGGCTCACCGATCCTAGACACGCAAGTTGAGTTTTGACTTAATCTACCAGCAAGTCACGACTGTTCCCGTTGTGTCGTTTGGATATCGTTGTCGGCTGTTTGGACATTCCCGCGAACAAGAACGTGTGTTTTCAAGTTGACAAATTTAAGCCACCCTCCGGTGGAGTTTAACTGTACTTGGTTATTTTGAATTTAAGTGCACCAGCGGAATCTTCTGCCTTGGGGCCGTTAACGTTCCGGTTACCTGCATTAGCCGTTAAATTCAGGCAGTGTTTTTGCTCATCGTGTTGTCGCTGTCCAGCATGGTGTGTAGTTTGACAGCTCAATGTATAATTGGTTGTGAGCGCCAATACCTTCTACGATGTTCCATTGAACTCCCTGTTGTGGAATGGAAGTTATCTTGCTGGTGGGTCCGTTGACTGTCTGTCGGTTGGGTTCTCGTCGGATCGAGAATGGTTGGGCCGACTGCCTGTCTCGACTAAGCGAGCGTTAGTGTTTGAATTCGAGGCAGACCCTCGGAAACTTCTGAGCGCCGTTGGGTGTACTGCCTTTTCTTGTTTGTTCTTGTTGTTTGTTTTTGTATGGCTTCCAACCGATTTTTAAATTAAGGTTGTTTTGCCCTTAAGGTGTAAGATTGTTTGGGCCTTCAGCCTAATTTAAAGAACTGTTTTAAATAAGGCATTTGGCCTTTTTTTTAATTAACTTTGTTGAGTCTTAAGCGATGGGCCTTCAGCCGATTTTTAAATTAAACTTGTTTGCTCATAAGGTGTCAGATTGTTTGGGTCTTCAGCCTAATTAAAGAGCTGTTTTAAAATAAGGCCTTTGCCTTTTAAATTATTTAATTTTGGTTTGAGTCTTAAGAGATGGGCGTTCAGCCAATTTTTTTAACAAAATAAAACTTGTTTTGCTCTTAAGGAGTGAGATGGTTTGGACCTTCAGCCTAATTGAAAGAACTGATTTAAGACAAGGCCTTCTGCCTTTTAAATTTCTGATTTTGGTTTGAGTCTTAAGTTATTGGCTTTCAGCCGATTTTAAATTAAAGTGGTCTTGCCCTTGAGGCATGAGATTGTATGGCGTATTCAGCCGGTTATTGAGTTCCAAAAATTAATGCCTTTTTTTTCAAAAAAATTCTTGGTTCTTGTATTGTTTGGTCAAATAAATAAAGTTGTATCTTCGAGTGTAGCTGACACCCACTTATATTGGCCCCTTTCCACAATTTAAACTACCTGTCCTGTCCTGCGAATTTAACATGGTGTCTCTAGCAGTTTTATTTCAAATAAGAATGTTGACAATACTTAACTTTGAGATTCACAAGTAGTAGTCGCAAACGAGGGGTGACATGCAATATAATTTAGAGTCCTTCGCTATGTGTAACGTTCCTGGAAGCTGACAGACATCACTAATACCGCCCGGCGAATCCTGTCCACTACTGTCCGTATACGGAGCAGATCTGAGCGGCCGAGGCTCGCAGCAGCGGCTCTTATGTTCACTTATCGCGGGCCGCTCCTGGCACGGCTCGGTCCATGTCAGGAGGCTATTCGCTGACGTTTCCTCACCGCCTTCTCTGGACTTCTGTTCGTCGTCTTCGTTCCGGCACTTGTGGTTACGCCAGAACAGTTTTTCCTTTTTTGTCTGTACTACCATTTCTGAAAGTTGCAAGTACCTATACACGTATTCCACTGCCAGAGGCTTAAGAATAACTTTCACTTACAACTTTCGACTCCTCTCTTACCTCGAATTGCACAGGTCACACCAATATTCAAGAAAGGTAGTAGGAGCAATCCACTAAATTACAGGCCCATATCGTTAACGTAGATATGCAGCAATATTTTAGAACATATATTGTGTTTTAATATTGTGAATTACCTCGAAGGAAACGGTCTATTGACACACAGTCAACATGGGCTTAGAAAACATAGTTCCTGTGAAACACAACTAGCTCTTTATTCACATGAAGTGCTGAGTGCTATTGACAAGAGATTTCAGATCGATTCCGTATTCTTGGATTTCCGGAAGGCTTTTGACACTGTACCACACAAGCGGCTCGAAGTGAAATTGTGTGCTTATCGAACATCGTCTCAATTATGTGACTGGATTTGCGATATCCTGTCAGAGAGGTCACAGTTCGTAGTAACTGACGGAAAGTCATCGAGTAAAAGAGAAGTGATTTCAGGCGTTCCCCAAGGTAGTGTTATAGGCCCTTTGCTGTTCCTTATCTATATAAACGATTTTGGAGACAATCTGAGCAGCCGACTTTGGTTGTTTGCAGAGGACACTGTCGTTTATCGACTAATAAAGTCATCAGAAGATCAAAACAAACTGCAAAACGATTTAGAAAAAATATCTGAATGGTGTGGAAAGTGGCGGTTGACCCTAAATAACGAAACGGGTGAGGTCATCCACATGAGTGCTAAAAATAACTCGTTAAACTTTGGTTACACGATAAATCAGTCCAATCTAAAAGCCGTAAATTCAACTAAACCCCTGTATATTACAATTACGAACAACTTAAATTGGAAAGAACACACAGAAAATGTTGTGGGGAAGGCTAACCAAAGGCTCCGTTTTATTGGTAGGACACTTAGAAAATGTAACAGACCTACTAAGGGGTCTGCCTACACTACGCTTGTCCGTCCTCTTTTAGAATACTGCTGCGCGATGTGGGATCCTTACCATATAGGACTGACGGAGTACATCGAAAAAGTTCAAAGAAAGGCAGCACGTTTTGTATTATCGCGAAATATGGGAGAGTGTGTCACAGAAATGATACAGGATATTAGCTGGACATCATTAAAAGAAAGGCGTTTTTCGTTGCGACGGAAACTTCTCACGAAATTCCAGTCATCAACTTTGTCTCCGAATGCGAAAGTACTTTGTTGACACCGACCTACATAGGGAGGAACGATCACCACGATAAAATAAGGGAAATCAGAGCTCGTACGGAAAGATATAGGTGTTCACTCTTTCCGCGCGCTATACGAGATTGGAATAACAGAGAATTGTGAAGGTGGTTCGATGAACCCTCTGCCAGGCACTTAAATGTGATTTGCAGAGTATCCATGTAGATGTAGATGTAGATGTAGAATTGATACATTCATTTTTCTGCATCATCCCTGATAGTTTGAGGCACCGTAACGAAGTCGCCCTGCATGTTATAAATGGTGATGATGATGATGATGATGATGAGCGTTTGGCGTCATTGGCCGGGAGGCCCCTCGCGGGGCAGGTCCGGCCGCCTTGGCGCAGGTCTTATTACATTCGGCGCCACATTGGGCGACCTGCACGCCGGATGGGGATGAAATGATGATGAACACAACACAACACCCAGTCCCTGAGCGGAGAAAATCTCCGACCCAGCCGGGAATCGAACCCGGGCCCGGAGGACGGCAATCCGTCACGCTGACCACTCAGCTACTGGGGCGGACGTTATAAATGGTTATAGTCCTATAGTAGTCCCTTCTGGAAATCTCGAAATTAACTTTACATTTGTTGATTCTATTTGCCTTTAAGAATGATGTGTTTACTAGGATGTGAGAGTATACTCCCAAATCCGGTCCTATACTGTGCAAGTTCGTATTTAGTTTTGTTAAATGACTGTGAGAAACTCTATCGAAAGCCTTCCTGAAGTCAAGGAATACAGCATCAACCTGGGCGCCCTTGTCTACGGCACAGGATTTCGTGGACGAAAAGAGCGAAATATGTTTCGCAGTATCTCTGTTTACGGAAACCACGTTGATTTCTGTTGGGAAGGTTTTCATTCTCCAGAAACATCGTAATGCGTGAGCATCAAATATGTCCCACAATTGCCGGCCGAGGTGACCCAGCGATTCTAGGCGTTACAGTCTGGAACCTCGCGGCCGCTACGGTCGCAGGTTCGAATACTGCCTCGGGCATGTATGTGTGTGATGTTCTTAGGTTAGTTACGTTTAAGTAGTTCTAAGTTCTAGGGGACTGATGACCTCAGAAGTTAAGTCCCATAGTGCTCAGAGCCATTTTAACCATTTTGTCCCACAATTCTACAACAGTTTTATGAAGTGATTTGGCGTTTAATTCTGTGGAGCCATCCGAAGTCCCTCCTGATATCAGGAAAGGCCACCTCCTTTTTCCTATCCCTTAATACCCTGCTAAATTCGCAGGACAGGTAGTTTAAATTGTGGAAAGGGGCCAATATAAGCGGCTGTCAGCTACACTCGAACATACAACTTTATTTATTTGACCAAATTTCTGCTAGAAGTGGGGAAAGGTTTTTCGCATACTCTCTGTAGGAACCCATAGATATCTCACATGATCGAGATGTATTTCTACTATTGAGCGAATGTAGTTGAATTGTCTACACCCTCAACAATTTGCGAACTAACAGATTTATTGACAATATTTTGCATCATTTTTAATAGGTGATTCCTCACAGCTTTCAGATACTTAGTAAAAATCACTCTACACCACCATCAGTTGATGTGAAAAACTCTTACTATTGCTCCCAGTTTCGTTTGTCATAAATCAGTACCAGAACTTGCGGTATCTGTGTGGATACGTAAATTACATCCAGTCCCACTCCACCACGGAAACATAGAGGCCAGAAGTACTTTTCTTATGGTTGTGTTTCTGAAGGATGAATATCTCATAGCAATAAAAGTGTTATGAATCATAGATCACACAGTTTCCGTTTCCTGTGACGTATGCTCGCGTATTCATATTACTACTGCAAATACTTCCTTCCATTATATTAACAATATCCCGCATATAAGGATTTCTTCCTCTAGGAGAGAGACGCAACTCGAAAGTTTGCTCGTTCAATAAACGGCGCTTTATGTCTCGTATTGTAGAAGGTAGTTGCACAACACTGCTGCGATGCGAGACATTTCAGCTGTTGTTCTTGGCTGCACTGTTATTGGAATATTAAAGCGCGCGTAAAACTGCAGCTCTTCGCTTCTTTGCAGTGGTCGTTTAACGTTGAGGCGTAACCGTGAAGAATAACTCGGAGAGTGGAGGGGCCACGACGTGTCGGCAATGCTCGCGCTTATGGCACACCGACCGGAAACGGCGATCATAAAATGTGGGCTTCAGGCCTCGAAGATGAAACGTTTCTTAACGGCGTCATAACAATTACGGGATGTTTCATTTACGATGCAAGCGCTGTCACCAACGCTACAGCCGCGCGGGATTAGCCGAGCGGTCTTCGGCGCTGCAGTCATGGACTGTGTGGCTGGTCCCGGCGGAAGTTCGAGTCCTCCCTCGGGCATGGGTGTGTGTGTTTGTCCTTAGGGTAATTTAGGTTAAGTAGTATGTAAGCTTAGGGACTGATGACCCTAGCAGTTAAGTCCCATAAGATTTCACACACATTTGAACATTTTGTGAACCAACGCTACTCCGGAAGTAGTACCTCTATAGGCAGGTGCACAGGCCCCCGTCGCCACAAGAAGCTGTTGCTCGGACACTGTGGCAGGTGGCATATCGGTTGTACCCAACATCGAGTGTGGTTTGGTACATCATCTCCACCACGTCAAAACTACCGTCTGACGGGAAAGTTGAGTGTTGTTACACACCTATTGGTTTCTGAATTGAGCTGTTTTATTCTGTTCCAGGAATTATCCCAGGCATTTAAAAGTTTATTGTATGGTAGGAAATACAGTATCTTTTAAAGAGGTCTCGGTATTTGACGTTTTTTAAACTCAATCTGTTGATCGACCTTGAACTCATACACACAGGATCTACTATTTAGTTTATATGTGGTCGGAGGCTTTCCCGGCGTATGTGTTGTTTCCAGAGCTCTCGGATGTCCAGCCGGATGCGATCGTTGAAGTTCCACGATATTTCGGCGAATAACCTTTCGGCCATCATCACCTGATGATCACCTGATGATGGCGGAAAAGTTATTCGCCGAAATATCGTGGGACTTCAACGATCGCATCCGGCTGGACACCCGAGAGCCCTGGAAACAACTACTATTTAGTTGTTATGAGGATTCACTAAATTGGAAATTAACATAATGTAGATTCACATCAACATTGTAAAAACATTAATGAGTGATTAAGATTTGTTGTCATATTTAGCAAATCATACAACATGAAGTAATAAAGAAGAATATGTACACATAAGACGTAATGAAGAATGGAACACAGTTTTTAAATAGAATGTTTATTTTACAGCCCGTTCACAGTAAGGGAGATACAGTCATTGTGAGCAACAGTTCATTATGGGAGTGCTGTAAGTACTGAAGAAACAATGATGATTTAATAGATAACTTGCTAGAAGCTGACTACATTAGAAGTATAGAAGGAGTTTTTCGAGATGTTGTTGTGTGGAAAACGAGAAATCTAGATTTGTCAATTACTTACACATATGGCGAAGTGATGAAAAGTTAGTGACTTGTTCCGAGTTTGCTTCCTTTGTCTTCGTTCGGCAACCACCGAGTTGGACAGAAATATGGAAACACTGCGAGATGATTGTGTTTGAACATGAATGCAGATGCCAGCCGAGCCAGCAGGTGGCGCCGTTGTATCCGACCTTGGACGGCACCTGCGCAATGTCCTCAAGATGCAAGCGTCAGTCGCGGTCGCAACAGTGTCTTCTGTAGTTGTGAGTGCATTTCGTCGGAGCTGACTGAATTCGAACGAGGGCAAATTGTTGGTGCTCGTAGGTGGGTGCTTCCGGAACCAAGGTAGCCAAAGTGAGTAGAGTTTCCAGAGCCGCCGTATCGAGGGTTTCTGACGCAAACAGGGAAAGCGAAAAAACAGCAACAGTTAAGTTACAACGTCGACGAAAGTGTGTGTTGAGTAATTGTTGAGGACGGTCACTGAAGAAGACTTTGACGAAAAATAATAAAGAAAGAAAGCCGCCAAAGTCACTGCAGGACTCATTAAAACAACAAGGACATTCCATAAGCCGGGAACTGCAGCTCCAGCTGGAATTCCAAAACCAATTCAATGGGTGATCCATGGCTGGACACGGCGAGACGACAGAACGAAAGGACCGAGCAATTGTCAAAGAGGCACTCAGAGACCCGGATTCAACATCATGATCGATCCGATGTGCAGCTGGTGCTTCAGTGAGCACGAGGACCATTACTAGGCGGTTCAGAGAATGGGGCTCAGCTGACGGCAGCCCTTGCTCTATCATTGACCTCTACACCAAAAAGTCCGTTCGCGGTGCGTACTGGAATCTCATTGGTTCGAATAGAATTGCCTTCAGCGACGAACCCAGTTTCGAAATGAGACCCGATGACCAGCAAAGACGTGTCTGAAGGCACCCTGAACAGCGGTGGGATACCAGCCTAACTGTGGGTCGCCGTACGATCCGACAACCAGGTATTCTTGTCTGGGGTGACATTTCATTTCATGAAAAGACTCCTTTGGTTGTCATCAGCAGCATCTTTACAGCTCAGCATTTTGTTGCCATTCATAGCAAACTATCCTGAGCTTGTATTTCAGCAAGATAATGCCTGTCCAAACACGATGAGAGTTTCTACTGCTTGTCTTCGTTCTCACCAAACCCTTCTTCGCAAGCAAGGTCACCTGACCTCTTCCCAACTGAGATCGTTTGGAGCGTTATGGGCAGTGCCGTGCAAACACCTCGGGATTTTGAGGATCTAACACCCCAATTGGGCAGAATTTGGCACCATGTTCCTCAGGAGGACATCCGACAACTCTGTCAATCAATGTCAAGCCGAATAATTGCTTTTATAAGTGCCAGCGTTGGACCAACATATTACTGACTTGTTCAATTCGCCAATGTCTTCTCGAATAAATCATCCAATATTTCCGAAACTGTAATCATTTGTCTGTCCGTACATGTACATCACACCTACCAATTCCCGTCCCATTCGGATAATTCCTTCCTGGTGTGTTGCTTTTATTGTCTTAGAGTGTATTTTTTGGTTGATTATGCACTCATGATCCAAACCATTATCACCACCTGCTTAATAGAATGATATTTTCACTCTACAGCGGAGTGTGCGCTGATATGAAACTTCCTGGCAGATTAAAACTATGTGCCAGACCGAGACTCGAACTCGGGACCTTTCCCTTTCGCGGGAAAGTGCTCTACCAACTGAGCTACCCAAGCACCACTCACGACCTGTCCTCACAGCTTTACTTCTGCCAATACCTCGTCTCCTACCTTCCAAGGCAAAGGTCCCGAGTTCGAGACTCGGTCCGGCACACAGTTTTAATCTGCCAGGAAGTTTCATATCAGCGCACACTCCGCTGTAGGGTGAAAATTTCATTCTAGAAACATCCCTCAGGCTGTGGCTAAGCCATGTCTCCGCAATATCCTTTCTTTCAGGAGTGCTAGTTCTGCAAGGTCTGCAGGAGAGCTTCTGTAAAGTTTGGAAGGTAGGAGACGAGGTACTGGCAGAAGTAAAGCTGTGAGGACAGGGCGTGAGTGGTGCTTGGGTAGCTCAGTTGGTAGAGCACTTTCCCGCGAAAGGCAAAGGTCCCGAGTTCGAGTCTCGGTCCAGCACACAGTTTTAAAGTGCCAGGAAGTTTCACCTGCTTAATAGCTTATAGGTCCACCTTTCGAAGACAATACAACAGCGATTCTGCGGGTATGGCTTCGACAAGTCCTTAGAATGTTTCAGGAGATATGTGAAATTGCATGTCTACGCACAGGTCACGCAGTTCTCGTAGAAAGCCGGTCGATGATTTTTGGACGTGGGGCTGGTGGCCTATAGCGTCCCACAAGTGTTCTATCGAGGTCTGATCAGACGAATTTGGTCGCCAGTACACCAACGTGAGTATACATCACGTTCCCTAAAATACTGTAGCACCCTGGCTTTGTAACACGAATAGTCATCCTGCCGGAACGTGCAATCGCCGCTGGAGAAGATATTAGGCATAGCAAAACAGTGTCTCCACTGGCCTGCGCCCACGGTACGGTGCATTTTTCGACCAGCCGCCCGCCTGGATGACAGCTTATCTGGACAGGATCACCTACGTGGTGTAACAAGAACGTAATTCATCCGACCAGGCGACACATTTCTATTGATCCACGGTCCAGTCTCGATGAGCCTGTCTCATTCATAGTCGTAATTGACAATGTTGTGAGGTCAATATGGAAATTGGTCGTCTACTGCAGAGTTGTATGTTAAAAAAATGTGCGACGAATGGTGTGCTCCGAAACACTTGTGCCTGCACCACAGTTGTGCTTCTGTGGTCAGATCCGCCCACGATCGCCGCCTCTTCTAGTGCACAAGGAGGGCAAGTCACTGAACATGTGGACGTCAAACATGTTGTCGCCTATTCGTAGTTTCTTCTACCTAATCAACTTTCCATAGATTCTCACGACAGTAGGACACGAACAGCCGACCAGCTTCGCCGTTTCGAGACGCTCGTTCCCAGGCTAGGGCCAAAACATACTCGCGTTTATCAAAGTCGCTTATTTCAGAAGTTTTTCCCATTTTCGGCCCATATCGTCACTAGGATAATTCCCCATTCGTCACGGCTCCGTTTATACACTGATCAGCCAAAACATTGTGGCCACCACCCGCCGTGACGCTGGATGCCCTCTGGTGGCGTTGTGGACACGTGACGTGGTAACAAAGGTATGTAAGCGGAGCAGACACGGACGGGGGATTATCCTATCGGAAATATGCGCTGCAAATGGGGAAATCCATTCAGATAAGCGACTTTGACAAAGTGAGGATTATTATTACCCCCAGCCTGCGATCGAATATCTCGAGAAAACGGCGAAGCTGGTCGAATATTCCTGTGCTATGTTCGTGAGCATCTATGGAAAGATGTAGGAAGACAGTGAGACTACCACTGGGCGCTAACCGGTTGGACGTCCAAGGCTGTTCACAGAACTTGGGGTTCCGAGGCTTGTCTGCTCTGTAAATTAGGATAGATGGTAATTTATGGATCTACGGGGGATCATCCTATAGAACAGGGCTTAACAACTGGCCGGTTTTGAGCGCGAGTACTCGCGTCTGCTCAGGCACGTGCTCGCGAGCAGGTGCAAAGGTCGCGGAGTAGGGAGGGAGGGGAGGGAGGGGAAATGCGCGCGCACGTTTGAATGTGATCTCGCGTTCGTAGCAGATTTAACTAGCCATCTGAATGCTTTGAACATTTTACTACAAGGTAAAGATCTGCTAATTACTCATTTCATAGATCGAATACGAGCTTTTAAAATGAAATTGACACTTTGGGTGAGTCAGCTGGAAACAGGAAACCTAGCTCATTTTGCTAAATTATCATCCATGCAAGATGTTCACAAAGACTGTGAACGTTATTCACGTAGTTTAGTTGATCAGCGCTTTCAAGATCTGACAACACTAGACAGTGATTTTGATCTGTTCGCTCCATATTCAGCGAATATTTAAGAGATTCGTCCTGAGCTGCAGCAAGAAATTATTGACCTGCAGTGTGACAGAGAATACAGAGACTACTTTCAGAACAAGAAAAACATTTTGGAATTCTACAGACACTTCCCTCAGGATAGATTTCCTCGTTTGCACAAACTGGCGGCTACAATAATATTAATGTTCGGTTCCACGTATGTTTGTGAACAACTGTTCTCTGCAATGAAATGTAACAAGATGCGCCTGAGAAACGCATTGTCTGATCGAATGCACAAGAACAATTACTCCGAACATAGACGCAATTGTAAAGGGCAAAAAGAAGAAGATAACCGAGAATCCCACACTTCAGTGACACCTTTTATTGTGTAACAGTTCACAAATTAATGCGAATGTAGAGGCATACACTAAGCTAATAAAATTATGTGGCATGTGTACATTCTCCTTTATTTGTTTCATTTGTCACAGTAATAATACGTGAGTGATATCCCTGCAGGTGGCCGCGGATTTACATTGACTGGCGGCAGCTGTTGTGTGCCCCACGTGACTTTCCCCACTCTCCGCTCTGGTCTGGTAGTGGGGGGAGCGTGCTCGCGCTGCTCCGTGCTCGCGCCTTGCTGCTCACAGCTTGCTCCGCGAGCACGTACACTTCCCAGCAAATTAGGGACACTGTTGCTCCTGGGGTATCGGCGAGGACCATTCGCAACCGTCTCCATGAAGCTGGGCTACGGTCCCGCACACCGTTAGGCCGTCTTCCGCTCACGCCCCAACATCGTGCAGCCCGCCTCCAGTGGTGTCGCGACAGGCGTGAATGGGGAGCGATCTCCTACACTGGCCGTACACCACTGGTGATCGTCGAGGGGACACTGAATAGTGCACGGTACATCCAAACCGTCATCGAACCCATCGTTCTACCATTCCTAGACCGGCAAGGGAACTTGCTGTTCCAACAGGACAATGCACGTCCGCATGTATCCCGTGCCACCCAACGTGCTCTAGAAGGTGTAAGTCAACTACCCTGGCCAGCAAGATCTCCGGATCTGTCCCCCATTGAGCATGTTTGGGACTGGATGAAGCGTCGTCTCACGCGGTCTGCACGTCCAGCACGAACGCTGGTCCAACTGAGGCGCCAGGTGGAAATGGCATGGCAAGCCGTTCCACAGGACTACATCCAGCATCTCTACGATCGTCTCCATGGGAGAATAGCAGCCTGCATTGCTGCGAAAGGTGGATATACACTGTACTAGTGCCGACATTGTGCATGCTCTGTTGGCTGTGTCTATGTGCCTGTGGTTCTGTCAGTGTGATCATGTGATGTATCTGACCCCAGGAATGTGTCAATAAAGTTTCCCCTTCCTGGGACAATGAATTCACGGTGTTCTTATTTCAATTTCCAGGAGTGTATGTTGTGAAGCCCTGCTACAGAAGATATGGGCTGCTGAAATAGCACAATGCTGGTGCACTCACAAGTGTTTCGGAGCACTCCGTTCATCGTACAGTGTTGAACATGGAGCTGTCTGACATCGTCAACTACGATTGCAGTGAGCACAGGACCATTGAGATTCGACCGTCGATCAATGGAAACGTGTCGGCTCTTCGGATGAACCACATTTTTGCTACACTAGGTCGACGGTCGTCCCTACAAACGCCATCATCGAGACTAACGTCGGCTCGAACCGTGCAGCGTGCCACGGACGCAGGCTGACGGGAGCAGTATCATGCTGTAGAAGACATTCTCCTTCGCTTGCATGGGAACTGTGGCAGTAACCGAAGACACGCTAGTAGCAGCGAACGACGTGCGTCCCTTCGTGCTTGATGTCTTTCTCGATGGCGAGGTCATCTTTCAGCTATATAATTGTCCGTGTGTCGGAGTCAGAACCGTGCTACAGTGATTCGAGGAGTGGTACAGTGAACTCGCGTTGATGTGTCGGCGATCAAGTTCGCCTGATATAAATCTTAAATCGCTATCGGGCGCCATCACCACGTACACATGTTAGTGGTTTGTTATGTACGCGAATTACATGACCTGTGCGTAGACAGGTAATACCACATACCTCCACAAACCTACCAACAAACAGTCGGCTCCCTGATACGAAGAATCAGTGACGTATTTCGTTCCAGAGACGGACAAACAAGCTATAACCAGATCTTCATAATGTTTGGGCTCGTCAGTGTATAGCCCCCTTACCGTGTCGTATGCCCGCAATGTCACCAGGTCGCATTCAGCCTAGCGTTGGGCAGAATTCTGTTTTGCATTATCTATGTACGAGAGAAGTATGTGCCAGAGCAGCAATGGAACACACATACCTAACTTCCCAAGGTAGTTTGTTGCCGAATGCGCTACAGGAGCGCACCTCAGAAACCATACAAGCGATTCAACTTCCCCATAACGACTGCAGTGCAGGTTTTTCTACCCGGGTATTGCTACAGTATTAATTTGTCCCGCACAAGCAGTGCAACATATTATAAACTGCTAAATGGTAACTGAATGTCGCGTCATTATTATTAACTAATTAATAATACTTCTACATGCGGTTCAATGAGGAAAACAACTATGACCCAATAACCAAATGTCTTTTTGCGGCTCTGGAGCCTCCAGCAATTTCATCCCGATTAAAATGGACCTAATAAATTCCTAGCTGGATTACGTTAGGTGTTAATGTGTAGAAACCGCTTACATGTAGAAAAATCTTACACTCTTTACGGCTAAAAACTGATATAACGGAACCACGTAGACGGCGCAAAGGAACCCAATACAAAGTAAGTATATGTACTTCAACTGGACTAGAATATGGAAAAACACAAACAATGTCGTGCAAAAATAGAATGACCAAGCCAACTGGCATGCAGTAATAAAAATAAAGTGCGCCATTGCCGTTAGAGAACATCATCTCAAAATCCATGGAAGTTTCATAGTCTGAAAATCACATTTAAGTTCCTGGCAGGGTTTACAAGGCCTCTCCCTCAAGGAGATTTGTATGCAGAGAATAAAACGAAATGTGGAAATATTCCTGAAGAAAGGTAGCCCAGAATTATTACCGAACCAGCAACACATAAATCAACTTGAAGTATATCACCTCAGGCAGGACGAGGTATCACATTATAAAGCACAACACTGTGACGTTGTTGATGGATTAATTTCTGTACAACCCAATAACCAGCAGACCGTAGTCTACACCCGACTTCATAAAAACTGAACCACAGAACATTTTAAGTTTAGAGCAAATCCTAAATATCAGTAGTTGGTGAAACGTTTCTTATAACTCTCCATGCTTCCTGAGTTGTATATTTACGTTTGATAGTAGGTGCACTTATTTTTATAATGCAAATTGTAGCACCTTCTTCGCCTTTATAATGAAAATCGTGCTACAAGTTACAGGACAAAAGTAAGAGCACCTAATTAATAAGCAAACGCAAATATTCACCTGGTAAGCTAGTGAACTGTATCATTGTTATTTTGCGCAGCGAAGATGCAACTTCAAAATGCAACCGATGACAAACATACTGACGAAGATATAACTGTATTGACCAACTGATTAGATGTTGGTATAGTTAAAGCCACAAGAGAACTCCAGAAAGTAAGTTACACATTATTATAGCAGATCAAATACCCTATTACATCTCAAACGGACATAGATGCATGCTACTGTTTTGAACGTATTACCAGATCTTTGTAAAGCAAGTGTTCAAATCATCACCAATAGTGAACCCACTCGACAAGCGCTTTTTGAACATCCTCGCCGTTAGACCGTCGCAAAACATCTGCCCCCGCCCGCACGTCCTCCATCCCAGATGTTCTTTGTTCTTTCAGTTTGACGAAGAGATGGAAATCCAACAGTGCAAGATCTGAATTTCCCCTTCAACAGACTCAAGTCTGTGTGGCATTGGTCAAATTGTTTAATACATTTCACTACTGCTGGACGCGACATTGCCTTTGGTCCACATACCTCCAGAATTCCACGGTGAAATGTGTGCAGTTCAGATGTTGTGATCACAAGAACCGTACTGTCCCAAGTATTTCAACTGTGAAGTACGCCATTCACTAACAATTTGTGATGTACATTTTATCATATCATAGCAGAACTGTGTCTGCAGGATACCCAGAGTACGTGCTCTCTTCTGACAGTGCGCCACTCTTGTTGCGCAGTGGTCTTAGGGGGGGGGGGGGGGGAACCGTATGTGACTTACTTTCTGAAGTCCCCTGCGTACAGAAAGAAATGACTGGAACTGAGCTTCCAGATAATTTCATCCACAGCCATACTTTTCAACCAGCATTAACATGGATAAATTAACAATAGTCGGAACCGCCAACTCGCACAAATATTTTCTCGTATTTCTTTCCAAGGTCGCTCCTACACTTAAGCGCCAAAGAAACCGGTATAGGCAACCATTTTCAAATACTGAGATATGTAAACAGACAGAATACGGCTCTGCGGTCGGCAACGCCTATATAAGACAAGCGTCTGAAGCAGTTACTGTTGCTACAATGGCAGGTTACCGAGATTTAAGTGAGATTGTACGTCGCATTATAGTCTTCGCACCAGCGATGGGACACAGCAACCCCGAGGTAGCGATGAAGAGGGGATTTTCATGTGCGGCTATTTCAAGAGTATACCGTGAATATCAGGAATCAGGAGTACACAGTATGGTTTGAGAGTAAATCGGAGAAACACGAAGATAATGAGAAGTAGTAGAAATGAGAACAGCGAGAAACTTAACATCAGGATTGATCGTCACGAAGTCAATGAAGTTAAAGAATTCTGCTACCTAGGCAGTAAAATAACCAATGACGGACGGAGCAAGGAGGACATCAAAAGCAGACTCGCTATGGCAAAAAAGGCATTTCTGGCCAAGAGAAGTCTACGAATATCAAATACCGGCCTTAATTTGAGGAAGAAATTTCTGAGGATGTACTTCTGGAGTACAGCATTGTATGGTAGTGAAACATGGACTGTGGGAAAACCGGAACAGAAGAAAATAGAAGCATTTGAGATGTGGTGCTATAGACGAATATTGAAAATTTGGTGGACTGATAAGGTAAGGAATGAGGAGGTTCTACGCAGAATCGGAGAGGAAAGGAATATGTGGAAAACACTGATAAGGAGAAGGGACAGGATGATAGGACATCTGCTAAGACATGAGGGAATGACTTCCATGTCACTAGAGGGAGCTGTAGAGGGCAAAAACTGTAGAGGAAGACATTGGAATATGTCAAGCAAATAATTGAGGACGTGTATTGCAAGTGCTACTCTGAGATGAAGAGGTTAGCACAGGAAAGGAATTCGTGGCGGGCCGCATCAAACCAGTCAGTAGACTGATGACAAAAAAAAAAAAAAAATCAGGAATCCAGTGAAACATCAAATTTCCAACATCGCTGCGTCCGGAAAGAGATCCTGCAAGAACGGACCAAAGACGACTGAATAGGATCGTTCAACGTGACAAGTGCAACCCTTCCGCAAATTGCTGCAGATTTCAATTCGATATGGGTTTTTGGAGCCGAAGACCCACTCGTGTGCCCTTGATAACGGCACATTAACGCCGACATTGGTCTACTGATTACTGGAATCATGTTGCCTGGTCGGACGAGTCTGGTTTCAAATTGTATCGAGCGGATGGATGTGTACGGGCATTGAGACAGCGTGATGAATCCATGGACCGTGCTTGTCAGCAGAGGACTGTTCAAGCTGGTGGAGGCTCTGTAATGGTGTGGGGTATGTGCAGCTGGAGTTATATGGGACTCCTGATACGTCTAGATACGACTCTGACAGGTACGTAAGCATCCTGTCTGATCACCTGCATCCATGGAACCGCGCGACCGCTACGGTCGCAGGTTCGAATCCTGCCTCGGGCATGGATGTATGTGATGTCCTTAGATTAGTTAGGTTTAAGTAGTTCTAAGTTCTAGGGGACTGATGACCTCAGATGTTAAGTCCCATAGTGCTCAGAGCCATTTGAATCATTTGAGCCTGCATCCATTCATGCCCATTGTGGATTCCGACGGACGGGCAATTCCAGCAGGACAATTCGACACCCCATACGGTCTGAATTGCTACAGTGTGGCTCCAGGAGCATTCTTCTGAGTTTAAATACTTCCGCTGGGCACCAAACTCTCCAGGAATGAACGTTATTGAGCACATCTGGGATGCCTTGCAACGTACTGTTCAGAAAAGATCTGCACCCTCTCGTACTCTTACGGATGTATGGACTGCCCTGCAGGATTCATGGTGTCAGTTCCCTCCTGCAGACATTAATGACACGTCGTGTTTCGACACTTCTGCGTGCTCGCGGGGACACTACACGATATTAGGCAGGTGTACAAGTTTCTTTGGCACTTCAGTGTATCATTGTTATTATTAGTCGCAAAGCTCCCAAAGTGGAAGACGAAAAGTAAAGAAGTAAAGATGGTTCATTTTCCGTTCTTCTTGTTCTTCTGTTTTTTTCCCACCAGTTTTTCATTGTGTGCTAGAACTTAGCTCTCCTTTCATCTCTCCATTTTGTTTGTTCCGGTTTTTCGGGCTTTTGTCTCTGGTTTAACCTCTCATTTTCCTACTTTTATTTTAAAATTGTTCCCTACGTCTATTTCTTCTTTGGTGATTTTGGCTAATTCCAAGTCTTTTTTAACATTTTGGATCCATTATTCATAAGAGAGGGAATCGACGTATTTTACTGTTCTTTTTGTTAGTCTGTGTTCGGGAAACCTCATTATGTGGCCATAGAATTTGAGGCGTCTTTTCCTCGTGTCTGTCTCTATGTTACAATATTCTTCAATTTTGGATGTTTTCTGTAGTCTATATCCATTCTCAGTCCACCTTGGTCCCCGAATTTTCCTAATTATTTTTCTTTCTTCTTTCTTTAGATTTTCTATATCGATTTTCCTGTCAGTGTCAAGGTTTACTGTTTTTTAATGTCTAATTTTGGCATATAAAGGTAAGCATTTTTTATTGTAGAGGTTTTGCACTAATCCTAAACCTTTACGAACTTTTTGTATTCTTTCTTGTTGTGCATATTTTTCAGAGATAATTTCTCCCAGATATTTAATGTGTGATACTCTGTTAATTTCTCCATATTTGTTTCGTAATTTGAAAATTTCTAAATGTGTTGTTGTAAACACAGTCTTTTCAAATGATATCTGCTGGCCGCCTTTCTCTGCGCATTATTTTAGAGTTTCTATCGGTTTTATAGCCATCTCACAAGAATCTGCCATTATTGTGAAATCGTCTGCAAAGGCTAAGTAGGGGATTCGCAGGTTATTTTTTTTTTTTTTTTTGGTTCCTAATGAAATTGGTTTCCAGCAGTTTTCTTCTTCAAGTTTCTTTTCCCATTCTTCCATGACTCTGTCTAGAACGACACTGAGCAACAAAGTCGATAGCCCATCACCTTGTCTAACCCCAGTTTTTATCTCGAATGGTTTTGAATGTTTTCCCATCAATTATACTTTGGATATTGTATTTGTTAATGTCGGCTGAATGATTTTCTGTATTTTTAGATCCAATCCTTTTTCTTCAAGAATACTAAATAGTGTGGGTCTGTGGACTTTTTGAAGTCGACAAAGACATACACCGCAGGTTTGCCTTGAATCTTCCTTATTTTTATGATTAATTTTAGGTCAAAAATAGGCTCTGGGCACGAACTGTTTGGCCCGAAACCAGCTTGGAAATCTGAGATTTTGGGTTCTAGCAGTTGTTGTGCTCTTTCAAGATTACAAGCTGATAATACCTTATATGTGACAGGGAGTAGAGAAATTCCTCCGTAATTATTCCCTTCATTCAGTGTATTATTATTATCATTATTTTTATTATTATTATTGCCGCTGTTATTATTATTGTTGTTGTTATTAATGTATATGATAATATTATCAACCAATGTTAGAGATTACAAAGCTTGTTTGTTAGGTGGCATGTTATTTTATGGAACCACGTAGAAAATGTGATAACGAAGTACAAGGGAGGGCATACACTCACAATGTAGGTAACTGCGTTCCCTCATGTTGTTCACCACTGCAATGCGTGAGATTTCTGTACTTGAAGTAGAGATGCAGATCGTGTTGGAGTACGTTGTTTGCAGCAAATACTTCGCTTACAGCGTAATGCTAAAATCTCACGTAACAACCACATTGCGATATAATCGCTGGGTTACCTGTGAAAATTCTCATTATGCCCCTTTCCGCCTTGAGTCACCGCGGAGACGCTGCCGAAATAGTCGCGTGCGACTGCACTAAATTGCTCGTAAAAAGGGGACTCGTGTGACGTTAAACGATTAAGAAACGCCTGGGAAAGATGTGCACGATAAAGGAAATTACTCACTTCCGACGTAAGAGGCTACAAACCGCCTCTTCATTGCCGCCGCAGGAGCTGAGACAGCTAATTGCCCGAAAAATTAACGTCAGTGGGTCTGCATTTCTTCAGTACTTTCGTGCGATGCTAATTGCTCGTGAGTCCACTGTTACACAACCGAAATGACATTGTCGAGTGAATAAAATGGCCTCGTCAGATACTGAGAAACACGTTGCCGGATGAGTTCAAATAATTTGCAAACAGTAGCGTCAAAATTGTAATAGCAAATGACAGCGCAGGTCAGCAAAATACACTTAAGTGAAACGAGAAAGCTACGGTCGCAGGTTCAAATCCTGCCTCGGGCATGGATGTGTGTGATGACCTTAGGTTAGTTAGGTTTAAGTAGTTCTAAGTTCTAGGGGACTGATGACCATAGATGTTAAGTCCCATAGTGCCCAGAGCCATTTGAACCATTTTTTTGAAACGAGAAAAATACGGCGTTGAATTTGGAGAGCAAACAAAAAGATCACAACAGACCACAAAACGTGTAGAAACAATGAGAAAGGACGTTAGTGCTGCTTCAGAATGAGTTATAGTCAGCTTTCCGAGGAATTCAGCTGGATTGTTTGTGATATATAAATCGTAAGGTATAGGCTTTGTATGTATGCTCTGGTGAGCAAGATGTATGAGACAGGCGAAATACCCTCAGACTTCAAGAAGAATATAATAATTCCAATCCCAAAGAAAGCAGGTGTTGACAGATGTGAAAATTACCGAACTATCAGTTTAATAAGCCACATCTGCAAAATACTAACACGAATTCTTTACAGACGAATGGAAAAACTAGTAGAAGCCGACCTCGGGGAAGATCAGTTTGGATTCCGTAGAAATACTGGAACACGTGGGGCTATACTGACCTTACGACCTATCTTAGAAGAAAGATTAAGGAAAGGCAAACCTACGTTTCTAGCATTTGAAGACTTAGAGAAAGCTTTTGAAAATGTTGACTGGAATACTCTCTTTCAAATTCTAAAGGTGGCAGGGGTAAAATACAGGGAGCGAAAGGCTATTTACAATTTGTACAGAAACCAGATGGCAGTTATAAGAGTCGAGGGACATGAAAGGGAAGCAGTGGTTGGGAACGGAGTAAGACAGGGTTGTAGCCTCTCCCCGATGTTATTCAATCTGTATATTGAGCAAGCAGTAAAGGAAACAAAAGAAAAATTCGGAGTAGGTATTAAAATCCATGGAGAAGAAATAAAAACTTTGAGGTTCGCCGATGACATTGTAATTCTGTCAGAGACAGCAAAGGACTTGGAAGAGCAGTTGAACGGAATTGATGGTGTCTTGAAGGGAGGATATAAGATGAACATCAACAAAAGCAAAACGAGGATAATGGAATGTAATCGAATTAAGTCGGGTGATGCTGAGGGAATTAGATTAGGAAATGAGACACTTAAAGTAGTAAAGGAGTTTTGCTATTTGGGGAGCAAAGTAACTGATGATGGTCGAAGTAGAGAGGATATAAAATGTAGACTGACAATGGCAAGGAAAGCATTTCTGAAGAAGAGAAATTTGTTAACATCGAGTATAGATTTAAGTGTCAGGAAGTCGTTGTGAAAGTATTTGTATGGAGTGTAGCCATGTATGGAAGTGAAACATGGACGGTAAATAGTTTGGAAAAGAAGAGAATAGAACCTTTCGAAATGTGGTGCTACAGAAGAATGCTGAAGATTAGATGGGTAGATCACATAACTAATGAGGAAGTATTGAATAGGATTGGGGAGAAGAGAAGTTTGTGGCACAACTTGACCAGAAGAAGGGATCGGTTGGTAGGACATGTTCTGAGGCATCAAGGGATCACAAATTTAGTATTGGAGGGCAGCGTGGAGGGTAAAAATCGTAGGGGGAGACCAAGAGATGAATATGCTAAGCAGATTGAGAAGGATGTAGGTTGCAGTAGGTACTGGGAGATGAAGAAGCTTGCACAGGATAGAGTAGCATGGAGAGCTGCATCAAACCAGTCTCGGGACTGAAGACCACAACAACAACAACATGTATGCTCAATACGTAGAACAGAAGTGACTTGGAAATATACTACTGTTTGTAAAAGGTGAAACGGAAGCAATGGACTACAACACGCCACGACAGGAGGACGTTTAGAACAGCGGGATCATAATAAGCGATTTAAATGAAAGTGTGGTGGCATGCATGTAGATCCAACTGCTCCCTCTTCCGTGTGACCGGACAGGTCAGTGTTAGGCAACGCTCAGTCGGTGCGGAGCCTTCACAGGAAGTGGAAACGTGTAACCAAGTGTCATAATGCCTCACCAGCATCACACGGTAGAACATCCGCATTTGAGTGCGTTCGAAGGGGCCGAATGATTGTTCTCGGGCAGGCGGATCTATCGTTTCGTAACAATGCGGCTCGTACAGGGCACGCTGCTTCAGTAGTGAGGCGTATGTGCAACCAGTGGACCAGTGGAGAGAAGAGGGCCGTACACTGCGCCGACATGTTACTGGACGACGCAATGTGACCATAGCGCGAGATGACCGCCATTTTTTTCGGCTTGACCGTAACGGACAGAGTAGCTTCGTCCAGTGTTGGCGAAACGTTGGAGCACTGCAACAGGTATGGATATGTCTGCGTCGACGGCTAGACTCCGTCTTCTGTGGGCTGGACTGATGGCATACATGCCATTGCGTTGGATTCCATTGACCCGAACCCTCCAACACCGCAGACTGCAACAATGGGCACGTGAACGCCGATTCTGACATGCTGAGTGACAAGGTGTAGTTGAGCCGTGGCGACTGGTTCTAATTATGCTCCACTTACGTCGTTGATATCGACACTCGTCTGGTCTTGTATCTCTGACTGTTCCGCCTTTGGTTTTCCGGCTTGGCGTGTGGCCGGGGCCTCTCTCCGGCCGGCGTTCAACGAGGCAACATGTTTTGAAGGAAGTCCCTCGTCTTGATCCGCTGTGCCTGAGCCTCCTCGACCTTACCATTCTGCAGCGCGTCGGGTGTACGGGGCTGACTAGTCGACGGGTTTGTGTGCGAAACGGTGGCGGGTCCGTCATCTCATGCTGGACATCTTCTCATCGCGTCACTGGAAGCATGAAGTTACGTGTGATTCATATTGTGCTGTTAACCTGTGAAGATTTGTGAAACTTATGGTGGCGTGTTGTATCTACTGGAGATGAGTTAAGGATAGTTTTGAATAAGAGAGTGTTATACGGAACTTACGAAGTCTAAGGCTTCGAAGTGTTGTTTCCGCGGAGCGGAGTCTAATTATTTCGGCTAATGCAAAAGTGAATAGAGTTTTACTGCTTGTTTTAAAGGTTCCTTGCAGTGTTAATTTGATGTAGTATGTTAATTAGTGTGCTCTTCGCCCAGTTTTGGTTTTAGACTTTCTTTTACTATGAAGGGCAGAGCTTTTGTTAAGTCAGTTAATTGTCCTTTTATTCGATAAATGTCGCAGTTTGGTTTTCAGTTATGTTACAGATACTCAAGTAGTTAGTAAGCCTTGCATGCTCTTGAGAAGGGTGAATCACGAGTTGAATTTGTCTGCCGCGTGTATTATTTGCTGTTGTAGACATGGTCTGGTATGTTGCGCAGATGGGGTTTGTCGCCTTGGCGGGCAGGCTGAGATCGTGTGTGTGATCGTCGTGTTTTCTGCCCTGGCTTGCAGCCTGATCATCTTCGAAATTGCTTGGCGGTTGCTTTCTAGTCGTTTGTTCCGAGTACCACCTTGTATAAGCCGCGCTTCCTTCCTTTGGTTAAATATCCGGCCTGTCCACCGGGACGGTCGAGATCTTTTCATAAATAGCTCAAGGTGAATCATTAGTGTTGTGCAAAGGTTAAAGTCAGTTGTATATTTTCTTAAGAAGACAAAGGTCCGAATTAAATTTCTATATTGTTATCCTGATTCTGTAATTCTGTAATAATGAAATTTGTTCTTTAGTTTAAATTAAAATTATGTACCAACCACAAGTTTGTCCATCAGCAAAGATCCCTAGCTTTCTATCTCCTTTGAGTAGGTGTGGTTAAATTGCAATTTTGGTTTCTCTGGCACGTAACGTGTGCAGTAAGACAGCTCAGTAGTGTTTTCGAACGAGTTCCGCTTTCACTCGTCCTATAGTGAAGATCGCATACGCATTCGGAGCCGTCGTGGTGAACGCAGTCGGGTAGACGGTAATGTTCAACGACATAGCGAAGAAACGGCAAGTGTGATGGTTTGGGGCGCCATTGCCTGTACCACACGATCTCGCTTCCTACGTCTTCAAGGCAAACTGAACACCTACCGCTGTGTCAGGGAGGTTCACAGGCCGATGAACTGGCCCTCCTGCAGGCTGTTGCACTTGCTATATTTCAGCAGGACAACACCCGGCGGCGTGTGGCGTCATATGTGCAAGCTTCCTTCGAAGAACGACTGGTACAACTGCTTCCCTGGCGTGTCTGTTCGCTTGACTTGTTGCTCATCGAACACGTCTGGACATGGTCGGTCGGCAACTTGTTGAGGTCGTCCTGGAGCCACCACAGTTGATGCTTTACACACACGGCTACAAACAGCGTGGAAGATTATTCGCCAACAGCATATTCAGGCACTCTTTGACTCCATGCCACGACGTCTAGCGGTCTGATTGCAGCACGTGGTGGCGTTACTCTGTACCGAATTTCCACAGTCACAGTGTAGTACAAGTGTGTAATGTTAATCAGTTGTGTAGTGTCGTGTTTCTAAACGGTGGAATAAATTTCATTGCAATCACATCTCTCAGTCTTGGCGTTTCATTTTTTTCCTAACAGTAGTGTAATTCACAAAACAATGCCCGACATTCGAGTTTCTTAACACTGAATGTGATCTGTGACTGCCATCAGGTGCTGATCCAAAGACGGGGTTGGCGATGGTGGTGATGGTGTGTGTGGGAGGGGGGGGGGGGGATGTGAGGTCGATTCCATAAAAACAAATAAGAGTCCCGAAAATTATAAAGAATTCTAAAGGTTACAAGTTACTACCACAAGACACATTATAGTTTATTGCATGAGGGCCTGCTGAAGTGGATTTTCTTGTGGCCTTAACGATAACATTCAAGCAAGGATTAGGCCTCGGGTCAGTACCGACTGGCCGACTGCTCTGCGGTCGTGGGACGTTTGAGCACCCTGTCGCCAATCCATCCTGCCATTATTGCCAGCAGACGTTGATGACGCTGCTGCTTTATTCAAGCAGCTCCTCATTTAGCCTCACAAGGACTGAGTGGATGCCATACCAGTCCTCCCCATCTTATAAAACATCTGAGGAGGCAGTGGAAATCCAACTCAGGTCCCTCCGCAGGGAAGGTGCGAGGCCAATGCATTTTTTTTCATAGTAGCATATTTTATTTTTACTACCTGTATCTTACTTCGAGAGGTTAAGGTGCGTGCAGAGTACAAGTAACATAATGGGTAAAAGTAATAATCTTAACCATAAATTAGAAGTACAGGATTCAGTAATGCACACATGGGTACGAATATCTCAGATGCAGCAATAACATACTTTTGCATAATTTGCAAAACTGTTTTGATAATTTCGTTTTTTTCTGCAGTTCATGGTGTAACGTTGTCAGTTAAAAACTAAATTCCATGAAACTCAGTGTTTCTGGTGTTGCCCTGTATTTTATGAATTGATCCTCTAGCCATATTATCATATTGTTTTTCTGGCCATCGCTTTTGATGTTATCTACCCCTTCTGCTTTATTTGATCTCCAAAGTTCTTTTAAATTCTGATTCTAATACTAGATCCCCCATCTCTTCTAAATCGACTCCCGTTTCTTCTTGCCTCACATCAGACAAATCTTCCGCCTCATAGAGGCTTTCAATGTATTCTTTCCACCTATCCGCTCTCTCTTCCGCATTTAACAGTGGAATTTCCCTTGCACTCTTAATGTTACCATCTTTACTTATAATTGCACCGAAGGTTGTTCTGACTTTCCTATATCATGAGGCAGTCGTTTCAAATAAGGCAGAAGAGGTAGATAACATTCCATCAGAATTTCTAAAATCATTGGGGGAAATAGCAACAAAGGGACTATTCGCGTTGGTGTGTAGAATGTGTGAGTCTGGTGACATACTATCTGACTTTCAGAAAAATATCATACACACTATTCCGAATACTGTAAGAGCTTACAAGTGCGAGAATTATCGAACAGCGCAGTGGTTAGCACACTGGACTCGCATTCGGGAGGACGACGGTTCAATCCCGTCTCCAGCCATCCTGATTTCAGTTTTCCGTGATTTCCCTAAATCGTTTCAGGCAAACGCCGGGATGGTTCCTTTGAAAGGGCACGGCCGATTTCCTTCCCAATCCTTCCCTAACCCGAGCTTGCGCTCCGTCTCTACTGACCTCGTTGTCGACGGGACGTTAAGCACTAACCACCACCAATTATCGAACAGTCAGCTTATCAGCTCATGTATCCAAGTTGCTGAAGAGAATAATCTACAGGAGAATGGAAAATAATATTGAGGATGTGTTAGATGACCTTCAGTTTGGCTTTAGGAAAGGTAAAGGCACCAGAGCAGCAATTCTGACTTTGCGGTTGATAATGGAAGCGAGACTCAAGAAAAATCAAGACACATTTATAGGATTTGTCGACCTGGAAAAAGTGTTCGACAATCTAAAATGGTGCAAGATAATCGAAATTCTCAGCAAAATAGAGGTAAGCTATAGGAGGAGAGGGGATAATATACAATATTTGCGAGAGCCAAGAGGGAATAACAAGAGTGGACGACCAAGAACGCAGTGCTCGGATTAAAAAGGGTGTAAGACAGGGCTGTAGTCTTTCGCCCCTACTGTTCAATCTGTACATCGAAGAAGCAATGATGGAAATAATAGAAAGGTCCAGGAGAGGAACTAAAATTCAAGGTGAAAGGATATCAGTGATACGATTCGCTGATGACATTGCCATTCTGAATGAAAGTGAAGAAGAATTACATAATCTGCTGAATGGAATGAACAGTTCAATGATTACAGAATACTGATTGAGGGTCAATCGAAGAAAGACGAAAGTAATGAGAAGTAGCAGTAATGAGAAATAGCAGCGAGAAACTTAAAATCACGATTGGTGCTCACGAAGTAGATGAAGTTAAGGAATTCTCCTACATAGGTAGCAAAATAACTAATGACGGACGGAGCAACGAGGACATCAAAAGCAGACTATCACTGGCAAAGAAGGCATTCCTATTCAAGAGAAGTCTACTAGTATCAAACATATGCCTTAATTTGAGGGCCGGTCGCGGTGGTCTCGCGGTTCTAGGCGCGCAGTCCGGAACCGCGCGACTGCTACGGTCGCAGGTTCGAATCCTGCCTCGGGCATCGATGTGTGTGATGTCCTTAGGTTAGTTAGGTTTAAGTAGTTCTAAGTTCTAGGGGACTGATGACCACAGCTGTTAAGTCCCATAGTGCTCAGAGCCATTTGAACCATTTGAACCTTAATTTGAGGAAGAAATTTCTGAGAATCTACGTCTGGCGTACAGTAATGTACGGTAGTGAAACATAGAGTATGGTAAAACCAGGACAGAAGAAAATCGAAGCATTTGAGACGTGGTGCTTCAGACGAATGTTGAAAACTAGGTTGACTGATAAGGTAAGGAATGAGGAGGTTCTGCGCAGAATCGAAGAGGAATGGAATGTGTGGATAACACTGATAACGAGAAAGGACAGGATGATAGGACATCTGTTAAGACATGACGGAATGAGTTCCATGGTACTAGAGGGAGCCGTAGAGGGTAAACACTGTAGAGGAGGACAGAGACTGGAATATGTCCAGCAAATAATTGAGGACGTAGGTTGCAGGTGCTACTCTGAGATAAAGTGGTTGGCACAGGAGAGGAATTCGTGACGCGTCAGAAAACTGATAACCCCCCGTCCCCCTTCCCCCCAAAAAAGACGTACCCCGTCAATACCTTCGTATACTCTCTCTGTCTCTTCATATTCAGTTTGCGACGTCGGCACGTATACCTGTACCATCGTTGTCGATGTCAGTTTGCTGCCGATTCTGATCAGAACAGCATAATCACGGAACCGTTCACAAAAACTTACTCTTCGCCTACCTTGCTATTCATAACGGATCGTACTCCCGTTATACCATTTTCTGTGGCTGTTGATATTACCCTATACTCATCCGACCAGAAATCCTTGTATTCTTTCCATTTCACTTCACTAAGTCTTTCAACTTCCCTTTTCAGATTTTCTACCTTCCCTACCACGTTCGAGCTTCGGACATTCCACGCCCCGACTCGTAGAACGTTACCCTTTCATCGGTTATTCAATATTTTTCTCTTGATCAACTATACTTGGCAGTCCCCTCTCAGAGAGCCGAATGAGGGGCTATTCCTTAATCTTTTGTCAACGGAGAAATCATTATGACACTTTTTCAATTACAGGCCATATGTCCTGTGGATTCACCATATTTGACTTTAACGCAGTAGTTTCCATTGCCTTCTGCACCCTCATACCGTTGATCACTGTTGATTCTTACGTCTTTTGGGGTAGTTTCCCACACCAAGAACAAGAGAGTGCCCTGAACCTCTGTCGGCTCCTTCGCCCTCTTTTGACAAGGCCGTTGGCAGAATGATGGTGACTTCTTATTCCGGAAGTCTTCGGCCACCAATGCTGGTTGTTGGTCAAAAATTGAAGCGGCGGCGTGTCTCGAACCTGGTACTGGGGACGTTTTGATTACTGATCAGACTCTACCTCTAGAGCAAGGGTGCAACAGCGTTATACATTTCCTTTGCTGTTAAGTCTTCGCTGAGATGTTGCCTGCTTCTCTTAGCATGCCGTCCATGCCGTTCAGAAAAACTGATTCGAGGTTATCGTCTACGTCTACTGCATCACACAACTCATAGAAACGTTGCAGCACCGCGTTTGATATGAGGCTAGTGTTGTATTGATTCTTTTCCTACGTTGAGTTCCTCGAGTACTTCGTTTTGTCCTTTTCGATGTTCTGATTAGATGATAGAGTGGCGCATTCTCCTCGTGGATAATACTGTCAGCTCTTGACCTTACTTTCAGACCCTCTAGTGTTTTTCTCTGAACTGACATTATCTGTGCTTTAAACTGACTTTCTGTAAACTACTAGTGGTTTTGTCTGCCTCCATAGCTCAGTGTCAGTGCAGTTGGTTGGTATGCGGAGGACCCGTGTTCGGTTCCCGATACTGCCAAGTATTTTATTCCTTGGTGGCAGAACTGGTACGGGTGGACTAAGCCTCGTGTTGTCAATTGAGGAACTCCTTGACTAAATAGTAGCGGTTCCATGGTCTGAAAAGTCTTCAAAACGGCCGGGAGGGCAGTGTGCTGACCACATCGCCCTACATACAGCATCCGTATGACGTTGTAAGGCAGAGTGTGGCACGGCGGTTGGTAGACATCCCTTGGGCCTCCAGCCATGTCGAAGAACTCCTTCGTGGTTTTCTTTTTAAACTAATGACTGTATCTCGCGTTTGTTGGTGCTATTCTCGAGATACGTGAAATAAAATTCCTAAAATTCGTTTGTACTTTTCTCCAGCTCACTTTTGTTTTAACTATATTGTTTGAGCAATCTCCGTAGTTTGGATTTCGAAAGCTCCACCCACCAATTTTATCTGCTGGGGTGTTTCCCCAAGTTAGTGACGCAGGTCTTCCATGTTTCCAGCATCATAATTCTTAATTCCTCATCTCTGTGTAAGATAACTGAGACGCGGGACTTAGGGAAATCAAGAAAAGGTGTGGACAGGGCCTAATCAGTTACCGTTGGTTGTGCAGTAAACACATACACTTCATTTAAGGAAATAATTTTTTTTTAAAACAATCGTTTTTTAAAAAAAATTGAGTGCAACACAAGCTACACTGACTGCTGAAGGCCTTATTAAGAGAGAATTCAAAATTATTTGTTGGCTGAAGGCCACAAGCAATACTTCAGAACAATTAGCGGCTGAAGGCCTGAATTACAAGTGAGAAAGACAACTACACGTTGAAAATACCAAAATAATTTTTAAAACGATCATTAAAAAAATGACTGTAACACAAGCTACACTGACAGCTGAAGGCCTTATTAAGGAGAATTCAAATTATTTGTCGGCTGAAGGCCACGGCCTATAGGAATAATTTAAACAAAATATTATTTTTAAACAATTGACACAATCAGACCAAATAAAAAAGGGAGTGATCCACAGACAGTGCTCCAGGGATCGAACTGAGAAAAGTCCTTACAGCTGCGTAAGCGGTGAGACAGGCAGCCAAGAGTTATGCTCACCCAACAGTACGGCAAGCCAAACTAGGGACAGTTTAAACGCCGATCAATCTTCTTACCAAATTCACATAACGTGTGATAACCAGTACAACTATGGAATAATTCAAGCGAGGGCAAAGTGACAGAAAGCACTTCGTCTTCAGAAGCCGGTATTTAAAACAGCGAAAAGCAGAAAGAACCACTACAACCAAGGTAGACAAAAGTAACCACAATCCACGTCGCAATCAACTACATAGCATACCGGACAGCATCGGCAAGACGAGGAAAAGTACACTGCCGCAAAAATACACTAACCTCCAGGGCAGGTAACTGGGGCGTTAGCGGCTACTAGGCAGTAAAATACCGCTGGTTGCACTTCACCAGATAACAACACAAAATTCAAAACTAATAACAGGCTGTAGAAGACGGCTAATAGATTCCGCCAACTCGACACGCTCCACTTGCTGCTGTTCGTCTCACCGCGACCCCCGAGCATCAACGCACGAACAAACGGCGTGATCACAAATTGGAGGTTTCACTACTGGATTAATGTTACTCAGCTCAACGTGCTGGTTCCGGTGGACAACGAGGTTGTGGCCTTCGCAACTACAGCCCCTCGATCCGGCCATGCCTGCAGGCCGCCAGCAGTCCTGGCATGTCCTTGTGCTGCCGGACCTCTCTGCTGCTCCGTCCCAACCGAACTCCCGACACACCGACCCGGAAAACACTTCACGTTCTTCCAAAGATAGTACGGGTATTAGATATCGATAAACGCTGCTGCTGCCACTCGCAGACAGACAACGCTAGCAAACGTAGTGGTGCCAGTAAACAGAAGAAGAAAACTAGACTCCACTATCTCTATTACACGACGCCAATCTACCAACAGCACCAACGCGAGCCGCACACAGTAATATTTAATTTCCAAGATATTTTTCCACGGAAAGGCGTTAGCAAAATGTTCAAATGTGTGTGAAATCTTATGGGACTTAACTGCTAAGGTCATCAGTCCCTAAGCTTACACACTACTTAACCTAAATTATTCTAAGGACAAACACACACACACACACACACACACACACACACACACACACACACACGCATGCCCGACGAAGGACTCGAACCTCCGCCGGGACCAGCCGCACAGTGCATGACTGCAGCGCCCTAGACCGCTTACTAATCCCGCGCGGCAAGGCGTTAGCTTCTGTAAATTGATTCCGGTAATATAAGCACAATGATCGGATAAATTTACAGGCTAGATTTCTGACATAGTGATGTTATGTACTAAGACTTGTGAGGTGTGAATCTGGTCTACTTTGCTCGCTATATGACTAGTGACGGGTGTACGTCAATGAGTCTGCACTTGTTGCCTCCACATGATAATCATATTTAAATTCCTAATGTATTAGAGTTCCACGCATCTGCTGAAATTTGACGTTTAGTCCTTTTTGCCCATAATAGAGTTAAAATCACCACCATTAGGACTCTGCTCCATGTCGTTGTGGAATAGACATAATTTCCTGCTTGAAAATTTCGGACCTCACTTCTCTATTACTGCTTCCAGACGGAGCATACTCATTTACAAAGACTGTATCTTCTATTAATCGTGATATTCCTCTGCTGCTTAAAAGCCTTCCAGTTTTTATCACTTGTATGCCGTCTTTTGTTGATATCATCGTATCTGCACTTTCAGATCTGTTGAGAATTGCGTTGTATCTTGCAGGCTGTTAGTTTCAACTTCCTGCAGTAATGCCATACCGATTTCAGTAGCGTGGAAGAACCGGTGGAATCAGGTCATTTTTTGCAAAAACAGACATAATGTCTTATGGGATAACAGCAATCAGTGATTTTATGTTGCTTAAAATCCGTCTTGATTGCAAAAAAATTTTTTTTATTATTCATATGACCGGTTTCGGTTCATTCAGAACCATCTTCAGATCTGTAAAAATAATTATACTAATTTACCATTTCACGGAAGCAAATGTTTTTCATCCTATCTAATCAACATCAAATGTACCAGAACGTACCTGATATTTCAGTTACAGGAGTAACCCGTCCAAATCCAGCAACTTTCACATGCTACGTCACATAAAATTGGTTGGCAGAGTGCACGTCATTTATATTAATTATAGCACTATTACCGACAGGTGGCGTCTGGTACATTTGTTACATTCCATTTGTACATACTGTATTCCGTAGATCTTTTTTATATTAAAAATATTTGGCTAAAATATGTAGATGTCAAAGTTAAAATCTGTACTTGTCAGGATTAAAAAACAGTAAAATTATCATTTTTATACGATCTAAAAGCATAGGGCGATTTCTATATCTATGGTGCTGGTGTGAACTTGTTTTCCTCTACGGTCTGCTTCCGTGGTTCCCGCCATTTTGGTGTTGTGCCGCGGTGCGCTCAGTCGTCTGATGTCCATCGCCGCGGGCAAGAGGGCCGCACAGGAGGGCCCCGTCAACGACGCCAGGCGCTGCACGCGTCTTCCGGCTTCTCCACCGTGCACCATCTCTCGTCCCTCGGCCTGGATCTCCACACGCAACAGTTGTCATCTTACAAGG
This sequence comes from Schistocerca cancellata, assembly GCF_023864275.1. Lineage (NCBI taxonomy): Eukaryota > Metazoa > Arthropoda > Insecta > Orthoptera > Acrididae > Schistocerca > Schistocerca cancellata. Next base: position 586,908,324 of record NC_064630.1, on the reverse strand, counting down.
GAACATCCCCATCGCAACCCCCTCAGATTTAGTTATAAGTTGGCACAATGGATAGGCCTTGAAAAACTGAACACAGATCAATCGAGAAAACAGGAAGAAGTTGTGTGGAACTATGAAAAAATAAGCAAAATATACAAACTGGGTCGTCCATGTGTAAGATAGGCAATATTACGGGAAATGTGAGGCGAGGAGCGCCGTGGTCCCGTGGTTAGCGTGAGCAGCTGCGGAACGAGAGGTCCTTGGTTCAAATCTGCCCTCCACTGAAAATTTTGCTTTCTTTATTTTCGCAAAGTTATGATCTGTCCGTTCGTTCATTGACGTCTATGTTCACTGTAATAAGTTTAGTGTCTGTGTTTTGCGACCGCACCGAAAAACCGTGCGATTAGTAGACGAAAGGACGTGCCTCTCCAATGGGAACCGAAAACATTTGATCGCAAGGTCATAGGTCAACCGATTCCTCCACTAGAAAACACGTCTGATATTTTGTATACGACACTGGTGACAGCATGTGCGTCACATGACAGGAATATGTTGTCGACCCACCTAACTAGTACACTTGGCGAATGGGTGAAAAGTTTCTTCTACCTTGCCCGATTTAGGTTTTCTTGTGGATGTAACAATCACTCCAAAAAAAGTGATGAAAACATAAGAGTTTTTCACAGAAACTGAAAATAAAAAGTTAAAATTTTCGGACGAGGGAAAATTTGAACCAAGGACCTCTCGTTCCGCAGCTGTTCACGCTAACCACGGGACCACGGAGCTCCTCCCCTTACATTACCCTTAATATTGCCTATCTTTCGCATGGACGACCCAGTTTGTATATTTTGCTTATTTTTTCATAGTTCCATACAACTTCTTCCTGATTTCTCGATGGATCTGTGTTCAGTTTTTCAAGGCCTATCCACTGTGCCAACTTATAACTAAATCTGAGGGGGGTGCGATGGGGATGTTCCCTTGTTAGTAGGTCGTCATAAACGTTAAAATAGGCGTTATGATTGAATTCGTTTTGTTCATTGACGGTTGAATCCGGATCTTTATTTTTGTGGGTGTATATTTCGGTCTCTTCTAAAATGTTAAGAAAACGCCCCTTATGAGCTCTATGCAGGATTTCTAAATAGTTTTCAATATTCGTGACTGAGTACTTTGTCGCAGCCATATGCGCCCCAAAAGCTGTTTTGTTTTGAGAGTAGGTGTGCTCCCTGAATCTGGTTTCAAAGTTCCTACCAGTCTGTCCTATATATTGTTTACAGCAGTCATTACATTTGATCTTATATACACCTGCATCCTGAAATTTATTCCTACTATTACATATTCTATGCCGGAGCTTCAATTTTAACGTGTTATTTGTTCGGAACCCTATTTTAACGTCGGATTTACGAAAGCATCTTTCAATTTTGTCTGCAATTCTTCCATTGTAAGTGAGAGCTACATATTTTTTCTTGTTGTTCCTCTTAACTGCTACTTGACTTCCTTCTCTTTGTTCCATTTGCTTCTTCTTTATCTTCCTATAAATATTCATCTCCTGCTTACACGTATATCCGTTCGCTACGGCCACTTGTTTTAAAATACTTAACTCCTTTTCTACTTCCTGTTGGCTTAGTGGCAATCTTAGTAGCCTGTATACCATCGAAGTAAATTATGCCCATTTGTATCGCGGTGGGTGACAGGAGCGCTCATTGATAACTAGATCTGTACACGTAGGTTTTCTGAATATGCTAAATTCATGCTTCCCATCTTTCTTTATTAGTGTTAAATCTAAGTAATCTATACGGTTGTTTTCTTCAAATTCCATGGTGAATCTAATTTTCGGGTGTTGAGAGCTCATTTTTTGTGCTAAGTTTTCGATATCATTTTTATCTCCTTTGTATAACAAAATGGAGTCGTCAACATATCTCCTGTAATATACAATTTTCTCAGCGATATTAGGATTTTCATCAAAGAATTTGTTTTCTAAGTGATTTACAAAAATGTCAGCCAGCGTCCCAGCTAAACTGTTGCCCATTGCCAGCCCGTCTTTCTGTTGATAAATTTTACCATTGAAAGTAAGGTAATTGAACGACGTGTTCCAACATTTCCACTAGTTCAATCACTTCCCCCAGTGCCAATTTACCATGAGTGAGGAGATTGTTCTTAATGATTTCAATCGTTTCTTTTACGGGAATGTTTGTGTACAGATTGGTGGTATCTAATGAAGCTAGTGACGCATTCTGAGGTATAAGTACGTCTTTAATTTGCTCGGCAAATTCGTAGCTGTTGCTAATGTTGAAAGTCCGACGATATGTATATGCCGCCTTCAACCTGTTATTTAGCTCTTTATTTAATTTATAACTTGGGCTGCTGGTGTTATTAACGATTGGGCGAATCGATTTTTCTATTTTATGGAACTTTATTTGTGACCGTAATCCGGGGAATCGCGGATTCATTACTTTCAGTTTACACTTTTCCTCCTCTGTGAATAGAAACACACTTTTATCTATTTGTTTCCTTATTTCTGTTTGAAATTTCTTGGTTGGATCTTTCTTGACTTCTACTATTCCGTTTTCCATAAAGAACTTTTCAGTTTTCTCTATATAGTCTGTATCGTGTATTAAAACCATAGTGCTGCCCTTATCTGCCTTTGTGACGATAGCCTTACGTGATTCTAACTTCTTATTCAAGCCTTTAAGAGTTAGTAGATCGTTTCTGTTCTTGTGAGCAGAGTGCATTTCATCTATAATCGACTTCTTTACTTTAATTGCCGTGTTTGTCTGTTCGTATCTATTCATATTTGCGATATCACATGCAATTTTCACTTCTGCGATAGTCTTTTTTATTGTATTTGAGTTAATTGCGGGATTTAGGTTATATTGCAGCCCTTTATTTAAAAGGTTCTGCTCATCCTTTGTTAATTCTATCTCAGTTAAGTTCACGACCCTCTCACAAAAAGTATGCAACTTTTTATACGCCGTTTCGTTATCAATATTAAAATCTACACCTAGGTTAAAAAGCTTCTTCTGATGTCTGTTTAGAGTTAATTCTCGCTCCCTGTCAATTCTATTTTCAATCTCTCTGCTTACGTATGTGAACTGTAATGGAGATAAAATGTCACCTAAAATCAAGTGAAGATTAAAAGCTTCTCTATTTAACTTGTCTTTCATTTTATATGCTTCTCGAATTTGAGTTTTAATCCATAATATTTCACTTTTACGTTTTACTATTTTGCTATGTTTGATATATTCCTGATTTTTACTTTTACGTAATTAGGAGTAATCCCTGCGTCTAAGCATGTTTTGCTAGATTGTATTTTCAAGTTTTCTTTCATTATCTTTGTCCTAATACGTAAGAACTTCGTAATGTATCCCGAAGCCTGACGTGGCACAATCTTTGCAAAAACAGACATAATGTCTTATGGGATAACAGCAATCAGTGATTTTATAATGTTGCTTAAAATCCGTCTTGATTGCAAAAAAAAATTTTTTTTTATTATTCATATGACCGGTTTCGGTTCATTCAGAACCATCTTCAGATCTGTAAAAATAATTATACTAATTTACCATTTCACGGAAGCAAATGTTTTTCATCCTATCTAATCAACATCAAGAAAACAAATTCTTTGATGAAAATCCTAATATCGCTGAGAAAATTGTATATTACAGGAGATATGTTGACGACTCCATTTTGTTATACAAAGGAGATAAAAATGATATCGAAAACTTAGCACAAAAAATGAGCTCTCAACACCCGAAAATTAGATTCACCATGGAATTTGAAGAAAACAACCGTATAGATTACTTAGATTTAACACTAATAAAGAAAGATGGGAAGCATGAATTTAGCATATTCAGAAAACCTACGTGTACAGATCTAGTTATCAATGAGCGCTCCTGTCACCCACCGCGATACAAATGGGCATAATTTACTTCGATAGTATACAGGCTACTAAGATTGCCACTAAGCCAACAGGAAGTAGAAAAGGAGTTAAGTATTTTAAAACAAGTGGCCGTAGCGAACGGATATACGTGTAAGCAGGTGATGAATATTTATAGGAAGATAAAGAAGAAGCAAATGGAACAAAGAGAAGGAAGTCAAGTAGCAGTTAAGAGGAACAACAAGAAAAAATATGTAGCTCTCACTTACAATGGAAGAACTGCAGACAAAATTGAAAGATGTTTTCGTAAATCCGACGTTAAAATAGGGTTCCGAACAAATAACACGTTAAAATTGAAGCTCCGGTATAGAATATGTAATAGTAGGAATAAATTTCAGGATTCAGGTGTATATAAGATCAAATGTAATGACTGCTGTAAACAATATATAAGACAGACTGGTAGGAACTTTGAAACCAGATTCAGGGAGCACACCTACTCTCAAAACAAAACAGCTTTTGGGGCGCATATGGCTGCAACAAAGCACTCAGTCACGAATATTGAAAACAATTTAGAAATCCTGCATAGAGCTCATAAGGGGCGTTTTCTTAACATTTTAGAAGAGATCGAAATATACACCCACAAAAATAAAGATCCGGATTCAACCGTCAATGAACAAAACGAATTCAATCATAACGCCTATTTTAACATTTATGACGACCTACTAAGATGACAACTGTTGCGTGTGGAGATCCAGGCCGAGGGACGAGAGATGGTGCACGGTGGAGAAGCCGGAAGACGCGTGCAGCGCCTGGCGTCGTTGACGGGGCCCTCCTGTGCGGCCCTCTTGCCCGCGGCGATGGACATCAGACGACTGAGCGCACCGCGGCACAACACCAAAATGGCGGGAACCACGGAAGCAGACCGTAGAGGAAAACAAGTTCACACCAGCACCATAGATATAGAAATCGCCCTATGCTTTTAGATCGTATAAAAATGATAATTTTACTGTTTTTTAATCCTGACAAGTACAGATTTTAACTTTGACATCTACATATTTTAGCCAAATATTTTTAATATAAAAAAGATCTACGGAATACAGTATGTACAAATGGAATGTAACAAATGTACCAGACGCCACCTGTCGGTAATAGTGCTATAATTAATATAAATGACGTGCACTCTGCCAACCAATTTTATGTGACGTAGCATGTGAAAGTTGCTGGATTTGGACGGGTTACTCCTGTAACTGAAATATCAGGTACGTTCTGGTACATTTGATGTTGATTAGATAGGATGAAAAACATTTGCTTCCGTGAAATGGTAAATTAGTATAATTATTTTTACAGATCTGAAGATGGTTCTGAATGAACCGAAACCGGTCATATGAATAATTAAAAAAAATTTTTTTTTGCAATCAAGACGGATTTTAAGCAACATTATGGAATCAGGTCAGTTTTAACTAAGTAGATATTCTGTTAATTTTTAAAGTACAAATTTTATAATTTTGAAAGGTCGTTAATGTCTTTTGTGGTTGTAATTATTCTTTCGCACTTTTTGTGTCTATAATTGTTGTTCCTGACCTTGTAATTGCTCTGGATTTTGGATTGAGATGAGGCACCTCTCTCTTCCTATATTTCCGCGTTGTTCTACTTGACTTACAATCATTTACGATTGTCCGCAAACATCTGTTGTTCGGCACGGGAGATCGCGTCTGACTCAGACATTGTTCTATGTACAGTCTCTCTTTAACCTTGGTCACTAATGACAGTTGTTTTAGATTCTTTATTCGTTTCGCTCCCCTTCGCCACTATTCGCAGAAATTTTCCTCTTAGACTTTCAGGTCGAAACTTGACTAAGTTTTTATGTACCAGCAGACTCGGTTCTGTCCATTTTTCACAATTCGGCATGATTTCACACTAAAATGGGCCATTCTAACTGTTGGATGAGAGATGAAAGTTGTTGACGCAAGGCAGTGAATTCCGGGACATGGCGTGGTTTCTGCTGAGGAGCGACAGAAAAGTTTATCTAAAGTCGGTTGGTAGGTCTGGGACGGTTCCCAAGGCCTGCTCGGCGGATTCTGAAATTGCACTTTCCAGGAATTAATCCCCGATGTTCGGCCGCAAAAGTGCCTTAAACCACAAGTGCCCACTTGAGATAGCAAACATCTATTAAGCATGCATACCAATAATAATCATGCCTTTCCCTTCCCGTGACACAGCTTTTAGCTTTTCTGTTCGGCCAATCCTGTGTGTTACCTACACATCTAGCCAGTGTATATGCTTCATCAACGTTCCAACTCGGCATTAACTGTAGATTCTTTTATGCATATTTTTACGCCGTGTTAGGGAAAGTTTCGCCGCGTTCTTCCCTATTTTCATACTTCAAGGCACATTTTCATTTGTCATTTGGCTAAAACCTCACTGCCGTCCGTCGAAAGAGAATGTGGGCTGAGTGCGGAAGACTTTGTACGAGGGGAGTTCAGTAAGTAATGCAACACTCTTTTTTTCTCAGCCAATTTCTGTTGAAAAAATGCGGTATTTGTTGTGGTATATCGCGGAATATTGTCGCTTCAGCCCCTAAAGTTTCATGAAATCCCGATATGTGGCGTCGCTTTACGTAGCCTTCAAAATGGCGTCTGTAGCGAAGGTGCGTTGAAAAAAAAAAAAGAAAAAAAGGGGGTTCAAATGGCTCTGAGCACTATGGGACTTAACGTCTTTGGTCATCAGACCCCTAGAACTTAGAACTACTTAAACCTAACTAACCTAAGGACATCACACACATCCACGCCCGAGGCAGGATTCGAACCTGAGACCGTAGCAAAAAAAAAAGAAAAAGGTTCAAATGACTTTGAGCACTATGGGACTTAACTTCTGAGGTCATCCGTCCCCTAGAACTTAGAACTACTTAAAACTAACTAACCTAAGGACAGCACAACATCCACGCCCGAGGCAGGATTCGAACCTGCGACCGTAGCGGTCGGGCGGTTCCACACTGTAGCGCCTAGAACCGCTCGGGCACTCTGGCCGGCTCGTGCGCTGCAAGCAGAGAGTTATTGAGTTTCTTTTGGCGGAAAACCAGAGCATCACAGTCAGTCACAGGCGCTTCCAGAATGTTTACGGAGACCTGGCAATCAACAAAAGCACAGTGCGTCGTGGGGTACGGTGTCTGTCATTATTGCACCAAGGTCGTGCAAACCTGTCCTAAGCGCTACAGTCTGGAACCGCGCGACCGTTACGGTCGCAAGCTCGAATTCTGCCTCGGGCATGGGTGTGTGTGATGTCCTTAGGTTAGTTAGGTTTAAGTAGTTCTAAGTTCTAGGGGACTGATGACCTCAGAAGTTAAGTTCCATAGTGCTCAGTGCCATTTGAGCCAAACCTGTCTTATCTCTCGTGTGCAGGCTGGCCGCAAACAGCCCTGACTCATGCAGTGTTGGAACGTAAGGACACTTCCATTCTAGATGAACGACGGATCACAATCAAACACCTCGTTGCGTAGCTGGACGTCTCTGTTGGTAGGGTTGACACACCAGTTGGGGTATTCAATGGTGTGTGTGTGTGTGGTTGTGTGTGTGTGTGTGTGTGTGTGTGTGTGTGTCAGAAATCATATGGGACTTAACTGCTAAGGTCATTAGTCCCTAAGCTTACACACTGCTTAACCTAAATTATCCTAAGGACAACCACACACACACCCATGCCCGAGGGAGGACTCGAACCTCCGCCGGGACCAGCCGCACAGTCTATGACTGCAGCGCCTTAGACCGCTCAAAGGTGTGTGTCCGCTGGGTTCCAGGTCAGCTAACAGGAGACTTTCCTCTCTTTGGCCCAATGAAGGATGCACTCCGCGGCACGTGGATGATGGGGAAGTTAATGATGCAACATCACGTTGGCTGCGACGTCGAGCAGTAGATTGGTATCATGCAGGCATACAGGCCTTCCCAGTATGGTTACGTAAGGCCGTCGCATTGCACAGATATTATGCTGAAAAACAGGGTTTTGTAGGCAGAAGAGAGGGTAATAATATAGTGTATTAGGATCCTGAATAAAACGAACCAGCTTTCAGAAGAAAATGTGTTGCATTTCTTACTGAACGCTCCTCCTATTCTAATCATTCATTTCCGGGGATTCGTCCCATGCTGACTATTATTCGTTTCCTAAGAGTGATCCAGTCCTATAATTAGTTCCTTGACTGTGGCTCCGTGCTGACTGTGCAGTTTGAAGATGTAATTGTCGCTTTTTGCTACAGCGGGAGGTACTAATATCATATCTCAGAGTCTGTTTTCAGAGCATCTCGCATTTATGTGATTGTTTGTGCTTCTCGGACACGAAGTTCATTGGGTTGTTATTTTGTTTGTTTGAAAATGCGAGTCGTGTAGATGAGTGACTCTGATTGGTGCTTCTTTCCGTCTTCCCAAAAATGTAAATCAAAGTCTCACATTATTAGCTTTAATTTTTTCATGTTAATTTTCTGTGTTTTTATTTCCCAGTAATAATATTGGAGTGGTTTTCAATTCTGAATGAAAGTTTAGAAATGTGTGAAGTCGACACTTATGAACCCTTTTTCTTACAAATTCTCCCATGAATAGGCGACAGCTCCTTAACAAAGTATAATCAGGAATCAGTAGGGGCTTTCTTCAGTATGATGGCGTTTCCAAGTGCGTAGTGGCCAAACTATAAATGGAATGTTGTATAATGGGAGAATTTGTAAGAAAAAGGGTTCATAAGTGTCGACTTCACACATTTCTAAACTTTCATTCAGAATTGAAAACCACTCCAATATTATTACTGGGAAATAAAAACACAGAAAATTAACATGAAAAAATTAAAGCTATTTAGTGGGTGGCGCCCGCTGGTTTTTATTTTGCAGTCAAACCGTTACCAATGCAGATCGCTTTAAAGGTGTTTGTACAAAGTTTCTCAGGAGGAATGGTCAATATTCAGGGATATGACAGCAACGATCATTCGAATTAAAAAAGTGTAGTAAATATGAGCTGCAAAATACATACCTTAAGAGCTACTAGCTTTATAGTGAAACAATTCTTTTCTACTGAAAGTTCTTTACAGTTCATATTTTGAGAAGAGATAGTATGGAATAAAACAAGAAGAAAATTTTCTGTAAATATGGCTCTAAAATTCATAGCTTAAGAGCTATGAGTACTTGTCCAGTAGAAGAGATGTTTTACAGAAGCGAAGAAGAACAAGTGGTCTTAGCTCGTTTTCTTGTTTTGGTCTATACTACCATCTCTCAAAATTGGAAAACAAAGGCCTCGCTGTAGATCAGATTTGTTTCACAGTATCAAAGATGAAGTGTTCATAGCTCTTAAGGTGTGCATTTTATAGCCCATGTTTATTGGACCGTTTTGCTTTTAATGATCTTTTGTATCATATCCCTAGAAACTCGCTGTATAGGAACTGCCACTATTACGGATTAAATTAATATAGCCCTGAATATTGATCGTCCTTCCTGCGGCACCCTGCACAGACATTTACCCGAGATCAGAGACTGCACGGTGCGAAGGCTGCCAGGCAGAACGAGCCCAGAAATTCAGGCCCCGTGTGCGAGACGTCTTTCAGCGGGGCGTCTGCTGACTGTCTCGTCCCCCGCGATCGCTAACGACGTCTCGCGTCGCAGAGGTGAGGTCTGCTGGCAGTCGGGGTGGGGGGCGACGGCGCAGGTGGCGCGCTAGCAGGGCTCGTAAATAAACGCAGGGGCCACCCCAAGCCATACCAGCTCCTGGCTAACGCACGGCGTAACAGCCGCAGGTGAGCTTCTAACTCTGAGTAGCGTCCAGATGCGTCTGTGCGCGTGTGTGTGTGTGTGTGTGTGTGTGTGTGTGTGTGTGCTTACGTGCGTGCGTGCGTGTGTGTGTGTGCGTGTGTGTGTGTGTATGTAGTAGTAACAGTATTGCCACATAATGAGTCACAAGGTACGCATACAATTCCGAATGATTCAAGCCGCTTTGATTCTTTCCTGCATGGCTATGTATGAGGTCGCTGTTGTGCGTTATATACACTACTGGCCATTAAAATTATAACACCAAGAAGAAATGCAGACGATAAACGGGTCTTCATGGGACAAATATATTATACTAGAACTGACATGTGATTACATTTCCACGCAATTTGGGTGCTTAGATCCTGAGAAATCAGTACCCAGAACAACCACCTTTGGCAGTAATAACGGCCTTGATACGCCTGGGAAGTGAGTCAAACAGAGCTTCGATAGCGTGTACAGGTACAGCTGCCCATGCAGCTTCAACACGATACCACAGTTCATCAAGAATAGTGACTGGTGTATTGTGAGGAGCCAGTTGCTCGGCCACCATTGACCAGACGTTTTCAGTTGGTGAGAGATCTGGAGAATGTGCTGGCCAGGGCAGCAGTCGAACATTTTTTGTATCCAGAAAGGCCCGTACAGGACCTGCAACATGCGGTCGTGCATTAACCTGCTGAAATGTAGGGTTTCGCAGGGATCGAATGAAGGGTAGAGCCACTCGTTGTAACACATCTGAAATGTAACGTCCACTATTCAAAGTGCCGTCAGTGCGAACAAGAGGTGACGGAGACGTGTAACCAATGGCACCCCATACCATCACGCCGGGTGATACGCCAGTATGGCGATGACGAATACACGCTTCCAATGTGCGTTCACCGCGATGTCGCCAAACACGGTTGCGACCATCATGATGCTGTAAAAAGAACCTGGATTCATCCGAAAAAATGACGTTTTGTCATTCATGCACCCAGGTTCGTCGTTGAGTACACCATCGCAGGCGCTCCTGCCTGTGATGCGGCGTCAAGGGTAACCGCAGCCATAGTCTACGACCTCATAGTCCATGCTGCTGCAAACGTCGTCGAACTGTTCGTGCACATGGTTGTTGTCTTGCAAACGTCCCCATCTGTTGACTCAGCGATCGAGACGTGGCTGCACGATCCGTTACAGCCATGCTGATAAGATGCCTGTCATCTCGAGTGCTAATGATACGAGGCCGTTGGGATCCAGCCCGGCGTTCCGTATTACCCTCCTGAACCCACCGATTCCATATTCTGCTAAAAGTCATTGGATCTCGACCAACGCGAGCAGAAATGTCGCGATACGATAAACCGCAATCGCGATAGGCTACAATCCGACCTTTATCGAAGTCGGGAACGTGATGGTACGCATTTCTCCTCCTTACACGAGGCATCACAACAACGTTTCACCAGGCAACGCCGGTCAACTGCTGTTTGTGAATGAGAAATCGGTTGGAAACATTCCTCGTGTCAGCACGTTGTAGGTGTCGCCACAGGTACCAACCTTGTGTGAATGCTCTGAAAAGCTAATCATTTTCATATCACAGCACCTTCTTCCTGTCGGTTTAACTTCGGCGTCTGTAGCACGTCATCTTCGTGCTGTAGCAATTTTAGTGGCCAGTAGTGTACATTGCAAGCCACAAAAAAAGAGACGAACCATGAAGAAGTTATGCAAAGTGGTCGTAAACTGATATTTATAGAGATATCGATGGAAAATGCAAAACTGTAAGCTTCGGCGGCCGATGCATGAATGTGTGACGCTGCAGCGCTGTTACACCACGCAGCTGGCAAAGATAGTCAACAGGAAACGTGTCGGTATCAGGACATTTCATTCTGTGTACTCAGTTGAACACTAACTACCCCGCACAGACAGGCGTGTGAACAATATACACAGATTTTGGCATTTGAAAGAGGACGTGTAGTTGGACTCAGAGAAGCCGACTGCTGTAATCGGCGAATTGCTCAACATCTGAGCAGGGGTGCTGCCACTGTTCGACGATGTTGGCAGGAAGGTTGACTACCATTGACCCCTGTACACCGCCAAGTCTGTTTGTAATGGTGTCGGGCACATTCGGCCTGGAATCTCATTGACTGAAGTAGAATTGCCTTCTATGATGAATCCCGTTTCAAACTGAGACCCGATGATCAGCGAAGAGGGGTCTGTGGACATCCTGGACAGTAGTGGGATACCAACCTGAGTGTCGCCTTCTATACTGCACGACAACCAGGAGTGATAGTCTGGGGTACCATTTCATTTCATAGCAGGACCTCTTTGATGGTATGTCCGCAGCACGTGGTCTCGCGGTCGCGTTCTCGCTTCCCGAGCACATGGTCCCGGATTCGATTCCCGGCGGGGTCAAGGATTTTCACCTGCCTCGAGATGACTGGGTGTTGTCCTCACCATTCATCATCACTCATGAGAGTGGCGAGATTGGACTGAGCAAAGGTTGGGAATTTGTACGGGCGCTGATAACCACGCAGTTGAGCGCCCCACAAACCAAACATCATCATCATCATCATCTTTGGTTATCATCCGCGGCACCATCACAGCACAGTGACACGTCGCCGATATTCTGTACCCCATTTTGATACCCTTTGTGGCAAACCATTATGGGCTTACATTTTAGCAACATAATGCCTGGACGCACATGGCGAGATTTTCCTTTCCTTGCCTCAGTGCTTGCCATATTCTACTTTGACTAGCAAGATCGGCAGACATATTCCAAGTCGAGAAAGTTTTGAGCATTGTCGGCAGCCAGCCGCTGTGGCCGAGCGGTTCTAGGCTCTTCAGTCCGGAACCGCAGTGCTGCTATTGTCACAGGTTAGAATCCTACCTCGGGCATGGATCTATGTGGTGTCCTTGAGTTAGTCAGGTTTAAGTTCAAAAATGGTTCAAATGGCTCTGAGAGTAGGGGGACAATCTTCGCACCACCCCACTCTTCATTGTTGCCAAATTTATTCAAGATGGCGGCGATGACGTCATCCAAGATGGCGCCTTTTGGCGGGAGAATAGTCCAATCGTGCTACATCCACTAACCTAACCTCAAGAAAAAATTGCGGGAAGTTTGAATTTTGGCGGGAAAATAGTCCAATTGCGCTACGTCCACTAACCTAAGCGTCCAGAAGAAAAAAAATGGCGGGGAGTTTGAATTCACACAGGATAATGCATGCAAAGACCGTACTTGTCTTTATTATTATTACTGATTATCATTCATTATCATCATTCATTATCATCATTCATTGTCATTCATTATCATTTATTGTCATTCATTATCATTTATTATTATAGGCCTACCTCCACTAGAAAATTGCGCCAAATTCAAATTCCAACACGATATTCTCTCTAAAACTGTACTTCTATGTATTATTATCATTTATTATTTATTCAAGATGTCCGATTTTTTCGGTGAGAAACCCATTCTCCTTACATCCATAAGAAAAATCTATCACAAGTTCAAATCCCCAACACCACAATTGTTCACATGTACGAGCTTTCTCCGTCACTTATCTTTTTTTCAGTGCTAGCCTATCATAATTGCGTCAAATAATAAACTGCACTTATAGTAACGTAATTCACGTCCTTTGATTTTGCAGGGGGGGGGGGGGGAAGGGACTGAAGACTTTATTTCAAACAGTACGGTCATCACTTGTTCTTCAACACAGTCAGCACACACATCTTTGATATCGCAGTGCAGTCACCACGACGTCCGCGCTCCAACAGAATTAGTTCAAATCCTCACCACCCCCTGGCCAGCGCGCGGAGACACTGGCTTTACTTACCTGTCACGTGGGGCGGGGGGGGGGGGGACGAGCACAGTTGGTTGGTTGGTTGGTTGTTTGGGGAAGGAGACCAGACAGCGTGGTCATCGGTCTCATCGGATTAGGGAAGGATGGGGAAGGAAGTCGGCCGTGCCCTTTCAGAGGAACCATCCCGGCATTTGCCTGGAGTGATTTAGGGAAATCACGGAAAACCTAAATCAGGATGGCCGGACCCGGGATTGAACCGTCGTCCTCCCGAATGCGAGTCCAGTGTCTAACCACTGCGCCACCTCGCTCGGTGCGAGCACAGTGATCGCTCCCATGTCGTAAACAGGTTTTCGCTGGACACGCTGGAACTTGTCCGCTCACCACGTGTATTCGTCGCCTTCACACGTTTCCCCCAAAAATTTTCTCCCTCAGAGCTGAATCACACAACAGTCGGCCGTTTCCCTGCAACACTTTCGGCGCCACGTTCAAACCTGACGATGCCGACCTCACACAGCCGTTCGCCACATGTCCCTGTGCGAGCGAGAATGCAGTGCTACACTTTTGGCGGCAATGTCTGCTCGACAGTGGAATCCGCCATGACTATATAACAGCACCTTTGGACCACACTAGAACGCCTGCTAATTGACTTCTGCAAGAGTGAGTTGGCGTGGTCAACACGCTCGTCAGCGCTCAAAGCACATACATACGTCCGTCCAGGAACGCGATCCCGAGCCGCTACCATCGAACGCAGGTGAAAGTCAACTTTATATCAACGTAGCATAATTCCAAAGCTCATCCTCCATAGGCTAGAGACATCATAGCAGCACATGTCTTTACCTCCTATGACACTGTAGCACACTGCACATTGCTCCTTACAAGACATTACACGGCACTTTAACTAAACATAACTACACATCCCTGCTCTCACCTTCTCACGTGACCAGCCATCTAAAAACCTTCTCAATATTATTCTTGCTTTACAACATTTTTTAAAAAAAGAAGATCTAATTTACACCTCCCACCGCACCTAACCTCACACCCGTCCCACCATCAACATATGCAAACGTCCTCAACCCTATCTTGACACTCATATATCACCCCACAAACCATGCCCATTAATCAATTTACCATTCTCATCCCCTCTTTTCGAATTACAAACGTAGCCTGTATCTAAACGCCAATCAACTCATCTTTCTCGCACTTTCCACAGTAAAATTAATTTTACACACACCCAGAAATACCAAACCCAATTAAAGATTCAAACTTTTATACAAAGCATCAAGCACATGTGACAATATTCAAAGCCTTGTCCATGATCTCTGCAATTTAAGTTGGAGAAAGACGTATCTATTACCTTCTGCAACCTGTCTATAAACAGAACGATCTCAGTTACTACAACAGTATCTTGTTTTGACCATTCGCCGGAAATGCACGCAATGTTGTACACCTCAAACTAGGTACAAGTACAACAGATCCTCAACACCCTATCATCTTTATCCTCTGCCATCAAACAGTGAAAAAGTCACGAAGGCACTAATGCGATCCACCTCCAGTGCGGACAAATGGAATTCACAATACTCCCCCCGAATAACTCAGAGTGCAACCATCCAAGAATTCTTAACAGCTCACCGAATCCAACACCTCAAACTACAAATGCCTATATGAACAAGGTCATATTAAATATACATACACACTGCAGAAAGCCCTTTAAAGTTTGATCACCCATACTGTAAGCGAATGAGAAGCTGCCTCTGGCCCTTGTTCAGACAGTGTTTTCTAACACGCTTTTGCACACTGCCGTGCATTTCGTCTTTCTGCCGCGACTTCGAAGTCATTGTCTGATTCTAAACAGACATTAACACGGACTGATGCACGGTCTCTCACAGGAAAGTATACCTTACACCTTATAAATCATATTCTTACAGTCGATAGCATAACATTGAATGATTTTAAATAAAGGACACCCACAACACAAGGAAAATAGAAGAGCCTGCTGGCGTTGTAGCCACTTCCCTCGAAAGTGATTGACCACCTCTAAATTTAAACTCATATGTCGCAGTGACCGAATAGTTTATAACTCTGCATTCAATTTCTAGTGATTGGTCATTTTTGCACACAAGTACAGGATCACCGCCCTCGTTGCTAGCAACCCTGGAAGTTGTGGTCCATCAACCAAAATTTCTCCCCCAACTCAAGCAAGCATTGTCAGTCAATCATTATGTCGTACCCAATGCACAGATGCGATGGATAAGACACTACCGATCTACTGTAATATTATCCATCACAGCTGATATCGCGAAAAATTTTACAGTAAGTCCAACACTGGCCAATAATGAGACAGCTTGTTTTCTTAATTTCAGTATCACAGCTAAACCATACATCCTCTACTTTGCAAGTATCATTGCGATCATTCATAGATGACTGCTCAACACGTCCATTAACACTTAATTCTCGAACACATAAAGACGATCAAATTATACCAGACAACGCTATACATATTTCTAAGACCTCGCGCATAGTACTCGATCTATCTCTTTGCGTGTGGCGGTCACAGAGATATCTAGTCCTCTTACGTTAAAAGACCATCCTCACCTCGGCATTGACCTACCTACCCCGCAACATCGCTACCCAATTATTCCTCAACCGAGCAGACGAATACAGCTACACTCCACCTCTCTTGACTTAATAGAGCTTTCCTAGTCCTAATCCATCCAAGTGCACCACATTTCTCTAAATGTAACCAAGTCTTGGAGCTTAGCACACCATATCGATATATAGTAACAGTTCTCAAAGTGCCTTAATTTAATAGCATACAGTTAAGAAGAGCAAGAACGGAGCGATATTTATACACAACGTAGTTCGATAGATTTTTAAGAAAATCATCCAATCTATCATGTGTAAAGTATTGTTCTAGAGCCCATGATCGGTGCATCGAAGGTTCCGGTAGGAGAGAGAGAGAGAGAGAGAGAGAGAGAGAACATAAACACATACAGACTCCTAAGACTAGAACGTTCAGCACTTAAAAACGGGCAATAACCTTAGATCGCTTACTTTTCCGTCCTGTCAGACATACATCTTTCTCCCCGGTCACCTTACGCTGAGCTATCTCTACCCCAATCGTAAAACTTTTCCTTTCTATGATACGAGCCCAATATAGCCCTGCGGACACGTCTAGTGCCCAATGATCACACCAGATCACGAGTCAGAAATAATACTATTACTCCATCAGGTCTATATAAAAAATGATAGTTATTAGCAGCCGGTACATCCTACAAGCAAACAGATACGTATAACAGCAGCGTCCAATATGTGAAAATTAAAAGTCATCCCGTCACCGACTCTGTAAACACCCGTCTGTCGGGTAAGTGTGTACACAATGATTACAGCCCCTCACAAATACCCACAGCTAACTTAGTTATGACGCTGAAGTTTCGCTGGTCACGCAACGAGGCGAGAGCAGGGATGTGTAGTTGTGTTTAGTTAAAGGGCCGTGTAATGTCTTGTAAGGAGCAATGTGCAGTGTGCTACAGTGTCATAGGAGGTAAAGACATGTGCTGCTATGATGTGTCTAGCGTATGGAGGATGAGCTCTGGAATTATGCTACGTTGATATAAAGTTGACTTTCACCCGCGTTCGGTGGTTGCGGCCCGGGATCGCGGTCCTGGACGGACGTATGTGTGTGCTTTGACCGCTGACGAAAGCGTTGACCGCGCCAACTCATGCTTGCGGAAGCCGAGCAGAGGCTGTGCGAGGTCTGAAATCGGACGGATGGGTGACTTCACGATCCTGTGGGCAGGATGCAGAGTGGGGGTACCTGCGCACGTCTGCTGAGTAATTTTACGAGCAGATCTGCAGGCTCTGCTATGCGTTATTAGGATAGTTTACGAGTACTGAGCGTATCTACACATCTGTGTGATGTATTATTTCGTAGCAGTTTGCTATAGTGTGTACTGAAATTATGATTGGGTGCGTGTCTGTGGGCTGCGCAACATGGTCCAGGGCACATCTGGGATTGGTGTTTTGTGATAGCGTGATAGATACACTGTATGGTTAAATAAGTTGTTCGAAAAAAACACATAGTGTTCTCAATGATTACACGCGCCTGCAGCGCAGATCAGAGTGATTTGGTTTTTCCGTCACCATCTCGGTTGCATGCGAGTAGTAAATGTTTTCCCGGCCGTGTTAATCGAGTGTGTCAACGAGCTATGAGCTATTTTGAGAATAGACGTAAAGGTAGGTCCAGACCTGAGACGCCGGCGGTATACATGAGAAGAACAATGCAGCTTTCACATGTGTCGGCTGCCACGAGCGCTCGGAAGATGAACTTGGCTGGAGACTCTGGAATCCCCTTCCCCGCCGACCGCACGCGCGCGCAGCCTGCCTTGGATGGTCCGCAGCTCGTGGTTGTGCGGTAGCGTTCTCGCTTCCCACGCCCGGGTTCCCGGGTTCGATTCCCGGCGGGGTCGGGGATTTTCCCTGCCTCGTGATGACTGGGTGTTGTGTGATGTCCTTAGGTTAGTTAGGTTTAAGTAGTTCTAAGTTCTAGGGGACTGATGACCATAGATGTTGAGTCCCATAGTGCTCAGAGCCATTTGAACCATTTGAACCTGCCTTGGAGCGTAATCTAAGACGCATAGGCGATATCAATCTCTCCGGTGATAGGTGCGAATGCGACTGTGTTGAGATCATGTTTGGGGGAGGCCAAGCAGAGACTTTTGGTCGGTTTGGCAGCTGGTGGTGTTTGGGCGCGTCTGTTGCACTATTTTGCGAGCATGTCTGTGCACTGTGCGGTGCTTTATTTGGAGAGTTTAAGAGTACAGAGCTCGTCTGCTGATATTGTGTACTGCATTATTTAAGAGCTGTTTGCTATTGTGTGGTGAAATTAGGAGTTGTTTACGTGTTTGTGGCCTGTGTCAGATGACCACAGTCGGATCAGTGCGGGTGTTTTGTGACAAATATACTCCACGACTAAATAAAAAGGCTCCAAATAAATAGAGTGCAGGAATTCCTTACTTCCCCGAGCAGCACTGCGCAGTCTGAGCTGTTTTTGCGCAATAACGGCAATCTGGTCAGAATGTGAGTGAGGAGACAAATTTATCTGTAGAGGCGTTACAGGTCTGGAATGGAATGAATATCTTGATCGGTGTGGTTGTGTTGCCAAGTATAGTGCACTACTGGAGTTCAGAAACTGCCTTATGTCAGCCTTACATATCGAAACCTATGAGAAGTAAAAGTTTCAAAAAGATATGTTGCAAATAAATAAAGTACACTCGTTCCTCCTTCCATCAGCATATGCACTGAAATTATTTCCAAAAATTAGCAGCTGTTTGGCTATTTTGAGGTAAATGTTTTGCATTATTTACGAGCAGTTCACAAGTCTGTAGGCTGTGCTATGAGTTATTTTTAACTATTTACAATTAGCAAGCGTGTGTGTAGAACATTATAAATGAGTTATGTAGGAGTGTTTTGCAGGTCTGTATGATGTCGGTCATGTCAGCGTGATACATATACTCCATTCCTAAATAAAGTAAATTCGTTCCTCCATCAGTGGACGTAGTGCAGGGTGAGTCCGTTTACCAGAAACGTGTAGGAAGAGGTTGATTGCTGGTGGCTTAGTTTGAAACAATTTTCTTAGGTTGGTGGCGGAAGCGCAAATGAACTTTGTTTACTGGCAGATTTCAAACTTGGCGCTGGTTCCTAGGAGGAGGCGGAGGTGGTGTTCTGGTCCTCGAAAAGTAGTTGAAATTAGGGAGTTGAACACGTTTGAATACAGAATGAAATTTTCACTCTACAGCGGAGTGTGCGCTGATATGAAACTTCCTGGCAGACTAAAACTGTGTGCCGGACCGAGACTCGGACTCAGGACCTTTGTAGGTGCTCTACCGACTGAGATACCCAAGCACGACTCAGGCCCCGTCCTCACAGCTTCACTTCTGCCAGTACCTCGTCTCCTAGACAAAGGTCCCGAGTTCGAGTCTCGGTCCGGCACACAGTTTTAGTCTGCCAGGAAGTTTTACTTTTGAATATGTATATGAAATTGTAAATAGAATTATTTAATATAGCAGGGTGGTGAGAGTGAAATGGCGAGCGTTCTCATGACGAGTAAACGCGCTCTTATATGGTCATGGTGGATTCCACTGTCGGTCAAACTCTGGTTTCAAACGTATCCTTTGTACGGCACGCAGTCGACATGAAATATCATGTCCGGTGTTAAGTGCTCGTGGGTGCGGCCGACCATTTGTGGCGGGAGCCTCAGGCTCCGCTCGCTGCTGTCTACCTGTCGCACTGGCCGTAGGGGTGTGCTTGACATCAGTGGGCCAGGGAGCGGGCTCAGCCGGCCGCTCGTACGTCAGCTGCGCTCTGGAGTTTCGCTGTGTGAGCATGGAGAAGTCAGTTGCGACACACCTGCATGACCGTAATGCCTGAAATAAACAGTCATTTTCCAGGTATTTACAAAAGGCTATGTCCGTCGCTTGTGTGGAGGGTGTGTGACGTAAGCGGGGGCGGCGGCGCAGCGATTGTTATTATGCACGTGCGAGAGCGAGTCAATTAGCGGGCGTTCTAGTGTGGTCCAAAGGTGCTGTTATATAGTCATGGCGGATTCCACTGTCGAGCAGACATTGCCGCCAAAAGTGTAGGACTGCATTCTCGCTCGCACAGGGACATGTGGCGAACGGCTGTGTGAGGTCGGCATCGTCAGGTTTGAACGTGGCGCCGAAAGTGTTGCAGGGAAACGGCCGACTGTTGTGTGATTCAGCTCAGAGGGAGACAATTTTTGGGGGAAACTTGTGAAGGCGACGAATACACGTGGTGAGCGGACAAGGGGCCTCTGTGACGTCAAACTCGACATGTTCCAGCGTGTCCAGCGAAAACCTGTTTACGACGTGGGAGCGATCGCTGAGCTCGCCCCCCCGCCTCACGTGACAGGCGTAGCCAGTGTGTCCGCGTGCTGGCCAGGGGGTGGCGAGGATTTGAACTACTTCAGTTGGAGCGCAGACGTCGTGGTGACTGCACTGCGATATGGTGTTAGGGATTTGAACTTGTGATAGATTTTTGTTATGGATGTAAGGAGAATTGGTTTCTTACTGAGAAAATCGGACATCTTGAATAAATAATAATTGATAATAATACATAGAAGTACAGTTTTCAAGAGAATATCGTGTTGGAATTTGAATTTGGCACAATTTTCTAGTGGAGGTAGGCCTATAATAATAAATGATAATGAATGATAATAAATGATAATGAATGACAATGAATGATAATGAATGTTAATAAATGACAATGAATAATAATAAACAAAACTAAGGTTTTGCAGTCATTATTGTGTAGGAATTTCAATTTGGAGGGAATTTTGTAGTGGAGGCAGGTCAATAATAATAAATGATAATGAATTATAATGAGTGATAATGAATGATAATCAATGACAATTAATGATAATGAAGGGTAATAAATGATAATGAATGTTAATGAATAACAATCAATAATAATAATAAAGACAAGTACGGTCTTTGAATTCAAACTTCCCGCCATTTTTTTTTCTTCTGGACGCTTAGGTTAGTGGACGTAGCACAATTGGACTATTTTCCCCTCCAAAATTCAAACTTCCCACCATTTTTTGTTGAGGTTAGGTTAGTGGAGGTAGCAAAATTGGACTATTCTCCCGCCAAAAGCCGCCATCTTGGATGACGTCATGCGATGTAGCCAAGTCTACATCCCGCCATCTTGGATGACGTCATCGCCGCCATCTTGAATAAATTTGGCAACAATGGAGAGTGGGGTGGCGCGAAGATTGTCCCCCTACTTCTGAGCAATATAGGACTTAACTTCTGAGGTCATCAGTCCCCTATAACTTAGAACTACTTAAACCTAACTAACCTAAGAACATCACACACATCCATGCCCGAGTCAGGATTCGAACCGGAGACCGTAGCGTTCGCGCAGTTCCAGACTGTAGCGCCTAGAACCACTCGACCACTGCGGCCTGCCAGGTTTAAGTAGTTATAAGCCTAGGGGACTGATGACCCCAGATGTTAAGTCCTATAGTGCTTAGAGACATTTGAATAATTTGAACAGGGCTCTCTTAGCAGTTCGGGATTTTGACGAGCTAAAGCGCTTGTTGGACATAATTTGATGCAATATGCTTCAGGAGAACATCCAGCAACTATATCAGTCAATGTCAGGTGGAATAACTGCTTGGGTAAGAGCCAGAGGTGGACCAATACCTTCTTGAATTGTTTAGTTTCTGAAGCTCTTTCTCTTGAATAAATCATCGATTTTCTAATAAAGTGGAATGATTTGCTTGTCTGTACATTGACATCAAATTCACCGATTTCCATCCCATTCGGATGATTCCTCGATACACCGCTCTGCAAAACTTAACTACGTGGTGGAAATGAACGAAAGTGCGAGCATGGTGGCAAATGTCTCCCAGTTGTGCACAGAAAGTTAAACGTCACATAGCGTGTGTCAGCGCGTGATTGGAGCGCCAAATTGGGCTGCCACAGCAACGGGAAAAGATAGAGTGTGCCATTCAGCGACCAGTTACGGTGCAGTGTAGTGGTGTTCTCCGCTGCAATATGTCCTGAAAACAGCAGCTGGATGACATCGCATGGGACAGTATCACCAGGAAGCTGAAAGAAAGACGAAGTTTGATGAATGTAACCCCAGGTATTTGGTATTTCTCTCAGCATTGTTAGACGTGCGTGAGGAGAGTTCCGAACCACAGGCAATGGTGCCCGAAAGTGGTCGACCGTGGTCAACTACTGCAGCGGATGACCGCTGCATTGTGCAGCAGGGAAGAAAGGAGCAACTTCAGACATCTGGTGCAATAGTAACTGCATTTAACGGGACTGCAAGTCACGCAATCTCACGTTCCATAGAGGCACGACCACTGCATGGGGGTGGTCTCTTTGCCCGACGACCAGTACATTGTGTTCCACTGACACCCCATATCGGCAACACTGTTTGCAACGGTGCGAAGAGCATGGGACTGAGCCAATGAGGAGTGTGGTGGCGTGCTTTTCTAGGATAAGGGCAGATTAAGTCTGAATAGTGATTCTGGAAGTATCCTCATATGGTGAGAGGTGGGAATACGTAATGCTGCCAGGGACATGATCGTTTTGGTGGCTCAGGTGTTATGGTATGGGGAAGTATAATGTTACATTGGCGTACTGATCTCCAACCAACACTCACTGGTCAACTGGTCAATGTGACGCTGTTTCCCCACGTGAGTCTTTTCGGAAGTCCTTTCCGCGCAGTTTTAATTTTTACGGGTGATAATGCACGACCGTTCTTGGAACGAGAGGATATTCGGCGAATGGACTAGCTTGCCCAGTCTCCGGACTTAAATCGGTTCGAGAAAGCATGGGATGCGTTGGGAAGACGTACTGTAGCACGTCCACACGCCTCAATGGCCACCCGGTAATGGTCAACCGCACTGGTCGAGTAATGGAACGCCACAGCATAAGAACTCCTTACCAGAATTGTGGCCACCATGGACCATGTTTCAGAGCGTGCATTGCCGTCTGGACTCACAACACACCGCTTTTTCTAATGTCTAGGGGATCACCATAAATAGCGGTGACTTTAGTGTTGCGTTCATTGTGGTTTTATACAGCTCTCCAAGCTACTCTATCCTGTGCAAGCCTCTTCATCTCTGCATAACTAACGCAGCCTACACCCTTCTAAATCTGCTTAATGTTTCATCTCTTGGTCTCCCTCTACCACTCTTATCCCTCATACTTCCCTCCACACTAAAATGTTGCTCCCTTGATGTCTCGGATCCCTTCTTTTAGCCAGATTGTGCCACAAATTTCTTTTCTCCCCAATTCTACTCAGTACCATCTCATTAGTTACGAGGACTACCCATCTAATCTTCAGCATTCTTCTGTAGCACCACATTCCAGCCGGCCGCGGTGGTCTAGCGGTTCTAGGCGCTCAGTCCGGAACCACGCGACTGCTACTGTCGCAGTTTCGAATCCTGCCTCGGGCATGGATGTGTGTGATGTCCTTAGGTTAGTTAGGTTTAATTAGTTCTAAGTTCTAGGGGACTGATGACCACAGATGTTAAGTCCCATAGTGCTCAGAGCCATTTGAACCATTTTTGAACCACATTCCAAAAGCTTCTATTCTCTTCTTATCTAAGCTGTTTATCGTAGATGTTTCACTTACATGCTTTCAAAAAAGAACTCCTAGCACTTAAATCTATATTCGATATTAATAAATTACTGTTCTTTAGTGCTTTTCTTGCCATTGCTTTTCTACATTTTATATCGTCTCTACTTTGACCGTATCAGTTATTTTACTGCCCAAATAGCTACTTTAAGAGGCTCGTTTCCTGATCTAATTCCATCAGCATCACCTGATTAATTCAACTACATTTCATTATCCTTGTTTTGCTTTTCTTGATGTTCATCTTATACCCTTCTTCAGGACACTGTCCATTCCGTTCACCTGTTCTTCCAAGTCCTTTGCGTATTTTCTTCAGTTACCCTCTGTACTATACTGTCGCAGTTCCTTCTACATATGGTTTAAATTTCATGGAGCTATGTTACTTGACAATGATACATCAAGCAAAAGTTAATTTCTTTCCTATGATTTGCACACCAGTGTACATTGTGTCTATAACAAAAGACTAAGCAGTAGGTTTCTCACTCAGGAATCACATTTGAGTGTTTTATGTTCGTGAGACTGCGTTACGCCTTTTATTTATTTATTTATTTATTTACACTTTAAGTTCCGTAGGACCAAATTGAGAAGCACATCACCAAGGTCATGGAACGTGTTAGTACATGAAATTACAACATAAAAGTAATAACAGATAAAAATAAAATGTTTATAAACGTGAGAAAAGTCAGTCCATAAGTTTAAGTAAACGCAATCAACAGTACAACAAGAATCAACTTAATTTTTCAAGGAACTCCTCGACAGAATAGAAGGAGTGACCCATGAGGAAACTCTTCAGTTTCGTTTTGAAAGCACGTGGATTACTGCTAAGATTTTTGAATTCGAGTGGTAGCTTATTGAAAGTAGATGCAGCAGTATACTGCACACCTTTTTGCACAAGAGTTAAGGAAGTCCGATCCAAATGCAGGTTTGATTTCTGCCGAGTATTAACTGAGTGAAAGCTGCTTTTGCTTGGCAACAAGCTAATATTATTAACAAGAAATGACAGTAAGGAACATATATACAGGGCTATTACAAATGATTGAAGCGATTTCATAAATTCACTGCAGCTCCATTCTTTGACATATGGTCACAACACACTACAGATACGTAGAAAAACTCGTAAAGTTTTGTTCGGCTGAAGCCGCACTTCAGGTTTCTGCCGCCAGAGCGCACGAGAGCGCAGTGAGACAAAATGGCGACAGGAGCCGAGAAAGCGTATGTCGTGCTTGAAATGCACTCACATCAGTCAGTCATAACAGTGCAACGACACTTCAGGACGAAGTTCAACAAACATCCACCAACTGCTAACTCCATTCGGCGATGGTATACGCAGTTTAAAGCTTCTGGATGCCTCTGTAAGGGGAAATCAACGGGTCGGCCTGCAGTGAGCGAAGAAACGGTTGAACGCGTGCGGGCAAGTTTCACGCGTAGCCCGTGGAAGTCGACGAATAAAGCAAGCAGGGAGGTAAACGTACCACAGCCGACGGTTTGGAAAATCTTACGGAAAAGGCTAAAGCAGAAGCCTTACCGTTTACAATTGCTACAAGCCCTGACACCCGATGACAAAGTCAAACGCTTTGAATCTTCGGTGCGGTTGCAACAGCTCATGGAAGAGGATGCGTTCAGTGTGAAACTTGTTTTCAGTGATGAAGCAACATTTTTTCTTCATGGTGAAGTGAACAGACACAATGTGCGAATCTGGGCGGTAGAGAATCCTCACTCATTCGTGCAGCAAATTCGCAATTCACCAAAAGTTAACGTGTTTTGTGCAATCTCACGGTTTAAAGTTTACGGCCCCTTTTTCTTCTGTGAAAAAAAACGTTACAGGACACGTGTATCTGGACATGCTGGAAAATTGGCTCATGCCACAACTGGAGACCGACAGCGCCGACTTCATCTTTCAACAGGATGGTGCTCCACCGCACTTCCATCATGATGTTTGGCATTTCTTAAACAGGAGATTGGAAAACCGATGGATCGGTCGTGGTGGAGATCATGATCAGTAATTCATGACATGGCCTCTACGCTCTCCCGACTTAACCCCATGCGATTTCTTTCTGTGGGGTTATGTGAAAGATTCAGTGTTTAAACCTCCTCTACCAAGAAACGTGCCAGAACTGCGAGCTCGCATCAACGATGCTTTCGAACTCATTGATGGGGACATGCTGCGCCGAGTGTGGGAGGAACTTGATTATCGGCTTGATGTCTGCTGAATCACTAAAGGGGCACATATCGAACATTTGTGAATGCCTAAAAAAACTTTTTGAGTTTTTGTATGTGTGTGCAAAGCATTGTGAAAATATCTCAAATAATAAAGTTATTGTAGAGCTGTGAAATCGCTTCAATCATTTGTAATAACCCTGTATATTGAGAGGCCAATGTTAAAATACCCAGACTCGTGAACAGGGGTCGACAAGAGGTTCGTGAACTTGCACCATTTATTGCACGAATCGCCCGTTTCTGAGCCAAAATTATCATTTTAGAAAGGGAAGAATTACCTCAAAATATATTACCATACGACATAAGCGAATGAAAATAAGTAAAGTAGACTAATTTTCGTGTTGAACAATCACTCAATTCAGATACCGTTGGAATAGTAAAAATGGCAGCATTAAGTTTTTGAACAATGCCCATTCCGTGAAATTAAAACGTCAGGTTTTGTTGAATTGTGTGTTAGAAACTGTAGAAACTGAGTCTTACTGTGGTTTAGCAATAGTTTATTTTCTACAAGCCATGCACTTATGTCATGAACTGCACTATTTGAAACCGAGCCAGTGTTGCACACAACATCCTTTACTACCAAGCTAGTGTCATCAGCAAACAGAAATATTTTAGAATTACCCGTAATACTAGACTTATACTTACATAAATAAGAGAGTGGCCCCAACACTGATCTCTGAGGCACGGCCCACTCAACAGGACCCCGCTCAGACCCCACATCACAGCTATTCTCAACAATGTGAATAATGACCTTTTGCTGTCTGTTGCTCAAGTAAGAGGTGAACCAGTGGTGAGCTATTCTCCATATTCTGTAATGGTCCAACTTCTGGAGCAATATTTTGGTACAACAGAATTAAACGCCTTAGTTAAAGCAAAAAATATGCCTAGCGTTCGAAACCTTTTGTTTAACCCATTCAGTACCTCACAGAAAAGAGAATATAGCATATTCAGTTATTACACGATTTCTAAAGCCGAACTGTACATTTGATAGCAAATCGTGTAGTATAAAATGGTCAATTATCCTTACATACACAGTCTTTTCAATAACTTTAGCAAACACTGACGGCATAGAAATAGGTCTAAAATTATCTAAGTTATCCCTTTCTCCCTTTTTACAAAGCGGCTTTACTACTGAGTACTTTAATTGTTCAGGAAATTGACCATTCCTAGAGGAAAAATTACAAATATGGCTAAATACAGGGCTAACATGTGCAGGACAGTATTTTAGTATTCTCATAGGCACTCCATCATAACCATGAGAGTCCTTAGTCTTCAGTGATTTAATTACTAACTCAATCTCCCCCTTGTCTGTATCACAGAGGGTATGTCAATCTCGTAAACGAGTTTGCCAAGAATGTTATATGATTCCCAGTAGAAACTAAATTTTTATTTAATTCACTATCAGTGCTCAGAAAATGATTAATTACTACACATGTATCTGATATATCAGTAACAGAAATATTTTTACTACGAACTAACTTTACATCGTCGACCTTCCAGACACTTCCTTTACAACTGCCCATATGGTTTTAATTTTATCCTGTGAATTAGCTATTATATTTGCTTACCACATACTCTTTGCCTTCCTAATAACATTTTAAGCACCTGAAAATACTGTTTGTAGTGGGCTACTGTAGCTTGATTGTGACTACTTCTAACATTTTGATATAATTCCCGCTTTGTTCTACATGATATCCTTATCCCACTAGTCAGCCATCCGGGTTGCCTATTACAGCTAGTACCCCGTTCAGAACGTGCTAATGGAAAGCTACTCTCAAAGAGCATGAGAAATATGTTGAGGAAAGCATTGTGTTTATCATCTATGTCATTGGTACTATAAACATCCTGCCACTCTAGTTCAATGACAAGGTTTAAAAAAACTCTATTGCTGTTGGATTAACTATCCTACATAGTTTGTAATTATATGTAACATTTGTTTGAGTACAAAAGCCTTTTAGTATTAAAATTTGTACATCATGGTCTGAAAGGCCATTCACTATTTTAGTAACAGAATGCCCATATAGTAATGAGGAATGAATAAAAATATTGTAACAAGGAGAAAAATCTACTGGCAACACATATCAACAGCGGCAAGACGGCGAGCTATAAACTGCCGTTTACCGTTATGCGATATTGCTGCACTCGTTGGTTGTAACCTACAACTGTGACACTAAATATGGGATCAATGGGTTTAGGAGTGTCGTACTCAGCTCCATGCAGCATCTCAACGGCCTCACGCGACATAAGCCCGGGTGGACGGAGATATCGTTCGCTCTGCCATGCAGGCTCGTACAGTTACGTCACTTACCTTAAGAAATGGGCTTGTCTGCAGTAATAGTCGTCTCCAGACTAACAATGCGACAACGTCTATGGCACCAGAGGCACTCGATGCAGCAGCAGAGTAGAGTGCGCCGACTACAGTGCAACCAGCGACAACACTGCTGGCTGCAGTGGTACATCGTTGTCGATCCAGACAGTTTTTTGTTTGCGTACGTCATCACGATGCACGTATCCACATTTAGAGGCTCAGAGGAAAGCGATCATTGCCCGATATTAATGTCATCTCCATACGAACCCAGCATGGGGTGCCACAGCATGCACAACACAATCGGCTCTGGTTCCCTCACAAGCGGGCTATACGAATCTCACCTCAGCGATGTGATTGCCGGGCGGGGCGGCCGAGCGGTTCTAGGCGCTACAGTCTGGAACCGCGCGACCGCTACGGCCGCAGGTTCGAATCCTGCCTCGGGCATGGATGTGTGTGATGCCCTTAGGTTAGTTAGGTTTAAGTAGTTCTAAGTCTAGGGGACTGATGACCTCAGCAGTTAAGTGCCATAGTGCTCAGAGCCATTTGAACCATTTGATGTGATTCTTATTGACAAGATGTAAGGGACTCGACTAGAACTTCGACATACATACACAAGAGGGCAGAACTCTCAACCGTTTTCAAAAAAATCTAGTTTGCAAATTTTACGTGTAGTCGCTATTATTGATTGAGTCCGCAGCCGAGCTCATAAGCGCTTAGTTTCAAAAGTACCAGGTCTTTGGATCAAATTTCCATGCGAGAATTTCATTTTTTCCATTTCCACCTCTTCTATCAACAGATTTATTATGACTGCACAAATTCACTGTTCGACATGGGTTCTATTTCTGATATTAAAGTATGTGCTTCTAGACGACGTTACCGTGGGAAATTCAAATATGTAAACAAAATATCATTGTCAGGGATACTTTTTATGTAATATGTATATCTATGTATATTCACAATTCATGGCAAACACAGAGACGTTATAGAGAAATATGGGTATGTTGCCGCATCCAGTAGTGATTGAACGTGATAATTTCTTGTGCAACAGCAGATGGGAAGAATCAGACATCATTAGGTTATCCCCCGGCACACCTATGTCATTAAGACCACCTGAAACATCTCATTAACTCGAACGGCGACAGCCAGTCGCTGCCTCGGCAGTAAAGCTTCACGCCTCCTAGGGGCAGGTGCATCGGGTTTACAACAGTGGTGTTAGCCGCAATTTGTGTCAGTCTTAACAAGTGGGTGTTTTGGCTGACAAGTTAACTGTCTGTCATATTTCCGAGCACGGTTGAATTTTTTAGTTCCTGTGTGTAAACTGATTGAGCCTGGTGCTGAAGGTAAAACGACTGCTTGTTTTTACACATCAGCGTTCCCCTAGTTCCCTACTATTAATTTAATACAGGTGTATTACCAAAGTGGTATTTTTAAATTTGCAGAAATGCCACGTCGTCGTGGATGTCGATATACGCCGGACAACTTCTGCTACATCTGTGGGAAGTTCACTTTTGCCAGAAATAGGAAGAAAATTTCTTCAGTCATAAAGAAAGCATACAAACATTACTTTGGAGTAGAGGTAGGAGACCAAGATAAAGAATGGGCACCACATTTCTGTTGTGCTACATGTTACTGCAAACTAATTCAGTGGTGGAAAGGTAAAGAGAATGTGGCGTTGTTTGCTGTTCCCATGGTGTGGAGGGAGCCTAAGGACCATGTTACTGATTGTTATTTCTGTCTAACAAAAATTCAGGGTTATACAAACAAAAAGTCGAAGAGGCACATTGTTTACCCAGATCTGCCTTCAGCGAGAATGCCAGTGCAGCATTCCGACAACCTTCCAGTACCTTTAAGAGCTCGAGGTCAAATTCCGAGTGACAGTGAAATAAGTAGTACTGAAGAAATCACAGATGATGATTCTTTATATAACTGCACAAGTGAGTCATCGCCACATTTGTTAACACAGGCAGATTTAAATGGTTCAAATGGCTCTGAGCACTATGGGACTTAACAGCTATGGTCATCAGTCCCCTAGAACTTAGAACTACTTAAACCTAACTAACCTAAGGACAGCACACAACACCCAGCCATCACGAGGCAGAGAAAATCCCTGACCCCGCCGGGAATCGAACCCGGGAACCCGGGCGTGGGAAGCGAGAACGCTACCGCAAGACCACGAGATGCGGGCTTAAATGATTTAGTACGTGATCTAGGACTAAGTAAACAAAAGGCGCAGCTGCTTGGTTCAAGATTACAAGAGTATAATCTACTGCACCAAAGTACTAAAATCAGTGCGTTCAGGCACAGGGAACATGCCTTTATTTCTTATTTTTCGACTGACGAAGCACTGACATTTTGCAATGAAGTTGCTGGCCTGATGAAAGCGCTGAACTTCACTTATATTTCACAGGAGTGGAAACTTTTCATAGATGCATCGAAAACAAGTCTGAAGGGTTTTTTGCTCCATAACGGAAATAAAATACCCTCTGTTCCAGTAGATTACGCTACTTTGACAAAAGAGAATTACGAATTCGTACAAAGGATGCTAAATTCATTAAAATACAATGAACACAAATGGAAAATATGTGCAGATTTCAAGGTAATTACTATGGTACTGGGAATGCAACAAGGCTACACAAAGTATGCCTGTTTTCTTTTCGAGTGTGGTAGTCGAGACCGAAATTCTCACTACGTGAAGTAGAAATGGCCTAGACGAAGATGGAAAGTTGGCGAAAAGAATGTACAGCGTGAAAGTCTGGTAGCTCCTGAATATATACTACTTCCATCGCTTCACATCAAACTTGGCCTGATGAAACAATTCGTGAAGGCCATGGATCCAACAGGCTGTGGGTTTGCATATCTAGCTACCAAATTCCCCCGTCTTTCAGCTGCAAAAATAAAGGAAGGTGTATTTGTGGGCCCACAAATCAGGGAGCTGCAGAAAGATGCAAATTTTGAAGCATGTTTAACTGATAAAGAAAAAAACCGCATGGGACTGTTTCAAGATGGTGTCGGAAAACTTCCTCCGAAGAAGAGGAGCTGCTAACTACAAAGCAATGGTGAAGGATATGATCAAAGCATATCAGGATTTGGAGTGCAGTATGTCTTTGAAGGTAAATATGATGGACTCTCATCTGGACTACTTCACAGAGAGTTGTAGTGACGTATCGGATGAACATGGGGAAAGATTCCATAAAGACATTTCTACCATAGAAAGGCGCTATGAAGGGAAGTGGGTACCTTCTATGTTAGCAGATTATTGCTGGAATATCATTCGAGAGAAGAAAGATTCACAGTACAAGAGAAAAAAGTTATGTGCATTACAAGGCAGTGACTCATTGTTTGCCAATTTTCTGTAATTTCTCATGTCAAATAAATGCTTCAAAGTGTATACACAAAGGTTACTGTGTTATATGTTAGAGTCCACCGTCGATTAATGTGATGAACTTATAACATCATAAAGATGTGCATTTGTTTGTCGAATTTCACCTCACGTTTGCAGCACTATATCAGAAACTGAAAATAGAAATAAAATTGCGATTACTCATAAACTATCCCTGACAGAAAAAAACAAAAAACAATTTTTAATTCAGCACTCAAAGTAAAACTAGGATCACAACATTTTTTATCAGAAATAGAAAAAAAGTTTTTTTGTAGGTGTTATCAATATTTAATGAGTTATTCTTAATTTTATAATTATTATCCTGAAAAAAAGAAAAAAACATCTTATAGATGTTGGAAATAAAAAAGGATAAAAGAGTACAGATATTTTACACTGAAGCGCCAAAGAAACTGCTATAGGCATGCGTATTCAAATACAGAGATATGTAAACAGGCAGAATTCGGCGCTGTGGTCGGCAACCCCTATATAAGACAACCAGTGTCTGGCGCAGTTGTTAGATCGGTTGCTGCTGCTACACTGGCAGGTTATCAAAATTTAAGTGAGTTTGAACGTGGTGTTATAGTCGAGGCACGAGCGATGGGACACAGCATCTCCGAGATAGGTATGAAGTGGGATTTTTCCTTACGACCATTTCACGAGTGTACCGTGAATATCAGGAATATGGTAAAACATCAAATTTCGGACATCGCAGTGGCTGGATAAAGATCCTCTAAGAACGCGACCGATGACGACTGAAGAGAATTGTTCAACGTGACACAAGTGCAACCCTTCCGCAAATTGCTGCAGATTTCAGTTGTGGGCCATCAACAAGTGTCGACGTGCGAACCATTCAACGAAACATCATCGATTTGATCTTTCGGAGTCGAAGGCCCCCTCATGTACCCTTGATGACAGTACCATAGAAAGCTTTACGCCTCACCTGGACCCGTCAACACCGACATTGGACTGTTGATGACTGGAA
This sequence comes from Schistocerca cancellata, assembly GCF_023864275.1. NCBI lineage: Eukaryota > Metazoa > Arthropoda > Insecta > Orthoptera > Acrididae > Schistocerca > Schistocerca cancellata. The sequence goes on along the minus strand of NC_064630.1, from coordinate 586,875,884 downwards.
ACATGTTGCCTTGTCGCACGAGTCTCGTTTAAAATTGTATCGAGTGGATGGACGTGTACGGCAAAGGAGACAGCCTCATGAATCCGTGGACCTTGCATGTCAGCAGGGGACTGTTCAAGCTGGTGGAGGCTCTGTAATGGTGTGGGGCGTGTGCAGTTGGAGTGTTATGGGACGCTTGATACGTCTAGATATGAGTCTGACAGGTGAAATGTGCGTAAGTATCCTGTCTGAACACCTGCATCCATTCACGTCCATTGTGCATTCCGACGGACTTGGGCAATTACAGCAGGACAATTCGACACCCCACACGTTCAGAATTGCTACAGGGTGGCTCCAGGGACACTCTTCTGAGTTTAAACACTTCCGCTGGCCACCAAACTCCCCAGACATGAACATTATTGAGTATATCTTGGATGTCTTACAACGTGCTGTTCAAAAGAGTTCTCTACCCCCTTGTACTCTTTCGTATTTATGGACAATCCAGTAGGATTCATGGTGTCAGTTCCCTCCAGCACTACTTCAGACATTAGTCGAGTGCATGCCACGTCATGTTGCGGCTCTTCTGCGTGCCCGCAGGGGCCCTACACGATATTAGGCATATCAGTTTCTTTGGCTCTTCAGTGTATTTATATTATTGTATCTGTATTTTTGACAAGTATACTGTGTAACGTTGGAGCACAGCACGAATCTGTGTGTTACTAATTATAGAAAAATGGAAGATAATAATTTATGCGACATATAGTCCTTATGACGAACGCCGAATTTTTGTGTGTGGACGTACAGTGTTCTAAAGATATCTATTGCAAAGCAAACTAAGTTTACGTTCATAAAAAGTTCTCGGCCTTCACAGAATTTCGTGGTATTTCACACATATCTGTTGTTACAAATACGTGGGAATGTACCGGCAGCGAGACTGGGTATACAGCCCTTGCGCTTATGAATCAAAGGGCTTAAACGCTCGGCTGGCAGCTTCTAGAATGCTGGTTACTATACGAAGTACATAAGCACCCCTAAAATTTACAAACTCAATTTTCTCGAAAAAGACCTAGGTGCATCCTGTACAATCTGTCAATATGAATAGCCAATAGCCAATAGCCAACTTACCATCCAATATGTTTGATCGTTTCTGCAGCATCTCTAAATCGCTAAGGTTCGTATGAGCTTGGTGTTATTCAAGACCCCCATATCTAGGCTTGACAAGCGTGTTGCGTGCCACTCTACGGTTCCTCTAACCTCACTGACCGCTTGCTCCACCTGCATTATCGATGGATTCAGTACTTGGACACCATCATCATCCGCTGTACCGAATACCGTTTTCAATATCTTTCCCCCTTGGTATGCAATTCCGAAAATGATTCCTGTAATTTTCGCACTTTATTCCTGATCTTCCATACCTCTATTGTTGTTCGTAGCGACCACTTATGACTAGTTACTAATATATCTGGCTGCCGTGAACACAGTACCCCCGACTGCAAGGTCTGGATCGTTAAACGTTGAGGTCGGGCTCCACTGCTGTTATTACAGATCAGCAACCCCATGGCTATCATCCAGCATGTCCACATACGTTCTGACCCTGCGAAGAAAAGGAACGAAACATTAGTGTACAACCTCTTTTCCACTACAAGTTACTACAACATTATACAACATCCTCAGCATCTCTTTGTAATGGTACTTGAATTACGCAACCATTACGGCACCTCAACTTAACCTCTCGATACCAGCAGTATTCTACTGTGTTTCTGTAAAGTAGTTAACATATTTCTGAGACAACATTCAGATTTGATTTCATTAATGTAGAGGTACTTTGATAAATCGATATGTTTATGTTGCAATGATATTATTCTTATGTGTATTCTTTCTTTTGTCACTATGATCTTTGTCGTACTTGTAACTCTGATTTTTGGGCGCGTAAGCGATTATTAGTTAGTTAGTTAGAGAGTCGGACCTTGAGAAAGTCAAGTCTTGGACGTCATGTTGGAAATACGCATAACGTAGTCAGCTTATAAAATGTGAACTTTTAACAGTGAGGAAGATGTGTTCAAGTATGTTCTGTATTATGAAGTGATGTTTTGTGTGTTACGCGATATTGCAACAAAAGCAATAAAAAGGAAGTGTAGCTTAAATTCGGAGTGCTGATTATTTTTTTACATCACCGTTGTTCTAGCTTTCTAAGGTTTAATATTCAAGAATGGTTTGTGAAACACATCTACAAAACTTTTGAATATAGCAAAATAAAACATAGGCCTCTTTGCATCCAAGCTCGCATGCAAAGAGGCCTAGGTTTTATTCTGTGACAAAAGAAAGAATACACATAAGAATAATATCATTGCAACATAAACATATCGATGTATCAAAGTACCTCTACATTAATGAAATCAAATCTGAATGTTGTCTCAGAAATATGTTAACTACTTTACAGAAACACAGTAGAATATTGCTGGCATCGAGAGGTTAAGTTGAGGTGCAGTAATGGTTGCGTAATTCAAGTACCATTACACCTTACAATTCACTCTGCCCATATTGAATTCTCTGTAAAAAAAAAATAGTCTCCCCCATACAATGACAAAACCAAAACAACAAACAAGAAAAACGCAACTATTATCGGACCCATCAAAACGCGAGAAAAAGAGAAAAAAAAACCACACACACACACACACACACACACAAAACGCAAATCATCCGTTGATACGAAAACACAAAATGTAAACATGTCATACAATATTACACATACAATAATTTACTGCCTCCATGACCATACGGAACGTTATGCGTCCACTGTTGTCCTTCCCCCTAGACCTTCTTCTTCCGTTTGCTTTGCCTAGCTTCTGCAATCGGGTCACTTCCTTGTAATTGAGGTAATCCGTCCACCATTCCTTTAAAAGGCTTTACTCTACTCACGGGGATAATGGATGTTTTTGTTGGCAGCTGCACTTTAACATTCACAGTTGAAGTCATCGCCATGACTTGGTATGGACCGTGGTATTTCGTCAAGAGTTTTTTCGTCTTTCCCTTAGGTGTATATGGATTCGTGATTAATACCCACTGACCTACCCTGTACCGTGGTAAAGGTCCCAACCGCTTACTCGGTTCTTCCTGCCTCTCTAAAGTTTTCGTATTGGCCTTCTGTACCTTCTTCTAGACTTCCAGTATTGTTCATGCAAATTCCCTCACTGCGTCCCCTTTAACTCCAGATTTCGGGCATAGAATGTCAAATGGCGATGGCATCTTTCCTCCATAGACCACCTCGAACGGTGACATTCCGAGCCCCGAATTTATTTTAATGTTATAACTCGATACCACGTATGGAAGATAAATGTCCCAGTTATCATGGTTTCCATTCACATAATAACTTAACATTTTCTCAATAGTCCTATGTACTCACTCCGTTCTCCCATTCGCCTGCGGATGAAATGGACTGGTCCATTATTTTTTAATTCTCAATAGACGACACAAGTGTGACATTAGTTCGGACATGAAATTCGTTCCCTGATACGTAATTATGGTTTCAGGCATCCCAAACTTCAGTAACCAGCTATTGATTAAAGCTTTTGCTACCGTACTTGATGGTTGGTCTGGTATTGCGACCATGGCTAGAAACCGCAAAAAGTGAACAATTATAGTTAAAACGTAATGATTCCCTGCCGGTGTTTTGTTGTATGGCCCGCCCGCAAATATCTAGCCCGATAAACTCGAATGGTTTCAAAGCTTCTGGTAACCGTTGCAATGGAATTCTTGCGCGCCGCACATCTGCTCACAGAGCACATTGCACACAATTTGCTACGTATTGTTCCACATCCCTTCTCCGGGTGCGCCACCAAAGTCGTTCTGCTACTCGTCTTCCCGTTGCTCGACGACCACCATGTCCTGAGAGACTTCCTCTCTCGAACTCTTTGGTACCACTACCCGTGGTCCGTACTTGGTAACTCTACACAACAAATTTCCCTCCACAATGAATTCTAAAGCCATGGCACTCATCCGCTGCTTGTGCCGTTTGCATTCCGCGATACTCTTACACATTACTTCTAATGCGTCTAACTTGCGACTTAATGCATCTGCATTCCCATGTATCTTCCCTGGCTTATGAATTACTTCAAAGTCAAATTCACTTAATTTTAGAGCCCACGTGTTAATCGGCTTAACGCAGCATGATCCGTCACGACCTTAAACTTCCTACCATAAAGGTAACAACAAAAATACGTTACTCCATATATTACAGCCAACATCTGCTTTTCCGTTGTGGAATAATTCCGCTCTGCCCTATTTAACTGCCTAGAAGCATACGCCACCGGATGCTCCTGTCCATTCACCATTTGCCCCAAAACAGATCCTACTGCGCCATTTGAAGCGTCACACGATAAGATGAAATCTTCTTCAAAATTCGGAAACACCAACACTGGACCAGGAACTAATCTCATCTGTAATTTATCAAAAGCTTCCTGACATTCTTCCGTCCATTGAAATTTAAGCCTTTTTGTTAAAAGCTTTGTTAACTGCTCGGCTATTTTAGCAAAATCTTTTACAGATTTACGATAATATGAACTTAACCCAATATACGATTGTAATTGCTTCGTTGTACGTGGTGTCGGAAAATTTTGAACTGTCTCTGTTAACCGAGGATCGGTTTGAACCCCTTGTTCACTGATTACATGACCTAAATATTTGGCCGGCCGGAGTGGCCGAGCGGTTCTAGGCGCTACAGTCTGGAACCGCGCGACCGCTACGGTCGCAGGTTCGAATCCTGCCTCGGGCATGGATGTGTGTGATGTCCTTAGGTTAGTTAGGTTTAAGTAGTTCTAAGTTCTCGGGGACTGATGACCTCAGAAGTTACGTCCCATAGCGCTCTGAGCCATTTGAACCTAAATATTTGATCTGCGTTTGCGGAAAATTACATTTTTCTAAACTTAATATTAACCGTGCCGACCGCACTCTTCTAAAGACTTCTCTTAAACGCGATACATTTTCTAGTACATCCTTCGAAAATACGACAGTGTCATCTAGGTAAACAATACATGTCTTTGGTTTCAATCCCCTTAAAATTCCATCTAATAATAGCTGAAAAGTTGCCGGTGCATTCTTCAACCCGAACGGCATATGTATATACTGCCCCAAGGAACAGTAAAAGCTGTCTTTGGCCTATTCTCTGTCACTACTTCCAACTGATGGTATCCACTCCGTAAATCCATCATCGTAAAATACTTACATTGCCCCAGATTGTCCAATGTGTTCGTGATATTCGGAATCGGATATACGTCCGAAATGGCTTTCGCATTCAGAAACCTATAATCACAACAAAACCTATATTTCCTTGTACCATCGCCGGCCGTGGTGACCGAGCGGTTCTAGGCGCTTCAGTTCGAAACTGCGCTGTTGCTACAGTCGCAGGTTCGAATCCTGCCTCGGGCATGGATGTGTGTGATGTCCTTAAGTTAGTTAGGTTTAAGTAGTTCTAAATCTAGGGAACTGATTACCTCAGATGTTAAGTCCCCTAGTGCTTGGAGCCATTTGAATTTGAACCTTGTACCATCCACCGACTTCTTAAGGACCAGAACTACATTGCTTGAATATGGACTATCACTATGCTGTATGATTTCATCCTGTAATTTTTCTATAAACTCCTCTAGTAGCGGTTGCATATGATGTGCTGTCCTATATAGTTTCCTGAACACTAGTGTATTATCCTCCATTGGTATATGATGCTTCGTAATCAGTGTTGCCGGTAACCTACCCTCCGTTCCGAATAAATCGCTAAACGTCAATAATAATTCCTCCATTCGACCCTGTCGTCTCCCTGCAAATGCTGTAATTTTCCCCTTAATTGCGCTGCATCGACGTTTTGCTCGTGGCTCACCTGTAAATTCTCCCTATCGAGGTCATCTTCATCAAAAACCCCCAACGTGGCCAATAACAACCCTTTCGACGAGCTAAAATCCACTTTGCCGAAGTTATCTATACTTACAGAAACTCTATAATCTCTTTCCACATAACTTGCGTGAGCTAAACTCCTCCACACAGAACAGTGCACATTATCCAAGTCCTCATTATTTGAGAGTGGCTCCACCATGTACAACGTCTCCTTTGGTAAGCCTGTATTTATCGAAACCCAAACTACCTTCCCTGTACCTGCCGGTATGTTATCCTGCTGATCGACCTTTAATGGATCCGTTCACAGTTTAGCTGGCGTCACCTCCATGTTAAGTGCGCCTTGCTACATTCGTCCATTTGCAATTTCCCCATGCTAAACATTGATGCACCGAGTTCCACTGTTTGTTGCCGAAGATCTATCCTCGCACGATGTTTGTCAAGGAAGTCGAGTCCGAGAATCACAGAATACCTCTCACCCACACATGGTAACACTTCTGCCTGCTTACGAAACTTAGTTCCTGCGATCACGAATTGAAGTACCGTCGTACCCAATGACTCCACATTATTATCTCCCACCCCACGTAACCTATAACGTGGTGGCTCAAGCGTTCTTCTGCTAACCAGGTCCAGACTAATAATAGACACGTGTGGCCCCACATGAACCAGAAACCTTTGTTCCCTCCCGTTCACCAAGCCTAATAAGCAGCATACTGTCTGTGCACCCACAAGTTCATTACCTAATTTCACTGGGACCGCCCTCAGACGGTTGAAGCAATCCCATTCCTATTTAACGGCTGCTGCCGCCGAGGTTCCCCCCTACTTTTACTCCTGCAGTTCACTGCCCGATGACCCATTTTCCCACACGAGTAACACTACAACTGACGCTGATATTGCCTCCTAATGTACCCTACCTGGCCGCAACCAAAACAATTTTCGCTGCCAGGACTCTATGCTCCACCCTTTGCTTCGTCTCATAATCTACCTCCTCTATGCATGTGGCACCCATTAGAGCCACTGCAAGATCACTGGGATTCTCCATTCTCACCCAATGTGACACCTTCTGCGGTAGTCCCCACAAAAACACATCTAACACCCTTTTCTCGGCCTCTTGTAACAGCACTTTATTAGTCTCCCCATTCTGTGACAGTTCGAACGTCTGTACATTCCGAGAAAACCACCACAGTCTCATTTTTTTCATAACTAACGCACTTATTTTTTCCCGAAAAAGCCTGGTTCTATTCTGCTTTTGGTACCTCTGGCTTAACCCAGCCTCAAGCTCTGAAAACCGCCCCACATTGTTCAGCGTTTCATGGTACAATGTGTACGACTTGGCATCCCCTATCAAGCTGCCGTCATCAAGGTCGCCCACCGATGTAAGTCGGCCGCGCTCTCCTGGTCGCTGCCCGCGCCGCTCCACTGCCCGCGATTCTGGAGGCTGCTACAGTCCCTGGACCTCGCCACCCTCCACCCAGTTGGCCTGTGCTGTCCGACTATGGGACGAAGATGGGTGTACTGGTCACCCGTGGCCCTCGGACCACCACTGCTCCCGGGAGAGGACCGGACTCGAACCCGCGCCCTCCTGGACACTGTGCCATAACTTGCCTCTAGTGGTTCTTGCCAGATGGCAACACCCGCCACCATCTCTGGCGCTGTCGCAGCGCTGCTGCGCCTTCCGCAGGGTACGCCTTGCCCGGACCCCGGTACGTCACGTGGGAAGCGAACGTGGCCCGTACACTCGAGTGGAACCGAGCCCCTCCTGGATCCGCTGCAGACTGCTGTCACTGCTCTCCTTCAGGCAGACTGTGCGATTTCCAAGTTCCAGACTGCCTTTCCATCCTACCCCGTTTTGTGTCCCCGGAGGCGCAATATAGCCTGAACAAGTACATAGAAAACACAAGTTTATGCAGAATACTTAATAACATTACTGCCAGACTGACACCTATCAGCAGAGTCCAGCACAGATCTGTCCCGACGCTCGACTGACCTGTCACACTCTGTCCCCAGCTAAAATTGCCTGTATGTTTACATTGGTTTCTTCCTCACTTCTGACGTAGTGTCAGAGAGAGACAGAAACTACGGCAGGGATAAATTCCCACACGTCAGCCACTTGCAAACGGCCACTCTTGGCTGTGGCCTAGTGCCCCATCTAATACATCGCAATAACTTAAAGCATCACTGCAGTTTCCTGCCTCGTTGTTGCTCCACTCAAAACCAATCGTGCGTGCAATACTGCTGTCGCAGCTCCGCGCCCGCGAGTGCCTTGTTTACCTTGCCTGCCCTGCTGACAGTCGACTGTTACCACACTCTGCCAGCAGGCCCAGATTTCATCGCCCAACCGCGCCTTCGTTTAATTTTGATAAAATTTCCCTTTCCCTCGACTAGGACTGACACTAGAGCAGCATTGTGAAAGTGTTGCTGGTGCAGGATTTTGTGCACGAACTGATCTCTCGATCGGCTGCTACCATAGTCCACTAACGCCAAATTTCGCCGCACTATCCTAACAGATACGTTCGTCGTACGTCCCACAAGGATGTCTGCGGTTATTCCATGCAGCATTACTTGTCTGTTACCACTGACAACTCTACGCAGAAGCCATTCCTCTCAATCGTTAAGTGAAGGCATTCGGCCACTACGTGTCAGTGATGTGAGGTAATACACAACATTTGGTGCTCTCAGCACACTCTCTGGCTGCAGCTAATATTCTCCTTTAATTCTTGTCGTGCGGCCGTAATCACATTGGAAACCTTTCTACATCAGTTACCTGAGTACAAATGACGGGGCCGCCAATGCGCTACCCTTTTATACCTTGTGTATGCGATACTACACCCATCTGTATGTGTGCATGTCGCTATTCCGTACTTTTGTCACCTTAGTACATGTCTCTACATTTTGTTATTTACAGATTAAAAACAGTATCTCTTTTTTAAACTGGCGCATTATCTACCTACGCTGTTTTTCTGTAGAAACATGCGAGAGAAAATCAAAAAGTAAAGAGACTTTTGCAATATCTCGGCGCAGGGCTTGGTAACACCGATAATATCCAAGGCTGAAGTATTCTCGTGTGCAAAACTGCTGCACAAGGAGTCACTCTTGTAGCAGAGCGTGAAACATGACATCTTCATTGTGGATTTGCACCAAGGAGGAAATGAGTGCAGTGATTCGCTTTTTATTTGTGGAAGGTGTTAAACCTGCGGAAATTATTCGTCGAATGCAAGCGCAGTATTGTGACAGCTGTTTATCGAGAAGCAAGATCTACGAATGCACAGAGCGCTTCAAACGGGGAAGAATTTCTGTATGTGACGAGGAAAGATCGGGCAAGCCATCGATGTCAACAACTCAGGACCATTTTGAACTCGGTGAGGGTATGGTGTGGAAAACAGACGAATCGCAGTGGACGAAATCGCGAATACTTTATACATCAGCTGTGGCTTAGCGTTTTCAATCTTAGGCGACAGGCTACATTTTTGGAAAGCGTGTGCAAGGTGAGAATCGAAAGAATAATCAGCGCAGCATCAGGGGCAAGCATTTGGCCCGTTGTCATCGTTAAGGACATGGATTTTTACAGAAAATCGTTACTGTAGGCAAAATGTGGGTGCATCATCACGAAACGGAAAGTACGACTGCGAACGTGGTTTGGAAACACTCAGAAGTTAAAAAAATTAAACGTCAATCATTAGCTGGACTCATTACGCCAACACTGTTCTGGGACATGGAAGATATAGTAACTGTTCATTTCATCCAAAGAGGCGAAACTGTGAACAGTGAGAACTATTGTGATGCGTTGCGAACTAAACTGAAACCTGCACTCAGATGCAAATGTCGCAGAAGTCTGCGAAATCTGTCACCCTGCAGCAGGATAACTCTCGGCCACATTCTGCTGAATGGACGGCCGAAACAATTAAGTAGTTGGGATTCGATTTGCTGAAACATCCGCCATACAGTCTAGACCTCGCTCCAAGCGATTTCCATATGTTTGAGCCATTGAAGGAAGCACTCAGAGGAAGAAGATTGCAACAAACGCAGAAGCCTTTGATGTGGTGTAAAACTGGGGTGCAAACAAAAAACTTTGTTCGGCGGAATCCAAAAAAAATTGTGGAACGTTGGACAAAGTGCGTTGATATGCAGTGAGGTTACGTAGAAAAATAATGTATGTTTCAGTTTTCTTTCATTAGAATAAATATTCGTTTTTTCAAAAGTCCCTTTGCTTTTAGATTTCCACCCGTAAAATATAAAGGGCGTAACCAGAATGACCGCAGAAGATGCTTTAAAAGCAAAAGCGAAGATGAGCGTATAAACGAACGTAGTAAAGGTTACGCGCCTACATTTTAAAGGTTTTCTTAATTAAATATATTTTAGCCATCTTTATTGGTATACTATAAGTAACATTCCTTTCAGGAGGGATCAGTACAAACCACGGAGAACAGCAAATGGAATTTTAGATTATTATTTCCGAAGTTATTAGTCTCTGCGGTGAAAAATGTTCCTGGAACCACAGTGGCCGGATAATGTTGAGATTCGGCGATTAATTTGGCCACGAGAGGTACTGAATTTCGTTTCAAGTTATTTAAACTGTGCCTCAATGGCTGTGTATTTTGTAACAAATCGGTTCCTAATATAGGGAGTGCTTTCATGTATTAATTACTCATCAGCAGGAATTTTAATTTTAACAAGTTTGAAATACGTCAGAGATGAAATTAGAGATCAATATAGCAACGGAGTAATTAAATCGTTGCGGCTGTTTCTGATTATGCTGGCTGACCTTTGCGAACACTTTGTGGCTGCTCCGTGTATAAGCATCTACCGTAGTTGCCTGTCATGACCAGAAAGTGTATTTACTTAAACTCACTTTAAAAAGAGTTCTTCGCCCGTCACAGTTTTTTACAGTGTGAATGGAAACTCATAACGACTTTTGGGTAAAAAATTTTTAACATTATGTCCTGTAGAGCCAAGAAGACAAGTCAACTACAAAACCTTTTTCGACTAATCAGGAATCCGCGATTTGTGGTTGTGGCTTCACAGCCAAAATTAACGAATTTTCCAGCATATGAAGACAAATAATTACTAAACGACAGTGAAGCAACAGTCAAAAAATAACACTATTAGAATATTATAAAAGGACTTGTACGAGTATGAAAAGCTCTCTTGTTCTTTTATTAACTTGCTCTCTTGTTATTTGTGCTCTTGCTTTCTTGCCATTAGATCTTGAATGGAATCAGGTTTTTTTCGCTTAGCTGTACTGATAAACTGAGTCTGATTTGCGTCTGTAAGCTGAATGTTCATTAAAGCATAAAATAATAAATAGCGTATTACGACTACGTTATATGAAGATCCTCCTCCATTTTGTATAAAAAGGAAAAATAGATTTCATTCATTAAAAGTGAGGAAATTAAATACGGAAGCCTTCGTTTGGTTCGGTATTATTTTATAAGCCATTTCGTGTGTAATTATTATCTGGATATAAATTCATTAAAACCTATAGTCATTTATTTCTCTCGAAGTTCGATGATTGAGGCGTTGACACGGGGAAGGGAGTAAGTCACGAAAAGCAAATTTGACACAATGAAATACGAATTTGTACTTACAAAATGGTTACAGAAACTCCAAATTAACTTTACAGATATACACTCCTGGAAATTGAAATAAGAACACCGTGAATTCATTGTCCCAGGAAGGGGAAACTTTATTGACACATTCCTGGGGTCAGATACATCACATGATCACACTGACAGAACCACAGGCACATAGACACAGGCAACAGAGCATGCACAATGTCGGCACTAGTACAGTGTATATCCACCTTTCGCAGCAATGCAGGCTGCTATTCTCCCATGGAGACGATCGTAGAGATGCTGGATGTAGTCCTGTGGAACGGCTTGCCATGCCATTTCCACCTGGCGCCTCAGTTGGACCAGCGTTCGTGCTGGACGTGCAGACCGCGTGAGACGACGCTTCATCCAGTCCCAAACATGCTCAATGGGGGACAGATCCGGAGATCTTGCTGGCCAGGGTAGTTGACTTACACCTTCTAGAGCACGTTGGGTGGCACGGGATACATGCGGACGTGCATTGTCCTGTTGGAACAGCAAGTTCCCTTGCCGGTCTAGGAATGGTAGAACGATGGGTTCGATGACGGTTTGGATGTACCGTGCACTATTCAGTGTCCCCTCGACGATCACCAGTGGTGTACGGCCAGTGTAGGAGATCGCTCCCCACACCATGATGCCGGGTGTTGGCCCTGTGTGCCTCGGTCGTATGCAGTCCTGATTGTGGCGCTCACCTGCACGGCGCCAAACACGCATACGACCATCATTGGCACCAAGGCAGAAGCGACTCTCATCGCTGAAGACGACACGTCTCCATTCGTCCCTCCATTCACGCCTGTCGCGACACCACTGGAGGCGGGCTGCACGATGTTGGGGCGTGAGCGGAAGTCGGCCTAACGGTGTGCGGGACCGTAGCCCAGCTTCATGGAGACGGTTGCGAATGGTCCTCGCCGATACCCCAGGAGCAACAGTGTCCCTAATTTGCTGGGAAGTGGCGGTGCGGTCCCCTACGGCACTGCGTAGGATCCTACGGTCTTGGCGTGCATCCGTGCGTCGCTGCGGTCCGGTCCCAGGTCGACGGGCACGTGCACCTTCCGCCGACCACTGGCGACAACATCGATGTACTGTGGAGACCTCACGCCCCACGTGTTGAGCAATTCGGCGGTACGTCCACCCGGCCTCCCGCATGCCCACTATACGCCCTCGCTCAAAGTCTGTCAACTGCACATACGGTTCACGTCCACGCTGTCGCGGCATGCTACCAGTGTTAAAGACTGCGATGGAGCTCCGTATGCCACGGCAAACTGGCTGACACTGACGGCGGCGGTGCACAAATGCTGCGCAGCTAGCGCCATTCGACGGCCAACACCGCGGTTCCTGGTGTGTCCGCTGTGCCGTGCGTGTGATCATTGCTTGTACAGCCCTCTCGCAGTGTCCGGAGCAAGTATGGTGGGTCTGACACACCGGTGTCAATGTGTTCTTTTTTCCATTTCCAGGAGTGTATTTACAGCAAGCTGTCACATTTGTGTAAAAAAACATAATTATTGTGTTGAAAGATTGTGTAAAATGCTTGATATTTAATGACCACGTAGTACACCATCGCCAGGAAGTCTCTTTTTAGCTTCACCAATGATGGGCCTTTGTCCAGCTGGTGGTAGAGAACGAACTGCAGAAATGTTCTCGACAGATTTACGCTTTCTCAAAACATTGTTCTCCCTTCACGGTTCCATTTTATTGCACGAATCTTTTATTTCTATGATGGACTGCTTAACCCTCACAATTCTAATCCAAGAAGCAGAACTGATCTTCACTAGTGCTGTATACAGTAAAGTATCCCATACCGGGATGAAATAATGGAAATCTTTTTCCGTCATCTGTGCGACATTCTCCGGTTGTAAATTCTTTGCTTCTCGAATATGTCACTTATTTCGTCAGGAGTCATTGGTTGTGAAACCTTCTTTCTCTTCTCTATTACGCCGAAATCTCGGTCATAAGGGATGTACGACTGCGCCGATACTAGATATTTCAAATTTATGTTATCAATCACATTGTTTACCACGGCGTAGATTAAAGCAACTAAAACCATGCGATCTTTATTTTGGCCAGAGCAGTTGTACAGTGACAGAGTCAGTGACCGATATTTATCTTCTGCTCAAAGCAGGATCTTCAATATAACGCATCCTTCTTTGTTTTATCGGACCATGTTGATAAAACCAAAAAGAAAATTACCTTGACTTACCCAATTTTACTTCCAAAACTCTGAGTGCAGCTTCTGTACATCATTCTCTTCAAAACTATACGTAGTTATGTTTGCATTTACAAGTAGCGTTTATAAAAGAAGTACACAAATTAGTTAGGTCATAATCAAACACATAACTAGGTGTAATCACTTAATTTAATCAAGTACATTTCATTCCAGATGGAAAATATGACTTACCAGTTTGTATGAACAGGTTTCGGAGGCACATTGTTCTACTAACAATTCCTAGTAACGTTAATCCTACTAACAACTACTAGTAAAGTTAATACCGAATCAATAACACAATAATGAACGGTTGGTCACAGAGTAAAAGCTGGTAAAAATGGCTCTGAGCAATATGGGACTTAACATCTGAGGTCATCAGTCCCCTAGAGCTTAGAACTACTGAAACCTAACTGACGTAAGGACATCACACACATCCATGCCCGAGGCAGGATTCGAACCTGCGACCGTAGCAGTCCCGCGGTTCCGGACTGCAGCGCCAGAACCGCTAGACCACCGCGGCCGGCATCCACACTTCCTTACGATAGTTAGCTAAGGCTCTATACCCACTATTAATTGTGATATTTGATGATTTCACACAGTTTAAGGTCATCTAAATTATGTCTCGTAAAAATAAAATTCTCTCTTGTATGCGGCAAAAGCTGGTACTCGGTGGCTTATTGACTTACTCACATATCAATGCCAGCACAAGGGATGTTACCGCAAGGACCATCTTGTATCGTATCATTCTGCATTCGGCTATTCCTATGCCACTGACGACATGTGGGTGAAAAATCTAAAAAATGATTTGTTTTGACTTACTACCTTTCCCAAGACAGTGTCTCAGTTTTTCTGAGTGCAGTTGTTACGAAAGTAAACTTAAATTCTTTTCATGGTCACTAAAATGCCAAACGAAGTGTTTGCAAGCTATGTGCCGTAGCTATTTTGCAGTTTCAAAAATAAATGAAAGTTTACAGTATTATTATCGTTCTTGATTATTACGAATGTACATAATAGCATTAGGCTCCAGTTTTCTTATAACATTACTGTCAAACAAAGTTTTCAGAATGAGTTCATGTAATAGTTCATGCTAGTGAAATCAGATACAGAACATAAAGCAAATTTTACGTAATTACAAGTGGTAATGGCCCCTGTTATGTTGCACATCGCAGCGAGATATTCAGTTTTCTAATGTGTTCCCATACAGTTTCACTTGAAAGAGGTATTCTCTTGCTTGCGCTGCTCGACTTTGGCTATTTGTTGGGGATTTGGTAGGTGATAGGCTATCGCTCTCACCTGCAAGTTATTTCTGACAGACGGTACTCCTCAGTCAGTTCCCTGGACAATCGGATAACGGACTCCATAACATACAGGCTGGAGTAAAACAACGTGATAATACGGCCAGTTCAGGGCAGAGGGTATCTGATAGAGCAAAATTTGCCGTATAACCACAGTTCGCAAATGGCCCGCAGTGGAGCTGCAGGCATGAAACAACAAGCAATCAGCGGCGACCATGCTGTTCTTCGGAAGGGTGTGCCAAACATATCATCGGCGATGTAAAACTTGTAGCTGTGCTACGTTCAGGAATTTCGGGAATGGGTTGTTAAAATCTGATGTGAGAGAAAAGAGTGTATAAAAGACGATGTAGGCTTTCACGGCCAGTATTGTCTTCACTTAAAACTTCCGGGCTGATATGTGTGTATCGTGTATCTGATGCGGGATGTCGGTACCAGCCCGATATTCGCCTAGTGAGACGTGGAAAACCGCCTAAAAACACATCCAGACTAGCCAGCGCAACGGCCCTCATCGTTGATTCTCCGGGCGCGTCAACAACGAGATCCAGCGCGCTTCCCCCGTGTCTCGGGAGGGAGCAGGAGTTCGACAACGTTGCATTTACGATCTATGCTTATTATCTGTAAAATTATGCTCAATTCGACGCCCACTACGCTGATCTGACCACTTTATCACGTTTTCTTTTTCATGCACCCTGTATACACTGACGGAAAAAAATCTCAGCACCATGAAGAAGTTGTAGGAGATAATCGATAGTTGGTAGGCGTATTCCTGCATCTGAAAAATGACGTCTATTCAAATCTCGCACCAGTCGCATAAGAGTGGTGCTGTGGCGTTCTCCACCAGACATCACGGCGCCTAGAGTATCAGCAACCAAAGTGACAGCCTGCAGCCGCCGGTTGCCCACTTAGCAGGAACACCGAAGCACTATACAACCGACAGGCAATATTGATGAACGGCCACAACAACAACAACAACAACAACACAGCAAAGACACCACGGCCACCAGGGGCCACTACCTGCCGACATAAACATAAGGAAGAGGTCGCTGCAGATTTCAGAACTACAGTCCTGGAAATGGAAAAAAGAACACATTGACACCGGTGTGTCAGACCCACCATACTTGCTCCGGCCACTGCGAGAGGGCTGTACAAGCAATGATCACACGCACGGCACAGCGGACACACCAGGAACCGCGGTGTTGGCCGTCGAATGGCGCTAGCTGCGCAGCATTTGTGCACCGCCGCCGTCAGTGTCTGCCAGTTTGCCGTGGCATACGGAGCTCCATCGCAGTCTTTAACACTGGTAGCATGCCGCGACAGCGTGGACGTGAACCGTATGTGCAGTTGACGGACTTTGAGCGAGGGCGTATAGTGGGCATGCGGGAGGCCGGGTGGACGTACCGCCGAATTGCTCAACACGTGGGGCGTGAGGTCTCCACAGTACATCGATGTTGTCGCCAGTGGTCGGCGGAAGGTGCACGTGCCCGTCGACCTGGGACCGGACCGCAGCGACGCACGGATGCACACCAAGACCGTAGGATCCTACGCAGTGCCGTAGGGGACCGCACCGCCACTTCCCAGCAAATTAGGGACACTTTTGCTCCTGGGGTATCGGCGAGGACCATTCGCAACCATCTCCATGAAGCTGGGCTACGGTCCCGCACACCGTTAGGCCGTCTTCCGCTCACGCCCCAACATCGTGCAGCCCGCCTCCAGTGGTGTCGCGACAGGCGTGAATGGAGGGACGAATGGAGACGTGTCGTCTTCAGCGATGAGAGTCGCTTCTGCCTTGGTGCCAATGATGGTCGTATGCGTGTTTGGCGCCGTGCAGGTGAGCGCCACAATCAGGACTGCATACGACCGAGGCACACAGAGCCAACACCCGGCATCATGGTGTGGGGAGCAATCTCCTACACTGGCCGTACACCACTGGTGATCGTCGAGGGGACACTGAATAGTGCACGGTACATCCAAACCGTCATCGAACCCATCGTTCTACTATTCCTAGACCGGCAAGGGAACTTGCTGTTCCAACAGGACAATGCACGTCCGCATGTATCCCGTGCCACCCAACGTGCTCTAGAAGGTGTAAGTCAACTACCCTGGCCAGCAAGATCTCCGGATCTGTCCCCCATTGAGCATGTTTGGGACTGGATGAAGCGTCGTCTCACGCGGTCTGCACGTCCAGCACGAACGCTGGTCCAACTGAGGCGCCAGGTGGAAATGGCATGGCAAGCCGTTCCACAGGACTACATCCAGCATCTCTACGATCGTCTCCATGGGAGAATAGCAGCCTGCATTGCTGCGAAAGGTGGATATACACTGTACTAGTGCCGACATTGTGCATGCTCTGTTGCCTGTGTCTATGTGCCTGTGGTTCTGTCAGTGTGATCATGTGATGTATCTGACCCCAGGAATGTGTCAATAAAGTTTCCCCTTCCTGGGACAATGAATTCACGGTGTTCTTATTTCAATTTCCAGGAGTGTATTTTCACACATCAAACCACGTGATGGAAAATAGTTCCGAGGTACTTATCCGCCGAAGCGCTATAAAGGCTGGCGCTCGGCCGCACATCGGTGATCTCCAGAACGCCTATGACCGGGTCTGGCATCCCGGGCTCCTTTTCAAACTCCAGACCTATGCTCTCCCCATCAACTTCGTCCATCTCGTTGCTTCCTTCCTCTCCCATCGTCCCTCCAATGTGACTATCCACAATTCCAACTCCTGTACTTTCTACCCCTCTGCCGGCGTGCCCCAAGGTTCTGTCCTTTCCCCTCTCCTCTATCTCCTGTACACTGCTGATATGCCCAAACCTCCCCCTCCTGTTCATCTTCTCCAGTTCGCTGATGACACCGCCTTCCTAGCCCTTTATCGTACCTTTCAACGGTCCCAACGTACCCTCCAAACCCACCTTGACAAATTCACCGCTTGGTGCAACCAGTGGTTCCTCCGTGTTAATCCCTCCAAGACCCAGGCGATCATCATAGGCCGCACCACCCGCTCATTCCGCCTCCAAGATTTCTACCTCACCATTTATGGCCGTCCTATCCACCTCACTCCTACCCTCAAATACCTTGGCCTCACACTCGACTGCCACCTCACCTGGACTCCCCATCTCCTTACATTCCAAAACAAAGCTCACAACCGCCTCCGCCTCCTGAAACGCCTGTCCGGCCGGACATGGGGTCTGCATCCTTCCACCATCGTCCACACCTACAAATCCATGATCTGCCCCATCCTTTGTTATGCCAGCATCGCTTGGATTTCCGCCCCTCCCCGGTTCTATAAATCCCTCCAAATCCTCGAACGCCATGCACTCCGCATTGCCTTCCGCATCCGCCTTCTGTCCCCCACGCGCATCCTCTATGACCTCAACCCCTTCCCCCACCTTCTCCTTTTCCTTGAACACATCCGCACACTATATATTGTCGCCGCCTTGATCCCCCTCACCCCCTGGTGTCTCCCTTCCTCTCCACTCCCAACCAGTTGCCGCGCCTTTACTGTTGTGTCCCTCCCTCTCTCCATCTCCACACCCTCCATCTCCTTTCCCAACACAACTTCCACCGTCTACCCCTCCCGGATGATGAGCTTCGCCCTGACATCTACCCTTCCTACCAACTCTAACCCCCTCTTCCTGCCTCCTCCTCAGGGCTCCCTCTCCTCCCCCTCCCTCCTTCTGAGCGGATTTCCCCTCCTACTCCCCCTCCATCTCTTGTGCCTTCTTTCAGTGTCTCTGCGCTCCCTCCTGCCCTGTCTTCCCTTTTCCTCTCCCGCCCCATGTGTCTCCTGCCTCTTCGTGAACCCACAGTTGCCCCTCCTCTCTTCATCCCGCCGCTTCCCCAGCTACCCCATGCTCTCCCCTCCTTTTCCATCCTCTCTGACCTTTCCCTCGGCAGGTCCCACCTGGTAGTTTTATTCTTCGTCGTGTGTGCTCCAAGTGGATTTTAAGTGTGTTGTTTCGGAGTGTTTTTAATACTGTGGTCAACTTTTAACCTGTTCATGCGCATCCAGTGTCTTGTCTGTGTTTTAAGAATCGCCAACTGTGTTTTTTTAACTTTCTGGTGACTTTTTTAACTGTCCCCAATGAACGTCTACATGTCAGTGTATTTTTACCTCCATTTTCTCCCCTTACTCTGTTTTATGTTCCCCTTTTTTATCTCCTTATGTATGTATTATTTTATTCTTGTTTTAGTTGTCGTGTCACTCGGCTGAAGAGCGGCGGATTGTGCTGCTGACAGCCCTCCCCTGCCCATATGGGGCAGGGGAATGAAATCACAATAAAGAAAAAAAAAAAAACCACACATCGGCAGTTCATCGACCGCCAGCAGACGTGGATAGCTGCCACCCCTGCAGCACAGCTTGGATCTTCTCGCTGATCTCTGGATTAGGCTTGGTATATCGGAGGAGTCTCTGGTAGAGACTAGTAGGAAATTATTTCAGTTGTTTTCTATATTATTGTTGTATGTAGCTGTGATTCGAAGGCGGATCACTGTTTTGTGTTGGTGTTATACTTGGAGAATTTGTTTTGGTTAATTGAACAGTCCAATAAATTGTTTTCGGACTTCGATCGTTAGTTTCTTCTGCTTACGCAGACATATCAAGAAGCGGTTGTAGCGCCACCATGAGAATGCATATTAGGTCCTCTTTAAAGACGCTCTTTAACGCTTGTGAGCGTCAGGTACCTTTGAGATTGGACATGGTGAGTTGTTGTTAGTCAGTCGGCAAAGCCGCCATTGTTAGCGCCTCACCCAGTAGGAACGGGGTCCTGTAATAGGGCTACGAGAAGCTGGATGTTCCTTCCACGATAACGCAGAGAGTCTTGGCTGGAATGTAGCTACTGTGTTCACAGAAAAAGTACGATGTCAAGGAGGCTGGGCTCCGGATGGTCACACGGCACTACCGAGAGGGAAGACCGTCGTTTTCGGCATATGACTCTATCGCGTCAAACTACATTTGAAGCAGCAATTCGAGTAGCTGTTGGCACCACAGTGACACAACGAACTGTTATAAATCGGTTACTTCAAGGACAACTCCAAGCCCGATGACCTGTAGGGAGCATTCCACTAACCCAAAACATTGCCGTTTGTGGCTTCAGTGGTGACAAGCGCGAGCTCATCAGAGGACGGAGTGGAGGTCTGTTGTGTTTTCGGATGGAAGCCGGTTTTTCCTTTGTTCCGATGATGACCGTGTGTTAGGAGGCCAGGTGAGCGCAGTCAGCTAACGTACCTGCGGCCTAGAAACGTTGGACCTACGCCTGGACTTATCATTTGGAGAGCGATTTAGTATGACGGCAAGAGTACACTCGTGCTTATCCCATGTACATCCCACTGCAAACTTATTCGTCAGTCCATTGATTCGACCTGTTACGCTGCCTTTCATGAACAGCAATCGGGCGGATGTGCTCTGGCAGGATAACGCAGTCCCACACACCATTACTACAACCCAACACGCTCTTAAGAGTGCCGACGTGTTGTCTTGGCCTGCTCAGTCCCCAGATCTGTTTCCAGTCGAGCACGTGTTGGTCATCATCGGACGATAATTCGAGCGTCATCCACAACCAACATCAACTCTCCCTGTGTTGACCGACAAAGCGCAACAGCCATGGAGCTCCATGGCACAAACTGACATCAGGCGCCTGTACGGCACAAATGCACGTTTGCATGTTTGCATTCAGCATTCTGACCTACATTAACCTGTGATCTTGCAACGTTAATAATTTGAATGTATTACCTAGACAGATATATTCACGAAATTTCGTTACTCTACGTTAATTATTTCTTGGTGCTGGGTTTTTTTCCGTCAGTGTATTTTAGCCACACTGAAGCGCAGAAGAAACTGGTATAGGCATGCGTACTCTAATACAGACATAAGCAAACAGGCAGAATACGGCGCTGCGGTCGGCAACGCCTGTATAAGAAAACAAGTGTCTCGTGCAGTTGTGAAATCGGTTGCAGCTGCTACAATGGCAGCTTAGCAAAATTTAAGTGAGTTTGAACGTACTGTTATAGTCGGAATACGGGCGATGGGACACAGCATCTTTGAGGTAGCGATGAATTGGGGATTTTCCCGTACTATCATTTCACGAGTATACCGTGAATATCAGAAATCCAGTAAAACAACAAATCTCCAACATCGTTACTGCCAGAACAAGATCCCACAAGAGCGGGACCAACGACGACTGAAGAGAATCGTTCAACGCGACAGAATTGCAACTATTCCGTAAATTGCTGCAGATTTCAATGCTGGGCCGTCAACAAGTGTCAGAGTGCGAACCATTCACCGAAACATCATAGATATGTGCTTTCAGATCCGAAGACCCCTTCGTGTACCCTTGATGATTGCACGACACGAAGCTTTACGCCTCGCCTGGGCCCGTCAAATGTTGAAATGTGTGTGAATTCCTAAGGGACCAAACTGCTGAGGTCATCGGTCCCTAGACTTACACACTACTTAAACTAGCTTATGGTAAGAACAACACACAAACCCATTCCCGAGGGAGGACTCGTACCTCCGGCAGGATGGGCCCATCAACACCAACATTGTACCGTTGATGACTGGAAGTGTGTTGCCTGGTCGGACGGTCTCGTTTCAAATTGTATCGAGTGTATGGACGTGTATGGGTATGAATACAAACTCATGAATCCATGGACCCTGTATGTATGCAGCGGACTGTTCAAGCTGGTGGAGGCTCTGTCGTAGTGTGGGGCGTGTGTAGTTGGAGTGATATGGGACCCCTGATACGTCTAGATACGACTCTGACAGGTGACATGTAAGCATCCTGTCTGATCAACTGCATCCATTCATGTCCATTGTGCATTCCGACAGACTTTGGCAATTCCAGCAGGACAATGCGGCACTCCACACGTCCAGAATTGCTACAGAGTGGCTCCAGGAATACTCTTCTAAATTTAAACACTTTCGCTGGCCACCAAACTCCCCAGACATGAACATTATTGACCATATCTGGGATGACTTGCTGTTCAGAAGATTTCTCCACCCCCTCGTACTCTTACGGATTTATGAACATCCCTGCAGAATTCATGGTGACAATTCTCTCAAGCACTACTTCAGACATTAGTCGAATCCGTGCCACGTCGTGTTGCGGCACTTCTGCGTGCATGTGGGAGTCCTACACGATATTAGGCAGGTGTACCAGTTTCTTTCGCCCTTCAGTGTAGAACTGCAACATTCTGTAATTTTCTTAATTTTCCTGTTACTAGAGATCCATTCAAGAAGCACTGTATACGAAATTTACAAACACAATTAGCTTGATGTACACGAATACATGTTAATAAAATTTTGTGCCACTGCATGAAACAGTAGTTCCATTATTGTAAACTTCTTCCATGTCACTCTCAGTGAAAATGAGTACGAAGATGTTCGAGACGTAGAAGATATGCCATGAGATAGTGTACCTGTCAGAAATGTATTGGACTTAATGCAATCATTTTGAGGAGGAATCGTTATCAAGAAACATTTCATAAAAGTCATTATTCGGGAGAAGACCCAGTCATGATTTAAGTTTAGTCTGAATTGCCTTCAGCGACGTGTAAGAATCTATAACCAATGTCAGTGATAAGACTCTAATAAATTTTTCATTGGAATTATGTTGAGTCATTTAATGGCTACATTACAAATGGGAAAGTAAGAAGTATTTATCTTCTGTGCTGTTGTTGTCGTCTTGATTCTGAAGAATGTTTTGATGTGCCCTCCATGCTAGTCTATCCTGTGCAAGCCTCTTCATCTCGCCATAACTACCGCAACCTCCATCCATTTGTATCTGATTCCTCTATTCAAGTGTATGTCTCCATTTACAGTTCATTTCCACACTTCTGTCTATTACCAAATTGTCAATTGCTTGATATCTTACGATGTATCCTTTCAACTGCTCCCTTCTTTTACTCAAGTCATGTCATAAATTTCGGTCCAATACCTTCCAACTTGTTATTCGATTTACACATCTAATCTTCATCATTCTTCTATAGCACCACATTTCAGAAGCATCTGTTCTCTTCTTCTTTGAATTGCCCGTCATCCACGTTTCACTTCAATACAAGGCTATACTCCACACAAATACCTTCAGAAAAGATTTCCTAACATTTAAATTTATATTAGGATTTAACAAAGTTTTCCTTTTGAAAATGATTTTCTCGTTATTGTCAGTTTGCATTTTATATCTTCTCTACATCGGCCATTATCAGTTAATTTGCTGCCAAAATAGCAAAACCCATCTACTACGTTTAGCATCTCATTTCCTTATGCAGTTTCCTCAACATCTCCTGATGTAATTCGACTGCACTCCATTATCCTTGTTTTATTTTTATAGATGTTCAGCATATAGCTTCTTTTCATATTATACATTCCATTCCACTGCTCCTCCAAGATCTTAGCCATCTCTGATAGAATTACAATGTCATCTGCAAACTGCAAAGTTTTTGGTACGTAATACCCTTGTCAGGCTGTCTGTGGTATGAAGGACAATGGCAAAGGGAGACTGAACATCATTCGTGTGGTGAACTTTCTATTTTAACATAACACAATGAGTTGGATTTATTAAACATGTACTGGAAAAACACCTCCAGCGGTATTGACTACTAAGAAACAGAACAATTTACAGCCATAAAACTGTACCAAACTGATTAATAGCAAACAGATTAAATACAATAACAAAACTGTAGCAATACAATAAAAGAGCTAAAATTTTTTTCTTGTACGAAGCTTTAAAATGTAGAGTTCAAAACAGAAGTAAACAAAGAAAGATGCACCATATAAGAAAATTACTATACCGCTGGATATCGGAGGTGCGCAAAGCACGTAAGAGAAATAACCAGACAAGATTGGTGTTAAATATTGCGTTCTGAATCGTACAAATAGTCAGTGAGAACCTTCATGAAATTAGCAGATCTTAAATCTCCTAGAGATTGATCAGTTAAAAAAAACCAACAGTGCATGCAACAGGTAAGATTAGTAACCATTTAGTTGGCCGAATCACACTTGCATGAACACTTTTAAGTAAATAAAACACGTAATTACTCAATTGGCAAATTAGCCAGTTAATACTTCAACAGTATACGTGAACTAGAAATAAAAACATTTAAAAGGAGAGCTGCAGTAGGCGCGCAGTGACGAAGAGACAAATAAATACATCGACGTGCTATACAACCCTGACTTGGCAAGGTGTAGTTTGCTCGGGAAGATTAAGTGGCGCAGGTCCGCCTGCACCTGGCTGGCCATTCGGTCGAGAACGGACGTGGTTCCGCTTTCGGACGCAGCGCCTGCTCTATTAAACAGGCAAATTTCACCCAAGACACACACAAGAAACAGAAATGGTAGCCTAATTAACAGAGAAATACAGAATTAACAAAGGAATTGGCCAGACTTCAACTATAGACCGAACGCCGCCGCACGACAGTCAAAACAGCAACAAGAAAAACAACTAAATAATTTTTCAGTGAGTTAACGGAGACAAATCAATGAAATCTGTAAGGCGGCCAAAATTTACCTACAGTTACTGAGCAAGAAGTTCGACTACCAACCACAAATTGCCCCAACTCGCGTCATGTGGGCGAGGTGTAAACAAGTAACCGCCATGTGGAACGGAGCCCTAAATCTAAGCTAACGCATTGGGTTGGCTAACGAACCCATAACAGCAGACGGGATGCAACCTTTTGAATAATGTTATAGCGACGTGAGAGATCGTAGTTAAAAAAATTCTTCACTGAGAGAGACTTAGTAATTAAGATTTAGGAGACCCCACCCACACAAACAATAAAAAACACAGTCAATCTTAGTAGAATAAGCACCGACTAATACAATAAATGGAACTGTGCGCTCCCGTAATAACACGTGGAGGACGTGGGACATGAAATGAACCCACTTGATACATAAATGCGCGCCGTCACAAATCTGACACTTTACAGCAGACAGCTAAGAAGTTAAGGCCGAACTTGGCACGTAAAACTCAGAATGGGCATGAAATAAACAAACAAATGCAGTAGTTTTATAGAAATGCACTTACAACTCCCCTACCTGAGACAGAAGCGGGACCAATAACCAGAAGTCTGATTTGTAACCGGACGTGAAACTCGAACAAACAAACAGAAAGCTATAGAACTAAACAGCCACAGCATAGGTACAGCTGTGGTTACTACCGATGCTCGGCTTCCTCGCATCCGATAAACCAAATCGGAAGCGCACCAGACACATCCGTATAACGATTCAGGAAGGCCAGCGTCGAGCAGACACATAACTTCAATACAGCTGCAGTTCACCGACCGCCTTCAGGTCAGCTCGGTCGCTGAAGGACACAGTACACTCCTTCCCTCAGTACGCGCCCCACACGCCCGAAGCTTTGCAGCCATGCGCAACCGAGGTAAAAATGGTTCGCAATCCAGAAACCCGCCTGATATTGCGGCTATGCTCAGAGCCGGCGATTGTTAACTCCCGAACTTATACTAGCCATCAACTGCCGGCACACTGCTCGCCACGCAGCCAAATTCTAACTCGGCCGCCTCACACCGAGTGAACTATTTCATCTTCCAGGTCTCACAGTCACTGCCATCGCGCCTCCGACTTCCGGGCGAACCACGCCCTCGAAAGGGAAAGATGTTCTACTCGAGACCGTGACTCGACCTGTCTATCGCGCAGCGGTTCAGTTCTCTCTGAACATTAATTACCTTTACAAATTTCTCTCAGATTTCCTTCACAATTTTCCCAACGTACAGACTGAATAACAGCTGCACGGGCTACAACGCTGTCTCACTCCATTCTGAATTACTGGTTCCCTTTCATGTCCTTTGACTGTTATAACTTCAAAAAAATGGTTCAAATGTCCCTGAGCACTATGGGACTTAACATCTGAGGTCATCAGTCCCCTAGAACTTAGAACTACTAAAACCTAACTAACCTAAGGACATCATACACATCCATGCCCGAGGCAGAATTCTAACCTGCGACCGTAGCGGTCTCGCGGTTCCAGACTGATGCGCCTAGAACCGCTCGGCTACTACGGCCGGCTGTTATAACTGCAGCCTGGTTTCTATACAAGTTTTAAATAACCTTTATCTCCCTATAGTTTATCTCACATACCTTCAAAATTTCAAAAACGGTAGTCCAGTCCACATTGTCAATAGCTTTCTGTAAATCTACAAACGCTAAAAACGTAGGTTTTCGTTTCTTCAACCTATAAGGCACGATTAAAAAGTTTCCGTTTGAAGGCTGTAAATTCCAGAATCGGTATGCCAATTGCACAAAATCGCCGTGAGCACTGAGGTAATCAGCCCATCTACACAGCAAGTTGAAGATACCCATTTGCTAATACACCCTGACCAGCTGTGTCAAGAAATCCGTAACTAACTGCTGCACATCCTCGTCCGATAGGAATCGTCGACCCTTCAACGCCATTTTTAAGGAACCGAAGGCATAATAGTCGCGTGGGGAGTGATCAGGACTATGGGGGCTGTGTTAGAGTGTTTTCCAGTTGAGTTGGCGTAACTTCCGCATTACGACATTTGCCATATGGGGACGTGCGTTATTATGAAGCAGCAGCTGCCCTTATCTCAGTTTCCCAAGACGATTCGCTTTAGCTGCACGCCCTGAGTTCTCCAGCATTTTGCAGTACCGTGTCCCGATGATGGAGACACCAGGTTCCTTGAAATCAATAACCAATGGGCGCCGATAATCAAAGAACATCGTGAACATCACATATCCAGTTCTTGAACCTGTTGGGACGACGGGACGATGGAAGACACCACTGCATCGTCGATGCTCTCGACTCTGGTTCCCAGTGGTGGCACCAGCTTTCGTTGCTCGCAGCAGTGCACTCAAGGGATGTGTTGCCTTCAATATTGAAACGCATCACGTTCTTCAGGTAAACAGCCATCCGATTTGCCTTTTATTCAGCATTCAATGCCTGGGGTATCCGCTGGCTGCAGATATTGCGGCAAAGTAACTCCTACCGGATAATGCTTCGTATGCTACCAAAGCTGATGCAGAGATTCTTTGCCACCGCGCGAATGTTTACGCACCAGTCCCCGCTTATCGCATCATCAATCGCCCATTTGTTGTGCGTAATGGATGAGGCTGGCCTCCCAGATTGACTGGCGCCCTGTGCTGAATTGCGACCAGCACGGAATGTTAAATCCAGCCTACTCGTCAAATATGGGATGTCTACGAAACCTGCTTTCTCGGATCTCTAGACAACATTCAAACAAATCGTATTAATGTGTTTCATAACAAAAGGAAAAGAATATAGTACTTAACTTTGACTATTACACAGAAGTGTCGTAAGCAAAGGGCGACATGCAAATCAGTTTATGCTACATAGATCCGATGCTTCTATGCAAGTCGCTAGTCTTGCCGCGACAAGTCGGGTGCGGCGCTTATGTCCTCTTCACACAGGGGGCGCTGCTGTCGCGTTGTCGTCCTGGAGGGAGGTACAGTCGGCGTGCTATTGGCTGACCTCTTCTCACTGTCGTCTCTTCTCTATCGTTCCCGACTGGCGTGCCGGCGCTTGACTTTACGCTGTAACACGGCGGTTTTCGCAGATACATTCTTCAAAATGGTTCAAATGGCTCAGAGCACTATGGGACTTAACATCTATGGTCATCAGTCCCCTAGAACTTAGAACTACTTAAACCTAATTAACCTAAGGACATCGCACAACACCCAGTCATCACGAGGCAGAGAAAATCCCTGACCCCGCCGGGAATCGAACCCGGGAACTCGGGCGTGGGAAGCGAGAACGCTACCGATACATTCTTCTTTCTCTGATAATTGTCTACCGGTGTTTGTCCTTTATCACCCAAGAAAAGAATCGCAGCACGTTGATCCTGTTTGGACGCATTTGGTGATAACGTAGTTATGATTCATGTTTGCACATTTACGCACGCAAGTCAGAGAGACATGAATATCACACTAATTACATGTCGGTGCTTATATTGGAGTCACGCTGGGTATCAGATACGCTGCAGCAAAACCCTTAACTGGAAACTTTTTGATGGTCCCTTTTATTTTCTAACGATAAGTCGTAGTGTCAGTTTACTCTCGCTTGTTCCCACATTTCTCCAGAACCCACACTGATCTTCCCCAATGTCAGCTTCTACCAGTTTTTCTATTCTTCTGTAAGTAATTTGTGTCAATATTTGCAGTCATGACTTACTAAACGTATGGTTTAGTGGTATTCACACCTATCGGCATGTTCCTTCCTTTATTATTACACTCTTCCTTAAGGCCGAGGGTATTTGGCCTGTCTCGTCTATCTTACTCACCAGATTGAATAATTTTACCATGGTAGATTCTCCAAAAGACCTCAGTAATTCTGACAGAATCCGTCCACTCTAGGTGCTTTGTTTCCTCTTAGACATTTCATTGTAATGGCAGATGTTTATTCTCTAATCCAGGCTAAGTCTGAATTTTAGATTTATCGACCTCTAAATGTTTCATTAAAATCTTTAACAATTAGACTGTAGTGCATTTTGGCTGACTGCTGTTATTAAACAAGAATTTAGTGTTAAAATGACCATTTTTCAGCTCATTTCGTCTGAGACTTCTGATGGTAAAATTCTAATACTTACTGGTGCTTCTTACAATGAACTGAAGACGTAGTTGATCCATGGAGTTAGAAAGAATAGACGACGTAAAGGACAATAAGAAGAAGACTCACCATCATAACAAAAAAAGTACTTCAATGTTCGATAATATGGTCTTTGAAATGGGAAAAAATAAATTTAATGCAAATATTTGTGCTATATATCTGTAGTTATAGTATAAAAATTGGCAAATTTATTAACTGTTATATGTGTGTCATTTAAACACCGTAAATTAGACTCGGGGCTTGCAGTCTAGAATTTATCGAAAGAAAATGTTATGCCATCCACGGAATATATCCGACTTTTTTTTTTTAACCATGCGGCCTTAAACAGTTTCCTCTCCTGCTCCAACCTCTTCATTTGCGCCTTACGTTATTTGTTCCACGTATTCCAGTGTCTGTTTTCCTCTACAGTTTTTACCCTTTGCGGCTCCCTCTAGTACATAAAGATTATTCTCTGATGTCTTAATACATGTCCTCTTATCCAGTCCCTTCTTCTTGTCAGTCTTTTCCATATATTCTTTTCTTCGCCGATTCTGCGGAGAACTGAGAGGTTTTTGGAGAGCTAAAAGCTCCTCTGTAAGAAATAACAAGTATTCCGCAAACATGTATCTTGTGAAACGCATCTCGTCCTGTACCTCGATGAGATCCATAGCGCTGTAAGCAACGGCGCTCAGGAGGGCATATTACACACTCCCGAACTGCCGCTTAGTCAAAGAAAATAGCAGCTTATCGAGTATCGGAACAGATTTGCAAATGGATTCAGGACTTCCTTTCAGATATAACTCAACATGTCGCTCTTAACGGAACAAAATCGAGAGATGTAAAGATAATTTCCAGAGCACCCCAGGAAGTGTGACAGCCGATTACTGTTTAAAAGTTATCTAAATGATCTAATAGAAAGAATCGCATGCTCTTTAAGACTGTTCGCAGATTATGCGGTTGACTATAAGAAACAAGTAGTGCTAGAAGACAGTATCGATATGGGTAATGAGCTACAGAGGATTGATAAATGGTGCAGGCTCTGGTGGTTGGCGCTGAAGGTAAACAAATATAAGACATTGCACATACGTAGGAAACGAATCCACTACTGTACAGCTACACTACTGACGACAAATTGCTGGAACTATCCAGAGCGGTCTGGAACGAAATGATCACATGCAGCAAATAGTAGGAAAACCAGATGCCAGATTGAGATACACAGGAAGAATCCAAAGGAAATGTAAGTCATCCACGAAAGAAGTGGCTTATAAGACACTTGTTCGACCGATACTTGAGTATTTTTATAAATCTGGGACCCTTACCGGACTGATAGAAGAGGTCTGATAGTTGAGACACACAATTTCCAATAAAGAGCGACGCTTTTCGTCACGGGATTGATCAGCACGAGATCGTTACATTGGTGCTCCACAAGCTCCATTGGCAGGCGCTACATGAGAGATGTTGTGCATCACGGATAAGTTTACTATTGACATTTAGAGGGAGTGCTTCCTTTCACATCCCGCGAAATGACCACAACGATGCAATTCGAGAGATTACAGCCGATACATAGGCTTAGCGATAAACATTCTTCCCACACGGAATCTACAAGTGTAACATGGAAGGTGGAATCAGCTAGTGGCACCAGAAGTACTCTCAGCCACACACCTTCAGGTGGACTGCGGAGTGTTGGCACAGGAGGTATAAAACCTCTCATTGTAAAGTTCATGAAGCAAAAAACTTCTGCTAATTGCAGGTAATCGAACATTCATTAATTTAGCAACTATTTTGTTGCGTAATGTGCCTTTATTCGAATTTGAGAGAACTGGATTTGCGATATCAGTTTCACTATGTCCATGTGCGGCTTTCATGGTTCTGCATTATTTCAACAGCGCCATGGCCGATTTTTTGCCATCTTGTAATCAAAGAACGAACTCCTGTTAGATGGAAGGCGAACTCCTCACAAACGAAAAATATCGTGAGACCGTGTGTCAAAGAAGCGTTAGCAAACGGAAAATATACTGCTGTCCATTAAAATTGCTACATCATGAAGAGGGCATTCAAGATACGTCAAATTGTCATTAAGTGAACTGTATGCTTGGATGGGGTAGTATTTCAGCCGTACGCTACAAGTATATGTATACGTTCAGTTCACAAGCAAAGTCATCGCAGGAAGTCTCTCTTTCCGAAATTGCGTATACTCTCAGGTGACAAAACCGATGGGATAGCGATATGCACATAGACAGAAGGCTGTAGAATAGCGTACACAAGATATAAAAGAGCAGTTCATTGGCGGGGTTGTCATTTGTACGCAGCTGATTCATGTGAAAAAGTTTCCAATGTGATTATGGCTGCACGACGGGAATTAACAGCCTTTGAACGCGAAATTGTAGTTGGAGCTACAGAGAGTGCCGAGAATAGCAAATTTCAATTATTACCTCTCACCACTGAAAATGCAGTAGCCTACGGCCTTCAGTTGATGACAGAGAGTAGCGGCGTTTGTGCAAAGTTGTCACTGCTAACAGATTAGTAGCACTGCTTCAAATAACCGCAGAAATGAATGTGGAACGTCCGACTAACGTATCCCTTTAGGACAGTGCGGCGAAATTTGACATTAATGGGCTGCGGCAGCCAACGCGACTGCCTTTCCTGAGAGCATGACATCGACTGCACCGCCTCTGCTGCGCCCTTGACCATATAGGCTGGAACCTAGACGACTGGAAAACCGTGGCTTGGTCAGAAGACAACATATTTCAGTTAGCTTGACGCTGGTGCAGAGTCCACAAAAGCCATGGACCCAAGTTGTCAAGAAAGCACTGTGCAAGCTGGTGGTCGCTCCATAGTGGTGTGGGTTGTGTTTGTATGCAACGGAGTGAGTTCTCTGGTGCAACTAAACCGATCGTTGACTGGAAATCGAGAACAGCCATTCATGAACATCGTGTTCTCAAACAACGATATCATACCACTGGGCTACAATTGTTCCCAATTGGTTTGAAGAACTTTCTGGACAATTCGAGCCATCCAGATCGATCTACATGAATCCAATCGGACATTTATGGGACATAATCGAGAGGTCAGTTCGTGCACAAAATCCTGCCCCGGCAACACTTTCGCAATGATGGGCGGCTACAGAAGCAGCGTGGCTCAGTATTTCTGCAGGGGACTTCCAGCGACTTGGTGAGTCCATGCCACGTCGAGTTGCTGCACTACGCAGAGAAAAAAGAGGTGCGACACGTTATTAGCAGGTAACACGAGTTTTTACGCCTCGGCGTATATGCCCACTGAGAAAAATTTCGTTATTTGCTGGGCTTAGCTGGCCGTGGTGGTCGAGCTGTTCTAGGCGCTTCAGTCCGGAACCACGCTGCTGCTACGGTCGCATGTTCGAATCCTGCCTCGGGCATGGATGTGTGTGATGTCCTTAGGTTAGTTAGGTTTAAGTAGTTCTAAGTTTAGGGGACTGATAACCCCTGCTGTTACGTCCCATAGTGCTTAGAGCCATTCGAACCTTTTTTTGCTGGGCTTCCTGGTGTTGCGATTTTAATGGTCAGCAGTGTACATAACATAAATCGTGGAGTTTTGTACAACAATTCGTAACCATCATTAACGGTATCCAATAATAACGATATTGGAACATTGAGAATTTGGTTATGCATTGAAAGGTCTCTGTTGGATTCCTTTCATGTTTAATTTCTTAAATCTGTTGCCATTTATGGAATAAATTCCTCTTCTAAATGTACTGTGGCGTGTCTGACTATCTGGGAGGAGACTGAGCAGTGGAACGTGTTACTTTTACACATAAACAAGAACGATCTGTCACACTACTACACTTTAAAGCACAGTTTATATGTAATTCTTATATGTAATTCATGTCACGCAGTCTCATACAGAACCTACATCCGCTTTCTTTTATGTACTGTATATGATAAGATACTGTCATCCCCCTTCCCTTTTGTGTGAGAGGATGAATGAGCATATGTATTTCTAGTTGCATGCTTGAGGGTAGCAGACAAGGCTGTCTGCTGGAGAACAGTAGGACCAACGTCGGAACAGGTAGCTACGCTTCCTAAAAGCAAAGAGGTTTCTATCCTTAGTATGGTCCTGTCCGTCCGTTGTCATGTTGGTATAGGAAGCTGCCCCTCTGGCCACTTCCGTTGGTCTTTGTGAGCCACCCCTCAGGAAGTACGCTCGGCGGTAAGGCAGTTGCTGTGTGGCCGTGGCGAGCGTCTGAAGTGGTAAGATCTCCGGCTAAGCGCGTGTCTGTTAAGTCCGTAGGACAATGGATTTCTTAAGTTCAGCCTAACTGAAAATTTAATCACTTTTATTTCGGGTTTAGGTCTAAAATATCCGATGTTATCTTAAATTGCAGCGCAGTGTAATTATCGTGTGAAGTTCAGATTGTCTTTCGGTAGTTGCTTTGTTACTACTTTGTGAGTAAAGTGGAACCACGTGTTGATCAGTAACTCTAACTAAGTTCATCAATCTTAAATCCGAATGTGCGTGAGATTATAACGTCTCGTCTTGAGAATATTTTTTTAATATAGCAACTTTTCTTTATGCTTTTCTTTATGTTCAACCCACGTGGGGTGTACTTTGCGAGACCAGTACCACGTGCTTATATAACTGTTTGACCCATCAGGTTAATAGTAAGACGTTAGTAACCAGTTCAAGGTTTTTCTTTTGTCAATTGCTTTTCGATCTAATGTATTTTAATTATCAAAATTATTGTGGAGTTGTACGCTTTGTGTAAACCAAGTTGACCACGTGGAGCATGTGGTGTAATCATCAAAGTAGCCCTCAGCTATTCTTTTTGCGAAGACTTCACAAAGAGTTAATATGAATTTAGTATACCAGTGTGTGGTAATTACAAGACGGACAGGATTGTGGTATGAACGTAATTTCTTTGGGTAAAAACTGAATCTGTTGGTTGTGGTTAATTTCTTCTTGCTTATGTTTCAATGTTCTTCGTGTGTTATTTTATGAATGGAGTGTTGTATGCAGTTTTCCAAATCTTGGCTCCATATTTTATGTGTTCCGTAAGATTACAATCTCACATTTTTTTCAATCGTAAATAAGGCACCAGCTCAGTTATAACTCACGTATAATACGCTGAAATTTCAATGAACAATCTTAAAATAAATTTCCAAGTATAAACTGATTTCTTTCTTTTTATTTAAATTATCCTTTATATATATATATATTACCGGTTTTGTATGACTATTAAAAGATTATCATTAATGTTAGTCTGGTTGGTAAACCAAGACTAAATATCTGATGAAACAGTTGCCCAGTAATCCACGGTTAACGTCCCCAGACAGATCACGGCTTTTAACCCAGCTTTTATTGTCTATTAGCACCGATCTCAGCATAACAAAATTAAAGTTACAATATTACACATCAGCATAGCAAATTAAAGCTACAATATTACACATGGCGACCCTGTTCTGTGATTCCGCTAGACTCTGTAATCTCTGAAACGTTAGATTGCGAGCGTGTTATCATCTTAATTTTTTTCCTACAGCGCTCAAACAACTTCTGTGTTGTTTCCGAGCAGACTTTCAAAAGATTCACGGCGTTGTTGATCAGCGTTGCGTTGTTTGTCTTGTTTTGTTTTTTATACTTGTGTGTTTTATATGTCTGTGTGTTTTTTATTCTCGCTTGTAAATTCCACTGTTTCGATCTAAGATAAAAATTTGTTTTGCGTGTGAAAAAGTGCGTACTAGGTTGGGTATCTTTCGTGTGACTGTCGTAATTTTTGTGGGACACATTTATTTTGATTAGTGTGTCGCATACCGGTTATAAATTGCACTAATGCAGACACGTAACCAAACTAAAAGTAAGCGGTCCGACAACCTAAGCAACATGGACCAAGGGGATAATTTAATTTCGAATGTTAACGCGTCGGGTGGTTCCGAAAATGCAATGGGGAATACTTCAGACGAAATGCAAAACAGGACGAACGGGCTCACAGCAGAGCCAGAAATTAATTTGCCTCCTACTAACCAAATTGATTTGGCAGAACCCATGAAAGCCTTATTGCAACAAAATAAAGAAAACGCAGAGAGATCAGAAAAATCGTTCCGAGAACAAAAAGAAACATCCGAAAAATCGATCCGTGAGCTAGGCGAACAAATAGACGAAAAACTAATCCAGCAGACAAATAAAGTCGACAAGTCGATGCAGAGAGTGTCCGATGATATCTCACAAAGAATAAACAATCTGGCAAGTGAGATAAAAAGTGATATTATGAAAGAATTAGGTCGTACATTTGAACAAATCGATGATCGTCTCCAAGCTTTAGAACAGAGCAAGCGAAGGGGCGACACCGAATCTAAAGAAAGCGAAGAACGGCTACTTAGGAATTTCCAAGAGCTGAGGGAAGAATGCCAAAGGGAACACCAGCAGGTAATCTCGAGGGTTCAAGAGGCGGAAACGCGTTGTCCCACGTCCGTTAGCAACACAATAGCGGACAACAGTTTAGCGATCCACGCGTTGGAACAGCAAGTAGAACAATTGAAGCAGACTGGGGCGGAGGACAAGAGACAAATTGATGATAAGATTGCGGCATTAGCGGACGTTGTAGGCACGATGAAGCTGACGGAAAGCGAGAACAATACTACACCGGTAGCGGCCGCAGAGACCGAAGAAGTGCGTTCGCTTCTGAAATTTCAGAAGGGACAGTTCGAAGTGAACAGGCAAAACAGAGCTGTAACAGGCGAATTACAAGAACGCGTGGCGCATCTGGAAAACCGCATGGCGTGTGATTCCGAACTCGTCAATAGCATTAAAAATAGCCGTACGAACAGTGCAGAGAGGGACTCCGGCCACGAGGGAGATTTTGACGACAGGGAAGAATGTAATTTGAGGGGCAGACATGAGAATAATAGAAACATTCAAGGGCCTCGCCAGGAGGAAATGCGGGGATTTGATTTCAAACATTTCCTTACGGTGAGAAAGTTTGAGATATTCCGAAATTCGCAAAAAGGAATACATCCACGAGCATGGCTCGAGCAATTTGAGTTTTGTCTTCCCCCCGACTGGGCAAGTTCACATAAGATAGAATATATGTGTGGCTATTTGGAAGGCGAACCGGCGATTCGCATGAGGTCGGCAGCGCGTCACTGCAACTCCACTCGGGAGTTTCGACAAGCCTTTCTGTCCGCCTATTGGTCGGAAGCGGCACAAGATAGAGTAAAGCATGGCATAATTATGCTGCCAAATTTGAACCAGTCTGGTTTCGGCAGCCCTGCACGCCTATTCGACCACATGCTGCAGGCAAATCAATTCCTATACGACCCATACGGGCCTGCGGAACTAATTAGGATATGCATCACCAAATTGCCGATGCACTTGCGGCACGTCATTCTTGCGGGACGATGCAAAGAGGACGTGGAAACGTTCAAGACGCTTCTCCAAGAGTTGGAATACAATACAGGAGAATGCCCGCCTAATCAGGCACAAAGTTATTACGGGGCACAGCAGCGCGACCGCAGTCGTGGCCGTATTACTAATCAACGGCGTGACTGGTCGTCGCGACGCGAACGGAACAATAATCGGGACCGGCCGTATAGAAACTGGGGTGACAGTCGCGAACACAGGTGGAACAACAGAAATGATCGAGGACGTAGACAGGATCGTGAACGCTACAGGTACGGCAACCAGAATCGTTACTACGATGAATACGGTGGGAATAGGACTGTAGGCGGAGCACCTCATGATATCGAAATTCGGCCGGCCAACCCTAGAAATAATCCGGCAAATGGAAATGAACGAAACCGGCAATGACAAACGATCAGCGCAGAAGGCGCCCAATCGGAACAAATGAGCGACATGGCAAATGACTAGAAAGGACAGTGAGAAGTAGAGAGGACGGTGAGGAGAAAGAATTGATTAGTTTAAATTTGTGACGAATGCATTTTGAATAATATGTTGGTAAAAAATTAATGATAAAGATGTTTCTTTGTGATGTATTGAAGTGATGTTTTAATTTTTTTCTCTCCTTGTGCAATTAGGATTTAGTTTGATTCAAACGTGAAGATAAAAGGTTTCTTTGTGAACGAGTAAAATGCTGTTTATGTTTTTTTTGTGTGTAAATTGAAAAGAGTCGCTCCTGAGGAAAGCAAGATCGTTGCTGAATTAGTGCATAAACTCAGGGGAATATCCGATCTGTGGGTATTATGGGTCTGGCAAACCCAGGTCCCCAGCTGTTAGTAGCCTTGTTTCCGATTTTCTGCTTTCGGTGCTACTATCTATCTATTACTATTCTATATCTGTCAGTATAAATGAGGAACTCTTACTATAGTATGCGTGCTGTATGAATATTTTAAGATAGGAGAACTCTGAGAAAGGAATGAGTAAGTTTGGAATCTTGAAAACAGGATGCGATAATACGATTGTTGAACCATTGGCTTCCAATATGCGATGATATGTTAATATTGATGATATATGTCTTTTTTTTGTTCTTTATAGCTGAGTACGTAAAGTGCTGTCTGTGGATTTCGTAAGCATATTGATTCCCTTCAAGGTGAAAGAAGAATTGTGGTTTGTGTAATTTACGTGGCTCTGAAACATTATTGTGGTAGTCAAATACGAGCATCTTTTCAGCAAATGGAGAATGGACCGGAAATATGGATCCTTTTTGTGGTCTTGATTGATGTTGAGCCAAAGCCTAAAAAATTATTCTGCGTTAATACTTGTCCTAGAAAAGCGACGTTTATGTGTTTTGCTGATGCTGTGAGCATTACAGCTTACTGTTTTCGCTGGTGCGGGATGCACTGCAGCCTATATGATTTGTACTGAGGAAATTTCCCCCTTGAAGGTAGAGGATGATTAAATAATTTTGATTATGGGAACGAGGGAAAGCTTGGTTTAAGGTAATAAGGATAAAGCAAAACATTTGTCATTTAAACTACAGGAGGATTCGGATCTTTTGTGTCTGTTGTAAGTTCAATATGTTAAGATGATGCTGTTTTACAGAATAGAGGTGACCACAATTTTGCCATTCATGAGAAATGAATCCAGAATAACCACCACAGGCGAAATAACTGATTTGGAAGCGAAAGGTAACGTAAAGAAGGAACGAAATCGCAGCAAAATGGGTAAGAAAATGTAATATAACCTGTATAATGCAAATATTTTTAACCTTCTCAGAGTCATCTGCGTGATTAATTGTTGTGATAACGTAATTTTAGGTGAAATTTTCTTACTGTTTTATGTGTGAATATATGAGTATGATAAATGTATAATTGCGAGTCTCTTTTCAGGTGTGCGAACTGGTATAAATGTTTTGGCGTGTAAATAACCATTATTCTTTTTAATGTGTATGTTTAAGGAAAGTTCTCCATATTTATCATGTGACAAGACGTATGCCGCGAGCGTCAAGAAGAGGATGAATTAGAACAATGTTGTAGTGGTATATACACGGTGTTGAAATAGCATTGAAGTAGCTTATGGGCTTAACTAGTAGTGGATAGAAGTAGAATATTGAGTAATGCATGTTTATGGGTAGTTAGTTTGTAGAATAGACAACAGGTGTGCATGTATGTGTGTGTAAATAACATGTGAACCCTATGCTGTCCTGACCTATACTTGCACAAGGCATAATCCTATTCATTTTAGTGAATTAATAAGTAGCATTTGATTTATTAAAACGTAAGTGAACCACATTAGTGATGTGGATTTAAATATTATATTGTCAGTTTATTTAACTTTTATTTTTTTTACATTGTAAAGTCATTTCACTTTTATTTTTTTTACATTGTCAAGTCATTTAAACTTTATTTTATATTGTCGATTCATATAATTTTTAATTTAAAAAAAATTAAGACTCACTTTGTTCTTAAAAAATTGTGAAAGACAATACTAAGTGGTATTACGTATGACATTGTGTAATCACATAAGGATGATGAAAAATTTCTGTGAATGCAGTTGAGAACGTGAAAGCGAACCGGCAAAACTCTTAAGAGACAGCGGGAGCAGCCGGACTAGTTGTAAACTGGCGGATTTCCCAGCGGGACACGCTGTCATCCGGGCCACTTTGGGAGCGCGGCCGACAACAAAAGGAGAGTAAGCGGCAAACACTTTCCCTTGTACCTGGAGCTAATGGGCGGCCGCCCCGGGCGACCCTTCCTCGAGGCGATGACCTGAGATGGGCGAGCGGTCCACCGCGCGGAAATCCATCTGCTGGCAACGCACCACACGCACGCGACCGTGACGAGACGGCCGCGGTGAAACAACACAAGGGGCGTGGGGCCTTTTGACAGGTACTGCCCAGAGAAACTTGCAGACGTCAACGACGCCTATCGACATTTCCTGATGGATGCCTACTGTCAAGCGACAGTAAATCTTGGTTCGATGATCTCTGGTCGCTAAGGGTGGCACAAAAGAAGAGCCATTAAGTGTCATCCTTGCCCGAGAATATCAACCTGGCGTGTCAAACGAGGATACCACACGAATTTGACAATACAAACATGGAACCAAATCGAGATGTACGTGACACGAGAGAAACTTCATGAGAGGGCAGAGACGGCGGGATCGCATGCAACAGATGGACAAAAATCCCTACTGACAGCTGCGGCGACGAAACCCCCCCCTTTCCCTTATATTGTGCCTCGGAACAGTGGAACTACTGAGTGTGTCAGTGAACAGTGATTATACGGTTCTTAGTCCAGTGCATATACGTGTGTTTCTGTCAGAGAAACTCTGACTCGTGTGTTTTGCAGGAGTTCGATTTATTGGTGTTTATTAGACTGATTCTTGTATTTTGCAGGTGTTCTATTTATCTTTTTTAGTCTTTGACTCTTGTTTTTTGCAGGTGTTTTATTTATAGGTGTCTTTTTTGTTTTAGATGTTGACTATTGTACTGTTTTATTTATCAATGTTTGTTTTTGTGT
Organism: Schistocerca cancellata; assembly: GCF_023864275.1. Lineage (NCBI taxonomy): Eukaryota > Metazoa > Arthropoda > Insecta > Orthoptera > Acrididae > Schistocerca > Schistocerca cancellata. The sequence continues at coordinate 586,836,485 of NC_064630.1, read as the reverse complement.
GATGTATTAGATTTGTGATATTTTGTTTCGTAAATTCATTGCTGTGGCATTGCTTCGTTTATCAGTCAGATAGCTTTTTATTCTCATTGAACTGTGATCGATTAGCCTTTGCATGGGGCATATTTACTGTGAGGAACCCCTTAAGGGTAACAATCACATAATTATTGTAGTTTCAGTATAATGACAGTGCTCATTGTTTGCTAGCTAATTGAAATATAGTAGACTGATTAAATGAGTGCTACATAGTTATTTTAATTCTACAAATTATTAGTTTTATACGATATAGAATCTTTTTGCGATAACCACTTTGTAAAACATGTTTTTTCTCTTATCATTTTGTTGCTTTTGCAGATTGGTCATTGTTATGTTCTCCTTTTTAATACCGATGTTATTTGATGTTCTTTTTTTTAATTGCTGTGGCACCTTTGCTATTTTCATAAATTTTGCTTGTTAATAAACAGTCATAAATTTTCCTGTGATCAGTTGGCTCTTGCAATGAGAAAATACTGGTGAACTCCATAAGGGTAACAACCAGAAATTGTTTTCATATTAATGACACAGGAACCATTGTTTTTACTTGCTGACCGAATTAGGTCTACACTACCTTTTAAATAGGTGTCACAGATTGTGTTCTTTTTTTTCTGTTTGAAATTGGTAGATTCTAAAGATGTGTTGAAATTATTGTGTTTTAGCAAGTAGCTGGTGACCTTTTGCCTTTTCTTTATTTTTTTTAGTTTAAGTAGGGTGTGAGAAGCCTGCTTGGGAATGTCCTAGCACGGCCAGAAAATTCCCTGCACAGTCTTTTCCCGGAGCGTTGGGGTTATGAAAGGTCTCTGTTGGATTCCTTTCATGTTTAATTTCTTAAATCTGTTGCCATTTATGGAATAAATTCCTCTTCTAAATGTACTGTGGCGTGTCTGACTATCTGGGAGGAGACTGAGCAGTGGAACGTGTTACTTTTACACATAAACAAGAACGATCTGTCACACTACTACACTTTAAAGCACAGTTTATATGTAATTCTTATATGTAATTCATGTCACGCAGTCTCATACAGAACCTACATCCGCTTTCTTTTATGTACTGTATATGATAAGATACTGTCATCCCCCTTCCCTTTTGTGTGAGAGAATGAATGAGCATATGTATTTCTAGTTGCATGCTTGAGGGTAGCAGACAAGGCTGTCTGCTGGAGAACAGTAGGACCAACGTCGGAACAGGTAGCTACGCTTCCTAAAAGCAAAGAGGTTTCTATCCTTAGTATGGTCCTGTCCGTCCGTTGTCATGTTGGTATAGGAAGCTGCCCCTCTGGCCACTTCCGTTGGTCTTTGTGAGCCACCCTCAGGAAGTACGCTCGGCAGTAGGGGAGTTGCAGGGTGGCCCTGGCGAGCGTCTGAAGTGGTAAGATCTCCGGCTAAGCGCGTGTCTGTTAAGTCCGTAGGACAATGGATTTCTTAAGTTCAGCCTAACTGAAAATTTAATCACTTTTATTTCGGGTTTAGGTCTAAAATATCCGATGTTATCTTAAATTGCAGCGCAGTGTAATTATCGTGTGAAGTTCAGATTATCTTTCGGTAGTTGCTTTGTTACTACTTTGTGAGTAAAGTGGAACCACGTGTTGATCAGTAACTCTAACTAAGTTCATCAATCTTAAATCCGAATGTGCGTGAGATTATAACGTCTCGTCTTGAGAATATTTTTTTAATATAGCAACTTTTCTTTATGCTTTTCTTTATGTTCAACCCACGTGGGGTGTACTTTGCGAGACCAGTACCACGTGCTTATATAACTGTTTGACCCATCAGGTTAATAGTAAGACGTTAGTAACCAGTTCAAGGTTTTTCTTTTGTCAATTGCTTTTCGATCTAATGTATTTTAATTATCAAAATTATTGTGGAGTTGTACGCTTTGTGTAAACCAAGTTGACCACGTGGAGCATGTGGTGTAATCATCAAAGTAGCCCTCAGCTATTCTTTTTGCGAAGACTTCACAAAGAGTTAATATGAATTTAGTATACCAGTGTGTGGTAATTACAAGACGGACAGGATTGTGGTATGAACTTAATTTCTTTGGGTAAAAACTGAATCTGTTGGTTGTGGTTAATTTCTTCTTGCTTATGTTTCAATGTTCTTCGTGTGTTATTTTATGAATGGAGTGTTGTATGCAGTTTTCCAAATCTTGGCTCCATATTTTATGTGTTCCGTAAGATTACAATCTCACATTTTTTTCAATCGTAAATAAGGCACCAGCTCAGTTATAACTCACGTATAATACGCTGAAATTTCAATGAACAATCTTAAAATAAATTTCCAAGTATAAACTGATTTCTTTCTTTTTATTTAAATTATCCTTTATATATATATATATTACCGGTTTTGTATGACTATTAAAAGATTATCATTAATGTTAGTCTGGTTGGTAAACCAAGACTAAATATCTGATGAAACAGTTGCCCAGTAATCCACGGTTAACGTCCCCAGACAGATCACGGCTTTTAACCCAGCTTTTATTGTCTATTAGCACCGATCTCAGCATAACAAAATTAAAGTTACAATATTACACATCAGCATACCAAAATTAAAGTAACAATCTTACAGCATTACCATTCACCTGAAACAACTAAGAACATGTGCTGCATTTCGTAGAGAAAAAGGGACGAGAGATAAAAATGCCAACATCCGATTGTAAGATTGTTACTTTATTTTGTATGCTGATGTGTAACGTTGTTACTTTAATTTGGTATGCTGAAATCGGTGCTAATTGACAATGAAAGTGGGTTAAAAGCCGTGATCTGTCTGGGGACGTTAACCGTGGATTACTGGGCAACTGTTTCATCAGATATTTAGCAGACTAACATTAATGATAATCTTTTAATAGTCATACAAAACCGGTAAAATATATATATAAAAAGGAGAATTTAAATAAAAAGAAAGAAATCAGTTTATACTTGGAAATTTATTTTAAGATTGTTCATTGAAATTTCAGCATATTATACGTGAGTTATAACTGAGCTGGTGCCTTATTTACGATTGAAAAGAATGTGAGATTGTAATCTTACGGAACACATAAAATATGGAGCCAAGATTTGGGAAACTGCATACAACACTCCATTCATAAAATAACACACGAAGAACATTGAAACATAAGCAAGAAGAAATTAACCACAACCAACAGATTCAGTTTTTACCCAAAGAAATTACGTTCATACCACAATCCTGTCCGTCATGTAATTACCACACACTGGTATACTAAATTCATATTAACTCTTTGTGAAGTCTTCGCAAAAAGAATAGCTGAGGGCTACTTTGATGATTACACCACATGCTCCACGTGGTCAACTTGGTTTACACAAAGCGTACAACTCCACAATAATTTTGATAATTAAAATACATTAGATCAAAAAGCAATTGACAAAAGAAACCCCTTGAACTGGTTACTAACGTCTTACTATTAACCTGATGGGTCAAACAGTTATATAAGCACGTGGTACTGGTCTCGCAAAGTACACCCCACGTGAGCTGAACATAAAGAAAAGTTGCTATATTGAAAATATAGTCAAGACGAGACGTTATAATCTCACGCACATTCGGATTTAAGATTGATGAACTTAGTTAGAGTTACTGATCAACACGTGGTTCCACTTTACTCACAAAGTAGTAACAAAGCAACTACCGAAAGACAATCTGAACTTCACACGATAATTACACTGCGCTGCAATTTAAGATAACATCGGATATTTTAGACCTAAACCCGAAATAAAAGTGATTAAATTTTCAGTTAGGCTGAACTTAAGAAATCCATTGTCCTACGGACTTAACAGACACGCGCTTAGCCGGAGATCTTACCACTTCAGACGCTCGCCACGGCCACACAGCAACTGCCTTACCGCCGAGCGTACTTCCTGAGGGGTGGCTCACAAAGACCAACGGAAGTGGCCAGAGGGGCAGCTTCCTATACCAACATGACAACGGACGGACAGGACCATACTAAGGATAGAAACCTCTTTGCTTTTAGGAAGCGTAGCTACCTGTTCCGACGTTGGTCCTACTGTTCTCCAGCAGACAGCCTTGTCTGCTACCCTCAAGCATGCAACTAGAAATACATATGCTCATTCATCCTCTCACACAAAAGGGAAGGGGGATGACAGTATCTTATCATATACAGTACATAAAAGAAAGCGGATGTAGGTTCTGTATGAGACTGCGTGACATGAATTACATATAAGAATTACATATAAACTGTGCTTTAAAGTGTAGTAGTGTGACAGATCGTTCTTGTTTATGTGTAAAAGTAACACGTTCCACTGCTCAGTCTCCTCCCAGATAGTCAGACACGCCACAGTACATTTAGAAGAGGAATTTATTCCATAAATGGCAACAGATTTAAGAAATTAAACATGAAAGGAATCCAACAGAGACCTTTCATAACCCCAACGCTCCGGGAAAAGACTGTGCAGGGAATTTTCTAGCCATGCTAGGACATTCCCAAGCAGGCTTCTCACACCCTACTTAAACCAAAAGTGTAAAAGAAAAGGCAAAAGGACACCAGCTACTTGCTAAAACACAATAATTTCAACACATCTTTAGAATCTACCAATTTCAAACAGAAAAAAAAGAACACAATCTGTGACACCTATTTAAAAGGTGGTGTAGACCTATTTCGGTCAGCAAGTAAAAACAATGGTTTCTGTGTCATTAATATGAAAACAATTTCTGGTTGTTACCCTTGTGGAGTTCACCAGTATTTGCTCGTTGCAAGAGCCAACTGATCACAGGAAAATTTATGACTGTTTATTAACAAGCAAAATTTATGAAAATAGCAAAGGTGCCACAGCAATTAAAAAAAGAACATCAAATAACATCGGTATTAAAAAGCAGAACATAACAATGCACAATCTGCAAAAGCAACAAAATTATAAGAGAAAAAAACATGTTTTACAAAGTGGTTATCGCAAAAAAAATTCTATATCGTATAAAACTAATAATTTGTAGAATTAAAATAACTATGTGGCACTCATTTAATCACTCTACTATATTTCAATTATCTAGCAAACAATGAACACTGTGTCATTATACTGAAACTTCAATAATTATGTGATTGTTACCCTTAAGGGGTTCCTCACAGTAAATATGCCACATGCAAAGGCTAATCGATCACAGTTCAATGAGAATAAAAAGCTATCTGACTGATAAACGAAGCAATGCCACAGCAATGAATTTACGAAACAAAATATCACAAATCTAATACATCACACAAAAACAAACATTGATAAATAAAACAGTACAATAGTGAACATCTAAAACAAAAAAAAACACCTATAAATAAAACACCTGCAAAATACAAGAGTCAAAGTCTAAAAAAGATAAATAGAACACCTGCAAAATACAAGAGTCAGTCTAATAAACACCAATAAATCGAACTCCTGCAAAACACACGAGTCAGAGTTTCTCTGACAGAAACACATGTATATGCACTGGACTAAGAACCGTATAATCACTGTTCACTGACACACTCAGTACTTCCACTGTTCCGAGGCACAATATAGGGGAAAGAGGGGGGGTTCGTCGCCGCAGCTGTCAGTAGGGATTTTTTTGTCCATCTGTTGCGTGCGATCCCGCCGTCTCTGCCCTCTCATGAAGTTTCTCCCGTGTCACGTCATCTCGATTTGGTTCCATGTTTGTGTTGTCAAATTCGTGCGGTATCCTCGTTTAACACGCCACGTTGATATTCCTGGGCAAGGATGACACTCAATGGCTCTTCTTTTGTGCCACCCTTAGCGACCAGAGAACATCGAACCATGATTTACTGTCGCTTGACAGTGGGCATCCGTCAGGAGATGTTGATAGGCGTCATTGAAGTCTGCCAGTTACTCTGGACAGTATGTGTCAAAAGGCTCCACGCCCTTTGTGATGTTACATTCTTGGGTTATCCTCAATTGGCTCGCCGGTTTGATATTCCTGGGCAAGGATGACACTTAATGACTCTTCTTTTGTGCCACCCTTAGCGACCAGAGAACATAGAACCAAGATTTACTGTCGCTTGACAGTAGGCATCCATCAGGAAATGTCGATAGGCGTCGTTGACGTCTGCAAGTTTCTCTGGGCAGTACCTGTCAAAAGGCTCCACGACCCTTGTGTTGTTTCACCGCGGCCGTCTCGTTACGGTCGCGTGCGTGTGGTGCATTGCCAGCAGATGGATTTCCGCGCGGTGGACCGCTCGCCCATCTCAGGTCATCGCCTCGAGGAAGGGTCGCCTGGGGCGGCCGCCCATTAGCTCCAGGTACAAGGGAAAGTGTTTGCCGCTTACTCTCCTTTTGTTGTCGGCCGCGCTCCCAAAGTGGCCCGGATGACAGCGTGTCCCGCTGGGAAACCCGCCAGTTTACAACTAGTCCGGCTGCTCCCGGTGTCTCTTAAGAGTTTTGCCGGTTCGCTTTCACGTTCTCAACTGCATTCACAGAAATTTTTCATCATCCTTATGTGATTACACAATGTCATACATAATACCACTTAGTATTGTCTTTCACAATTTTTAAGAACAAAGTGAGACTTAATATTTTTTTAAAATAAAAAAATTAGATGAATCGACAATATAAAATAAAGTTTAAATGACTTGACAATGTAAAAAAAATAAAAGTGAAATGACTTTACAATGTAAAAAAAATAAAAGTTAAATAAACTGACAATATAATATTTAAATCCACATCACTAATGTGGTTCACTTACGTTTTAATAAATCAAATGCTACTTATTAATTCACTAAAATGAATAGGATTATGCCTTGTGCAAGTATAGGTCAGGACAGCATAGGGTTCACATGTTATTTACACACACATACATGCACACCTGTTGTCTATTCTACAAACTAACTACCCATAAACATGCATTACTCAATATTCTACTTCTATCCACTACTAGTTAACCCAATAAGCTACTTCAATGCTATTTCAACACCGTGTATATACCACTACAACATTGTTCTAATTCGTCCTCTTCTTGACGCTCGCGGCATACGTCTTGTCACATGATAAATATGGAGAACTTTCCTTAAACATACACATTAAAAAGAACAATGGTTATTTACACCCCAAAACATTTATACCAGTTCGCACACCTAAAAAAAGGCTCGCAATTATACATTTATCATACTCATATATTCACACATAAAACAGTAAGAAAATTTCACCTAAAATTACGTTATCACAACAATTAATCACGCAGATGACTCTGAGAAGGTTAAAAATATTTGCGTTATACAGGTTATATTACATTTTCTTACCCATTTTGCTGCGATTTCGTTCCTTCTTTACGGTACCTTTCGCTTCCAAATCAGTTATTTCGCCTGTGGTGGTTATTCTGGATTCATTTCTCATGAATGGCAAAATTGTGGTCACCTCTATTCTGTAAAACAGTATCATCTTAACATATTGAACTTACAACTGACACAAAAGATCCGAATCCTCCTGTAGTTTAAATGACAAATGTTTTGCTTTATCCTTATTACCTTAAACCAAGCTTTCCTTCGTTCCCATAATCAAAATTATTTAATCATCCTCTACCTTCAAGAGCGAAATTTCCTCAGTACAAATCATATAGGCTGCAGTGCATCCCGCACCAGCGAAAACAGTAAGCTGTAATGCTCACAGCATCAGCAAAACACATAAACGTCGCTTTTCTAGGACAAGTATTAACGCAGAATAATTTTTTAGGCTTTGGCTCAACATCAATCAAGACCACAAAAAGGATCCATATTTCCGTTCCATTCTCCATTTGCTGAAAAGCTGCTCGTATTTGACTACCACAATAATATTTCAGAGCCACGTAAATTACACAAACCACAATTCTTCTTTCACCTTGAAGGGAATCAATATACTTACGAAATCCACAGACAGCACTTTACGCACTCAGCTATAAAGAACAAAAAAGACATATATCATCAATATTAACATATCATCGCATATTGGAAGCCAATGGTTCAACAATCGTATTATCGCATCCTGTTTTCAAGATTCCAAACTTACTCATTCCTTTCTCAGAGTTCTCCTATCTTAAAATATTCATACAGCACGCATACTATAGTAAGAGATCCTCATTTATACTGACAGATATAGAATAGTAATAGATAGATAGTAGCACTGAAAGCAAAAATCGGAAACAAGGCTACTAACAGCTGGGGACCTGGGTTTGCCAGACCCATAATACCCACAGATCGGATATTCCCCTGAGTTTTCCTATCTTAAAATATTCATACAGCACGCATACTATAGTAAGAGATCCTCATTTATACTGACAGATATAGAATAGTAATAGATAGATAGTAGCACTGAAAGCAGAAAATCGGAAACAAGGCTACTAACAGCTGGGGACCTGGGTTTGCCAGACCCATAATACCCACAGATCGGATATTCCCCTGAGTTTTCCTTTAATTCAGCAACGATCTTGCTTCTCTCAGGAGCGACTCCATTCAATTTACACACAAAAAAAAAACATAAACAGCATTTTACTCGTTCACAAAGAAAACTTTTATCTTCACGTTTGAATCAAACTAAATCCTAATTGCACAAGGAGAGAAAAAAAATTAAAACATCACTTCAATCAATCACATAGAAACATCTTTATCACTATTTTTACCAACATATTATTCAAAATGCATGTTATAAATTTAAACTAATCAATTGTCTCTCTTCACCGTCCTCTCTACTCCTCACTGCTCTTTCTACTCAATGTATGGTTTTACATTTGACACATGGTGTAGTCCTTTTGATTTCTTCGATCGAAGAGTTTCCACTTCTATGGCGTTTTTATGGGGAATCTTCCTTATCCGATACGGGCCGTTAAAGAGATTAAAAAATTTCTTGCAGATACCTGAGCGTTTGTTAGACAGCTTGTGTGATCTGATAAGAACTTTTTGTCCTTCATGAAACACTGTTTTTCTCACGTGTTTCTTATACGCCTTGACTCTGGCTTCTGCTGCACGCTTGATGTTGCGTAAAGCTAAGTCAACAATTGCGTTCCGGCGTAGTCTCGGCTCTAGTGGCCAAGGCACCACCTCTTTGAATTTGCTTGGGGGCTCCTTGTTTTTTAGCACAATGATTGGCGGAAGCTTTGTTGACGTATTAGGCAACTCATTAATTATGTTCTGAAATCCTTTTAGGTGTATGTCCCACGATCGGTGATCACGACTGCAGTATAACCTACATAATTTTCCTAATTCACGCATAATACGCTCACTGGGGTTCGAGCTGGGGTGAAAGAGATATATATATATAGGTTTAATTCTTCTTCTTCGAAGCATCCGCTGCCAGTATTGCGATCTAAATTGTGGTCCATTATCCGAGATAACCCTTTTCACGCTCCCAACTTCATGCAGAAACTGCTTTGCAAATGCAGTTGCCACTGCCCTTCCTGTGGCTCGCTTCAACGGAGTCAGACACACAAACTTGGAGGTTAGCTCCACCGCTACGAAAACATATGCAAAACCTGCTTTAGATCGTATTAGTGGCCCAAATAGATCCACGGCCGCGAGGTCACAAAGTTTGCTTGGTATTATCGGGTGCAATGATGCAGCATAAGTCACTGTGGCCGCCTTTGCTCGCTGACAAGGTCCGCACACTCTAAGTACACCACGAATACGCCGTAGCATGTTATTAAAATAGCATGTCTCTTTCAGTTTTTCACAACATTTCTGTGCTCCGAAGTGACCATAACTCAAGTGTATGTACCATATAATTTTGTTTACGAGTTCCTCCGGAATCACCAACACCCATCTGGAGTCGTCCGGGGCTCGTTTCTTGAATAATATTCTATTGCGCACTAAGTAGTACTGGCGTATTCCTACATTCTCCTTGTCCTCCCACTTCGTCTTTATATCTTTCAGTACAGCGTCCTTATCCTGTTCGTCCGCTATACTCCCTAAAGAGGTGGTAACAAAATTCTCGAACGCTACATTCTGTAAGTATAGGATGCTAAAATTATTTTCACCCAGTTCCCTTTCTTCTGTGTGAAGCAAACTTATAGGAATGCGCGATAGAGCGTCAGCAATTACATTTTTTTGTCCAGGAATGTATTCTACAGTGAAGTTATATTCCTGTAGGTATAGTGCCCAGCGTCCTAGTCTCCCATGCGTGATTTTTGTGCTCATAAGAAATTGGAGTGCACGATGGTCAGTGTACACCTTGGTGGTCCTCCCAAATAAAAAATACCTAAATTTTGAGAATGCCCAAACTATCGCGAGTGCTTCGAGTTCCGTGACAGAATAATTTTTTTCACATCGAGAGAGCACCCTGCTCCCAAACGAGATTGTTTTCCAAGTTGTAATATCATCATTTCCTCCCGTTTGAAACAGTACCGCACCTAATCCTGACAAGGAACTGTCCGTCATTAAACAGAATTCTTGTGTCAGGTCGGGATGCACGAGGATGGGAGCCTCTACCAATGCCTTTTTTAATTTATAAAATTCATCCTGTGCCTCTTGATCCCAGACCCACAAAGCGTTCTTCCCTGTTGGTCCACATAGACGGGGTGTACCAAGTACACTAAAATTTATAAATCGCTTATAAAAATTACACAGGCCTAAGAATGCTCGCAACTGTTTTTTATTTGTCGGAATTGCACACTCCGCTATCGCCGCAATTTTCTCCGGGTCAGGTTGTATTCCATTTGCTGAGACAATATGGCCTAAGAATTTTATGTTCTCTCGTCCGAACTGTGACTTATCTAAGTTGACTGTTACACCTGCCTTCTCAAAAACATCCAGTAGTCTGTTCAGAACGTCATTATGGTCCTCCCACGACTTTTCCGCAATTAATATGTCATCCACGTAAATTGTCACTCGCTGTTTCAAATCATCAGGTAAAATGCTATTTAATCCCCTTATAAAAGCAGCTGATGAGACGTTTAGTCCGAACGGGAGACGCCGGAATTGGAAACAATTTCCGTAACACAGGAACGCTGTATATAATCTGCAAGATGGGTGTAGCACGATTTGCCAAAAACTCGAACGGAGGTCGACAGATGATAGTACCTTTACTCCGTGGAAACGTAAGAGTTCCTCAAGGCTCTCAGGCCTGTCCGTTTCCGACATAATAATTGTGTTTATCTGTCTCGAGTCTAGCACCAAACGAACTGAGTTGTCGCGTTTTGGCACGACAAGCAAGGGTGAATTGTACGAGCTTACTGCCCGCTCAAATATTCCTTGTTCTAACATCTTGTTTATTTCCTTCTCCACCTGGGCTTTATACGCCACGGGAATAGGGTATGGTCTAACAGAAAACTTCTGATGGTCGCGTACTCTGAATTGGTACGTAAAACCCTTAATAGCCCCCGGAGTCTCAGAAAATACCCGTTCATGATTCCTAAGTAGACAATACAATTTCTCCTTTTCCCTGTCCGTGGTTCTGACACCCGCGATGCTCTTTCTCAGTGCATCAGCAAAAGCAACATCTTTCCCCTGCTCACCAGACGTAGAGCACGACTCACTTACATAGTTCACGAGTAGCTCCAGTCTGGGTTGCGACTCGGTTTGAGCTTGAAATTTTAGGCAACTAATTTCTGATTCGGCACGTAATATGCATTCATCAAATACTAAATTAATTGGCTGATCCCCAACATGAACTGTCATTACTCCTCCACCCATGTCAATTACTGCATGGTGGGCATTCATGAAGTCATTTCCTAAAATCATTGCCACATTCAGCATTGGGAGCACAAAGAAGTTGTACTCAAACTCTCTTCCCTGGCAGGTAAAATTAAGCCGAGTTTGCCTTCGGATTTCTATGCTCTTACCGTAGATTGCGCCCTTCACCTTAATTCCTCGCACTTGAAAAACGGGCCAAGTCCCAGTCCCTTCGCATTTTTGAAATGCTGCCTCGCTCACTATCGAGAAAGGGCTTCCAGTGTCAATGACACACTTAAAACATATTTCTTTTACTGCAATTGTCACGACTGGATTTACTCCCGAAATTTTAGCACTCGTAGTTTCTTGCAACAAATCCTCTCTAATATCTTCCCTCTCTATATACCGTATGCACTCCTTTGCCATGTCGTTCATTGTTTCCGATTGGGCGCCTTCTGCGCTGATCGTTTGTCATTGCCGGTTTTGTTCATTTCCATTTGCTGGATTATGTCTAGGGTTAGCTGGCCGAATTTCAACATCATGAGGTGCTCCGCCTATAGTCCTATTCCCACCGTGTTCACCGTAGTATCGATTCTGGTTGCCGTAACTGTTCCGTTCACGATTCTGTCTACGTCCTCGATCATTTCTGTTGTTCCACCTGTGTTCGCGACTGTCACCCCAGTTTCTATACGGCCTGTCCCGATTATTGTTCCGTTCGCGTCGCGACGACCAGTCACGCCGTTGATTAGTACTACGGCCACGACTGCGATCGCACTGCTGTGCCCCGTAATAACTTTGTGCCTGATTAGGCGGGCATTCTCCTGTACTGTATTCCAACTCTTGGAGAAGCGTCTTGAACGTTTCCACGTCCTCTTTGCATCGTCCCGCCAGAATGACGTGCCGCAAGTGCATCGGCAATTTGGTGATGCATATCCTAATTAGTTCCGCAGGCCCGTATGGGTCGTATAAAAATTGATTTGCCTGCAGCATGTGGTCGAATAGGCGTGCAGGGCTGCCGAAACCAGACTGGTTCAAATTTGGCAGCATAATTATGCCATGTTTGACCCTATCTTGTGCCGCTTCCGACCAATAGGCGGACAGAAAGGCTTGTCGAAACTCCCGAGTGGAGTTGCAGTGACGCGCTGCCGACCTCATGCGAATCGCCGGTTCGCCTTCCAAATAGCCACACATATATTCTATCTTATGTGAACTTGCCCAGTCGGGGGGAAGACAAAACTCAAATTGCTCGAGCCATGCTCGTGGATGTATTCCTTTTTGCGAATTTCGGAATATCTCAAACTTTCTTACCGTAAGGAAATGTTTGAAATCAAATCCCCGCATATCCTCCTGGCGAGGCCCTTGAATGTTTCTGTTTCTCTCATGTCTGCCCCTTAAATTACATTCTTCCCTGTCGTCAAAATCTCCCTCGTGGCCGGAGTCCCTCTCTGCACTGTTCGTACGGCTATTTTTAGTGCTATTGGCGAGTTCGGAATCACACGCCATGCGGTTTTCCAGATGCGCCACGCGTTCTTGTAATTCGCCTGTTACAGCTTTGTGTTGTCTGTTCACTTCAAACTGTCCCTTCTGAAATCTAAGAAGCGAACGCACTTCTTCGGTCTCTGCGGTCGCTACCGGTGTAGTATTGTTCTCGCTTTCCGTCAGCTTCATCGTGCCTACAGTGTCCGCTAATGCCGCAATCTTATCATCAATTTGTCTCTTGTCCTCCGCCCCAGTCTGCTTCAATTGTTCTACTTGCTGTTCCAACGCGTGGATCGCTAAACTGTTGTCCGCTATTGTGTTGCTAACGGACGTGGGACAATGCGTTTCCGCCTCTTGGACACTCGACAGTACCTGCTGGTGTTCCCTTTGGCATTCTTCCCTCAGCTCTTGGAAATTCCTAAGTAGCCGTTCTTCGCTTTCTTTAGATTCGGTATCGCCCCTACGCTTGCTCTGTTCTAAAGCTTGCAGACGATCATCGATTTGTTCAAATGTACGGCCTAATTCTTTCATAATATCACTTTTTATCTCACTTGCCAGATTCTTTATTCTTTGTGAGATATCATCGGACACTCTCTGCATCGACTTGTCGACTTTATTTGTCTGCTGGATTAGTTTTTCGTCTATTTGTTCGCCTAGCTCCCGGATCGATTTTTCAGATGATTCTTTTTGTTCTCGGAACGATTTTTCTGATGATTCTTTTTGTTCTCGGAACGATTTTTCAAATGATTCTTTATTTTGTTGTAATAAGGCTTTCATGAGTTCTGCCAAATCAATTTGGTTAGTTGAAGGCAAATTAATTTGTGGCTCTGATGTGAGCCCGTTCGTCCTGTCTTGCATTTCGTCTGAAGTATTCCCCATTGCATTTTCGGAACCGCCCGACGCGTTAACATTCGAAATTAAATTATCCCCTTGGTCCATGTTGCTTAGGTTGTCGGACCGCTTACTTTTAGTTTGGTTACGTGTCTGCATTAGTGCAATTTATAACCGGTATGCGACACACTAATCAAAATAAATGTGTCCCACAAAAATTACGACAATCACACGAAAGATACCCAACCTAGTACGCACTTTTTCACACGCAAAACAAATTTTTATCTTAGATCGAAACAGTGGAATTTACAAGCGAGAATAAAAAACACACAGATATATAAAACACACAAATATAAAAAAACAAAACAAGACAAACAACGCAACGCCGGTCAACAACGCCGTGAACCTTTTGAAAGACTGCTCGGAAACAACGCAGAAGTTGTTTGAGCGCTGTAGGGAAAAAAAATTAAGATTATAACACGCTCGCAATCTAACATTTCAGAGATTCCAGAGTCTAGCGGAATCACAGAACAGGGTCGCCATGTGTAAGATTGTTACTTTATTTTGTATGCTGATGTGTAACGTTGTTACTTTAATTTGGTATGCTGAAATCGGTGCTAATTGACAATGAAAGTGGGTTAAAAGCCGTGATCTGTCTGGGGACGTTAACCGTGGATTACTGGGCAACTGTTTCATCAGATATTTAGCAGACTAACATTAATGATAATCTTTTAATAGTCATACAAAACCGGTAAAATATATATATAAAAAGGAGAATTTAAATAAAAAGAAAGAAATCAGTTTATACTTGGAAATTTATTTTAAGATTGTTCATTGAAATTTCAGCATATTATACGTGAGTTATAACTGAGCTGGTGCCTTATTTACGATTGAAAAGAATGTGAGATTGTAATCTTACGGAACACATAAAATATGGAGCCAAGATTTGGGAAACTGCATACAACACTCCATTCATAAAATAACACACGAAGAACATTGAAACATAAGCAAGAAGAAATTAACCACAACCAACAGATTCAGTTTTTACCCAAAGAAATTACGTTCATACCACAATCCTGTCCGTCATGTAATTACCACACACTGGTATACTAAATTCATATTAACTCTTTGTGAAGTCTTCGCAAAAAGAATAGCTGAGGGCTACTTTGATGATTACACCACATGCTCCACGTGGTCAACTTGGTTTACACAAAGCGTACAACTCCACAATAATTTTGATAATTAAAATACATTAGATCAAAAAGCAATTGACAAAAGAAACCCCTTGAACTGGTTACTAACGTCTTACTATTAACCTGATGGGTCAAACAGTTATATAAGCACGTGGTACTGGTCTCGCAAAGTACACCCCACGTGAGCTGAACATAAAGAAAAGTTGCTATATTGAAAATATAGTCAAGACGAGACGTTATAATCTCACGCACATTCGGATTTAAGATTGATGAACTTAGTTAGAGTTACTGATCAACACGTGGTTCCACTTTACTCACAAAGTAGTAACAAAGCAACTACCGAAAAATAATCTGAACTTCACACGATAATTACACTGCGCTGCAATTTAAGATAACATCGGATATTTTAGACCTAAACCCGAAATAAAAGTGATTAAATTTTCAGTTAGGCTGAACTTAAGAAATCCATTGTCCTACGGACTTAACAGACACGCGCTTAGCCGGAGATCTTACCACTTCAGACGCTCGCCACGGCCACACAGCAACTGCCTTACCGCCGAGCGTACTTCCTGAGGGGTGGCTCACAAAGACCAACGGAAGTGGCCAGAGGGGCAGCTTCCTATACCAACATGACAACGGACGGACAGGACCATACTAAGGATAGAAACCTCTTTGCTTTTAGGAAGCGTAGCTACCTGTTCCGACGTTGGTCCTACTGTTCTCTAGCAGACAGCCTTGTCTGCTACCCTCAAGCATGCAACTAGAAATACATATGCTCATTCATCCTCTCACACAAAAGGGAAGGGGGATGACAGTATCTTATCATATACAGTATATAAAAGAAAGCGGATGTAGGTTCCGTATGAGACTGTGTGACATGAATTACATATAAGAATTACATATAAACTGTGCTTTAAAGTGTAGTAGTGTGACAGATCGTTCTTGTTTATGTGTAAAAGTAACACGTTCCACTGCTCAGTCTCCTCCCAGATAGTCATAAACGCCACAGTACATTTAGAAGAGGAATTTATTCCATAAATGGCAACAGATTTAAGAAATTAAACATGAAAGGAATCCAACAGAGACCTTTCACGATGGATTACGAATAACTCAAGAGAATTCCAGAAAGATTTGCATCTCTGCTTTAATGATTATGCTACATAAAGCCTTTGATGGAGTCGATCACAATAAATTATGGGAAGTCCTCAAAAACACGGGAGAAGTAGACTATCGCATTTACTTGATACGGAATTTTTACTGACTAAGAAGCCGCGATGATAACCGTACATGGAGCAACTAAATGGGTCAAGATTCAGAAGGTAGTACGGTAAGGCTCCATATTCTCATCTTATTTACGCCATGAGCAATGCCGGGCTAGATGAAGAAAAAACGGGGTTAAAATAGCTGGGATCAATATAAATAGCCTTCGATACGCAGATGATCCCATATTGATGGAGACAGTGAAGAAGTGTTAAAGATTCTCTTACTGAAATTTAAACAAGAAAGTGCAAAGGCTGGTCTAATGGGAATATAAAAAAAAACGAAAACTATAGGAGCTACACGTACCATTTCATGGTATACACTGATGGGACAAAACATTATGACCACCTGCTTAATAGCTCGTTTGCCCGTCTTTGGAACGAAATACATCGCTGATTCCACATTCCAGGGATCTAACATTTTGTTTTTAGGTTTGTAGAGGTAAGTGGTATTAGATGTCTACGCACAGGTCATGTAATTCGTGTAAATAACGGGCCGCTGATTTGCATGCGCGGTGATGGCGTCCTATAGCGATCCAGAAGGGTACCATAGAGTTTACAATAGGCGGCGAATTTGGTCATCTAGACATCAGTGTGAGTTCTCTGTAACGCTTCTCAAACCACTGTAGCAAGGTTCTCGCTCCGAGACACGGACAATTACACTGCTTAAAGCTGACCTCATCATCGGGGAAGAGATCAAGCATGAAGCGCTGCAGGTGGTTCGCAGCTGTCAGATCACTATTACAGGTCCCATGCAAGCACATGAGAATGTCTTCCATAGCATAATACAGCTCCCTCGAGCCTGCGTCCGTGGCGCACTGTATGTTTCCAGCCCCCGTTCGCCTCGATGAGGGCATTTACGGAGACGATCATCGACCTAGTGTAGCAATACTGTCTTTCATCCGAAGAGCCTACAAGTTTCCATTGATTGACGATCGAATCCCGGTGGTCCCGTGCCCACTGTAAACGTCATTGACGATGTCGTTGGGTCAACATGTGAACACGTATTAGTGGTCTGTTGCGGAGCTCCATGTTCAGAAATGTATGGTGGACAGTGTGCTCCAAAATGCTTATACATTCACCAGCATTGTGCTCTTTCGACAGAGATGCTACAGATCACCATCTAATCTACTTTACAGAACAGGCAGGCCTTCGAACCCCACGTCCAACCATTTAGCGCCTAGTGGTGGTTTCGCTGTCCGTCTACCTCTTTCCTGTAGGTGCTCACGACAGTTGCATATGAACATTCGACAAGTTTCGTCGTTTTTGAGATACTCGTTCACAGAATCTGCGTAATAATAATCTTCCCTTTGTCAAAGAAGCTTATATCAGTGGATTTTCCCTTTTGCAGCCCATATCTTCGATAGGGTAATGCATCGTGCGCATTCGCTCCACTTACATACTTTTCCTACCACGTCATGTGCCCCCAATGCCACCAGGAGGCAACCAAGGTCGCGATTGACGGTGGCCATAATGTTTTGGCTTATCATTGTACCGGGGGAGAAAAAATGCAGTCTGCTGGTGACTGCAGTGACGAAATCAAGAGACGCTTGTTACTTGACAGAAAGGTTGGAAACTTGAAAATGTTTTAAGAAGTAGAGACATAAAGTTAACAACAAAGTTCCGTGTAGTAACGGCTACGGTCTTTCCATTTGTGTTGTACGGTTGTGAGCTCTGAACCGTAAGAAACGTTGAACGGCACGGAACAGACATCTTTGAATTGTGGTGTTGGTGGAAACTCCTTAGAGTTTCATGTGCGGTGGGGCAGGCTATAACCTCTCATCACTTTTAACAGTTCTGTCCGCCTACGTCGAAAGGCTTCTTGCCGTTTGCCCCTTCACTCTGGTTTGGTAGGTACTCGGCCGATGAAAATTAGTGTTGAAAAGACGCAGACTAAATACCTATCAAGCAAAGGCATGGGAGCAGCATCTGTAAATTAGTAAAATTTCAGTCAGGATCTATAAACTTGCTTGAAAATGTTTTAAAGTTCAACTAATTAGGCTTTAATGCCTCCACATTATGTTGCAAAAGACTATCAATTACGTATTTACTGTCCAACTAATACTGATGCAAGCTAATGACTGTTTTACTAGAAGTTCTCTACACCAAAGCAGCCAGAAGTTCACCAGTCCAACACGAATGATTTTATGTTCCACACAGTTACTGACCCACAGCTATTCATGAGTTATTACATCAAGTCGTTCAGCGATTTTAGAAAGAAGCGCTCGCCTAAATGTTCCTAGGTGTTCCCGGAAAACGCCAAGTGGAGTTTAAATACTACCAGAAAGTTCACATGCAAATAGCTTCCAAAAAAGCCACTTAAAATTTCCACTCTTTAACCATAATGTTCAAAACTGAAGTCGCTTTATAATTCAGATACAACGTATGATTTGTTTCATCCTACCAAAAAATCGTGTGCAACGGTTTCACGTTGATTTGTACACTAAGACGGTTCACGATCGACTCCTAGGCACACGGAACTGTAGCACAAAGCACTACAAAAAGCGGAAAAAATGCTTAATTCCTATTGGCTAAAGATTTAGGCAGTCAATCGGAACATTTCCAGCCCTCAAGTACTCACGTTAATCCCTAACTTGTCCAAAAGAACCACAGAAAGTAAATTATAAAATAAATTCCCCATGTACGAAACGAAACGTAATTTTCATAAAACAAATTACTGATTATTCGCAGCAATGAAGTTCTAATTGATCTGCCACTTAACTTTTCTTCTGGCTGCTTTTGATACAAAAGCGTGTACACTAGGACATATGTCACATGGTTCATGGTTGCACAAGAACTTTCCAACGCATGAATTTTACATAATTTTAATAAAATAAAACATCCACTCTTTACGTATGTCCTACATATTCTCGCACTCTCTTTACAACAAAATATAAATAATGATATTTGCAAATGGTTTCTATTATATCAGCAGTTGTTGTAATGAAAGCGAATAAAAGTCTAGAAAATTAACTTCTATGAACAGAATCATTTTCATTGTAGTTCCCAATGATATTATAAAAGAACGTATTACAATCCCTAGCTCAGTTTTGTAACACAAGAAAGGTTATTGTGGGTTTTAGAGAAACGTTTGTATCTCCAAAAGTACTGAAGATACTGAAATGAGATTTTTACTGTATAGCTGTACTGTATTATCAATACATGTCTGTGTGTCGAGTGCGAAAAAGATCGAACAAAATTTAGTACTATTTCTTTAGATGAATAACGAAATCGTACACATAGGGTAGGGCAACACTGCTCCAGCGGATATAGGTAGCTGTAAATATGTGAGAACAAAAAACCACCGCAAGACTAAGATCGCGTACTTCTTTGCAAGGTAGCAAGACTCGGAATGATTTGCTACATTACACATGGACCGCAAAGAGAACGAATAGGTCAGTAGCAGAGCAAATAAAACCAGATTGCTACTTGAAAGGTCTGAAACTGAAAAATAAGGAACTGGTGTACTTTGGACACATTGTGAAAAGATCTGATTCGCTGGAAAAGACGATAATATTAGGGAAGATCTAAGGCACAAGGAAAAGAGCGTAGCAAAAGATGAATGGATTGATGGCATCACAGAAGCACAGATGTAATGGATTACAATGCGGAAAGAAAGCGGGAGAAAGTGTAGGACAGAAGAAATTTGCGATGGAGCCACAGCGAGTTGGAATCAACTATACGCATAGAGACAGAGAGAGAGAGAAGGAAGAGAGGGAGGGAGGCAAAGAGAACCTTGCGATACAAACATCTTTGAGCGGTCCTAGGCGCTACAGTCTGGAACCGCGCGACCGCTACGGTCGCAGGTTCGAATCCTGCCTCGGGCATGGATGTTTGTGATGTCCTTAGGTTAGTTGGGTTTAAGTAGTTCTAAGTTCTTGGGGACTGATGACCTTAGAAGTTAAGTCCCATAGTGCTCAGAGCCATTTGAACAAAGATCTTTGCAGAGCAATCGCACAGTGTGGCGAACGGAAGAGGAATTCACTGGACTACGTATATGGTTTACTAGCAGTTCCGTAGCGTGCGGTGCGTCACAGCTTACGAGATTCTCCGAAGTCTTCGCGTAAAGTATCTAACGAGAAACAACTGCAGAGCAGAAAAAGGGTATCTGGGCGCAGCACACTTGGAGTATTCTTAGCATGCGCTGCGAAAGCGCCCGCTAACGCGCAGAGCTAACGCGGAGCTAGGTCGGACGTGCCAGGAATTTTCTGCGTGTACCAAGGTCGGCGGAGGCTAAACACACCTCGACAGACAACCAGTACACTTGTCTTCAACAGGGCTAAGTTAATACGCTATAACGAACAAGTTTTTATGCGTCTCATGCGACTAAATGAACGTTGTGTCCTGTAAACTCTGCCTAGTAAAATCTGCACCCAGTCAAATGTGCGTTCAGAAAAGGGTGAGGGAAAGTCCACCGTTCCTCCTGTCCGAACTTCACAACTTGCCCGGCATGTAGAAGAGCCGAGTGCCTTAGGTGGTGTTTCATTACTGATGAAATGGACTGCAGGTGCCCGAAGGAGAACTATAATATCAAAACTTGTACATTCGAAAGTATCATAATTTATTTTACTTTGTGGCTGACGTAGTCGCAAAATTTTCAGTATATCCGAATTCTCGGACAGTACAATGGAAAACACAAAAACCAAATTATAAACACAAAATTTGAAAAAATTGTGTCTCTTGTATTTCACAAAGCATATTTTAAAATAAACATAAAGCAACCTGTGCCTGTGGATTTTCGTATGGTTCATTTAATGTTCGTAAGACACGTACTCGTGTCAACTAAAAGGCCAGGAAGATGCACGCATGTAGTGACGGAAGCTGTGCGTAGCTCCTTATAACAATATATTTACTTTTGTGCGTTAACATACAGCTATAATCGATGGTGGAAATATATTTGCAGAGAGAAGCACATAATGAGATATATTGTATTTTAGGGCCTATAGACATAACTAGTTATTGTAGTGGTTTTGAATACCTTTACTGGTCAGGACTAAATGACTATTGAAGATATAATTGTTTTTGGATAGCTCAACATGAATTCCCTAAGGGGCCGAAGTTTGTCATGCATTTACCAGTAGAATAAGGTGCGGAGAAACTATTTCGCCGTATGCAACTTCCGTCCGATTTCGACGAAGCAATTTGTGACTGTCAACGATCAAAATTTGCAGAAAGGTGAAAGAAAATTAAATACGTATGGCCATTAAGTAGTGAGACATAGGTTCTATACGAAATAATTAGTCCATACACAAGTTCCATTTAACTTTCAATTTATGGTAGTCGATATATAACGAACTTACATTTTTTAACATTTCCAGATACACATTGCACAATATAGCTTCTCACATGAATCTACTGCTATGCAGTATGACACTTCCATTTTACACTAAAATAATATATTTTAAACAATAATAATACGGTGGCAAGACATGCGTGTCCGACACAAATTACGAGAGACAGAAGAATGAGTAACTGTTCATCGAGAATATCTCGTACATCAAAAGAATGTGTAAAAATGTTCTTCTTTTGTCTGCTTTCAAAGTCAATAGCTCACTGTATCTCTGACGGCGCTTCCACAATAAACACGTCACATCACAGGATGTTATTTGCTAACTGTAGCTGTTGCCGAGCGACTGCTCGGTTAGTGAATGATTTAAAATGGTGTGGTTACATCTTCCTCCGACTTCTAGCGCTACATGCACGCGACATCTGTACCTGGTTTCAAAATGTCATAATTTTCTTCATTATTGTAATTGTGGGTGTCATTGTTAGATTTATGAGCATTAGGAAATTATTTATTAAATAACGTATAACGGGCAGAGTATGCATCGTAAAATATCTTACGTAATAACAAACAAAAAATTTCTTATTTGGCAGTGCATAACGTGATTTTTCGTATTAGGAAAGAGTTGTTGTTGTTGTTGTTATTGTGGTCTTCAGCCTTGAGACTGGTTTGATGCAGCTCTTCATGCTACTCTATATTGTGCTAACTTCTTCGTCTCCCAGTGCCTACTACAGCCTACATCCTTCTGAATCTGCTCAGTGTATTCATCTCTTGGTCTCCCTCTACGATTTTTACCCTCCACGATGCCCTCCAGTACTAATTTGGTGATCCCTTGATGCCTCAGAACATGTCCTACCAACCGATCCCTTCTTCTAGTCAAGTTGTGCCACAAACTCCTCTTCTCCCCAATTCTATTCAATATCTCCTCATTAGTTATGTGATCTACCCATCTAATCTTCAGCATTCTTCTGTAGCACCACATTTCGAAAGCTTCTATTCTCTTCTTGTCTAAACTATTTATCGTCCCCGTTTCACTTCCATACATGGCTACACTCCATACAAATACTTTCAGAAACGACTTCCTGACACTGAAATCAATACTCGATGTTAAAAAATTTCTCTTCTTCAGAAACGCTTTCCTTGCCATTGCCAGTCTACATTTGATACCCTCTCTACTTCGACCATCATCAGTTATTTTGCTCTCCAAATAGCAACACTCCTTTACTACTTTAAGTGTCTCACTTCCTAATCTAATTCCCTCACCATCACCCGACTTAATTCGACTACGTTCCATTATCCTCGTTTTGCTTTTGTTGTTCATCTTACATCCTCCCTTCAAGATACTGTCCATTCCGTTCAATTGCTCTTCGAAGTCCTTTGCTGTCTCTGACAGAATTACAATGTCATCGGCGAACTTCAAAGGTTTTATTTCTTCTCCATGGATTTTAATGCCTACTTCGAACTTTTCTTTTGTTTCCTTTACTGCTTGCTCAATATATAGATTGAATAGCATCGGGGAGAGACTACAACCCTGTCTCACTCCCTTCCCAACCACTGCTTCTCTTTCATGTCCCTCGATACTTATAACTGCCGTCTGCTTTCTGCACAAATTGTTAACTGCCTTTCGATCCCTGTATTTTACCCCTGCCGCCTTCAGAATTTGAACGATAGTATTCCAGTCAACACTGTCAAAAGCTTTCTCTAAGTCTACAAATGCTAGAAATGTAGGTTTGCCTTTCCTTAACCTTTCTTCTAAGATAAGTCGTAGAGTCAGAATTGCCTCACGTGTTCCAACATTTCTACGGAATCCAAACTGATGTTCCCCGAGGTCGGCTTCTACCAGTCTTTCCATTCGTCTGTAAAGAATTCGCGTTAGTATTTTGCAGCTGTGACCTATTAAACTGATACTTCGGTAATTTTCACATATGTCAACACCTGCTTTCTTTGGGATTGGAATTATTATATTCTTCTTGAAGTCTGAAGGAATTTCGCCTGTCTCGTACATCTTGATCACAAGATGGTAGAGTTTTGAGGGAGGAGGAGGAGATTAGTGTTTAACGTCCCGTCGACAGCGAGGTCATTAGAGACGGAGCACAAGCTCAGGTGAGGATAGGATGGGGAAGGAAATCGGCCGTGCCCTTTCGAAGGAACCATCCCGCATTTGCCTGAAGCGATTTAGGGAAATCACGGAAAACCTAAATCAGGATGGCCGGAGACGGGATTGAACCGTCGTCCTCCCGAATGCGAGTCCAGTGTGCTAACCACTGCGCCACCTCGCTCGGTAGGTAGAGTTTTGTCAGGACTGGCTCTCCCAAGGCTGTCAGAAGGAAAGAGTATCCATAAACAATTGGGACAGTAGGACTTAAACATTCAAACAACAAGAACTAGTGCAACAAGCGTATGTGAGAGGGCATATTGTAGAACGCTGTGTCGACCAGTGGTGGCGACCCTCTTCTGGCAGCAGGATGCATTCCTATGATTTGCATGGTGGCGTTGACACTGCTCGGACAGGGCGCCTGCAACTCACTACAGGCAGCAGCCAGTTCCAGCGGAAATAAACCGCTCCACCTGCGTCATCTGCACACATCATCAATAGGTCAGTGTAGGCGACAGCAGCAAGTTTATTTTGTTCATCAAGCAGCCTGACTGGCTCCAGCGTTTTTGCAATGGAGATCTCCAGTCTTCTAAAACGGTACGTTGCCTGCAGTCTTCTATTTTGTGCATAATTTCCATTTGCTCTTCAATGGTACCTGTGCTAAGTTTCTCCTTATCGAAATGCCAACCTAATGTAATCCTGTTAAGGGTGATTCTTCAAGCGTCATCCACTTGAGTGGATGAGGATTTCCGGAGTGCAGGTTGCCGACGACTCGTAGGAAGAATTTCCGGTGACGAAGTTTCTCAGAGTGCAGGTAATTCAGTGAGCACGTAGTTTCCGAAACAGAAGGCAGAAATTTCACAGATTTTCGGTTGTACCCTGTACCTCAGAAATATTTTGCCTTTTTACCTTACGAGAGTTTTAAGTGCTTCCCGGATCGTAGATGTGAGACAAAATAAATAAACGTCCAGCGGACAAATAAAACAGATTCCATATTGCGCAATACGCAACTTGTGACAATGTGTTACTGGGCACTGAATTCACAAACCAACCGAACGTCGAGTCGGCCATTTCAGCAGACTTTCACCCAAGGCAATGAGTTACATGTTTGAAAAACACTGAGAAGTACCGCAGGCAGACGTCTGCCTTAAACGGCAGGTCACCGTGTTAGTATGGTAACTTAATTCACAGCTCGGAGGAAGGCAAATTGCATCGCTTTGAACTAAGTTACCATACTAACATATGTTGTTGTTGTTGTTGTGGTCTTCAGTCCAGAGAGTGGTTTGATGCAGCTCTCCATGCTACTCTATCCTATGCAAACTTCTTCATCTCCGAGTAACTACTGCATCCTACATCCTTCTGAATCTGCTTAGTGTATACATCTCGTGGTCTCCTTCTTCGATTTTTACCCTCCACGCTTCCCTTCATCACTAAACTGATGATCCCTTGATGCCTCAGAACATGTCCTACCAACCGATCCCTTCTTCTGGTCAAGTTGTGCCACAAACTTCTCTTCTCCCCAATCCTATTCAATACTTCCTCATTAGTTATGTGATCTACCCATATAATCTTCAGCATTCTTCTGTAGCACCACATTTCGAAAGCTTCTATTCTCTTCTTGTCCAAACTATTTATCGTCCATGTTTCACTTCCATACATGGCTACACTCCGTACAAATACTTTCAGAAACGACTTCCTGACACTTGAATCTATACTCGATGTTAATTTCTCTTCTTCAGATACGCTTTCCTTGCTATTGCCAGTCTACATTTACACTCCTGGAAATGGAAAAAAGAACACATTGACACCGGTGTGTCAGACCCACCATACTTGCTCCGGACACTGCGAGAGGGCTGTACAAGCAATGATCACACGCACGGCACAGCGGACACACCAGGAACCGCGGTGTTGGCCGTCGAATGGCGCTAGCTGCGCAGCATTTGTGCACCGCCGCCGTCAGTGTCAGCCAGTTTGCCGTGGCATAATGAGCTCCATCGCAGTCTTTAACACTGGTAGCATGCCGCGACAGCGTGGACGTGAACCGTATGTGCAGTTGACGGATTTTGAGCGAGGGCGTATAGTGGGCATGTGGGAGGCCGGGTGGACGTACCGCCGAATTACTCAACACGTGGGGCGTGAGGTCTCCACAGTACATCGATGTTGTCGCCAGTGGTCGGCGGAAGGTGCACGTGCCCGTCGACCTGGGACCGGACCGCAGCGACGCACGGATGCACGCCAAGACCGTAGGATCCTACGCAGTACCGTAGGGGACCGCACCGCCACTTCCCAGCAAATTAGGGACACTGTTGCTCCTGGGGTATCGGCGAGGACCATTCGCAACCGTCTCCATGAAGCTGGGCTACGGTCCCGCACACCGTTAGGCCGTCTTCCGCTCACGCCCCAACATCGTGCAGCCCGCCTCCAGTGGTGCCGCGACAGGCGTGAATGGAGGGACGAATGGAGACGTGTCGTCTTCAGCGATGAGAGTCGCTTCTCCCTTGGTGCCAATGATGGTCGTATGCGTGTTTGGCGCCGTGCAGGTGAGCGCCACAATCAGGACTGCATACGACCGAGGCACACAGGGCCAACACCCGGCATCATGGTGTGGGGAGCGATCTCCTGCACTGGCCGTACACCACTGGTGATCGTCGAGGGGATACTGAATAGTGCACGGTATATCCAAACCGTCATCGAACCCATCGTTCTACCATTCCTAGACCTGCAAGGGAACTTTGTGTTCCAACAGGACAATGCACGTCCGCATGTATCCCGTGCTACCCAACGTGTTCTAGAAGGTGTAAGTCAACTACCCTGGCCAGCAAGATCTCCGGATCTGTCCCCCATTGAGCATGTTTGGGACTGGATGAAGCGTCGTCTCACGCGGTCTGCACGTCCAGCACGAACGCTGGTCCAACTGAGGCGCCAGGTGGAAATGGCATGGCAAGCCGTTCCACAGGACTACATCCAGCATCTCTACGATCGTCTCCATGGGAGAATAGCAGCCTGCATTGCCGCGAAAAGTGGATATACACTGTACTAGTGCCGACATTGTGCATGCTCTGTTGCCTGTGTCTATGTGCCTGTGGTTCTGTCAGTGTGATCATGTGATGTATCTGACCCCAGGAATGTGTCAATAAAGTTTCCCCTTCCTGGGACAATGAATTCACGGTGTTCTTATTTCAATTTCCAGGAGTGTATATCCTCTCTACTTCGACCATCATCAGTTATTTTGCTCCCCAAATAACAAAACTCGTCTACTACTTTGTCTCATTTCCTAATATAACTCCCTTAGCATCACCTGATTTAATTAGACTACATTCCATTATCCTCGTTTTGCTTTTGTTGATGTTCATCTTATATCCGCCTGTCAAGACACTGTCCATTCCGTTCAACTGCTCTTCCAGGTCCTTTGCTGTCCCTGACAGTATTACAATGTCATCGGCAAACCTGAAGTTTTTATTTCTTCTCCATGGATTTAAATTGCTACAAATTTTTCTTTTGTTTCCTTTTCTGCTTGCTCAATATACATATTGAATAACATCGAGGATAAGCTACAACCCTGTCTCACTACCTTCCCAACCACTGCTTCCCTTTCATGCCCCTCAATTCTTATAACTGCCATCTGATTTTTGTACAAATTGTAAATAGCCTTTCGCTCCCTGTATTTCACCACTTCCACCTTCAGAATTTGAAAGGGAGTATTCCAGTCAACCTTGTCAAAAGCTTCCTCTAAGTCTACAAATGCTAGAAACAAAGGTTTACCTCTCCTTAACCTATCTTCTAAGGTAAGTTGTAGGGTCAGTATTGCCTCAAGTGTTCCAACATTTCTACGGAATCCGAATTGATCTTCCCCAAGATCGGCTTCTACCAATTTGTCCGTTCCTCTGTAAGGAATTCGTGTAAATATTTTGCAGCCGTGACCTATAAAACTGGTAATTCGATAAATGTCACACCTGTCAACACCTGCTTTCTTTGGGGTTGGAATTATTATCTTCTTCTTGAAGTCTAAGGGTATTTCGGCTGTCTCATACATCTTGCTCCCCAGATAGTAGAGTTCTGTCATAGCAGGCTCTCCCAAGGCTATCAGTAGTTCTGATGGAATTGAGGAGGGCATTAACGTCTTTATTTGTCGATAAAAGTGAGAGTGCACAATGAGTTGATGGTACAATTCCGTTAAAACCGTTATTAGCTTCTCCTGGTTACTACAACGAGCAGGACGTATTTATTTTGGAGCAGAGGTAGCTCTCGTTACAACTATAATATAACCGTAGATCTCTTGAACAAAAACCTGTCCTCAATGATCGGAAGAGAGCAAGGCTCACAAGAACGATAATAGAAGTGGTGCACAAGACTGCTGTCCAGTTTCAGTGGGATCCGCCTGTCGCATACTCTCAGATTAAATTCCGAGATCAAGCGTCGTGAGGTATCTCGAGCAGAATAATCACCTCCATGCCGACCAGCATGGGAAATCGATCATGGGAAACCGAATCTGCACTTTTATCATACGATATCCTCAAAATCTTGGATCATGGCGACGATGAAGATGCTATTGACTTCCGAAAAACATTTGACTCGGTAGCACGCCAATGTTTATTAACAAAAGTACGATTATAACGGTTCCAGACTAGATTTGTGACTTGATTAAGAATGTCTTGGTAGCGAAGATGCTGTATGTTTCGTGGCTGAAGAGTCATCGACGGGATTAGAAGTAACTTCAGACGCTATAACAACGTATTAGTACTTATCTCTTTTTTCCTTCTTTAGTGAAACTGTTTTTCTTTTAAAGAGCAAATATAATTGACTATGAAGTGTGTTACTTGGGATGAAGAAAATACTCAGGTATATGTAACGTAATGCTGTAATGCTTAAAGTCTGGGGGAAGAAATTTAGTAACTGAGTAATCATTGTAAAGGTGTAGTCCTCTTTTGTCTGACGTGATTCACTTGTCACTTCCTTCTTTACCTTCCCTTATCCAAGAAACGATCTGTTAAGGGGCATGTATTAAGGTAAATTTCTTTATGTGAGAGTAATCACTCATTTTTGTTGAAACATTGTGTCACGTTCTTTTACCTAGTACCACTAATACCCTTGATATACTATTGTCGTGTATTACAGTGGAAGTCTTATTGCATGAGCGAAAATAATCGACTTAGCCGATATCTGCTTAGCCACCATTGCGACCATCTCGCCGACGTAACTACAAATTGTAGTAATTCCTTAGAACTTGCCTGTCAACTAATGAAGTCCGATTGACCAGTGCGAATAAAACCACCACCCGAGCCAGAAAAGAGGCATGATTAGTACGCTCGTAACGAGAGCAGGACGAATATGTGAGCCGCAACACCTCAAACGAGAAATGCAGCACCTGGAAACTGTTCTGAGGAGCAATGGGTACTCCACAAATTACATTAGAAGTGTAACAGAGCCAAACACTGGGAGAAGTAAGGAACCAGAAAAAGAAATGTCGGGTACGGCCTTTCTGCCATACATTCCCAGAATGACGGACAGGATCCGCCGTATATTGCGCAAACATGGTGTAAAGACGATTTTCAAACCGACAAGGAAGATCAAAGAGTGTCTTAGATCGGCGAAGGAGAAAAGAGACCCACTTGCAATGTCGGGAATATACCGTATACCATGCACATGCCGAAAAGTTTGTCGGAATGACTGGACGATCAATTAACACCAGGATCAAAGAGCATAAGCGACATTGCAGGTTGGGGCAGGTGGAGAAATCGGCCGTGGCGGAGCACGTACTGAATGAGACCGACCACGTAATAAAATTCGCCGACACGGAAGTTCTGGCTGTAGAGAAGCACTATCACACGCGCTTGTTCAGAGAAGCTGTAGAAATACAAAAACACGCGAACAGTTTCAACAAGAAAGAGGAAAGCCTTAAGGTAAACGGATCCTGGCTTCCCGTACTGCAGCGAAAGACCGTCGCACGTAGCAAGAGGAGAACCGTACCGGAAATGACCACGGAGAAGCCCTCGGACGTTGGCGCGCCAGGTACATATAGTCTGCGGCCGTGAGCTCGGCTCCAGTTCACCACCGGCAATGGAGGGTGAAGCTTTGACAATGCCAGCCACTCGTGCTGGCGAAACGTCAGAAAAATTATTAGATGAACGTCAGCCGAAGAACCCGAGACAGAAGCCAATAGGCAGTTTATCAACAAGTGGCCACGAAAGCATTAACAATTTTGTACTACTGAGGTTGCTGATACGGAGTACCTAGCAGTAGGTGGCAGCACAATGCACCTGGTACTGGTTTCTGTAATTATGCCTCCGGCTCGTTTCTTTTTGAAGGCCCCTTATTGTATAGTCACGCGTGTCTCACCGTAGCAGCGATCCACCCTTCATTCCAGCTCCGTTTCATTATAGTGGACGTTCATTACGTAACAGACGCAATAGTAGTTTTATTCATCCATGTATCACTTTTACAGGGATGTTAGGCGATTAATGGTATTGCAGTATAAAAAGAAAAACGTCGTATACACAGAGATTTACATAATGATAGTGAGGACAGTATTAACGGTAACGTCTACATCTACATCTACATACATACTCCGCAATCCACCATACGGTGCATGGCGGAGGGTACCTCGTACCCTAACTAGCATCTTCTCTCCCTGTTCCACTCCCAAACAGAACGAGGGAAAAGTGACTGCCTATATGCCTCTGTACGAGCTCTAATCTCTCTTATCTTATCTTTGTGGTCTTTCCGCGAAATGTAAGTTGGCGGCAGTAAAATTGTACTGCAGTCAGCCTCAAATGCTGGTTCTCTAAATTTCCTTAGAAGCGATTTACGAAAAGAACGCCTCCATTCCTCTAGAGACTCCCACCCGAGTTCCTGAAGCATTTCCGTAACACTCGCCTGATGATGAAATCTACGAGTAACAAATCTAGCGCCGGCCGCGGTGCTCTAGCGGTTCTGGCGCTGCAGTCCGGAACCGCGGGACTGCTACGGTCGCAGGTTCGAATCCTGCCTCGGGCATGGGTGTGTGTGATGTCCTTAGGTTAGTTAGGTTTAAGTAGTTCTAAGTTCTAGGGGACTTATGACCTAAGATGTTGAGTCCCATAGTGCTCAGAGCCATTTGAACCATTTTTGAACAAATCTAGCAGCCCTCCTCTGAATTGCTTCTACGTCTTCCCTCAATCCGACCTGATAGGGATCCCAAACGCGCTACAGTACTCAAGAATAGGTCATATTAGTGTTTTATAAGCGGTCTCCTTTACAGATGAACCACATCTTCCCAAAATTCTACCAATGAACCGAATACGACTATCCGCCTTCCCCACAACTGCCATTACATGCTTGTCCCACTTCATATCGCTCTGCAAATTACGCCCAAACATTTAATCGACGTGACTGTGTCAAGCGCTGCACTACTAATGGAGTATTCAAACATTACAAGATTCTGTTTCCTATTCATCTGCATTAATTTACATTTATCTATATTTAGAGTTAGCTGCAGTTCTTTACACCAATCACAAATCCTGTCCAAGTCATCTTGTATCCTCCTACAGTCACTCAATGACGACACCTTCTCGTACACCACAGCATCATCAGCGAACAGCCGCACATTGCTATCCACCCTATGCAAAAGATCATTTATGTAGATAGAAAACAACAACGGACCTACCACACTTCCCTGGAGCACTGCAGATGATACCCTCACCTCTGATGAACACTCACCATCGAGGGCAACGTGCTGGGTTCTATTACTTAAGAAATCCTCGAGCCACTCACATACTTGGGAACCAATCCCATATGCTCGTACCTTAATTAGGAGTCTGCAGTGGGGCACCGAGTCAAAATCGTCAGCTTGTTCGCAGGTCATGCAGTTAGCCACAGAGAACTGCAGGTTGAACGATGCTGTGCAACTATTCAGTCTGTCCTTGATAATGTTTCAAAGTGGTGCGAGGATTGGCAGCTTGCTTTAAATGTTGAAAAATGTAAAATTCTGCACTTCACACACAAAAAATAGTATCTAATGAGTATAATATTAGAGAATCGGAATCTGTATACTCATACAAATACTTGGGTGTAACTCTTCTTAGGGACATGAAATGGAACTAACACATAGACTCAGTCGTGGATAAAACGGGTAGCAGACTTCGTTTTATTGGTAGAATACTAGGGAAATGCAGTCGATCTACAAAGGAAATAGCTTACAAATAACTCGAGTGACCCTTCCTAGAATATTACTGAAATATGTGGGACTCATACGATATAGGAATGGCAGCGAACATTGAACAAATACAGAGAAGGGTAGCATGAATGGTTATAGGTTTGTTTGACCACGGGAGATTGTCACAGAGATGTCCAAAGAAGTGAACTGCGAAACTCTTGAAAATAAACGGAATCTATCTCGAGAAACAATGTTTCAAGAACCGGCTTTAAAAGATGACTGTAGGAATCTGCTGCAACCCCCTACATATCGCTCCCATAAGGGACGTGAGGACAAACCAGTAATTACAGTACCCACAGAAGCGTTTCAAAAATAGTTTTTCCCGCGCTCCATACTGAATGGAACGGGAGAAAGCCCTAATAACCGGTATAGTGGGACGTACCCACTGCCAAGCACATCACATTGGTTCTCAGATTGTAGATGTAGGTGTAAATGTAGAAAGTTTACTTCTTGTGGATGTTTTATTCTTTAAGATCTGTCGGAGTTTCGTTTTCTAGTGTTCTGAAAAATGTGAAAACGGTGTACAACTTACTCTCGTTCTTCTTCCTCTTCCAACTTCCACATGAGAAGGTCGTATGCATTTTGTTAGCATAATTTTTTAACGAAATAATAAAGATATTCTTAAGAAACATTATGTTTTATTTAGTAGAGGTATGTTCAATATCACGCCTCGCTAATCAAACCCAGTTAATGTACTTTTCAGCCTGTTAAATTAGTTGGAAGTGGTCGGTTTGGAAATGCAAGGATGGCGCGCCATTAGCACACTATCGTATCGAAATTACAACGTACATCATTCGAGTGTGCAGTTCATAATTTTAATGAAATCCCATCATAGTTGTTATTTTCATGCAAAGCTGACTTTTTATATTAACTGTAACAACCTTCTTTGTCAGAAAATTAACTTTGTCATTTTATCTTTGAGGGACACATTGTCAATTAGATGGGGAATTCATTACAAGTAGGAACTATCTCAGTACTTGCTTGAAGTAATGTGGGGAAACGACGGAAGACGTAATTGACGATGGGCAGATGGAGATTTGATCCCACATCCTTCCGAATACAGCTCCATCACCACCCACTCGCTTGCTTCACGCAGTTCTCGGACGATAAAATTGCTTGCCAAACGTATTTTGCCATTTCATTCATTTCTGTAAAGGGAACGTTTATGAGCTTTTCTTATCTTTCATTATCATTCTCGGTCATTAATCTCTCAGCTTGTATCTATTTCATGCCGATTCTTTAATTCTGCTTTCAGCGCATTGTTCTCACTCCTATTGAGCCCTCCATTGTGTCCCTCGGAGCCCATTGTAGTGATACAAGTCCCTCGCGCAGCTATTAAACATAAATTACGACGCAAGGGCGTTAGGTTCTGGGCCTTCGGTTGTCCGTGCGCTCACCAGGACGGGAGACGCTAGGCAGCACTTACAGGTCAAAGCCCCCGTGCATATTCCTGGCACACGCCGGAACTCTTTCCGGGAAAGATTGGCGCCGATAGACATCAGCTAGCGGCAAGGACACTTAACAGCGCACCCGGGAGGTGCGTGGCCAAGTGTGCGCACCAAATACTGTGCCATAAAATCCTAAAACCCAAACAATTAGTCATACATCGACAATTACAACTACACCGAGGTGACAAAAGTCATGGGATACCTCCTAATATCATGTCGGACCTCCAATAGCCGGTGTAGTGCAGCAATTCGACGTGGCATGGACTCAGCGAGTCGTTCGAAGTCCCCTGCGGAAGTATTGAGCCATTCTGCCTCAACAGCCGTCCTTAATTGCGAAAGTGTTCCAGGTTCAGGATTTAGTGCATAAACTGACCCCTCAATTATGTCCCTATAAACGTTCGATGGGTCCAGCCTGTTCTTCAAACCAGACGCAAACAATTGTGGCCTGGTGACATGACACATTGTCATCCATAAAAATTCTGTAGTTGATTTGGAACACGATGTCCATAAATGGCTGCAAATTTTCTCTAAGCAGCCGAATAAATTTGAGCCATGCTGTGGCTCGCGTTGGTGCCGTGTGTAGGTTTCTGACAGACTGTATCGTTTAGTTGGCATGGTTGCGTTGTTTGTCTTCTTGTTGTGTTCACTGGCACCACTCGGTTTCGTAAGTGTTGCCTGTCCGCTAGTGGCAGCAGCGGCACTCATCGATATGTAGTTATGCTGCCTTATCTTTGGGGCGACCTCGAGCTTCTTCCGTGTGGTGTGAGTGTGGAGTTCAGTTGGCGACGAGTAGCAGCGAGGTCCGCGCAGAGCGACAACACGCCAGGACCGCTCGCGGCGTGTATGGACTGTCGGATCGAAGGGCAGTGGTCACGAGGGTGCTCGACCTCGTCGAAACCGGATCCTGCAAATCTAAGTTGAGTGCATTGCAATTCGCGTAGAGAAACCTCCACCATTGTGAAATCTCGCGATTCTCCAGTGACTTGGGCTCGTGTTGCTGCTCGTAGTGTCAAATGGTTCAAATGGCTCTGAACACTATGGGACTTAACTTCTGAGGTCATCAGTCCCCTAGAACTTAGAACTACTTAAACCTAACTAACCTAAGGACATCACACACATCCATGCCCGAGGCAGGATTCGAAACTGCGTCCGTAGCAGTAGCGCGGCTCCAGACTGTAGCGCCTAGAACCGCTTGGCCGGCGGTCGTAGTAGTGTCGCCGAGGCGAAAAGCAGCGAGTGGAGTACCTGAGGAAGGTGGATCTGATTAGCCGTCCTGAGCTTCTAATTACTATTTACTATTTTCAGCTCCTTACATTGTTAAATTCAACCAGCGGTATTTTTCTGTCTTGTGTCCGCTAACGCCTCAGTTACCTGCCCTGGGGGTTGGTGTATGTAATAGCAGTTTACATTTCCTCGCCTTGCCGCCGCTGTTCGGTCAGGCATGTAAGTTTGACAGCTCCTTAACTGTAGGTTGGGTGGCGTTCTCCTCCTTTAGTAGGAGTCATTCCTTCTTGTTCCGGGCGATCTAAGCACAGTATTCTGCAGGCGGAGCCCAGACTGCCGGTTCCGGCTTTGGCGTAATTTTACATCTTACAATTGTTTGGTTGAATGTCGGGTAGCCTCATCAAGATTATCGTTAGTCGCTCGTTAGCCATCTTGTGATCTGAATGCAACTCTTGGCTGCATTTCTCTTCGCTCGCGAAAGTGTTTTTGTTGTGACGTACTCAGAGGTCGATTGCTGGAGCACCGTCTGTCACTGGACCTTGTGTTTTATTTTATTATTGTATTATTCACTTACCATCAATTGTCTCACCTATTTGGTGATCTGTTGTTGCTTTTTTAAAATTATCTTTTGCTATGCCATTCGCCGTTTGACAGTGTATTTGTTAAATTTTTTATAATTGGCATTTTGGCGTTAAAGGCCTTCAGCCGTGATGGTGGTTACTTGCCTTAAAATTCTGACTGCGACCACACTGGCTGGTTTTCCAAAAATTATTTGCTGTCTGAATTTTGTGTGTGTTGTTTAATTTTTATAATTGCCAGTCTGGCGTTAAAGGCCTTCAGCCGTGATTGTGGTTACTTGCCTTAAAAACTGATTGCGACCTCATTAGCTTGTTTTCAAAAATTATTTATTAAAATAAATGATTGAAATTGCAAAGCAAACCAATAGTAATTGATTCGGGCCCCGTTCACAATCGAAACCCAATCCTGCCTTCCTTAATTACCAGGTTTCAATAACAATTTCCAGTCAGTGATCGGTCCATTCGGAGCAGAGGACCCTGTCAATTACATGTAAACACAGCCCACAACTTTATGGAGCCACCATCAGCTTCCACAGTGCCTTGATGACAACTTGGGTCCGTGGCATCTTGAGGTCTGCAACAGACTCGAGCCCCACCAACTGAAATCGGGACCAGGACACGGTTTTCCAGTCGTCTAGGGTTCAACCTATATAGCCACGAGCCGAGTAATGGTGCTGCAGGCGAAGTCGTGCTGCTAGCAAAGGCACTCGCCAGATTTCGTTGCACTGTTCTAACGGAGACGTTGCTCGCACGCCCCACATTGATTTAGGCATAACTTTTACTATTTGGACTGTTCGTGATTGTGTATCCTGTGGGGCTCTCGATTCAAATACTCTTTGCGTGTTATTCGGCATATGTGCTTTACTCTGCTGGCCGGATTCCGCTGTCTGTGGATTACTCGGCTGTCTGGTATTGTTTTGCGTTCGCCAAGTGCTCGGGTGATTACTGCCGGTAGCTTGTGTCTGTACATATTGTGCAGGCTGGCCATGCACTACTTGTCCGTTGCAGTTGTTTTTCTTGAATTTTTGCCCATCTCTTTTATATCTGCCCTTGAATTTACGGCTTTTGCCATTGCCATTGTGATTACCGTTAACGTTACCGTACGTCTGTGCGGGGTAAGGTTGTCATCTGCGTTGTACTACGAATCCATTATTGACTTGTTGGTCCCTAAATCGCTGTGGCACTATCTGCGTATTAACAGACTTGGGTTGTAATGGTCTCTCTTCGTATATCAAATCTATTGAGTCCAAGTATTCGGTGCCCTGTTCCGGATTGATAACGAGTTTTTCCCTAATGTGGGCAATTTTCAGCACGTCTACTTGAGATACCGGGTTCGTCCAGTATCTGGTATTATTAAAATATTTTTCAAAATAGCCCCTTAAGGTTCCATATCTGCTACCGAATAGAGCTGGATTGAATACTTCACGTCTGAGCCTCTCTTGTAGGACCTCAGACAAATACTTACCCAGAAATGCTTTCTCAAATTGTTGATAGTACTGTCAACGTTCTGCCATGTCCGTAGCCCATAGTGGAACGTCAGCCTGTGTGTATCCAACAACAAACCTAATTTTCTGGGCTTCGGCCGGCCGCTGTGGACGAGCGGTCTAGGCACTTCAGCCAGGAACCGCGATGCTGCTGCTGCGGTCGCAGGTTCGAATCCTGGATGTGTGTGATGTCCTTAGGTTAGTTAGGTTTAAGTAGTTCTAAGTCTAGGGGACTGATGACCTCAGATGTAAAATCCCATAGTGCTTAGAGACATTTGAACCATTTTCTGGGCTTCGCTCCAGGTACGAGGTAAAACATTTCGAAGTGCTCTGATAAAGACCACAGGGTTTGTTCTTTTCCCTTCAGAGGTAAACACCGGAAATTGTCGATGCCTAAGTAACCCATCATCTGCAAGTAATGTTGACAAGCACGCCGCGCTGTCAGCGACAGGCGTGTTTATGTTCGCTTGTGGCGTAGCGAATGACAACTGCACTTGCTCGACAGGTACAGCTGCCAGCAAGTGTTGCTTCATTCTGCAACCTTCGCTATTTTCCGTTGAAGGGCTAGCCACGTATTGTAGGTAACCAGTGAAAGTGTCTAACTGCTCTAAAAGCATGGGTTTGTTTTCTGTCAAATGTTGTTTTGGAATGCCAGTAGTTTTAGCAATACTTCCTCGTAACATTTCCTCTGCTTCCTTTAAACCTGAATCTATTTTAGCTAGAAAGTGACTTTGTTTCTCTTTTAGAGGTTCTTCTACTGTATCTACATAAATTTTGCACTCTGACACCCTTTACATCTGCACATACATTATCACCGGTTTTTGGAAAATTTTGACTCTAAAGTTAACTGGTCCACTCTTAGACTTAACTTCTGTACTTCTGTAGGTAAGTTTTTGCACGCATCTTGCAGCTCTCTGACTGCGCTCATCACATTTTGTACCAACGCATCCACTTGGGATTGCGTCTCCTGAATTTGGGGAATATGCTTCACTTTGTAACTCACCTGCTAGTTGTTCCTGTTTATCGTCTACGGATGATACTCTTTCGGTTAACGTATTTATACTGCGGGATATGTCGGTTGTTATTCTTGTCATAGTTGTCTACCTAGCTCTGTCAGGTTCGCAGTTGCTTCGTCAGATAATTTAGTGCGTATAGTTTTGCTCACCTCACTGAACTGTTGACTAATATTATTCTTGAAATCGTTAAATGCCTGATTTTGCTGTGTAATCTGTTGTCCTGTATTTTCCTCATGTATTGTGAACGGCGGTCTCATGCCCTTAGTTGTTGTGTTATTTGTTGCATGGGTTTTGTTAAACTGTGTGTCTCACTAATATTTACATTATTTTTATGGACTGTTTCCTGTTATTGCGTTCGCGATGTCGTGAGCGAGTAATCAAAGGAATTTTCGGTGTTGCGCGCTTCAGTTTCACTATTTGAAAAAAAAAAAAATTTCCGCTGAGAATTGAGAAATTGTCTCATCGAGAGTCATAGAAGTGACGTTATGATTAGTTATATTACAAGTCATCATTTATTGATAGCGGGACTCCAACCTCCTTGTTTTGGTTGCCATCGACCAGTTCAAGAGCTGGTGCGTTGGCTTCGATTGTTACCAAGCTCTGATTTCCGACATCTTGGCACGTTGCGTTTCGTATGAATTTTCAACAATGGCCATTTCCTTTGACTCCACTGTAAATAGTTTTTAACAAAATTACGAATAAAATTTTGCAAAACTGTAATTTTTCTCTGTATCGGTACTTTTCAATTAAAGTAGGTCTAGCTGCATATTCACTAATGAACCTGATTGTTATCTGACACAGTCTCACAGAATTTGAATAACTTATCTTGCAGTTTAATGATGACTTTGTTAAAATTTTCGTCTTTTCTGTAGAAATGCACTTTCGGTAAAGGATATTAATTGGAAGGAAAAAAAAATTATCTAGTGCCAGAGAGATGACGCCAAGCGCGGCCATATAAGCACAAAGCATAGCAACTTTCTACCTTTACCGCTGAAATCAGCATTCCTGGCTCGTCTCGTCTGTAGGCAGAATTTAATTTTAATTTGCTCTTTCGATGTTTTTATCCCTCCCAGTCTCGTGAATATGTAACAAATACAATTAAAGTTTGATTAGTTCCTTGCAATAATAATGACTCATTTATCTCAAAAATTTTTATCTCAGCAATTGAAAGGTTTGTTCATGCTTCACTCGGCGCGCCCTTTAAATGGTCACCATTGAATAGGTATGTGACAATGGAAATGGATTAATAATTGCTTGAATAATGGGAAAAATTGATTGGAAAGAAAAGTCGGAAAGAAATTTTGAAGGTAATTTATGAATCTGTGCACAATCTTGGGTGAACTTTAACTGAAACCAGTATCAACAGACCTTTAATATTCTTACATTGGAGGGAATAAACATAATTTGCATTACGTACTGCTGCTTCCAGTAGTGTACGGTACCAAATAATCGATCTTCACATTAATTCAGTTTTGTTTAGTCTTGATTGTGACAATGTCGATGCAGGAACGCACCTCCGGATGCCGCGTAAATTCTTTTTGTCTGCACCGAACCTCCTGATGCAGGACCTCGGCGGCGAGTGAAATGTTGAACAGATAGGAGTTGACCTCATAACCGTACGAATCAATATTACTTTTCTAAAAACTTTTTATAACACTTTTAATGAACGGATAAAATACACATTTTTAACAATGGTGATACATCCGTACACTACCACTTCCCAAAACAAAAGGGTGAAGATACCGAATTAATAAATTGAAGAGCGTGTGTCTTACTTTGTTCCATGTAGATATTTAACAATGTATGAAAAAATTTTCCATGCACAAAACAACTCGTTAATGTAACTTTGGCGGTGTCTATAACTCCTTCAGTTTACGTATAGCTTATATATAATAAAAGAAAGAAAAACCAATATAATTCAATACATTACTTAACAGAACGTGCTGTCTAGAGATGACTCCCTCTTGTTTTTCCAGTGGAGACATAGTGCCACACGATTGTCATTTCTAGTGGACGACAGGTGAGATGAACATGTTTGGAACGTTTTTCTGCCCGCAAAGTTTTAACTTCAATTTGTATTTCAGCCAAACTTGTGAGAGTTTTGTGCAGTGAGTTACGGGACATTTGATCTATTAACTTCAACGTATTAAACGTACTGAAATTTGTACAGCTCTCTAATCCTACATTAAAATCGTTAATGACGTTTGATTAATAAACACAAATGTAGCCAATCGTATCTTTTATTGGAATGCTCATAAGTCCAGTGAACTCGCCATAAAGAGTTAATATCAATGTAAATATACAATTTTAAACCAGCTCCCTCTCGTTGTAATTTTGGAAATTTGTGGCAAGTTCCTATTGGACCAAACTGCTGAAGTCGCCCTAGGCTTAGACACTACTTAATCTAACTTATACTAACTTACGCTAAGGACAAAACACACACACACACACACACACACACACACGCCCGAGGGAGGACTCGAACGTCCGACGGGTGGAGCCACGCGAAACGTGACAAGGCGCCCCGTTCTGTGTTAGCTGTTGCGTACAAATGCCAGCCAGGAGAAGCGCATATAAATTCAGTGTGTAATCTCCCTTTTTCTCGTGTAATCTTATAACGAGTGCAAATATTGCTAAAAGGAAGTGCGATCTGTCAGTGCTCAGTAATGCATTTCATGGTCTTTTCGTAGGCGCGCCTGATCAGTCGAATGCGAAAAGTAACCGCAAGCGCCGCTCGGTGCAATACTGCCGCTGACTCCTACATTACTCTTACTTCTGTAGTTGCTAAGAGTAATGAGACTTAGAAGCAGCAACTCTGGCCCGAATCGTACTTGAAGATAGACGTGTTCTACACTGGAGTATTTCTTCTTAATTGTCGTGCGCCATCTTAGACACATAACAGAAATTCCATGTTCGAAGTTAAATGGGAGTGAAAGGATGATGTCAAATGTACGGAAAGTGTTGCAAGAAGATTACTCAATGCATGTATTAAATTAAGGTGCGTATTAAAAATTAATTCTTGCCTTACCAAGAACCGTTATCATTGCGTGACTTCTACGCTACAGATTTGAGCTGCATATAATTTGGTTGTATGAAAGAATCTGCTATTTCTACAAGGTCATAATATTCCTCTTGCCATCATCGAGGAATTTAACTTGCATATCGCATTCACTCCGCTCCACGAACTACGAATTGATATGTGACAGTTCATAATTGTACCCAGACGAGTCCGTGATTTATCTGCACGGCGTCGAATCTATTTCTGTGCGTTCCGTACTAAAGAATTTCAGGGGGCGCTGCTGCTTCCTAAAAGCAACGTAAAAGGTGGCTGAACTTCATCAAGTAGATGAAAACTACGTGTGTCGTGTGAGTGATCAAGAGTTAAAGCTATATCGACGGATTATGCAACAGAACAATCCTTTCGCTCAGATTTAAAGACCGATATTCCATCTTTATATCAGTTCATAATTTTATCTTTGGCACTCATTGTAATTATTCGTGATTCATGACAATGATAACTATTACGTTAAGTTCATACTCAGGAGCTACTTTAAAGGTCAAACCCGTTAACCGGCAATAGGAGATAGTGAACTATTGATTCAAGAGTTGAAATATCCATCTACTTCGAACTTTAAATGGTGTGGTCTGTGTGAAGGTATATAGTTTGAACTCATTTGATTACATCACTTGCTCCACTTGGCCTTACACATCCCATGCACTTTGCTATAGATGCAAACAGTTCAGCTGCCAAATAACAAACTAACAAATAAACGGACACATACATCCATCCATATTTTGGTAGAGAGAGAGGGTAATAGCGTTACAGACAGAAAACTTTACTACCAAAGTGTCAAGTTTTACGGCTCCCTTCCTTGAAACGTTTCGCTGAAACAGCTTATTACTCAAATATAAACTTCTTCTCATAGTCACACTACACAAGAGTACTTTGAAGAAAGACACACACGGAATGATGGACACTACTGTGCTCATTGGTGTAGAAATACGGAACAACGAGAGAAGATGTTTTAATGAAACCTATTTTGAAACAGAGTATCACAATATAAATACATAAGGAGCGAATGTCTTATTTGGTTGGGGACGGATGTTAGTATTTCTGATAGCAACCGGTTTCCTTTATCCGAGATCTGAAAACAGCCACAAATCATGTTAATGGTTTTTGTAACGCGAACTTAGTTAGTAAACAACATCAGTGTGAAAGAAGTAGCCATGACGTGCACCGCAGTATTTTGTTAGGTTGATAAATATGTAAAAGAGAGCTGTCAGTTGTACGACAATTGAAGGTCAGCACCACAAACAAAATGAGGGCATAGGAACCACGTGTGACAGTTCTAAGAATATTCGTGGACAGACGTCATGCTTTTTCGGGAAGTTCACTTACATACCTCAGGAATGTCTGATCACTAATTTTTTTTAAGAACTGGAGCAAAAATGGGAAAACCTAAGCAGCAAGCGGGAAACAAGGACAGTTAATGCATGTTCAGAACATTTCTCACCAACAGATGCGTCTGTACAATCTGTTCCAGGCTATTGACCGCCACACCCTCTAAATACTGTTTTGAATGGTTTATTTATTGATGAGTATATTGAAAGAAGCAGATCTGCTTTTAAGTAGTGTGTTGTTAGTAAATTTGCTACAAGAGAAGCATGTCCTTATCGAACAAATTTCTTCGAGACAGCCGCTGAAACAGGGTTCAGGAAATATTTAATGGAAAAAACGACGAAAATCTCAGCGTAATGAACGACATGTGGACGAAAGAACAAAAAAAAAAAAAAGAAATACCTGTTACAGCAGATCCATAAACCACGTTCAGCCATCGTATTCGGATATCTTCTCCGCTGCGTCACAGCAGATGTATTCGGGGGACCTGCTGCGGAAACTGTCGAAGTTACCAACTTTTCCGATTAAAACTTTTGGAGAAAAAGGGAGATCTCAGAAAGTTTGCCCTCTGAATTACATGGACGGCAGACGCTATGAATTTATTGGTGACACGTGACAATTATTAGGCATGTTTTCATCGTAAACCGGGGACTGAAATCGTTTGTCTCGAGACTAGCATTTAAGCCTTGTGCAACACTATCTTCAACTATTTCTGTGTGGAGTACACACCCCTTCACGCCCGCCTGAAGAAGGAAACTTGTACGAAGGATGTTAGAACTGTTCCATCTACCTTATGTTCTGTAACTGTACTTTAAATTTTATTATGATGGTTCTATTCACAAAAGTATTTATTTTCTGTTCCATCAAAGAAAACTGGACTAGCTTAAAGAATATTTATTGAGGAAATAGAAGAAAGAAGTTGTAAGATGTACAAATAGATTTTGTTGGAATCATTAACGACACCGAGTCCTTAAAAAAAGATTGAAACGGCTTTGTTACAAAATTGTTTCTAATGACGTTGTAGAAATTACGAAAGATGGTGTTTGTGTGTGGAATGTAAGATTTTGGTGTAATATGTAACATAACACCATAAACTATAACGTTTCGATATATACAAGTAAAGACAATAAATTATTTGAAAATGTATATCCATAATGTTGTATGGGATGAAAATAGTATCTTAAGAAAGGAAGAGGCCACATAAAATGTCACCATTGTATTTGAATGAAGACTGTTTATTATTGTTTGAAACTGATATTATGTCATATGCAAGCAAAGCTTTAAAAATTAATGATTTTTAAATGCTAAATTAGAGTAAGTAGTACCACGAGACTACTCAGCATATAAGATTAGCCCAAAATATGCAGGAAGAACAACCTAATTCAGCATTATGTAAATGTAAGAGTTAAAAGTAGTTGTAGATCGGAACAAAAATCAAAAGAGCTTGCAGACAAGTGTTGGCTACAGAATGAAATTAGAACTCTGCATTCAAAAAATGAATCACTGAGTAGAGTTATATTTGAAGCTCCTCAATAGTAAGCAGAGAATCGGGCAGTTCTACTGTTTTCATGATGATGTCAGAAAAAGCAGAATATTAGAGTGAAATACATTCAATATAAACATATACAAAAGACAGTGACATGAAGAACAAAAGAAGTAAGCGTTACATCAGAATAAGAGCTATCAGTCACAGGAACATCAACACACTTCTCATTCGTGCTTAATAAATCTCATTGAGACACAGTTAACTGAATAAGAAATATGTTTGTAGGAAAAAGGAATAAAATATAATGCCAGTACCACAATGTACATCCAGCACACAGATAACTTAACAGTTGGAACTGGACACATCCTAACAGAAGAAGGAAACCAAATCAGCACAGACGTAAATGTGAATGTGAAGAGAATTAATAAAGAAAGAAATTAAGGTGAAAATAAAACAAGCACACCTGAGACCTAATAAGAACGGCCACATAGGAGCAGCGACTATAAAAAAACTGAAATGAAAGACGTTATCTAATAACACTACTGTAACAAAAACAGATAAAATGAACATTAACAGTACTCATACAGAAATCATACGAGGGTTGCCCAGAAAGTAATGCATCGCATTTTTTCTTCAACAGTTCTTTATTGAACATTATGAACATTACACACACGAAAGAATGGTGTTTTATCCACACACCCTATTTTTCCACGTAATCTCCATCCCGTTCTATGGCCTTCCTCTAGCACGAAACAAGGAAGTGTATGCCCTGTCAGTACCAATCCTTGTCCTGGTGTGAATCATCTCCTCATCGTCCTCAAAATGTCTTCCACGGATGGCATCCTTTAATGGCCCAAACAAGTGAAGTCCACGGGGGCTAGGTCA
This sequence comes from Schistocerca cancellata, assembly GCF_023864275.1. Classification (NCBI taxonomy): domain Eukaryota; kingdom Metazoa; phylum Arthropoda; class Insecta; order Orthoptera; family Acrididae; genus Schistocerca; species Schistocerca cancellata. The sequence goes on along the minus strand of NC_064630.1, from coordinate 586,792,023 downwards.
AGTGTGACAGCCGTGGATGGTCTCCCCAACCGCTGCAAATCGTGGAGCTTCGTCGACCCGTCTCCTATTGACCTCACCCTCCGTGCCCAGAGACTAACTGTACTTCTGTCCACAACAGATGCTCCATAGACTTAGCACAAGCGTTTGTGAATATTCCCCACAGTTTCTTTCTCTGCAGTGAAAAATTCAATGATGTTACGCTGCTAGTAACGTACATCACCTACAGACGCCATTTTGAAACTCTTCTGCAACTATGCTATCTGTCGGAAGTGACGGAAACTTGGCGTTCTCACTCAGGAGTTTGAAATAATACATACGTAACTTTTTTGGCTGAGAAAAAAACTGCTATGCGTTACTTTCTGGGCAACCCTTGTAGTATACTATATAAACTAAGGAATTCATATGCGCTAACACCATTCACACACTGGAATCATAAACAGTCACCCATTTCGAATAAATGTAAAAAGAACTCTTGAATACATTGGACACTTACTGACAAACACAAACATAACATAAAACCGAAAAATTCATAAGAACCAAAACCCCATAGCCAACCAAAAAACACAAACACGATGTACCAGTGAGACCATCAATAAAATTCGGAAAATCTCCGACGTATTGCATGGATAAATGCAAAACATACTACTTGAAATTGCCAAGGAACAGAAATACGAGGGGAATCCCAAAAGTAAGGTCTCCTACTTTTTTTTATAAGTACATAGACCTGTATATTTCTACAATGGTTTACATCAGTTTACAGCTGGAACATTTAGCTATTTTTCTACATAATAACTGGGACCACAATTAACGCTGACAGGTACTGTGAGACTCTGAGAAAATTCAAACGGGCAATTCAGAACAGGAGAAGAGGAATGTTGAGCAAGGGTGTACACATTCTCCATGACAACGCTCGCCCACACATCGCTCGGCAAACCGTTGCTCTCCTCCTGCAACAGTTTCAGTGGAACAAAATCAGCCCCCCCCCCCCCAATAGTCTTGGCTTGGAGCCCAGTGACTATCACCTGTTACCCAAGTTAAAAGAACATTTGACCAGAAAGCGATTCAGCTCCTACTACGAGGTGAAAGAAGAGGTTCATAACTTTCTGAACAGCATGGCGGCGAGCTGGTATGACATGGGCATACAAAAACTGCCACAGCGTCTACAAAAATGCATCGAAATAAATGGTGATTATGTCGAAAAATAGCCAAATGTTCAAGCTGTAAACTGATGTAAACCATTGTAGAAATAAACAGGTCTATGTACTTATAAAAAAATAGGAGACGTAACTTTTGGGATTACCCTCCTATTATTGGACATGTATAATCACAGGTGACGATGGATGACATAAAATACGGTACATATATAATAAAGGTGAAGTGGTGTATTTATAGCTAAAAATGGTGCAAATTTCCCCACATGTAAAAGTGTGATAATAGACATAAATAACGATCATGTTTGAAACTGGTCAGAGTCCGAATACAGAGTTCAATATCGGACTCTCAGTAACGAATATGCCTAATGTGGTGTCACCGCCAGAAACCACACTTGCTAGGTGGTAGCTTTAAATTGGCCGCGGTCCATTAGTACATGTCGGACCCGCGTGTCGCCACAGTCAGTATTTGCAGACCGAGCGCCACCACACGGCGGGTCTAGAGAGACGTATTAGCACTCGCCCCAGTTGTACGACGACTTTGCTAGCGACTACACTGACGAAGCCTTTCTCTCATTTGCCGAGAGACAGTTAGAATAGCCTTCAGCTAAGTCCATGGCTACGACCTAGCAAGACGCCATTAACCATATCTGGAGAGAGTCTCACTTGTATTAACAATAGCGATGTACCACAATGATGGAATAAAGTTAAGTATGAACGCAGCTACGTACTTTTCTTTATAGCATTAATTACGTATCCTGTTCCAGAATTCACGCCAGTCGGCGTGAGTTGACGCGTGCCCTTTCGGTATCTCCGCCTTGTGTCTAGACTGTCTTGTCTAGACACAACACCTAACTCAGGCACTAATGCACATTTTGCACGTGCTGGTTGCCAATCTATCGAGGAGTTCTTGGGGTCGTTTCGTGTTCTTACATAATCGAGAAAGAGGCTGTTCGTTAAGAAAAGTTTCTGTCCCGGGTATTCTAAACAGGGTGCGTCCAGCGCCTCAACAGTCATGTGTGTGTGTGGAATTATTGTCCATAAACAGAAAGTCAGGACCTACCGCACCCTAAACATACAGACAGGATCCAGAATAATCTCCCTGCAATACCACTGTGCTGTAACAGTACCTCGCGCAAAGATATGGAATAGTGTTTGCCTATTGAGTATAATGTCTGCCTACACGATAGCACCTAGGCCATACCGTCGTTGTTCATGAGCACTCTGTGGTGTGTAAAGTGCTCCTCTCTCTCCGATGGTTGCCACAGTGAAGAGGGATTCGTCGGGGAATAACACTCTGAACCACTGTTGCTGGCCTCAATCAACATGCTCCCTGCATCAAGAAACTTTTTCGTAGCAATGGCGTGATTGAAGTGGGATGCATTTAACAGACTCTTAAGCTCACAAATCAGCCTGATTTAGTCGCCATGATCTGGCTCTGATACAGACAAGGGTGCCGGTAGCAGCGATCTGCCTAGGAGTGAGGAGTCTGTTCCTTTTCGCCACAAGGGCTGTGTATCCATCCTCTTGCGGTGAGATAGTGCTCATATGGTTCAAATGGCTCTGAGCACTATGGTACTTTACAGCCGAGGTCATCACTCCCAGAACTACTTAAACCTAACTAACCTAAGGACATCACACACATCCATGACCGAGGCAGGATTCGAACCTGCGACCGTAGAGGCCGCGCGGTTCCAGACTGAAGCGCCTAGAGCCGCTCGGCCACCTAGGCCGGCCCGGTGAGGTAGTCTGTCCACGTCCACCGCCATGGTTTCACATAGCATTTCTACCTTCAGAGCTTTTTTTTAATCGCAAGATAACACTTTAGTACACTCTCATTACTGTGGTCACAGTAGTGACACTTTGACCAGCATCGGGCCGTCGAACTGTTCGTCCACGATCGTACGCATTCAGACGGTGTCTTGCAAATATTTTCCTGGACTACACAGAACGTTGCACTAATCGGTTCGACAACAACCATCGTCGAACGCTATACTGCATGAACTGTCGAATGCATAAAGAGCATTCGCGTAAAGGCTTCGCTGCAGTTAACACACTCCGCCCTCTACATTTCCATTTACTGTCATTGGTCGGGTGGTCCGTAACAATTTTAGGTTGTTCCGTAGCAGTTGACACTTGTTGCTTAGCAAGCGTCAGTTTTTTCTTAGCAGTTGTCGAACAGTGTAACAGGTAACGCACAGAGATAACGCCGTAAAGAATGCAGGAGAGCTGGTAGGAAACACGAAAAACATAGATATAATACACACAGCGTTTTCTAATATCAGCGAGCAGACATACGTACAGGGTGGTTCACAGGAAATAGTGTATTTTCAAATGGTTCTGAGCACTATGGGACTTAACTGCTGTGGTCATCAGTCCCCTAGAACTTAGAACTACTTAAACCTAACTAACCTAAGGACATCACACATATCCATGCCCGAGGCAGGATTCGATCCTGCGACCGTAGCGGTCACGCGGTTCCAGACTGTAGCGCCTAGAAACGCACGGCCACTCCGGCCGGCCGTGTATTTTCAATTGGACAACTTACAAAGATGTAGACATGCCCGCATTATCTACCACTTGTAAGTAGACCTCCTAGTGAGCCATTTAATCCTGTATGAAACAGTGGCTAATGCAAGGGTGCACTTGTAACACCGAAAATGCAGATGAAATACATTCTGCAGCATCCAAAAATATTCACCGTTTAATATCCGTTGATAACTTGTACTATACTTCTGATTCTGAAGCTGTAACCTGTATTACAGAAACTGTGTTTAATAAGTAATCGATGTAATACTGTATTTATTTCTGACTGTATATAATTGATCATAATTATAATGAAGATATTGTTAACTGCTGGGTAATAGCCAGGGGAACTTTATTCCATGTACTGATAGCAACGACGAAATGGCAGTAGCCGTGCCGTTGTTGGTCTTTGCGTATGGGGACTCTCTGTGGCGTTGCTAGCAGAGAGGAGGCAGAGCAGCTTGAGTGATGAAAGAGTGCGGAAGTGTTTGTTGGGCGCTCCAGCAGACGCGGTGTGCAGCGATGCTCGCGCCGGTGTTGGCGCACCTGATTCGTTAATCCGCGAGTACAGCACGGTAGAAGTGGACAGGCGGAGGGAGCTGCAGTTCTGACTACTGCGTGTCCGTAATTATCCGTGGCTCTCGAGACGACTCCGTGTTCTCAAACAGCAGCAGCAGCAACAATGGCAGCTCAGCATTGTCGTTGGCTACATTCTTCTTCGTTTGCAAAGCTACAACATCGTAAAACTGTTAACTGACAGATACAGGAATGTAGCGGCTTTACCTAGTTACATTTATTTTACAAAGTATGACTAACTTGAATAATAACTTGCAATAGTTAAAACTTGTAGGAAACCTGTGTTGACATTGTACTCTGACATTATTACCAGGCAGGGTCCCCTGTCCTTTCTATGCAATCATCGAGTGTCGTAAGAATATGAAAATTGATTAAATATTTACTGCCAGTTTTGTGTGTTTGCTTATGACCAGTTTCAGTCTAAATTTTCTGCCTCAGTAACTATTCATTCTTGTATTGCTTAACAGAGGCTTAACTTGCTTATTTTGCATATTTTAGTTTTAACTTCATTAACTTAACGTAAAATTTCACTGCCAGAACTAATAAAGATACAGCTCAGCACAAATTAAGAGTGCGCAATTTCATTTATTCTGTATTTAGAGTAGCGAGTGATTTCTGCTGGCTTAGTATGTATTTTATTGTTGTTACTTCAAAAGTAAAATCAATTACTCATTTACTTAAAGTAAATTCAGTTCAATCTTTCAATAATCAAAAGTAAATTGCTTGCCTTTTTGTAAATTTTGCATTACATTACTCAGTGGTTACTTAGTCATTTTTTACATCACAAAGTTCAAGTTTATTTAACCAGTAACTCGATTACTTTCAAAATTTAATATTTCAGAATAAGTAACTTCAAACTCAGTGCTTTCTGATTCATTTATTTTCTCGTGAACTATTGAGGAAAAGCGTGACAACATTCTGTTCCACGCCAGTGATTATTTGCTTGAATTTCTTTGCCATTACCTTTCGTAAGATTCTGGAGAATCTAGCGGCCTGGCAACCGTTTAATATCCCTTTTTTAGCTAATCAGTGTTTTATTTGTATTATCACTGATTTTTTGCAATAAATATTACGTGGTACACTTTTCCCCCTATGCTGTTCGTGAGCGATTGCACTATATTCCACCCATTTCAAAATTATCATCAGTGTTTAACTTAAGTTTAGAGTAGATTCTTCCATCAGAAGAGTGTGTTGTACACTTTCCTCCAACTAATAGGTGTTATTTTCCTTCAGTAACGACAGCCTTACTCACTGTAAAATTTCATTACGCACATGCGATCACGGTCAGCTACATCGCAATCCAGTAGTCCAATTAGAAAGGAGAAGATTACACACTGAAGCAGTGCAAAAGTGGTGCCAAGTGCAGAGCATTGTTCTTATGTAATGCACATTGAGTAGATGTACTATGGAAGAGAAAAAACTTTTCTTGTACCAGACAGAAGGGCAAAATCTTGGTGGATAAAGTAATGGCATGAGAGGAACTCTGTAACCAATGTGAGGCATAAGAGACTTGAAGTGATAGTCCGAACACCAGAAAATATTTCCTGAGTTGGTGCAGTGATCTGTCTGTCACCAGTCCAAAACATTTCAAATCCTTTGCAAATCTTTGCAGAGTACTGTGAAAGAGAATTTCAAGTTTAATGCTTACAAGCTGCAAATGACTCAGTATTTACGGCTGGTAAATGAAGTGAGTAGGTGCAATTTCTGCGTAGCAGTACCGGACAGAACTGACAATGATGACGCATTTTTGACACATCTTTTTGATGAGGTAAAATTGCACCAGAGTGGGTTTATCCATAAACAAATGTTTGACATTACTCGGGCAAAAACCATCAGCTCATTGATGAAAACAACGGCTGCCAGCCAGCGAGTGTTTTTTCTGAGTGGGATGTGGCGATGGTCAGCAATTTCTTCATTTTATAGCTGCAATGACACTGATATCTAAACGTGATCTGTTTTCATCAAGGTGGGGCTCCAGTCTACACAGCCCATCATTCAGTGACTTCACTGAGGCACCGCTTCCTACATCAGTCGCTCTTACAACCTGGCGATATCTCGTGATGAACTCTCAGCCCCCGATTTTTTCTGTGGTGAAATCTCAAGCACGAAGTTCTTCCCCAGCGATTCCACAATACTGACGGAGTGGAAGCCACAAACCAGGAAGAGATAGAGGCCGTGCCTCAAGAAATGATTGAGAACACCACGAGGAGCTTCCGTGAACAACTTGAGCAATGCATTGCCAAAGATGGCACCCATTGGTGTGATGCAATTTTCAAGAAATGAATTTGTGTTTGGTTTCTCAACAGTGACAATGGCCGCTTCCTGTGGACCACCCTGTATAATCGCAGAATAACAGCAATAGCCATGCTGACGATATGCATGCATATTAACACATGAACAGTAACGTTAAACAAAAACACGTTAATTCTTCAAGCTCTCCAGGCGAGGAGTTTTTTATTTCAGCTGCGTGACTCGCAGTCTCCTTCAGGTGTTGTCTGATACTGATTGCAGTGTGGAACGATTTCATTATTTACGCCTATGTTGTGCTGAGCGATCCTTCTGCGATCCACGCCACGTCCGACGCTCTGTCCGTGGCGTTCCCCGGCCAATAGCAGCGGCTGTAGCGTTCCTTTGTCAGTATCGCTGAATTACGTTCTGAATGACGTCCCAGCCGTGCTAGACGCTTCATCTTCCGATAGTCGACATTTATGTCATTCTGTCATTCCGATGTCCTTGGCCCCATGAGCGGCTGCAATGTTGTTTTCAGGCCGATGTTCATATTGCCGTCCGAGACCCGGATAAACGACCTCAGATATTGTATCTGCTGTCTGAGGTACCATTTAACGCGCTTCCTTTGTTACATGTATGGGCAGTTAACTCTAATTACATCTTCATAATTGTGTCCCTTGGGATCTTGAAGTTGGTTCCGTTGCGTCTTCAGAAGATCGAGTGCCGGGTTTCAAGCCGAGCTCAGCTGGAAACCGGTGTGCCGGTTGAAGAGAATCTCCGCGGCTTTAATCTCGATAGATTCTTTGATGATGCTTTCCCAATATCTCCATGTTTGTGTTAAAATCTTGGCATCATTATACTTCTTAGAGTGATTGAGTTCTGAACAATGCTCAGCAAACGCTGACTTGGTCACCTGTCTCAGTCTGGTGTGCGTTTGGTGCTCTTTGCACCTGATGTCAACGGTCCTGGTCACCTGGCCGAAGTATGCCATATCACATTCACATGGTACTTGGTAAATACCAGGTTTCTGTAGACACAGGTCATCCTTCACACTCCCTAGCAGAGCTTTAATCTTGATGGGTGGATGGAATACGCTTTTAATGCTATGTCTGAGGAGAATTCTGCTGATTTTGGTAGATATCGGCCCGACATATGGCAAATATGCAACCTTCTGCATTTCTTCTTGTATTTCTTCAGGAACCTCTGGAGGGGAAACAGAGTGCAATGCCTTTTGAATATCCCGATAAAAGTATCCATTTTTGTAGAACACAGATTGTAAATGTTCTATCTCCGTAGCCAAATTATTAGAATCTGACAGAGTTCGTGCCCGGTGAATCAGAGCTCTGAGCGCACCATTTTTCTCTGCCAGATGGTGACAACTACTGGCTTGCAGGTACAAGTGGGTGTGGGTGTGTTTGCTGTACACACGGTGACTGAAGGTACCATCTACCTTCCTCTTAACTAGTGCATTTAGGAAAGGGAGTAGTCCATCCTTCTCCAGTTCCATGGTGAAGTTAATGTTTGGGTGGCGACAGTTTAGGTGATCCAAGAAAACATCGAGCTCTTCTCTCCCGTGGGGCCGTATGACAAAGGTGTCATCGAAGTACCTAAAAAGCATTTCGGTCGATCTGGGGCCGATGTAAGTGCCTCATCTTTAAATCTTTCCGTACAGAGATTGGTCACCACGGTGAGAGAGGGCTGCCCATTGCCACCCCTTCCGTTTGCTCGTAAAATTTACCCCTATACAGGGTGTTACAAAAAGGTACGGCCAAACTTTCAGGAAACATTCCTCACACACAAATAAAGAAAAGATGTTACGTGGACATATGTCCGGAAACGCTTAATTTCCATGTTAGAGCTAATTTTAGTTTCGTCAGTATGGAGCACGTTATCATCATTTCATACGGGATACTCTACCTGTGCTGCTAGAACATGTGCCTTTACAAGTACGACACAACATGTGGTTCATGCACGATGGAGCTCCTGCACATTTCAGTCGAAGTGTTCGTACGCTTCTCAACAACAGATTCAGTGACCGATGGATTGGTAGAGGCGGACCAATTCCATTGCCTCCACGCTCACCTGAACCCAACCCTCTTGACTTTCATTTATGGGGGCATTTGAAAGCTCTTGTCTACGCAAGTTGTAGATTTTTCAAATAATATAATTAAATTAATTTAAAGAAAACTTCTAAAATAATCAGTATAAAGATGAAATGTCCGGAAGGTTTAGGTAATGATCCAAAAATATCAATAGCTATCCAAAAAATAATTGAAGACGTAGATTGCAAGTGCTACTCAGAGATGAAGAGGTCGGCAGAGAAGAGAAATTCATGTCGGGCTGCATCAAACCAGTCAGAAGAGAGTTGAATTAAAAAAAAGCCACGACATATACCTTCACTTAAATAATATAACCGTCATTTGTCTCCAGACTATATTATTTTTGAGAGGTCACCTGGATAGACGAGCGCATTAATCACACGTTTATGAGACACGGGACGCACGCCGCTGGCCCCGGAACGATCCACCTGACAAAGGTCAGTGTGTCGGCCAGTCTGGATATGTTTTTTAGGCCGTTTCCACATCCGACTGGGTAAATACCGGCCTGTTCCCACATCCAGCCTCAGACACACCGTACAGAGACATTTAGAAAACATTTTCACACTTGAGCATGAAATTCTCTCTAGACACAGACACACAGTGTACATAAATTTTGTTCCAGGGGGAGTGTGGTGACGTCAGGAAGGCCATCTGGCCACCACCTACAATCAGCATTGCCACAAATTAAGTAACACGCAGACCCCGCGGAGACGCGAGAAAAGGAAAGAGAGAAGATACCATTATTGAGTGATGCGAGGGAAGAAGCGTGTGTGTAAGCTCGAATGCCTTTCATTTTGATGAAATATGACGTAATCACAGGGAAGGACTCAGCTATTCGTTGCTTAAAAACTGTAAAATTTAAGCCTTTCATCTCAATGTTTTATGTTATTTTATTACTGATTTCGATCTTTATGATCATCAGATACGTGTAAAATAGGCATAAAGAATCGTACGTCAATGGGGGATTAATATACAACAGTAGTGGAAGCAGCATTTATGTAAATTACCTGAGAAGTAGTTAAAAGTCATTATGTGGGCAACTTGCAACAGTAGTGCATAAAATATCAAAAACTTGTAGCCGAGACACACCGTAAAAAGATATGATATAGTAAAACTATGTGATAAACAAACGCTAGTAACGTGTAGTGTAGGATCACCTGCAACGTATCATTTCCTGACGGCGCCTGTGTCATCTTTCTGTGGCTACTGTCTGCTCCAGGGTCGGCATCTGGCGGAAGGAAGCCTTAACTAGCTAGGAGCTGACAGTCTGGTCTTTCCATGATCCTCCTAAATGTGTTGTGGAGAAAGCTGGCTCAAGGGTGAGTGAATTTCCCACGGTGACAGGCATTCCTCAGCGTCTGCTGCAAACAAACTTTTGAAAAGCCCTGTCAAGAAGCAGTAATTTACAGTGGAGTGATCGGCGCGAACGGGAAATGGCTAATGAAATTGCCTGCACGTGCCTGGTTAGCTAAAAGGCAGTGATTTTAAAATAATTTTGGGGAGCGTTTTTGGAACTCATCACATTCGGAGCCCACCCTCAGGTCTCGTATCTCGACGTGGCTAGTCTTGGGCCTTATGGAGTGGAGTTTTGCAGTTTAAAGTGGTTATCATTTCGGAAGTTTGGAGTCACTGATCCTTCGTGATCAACGAGGTTACTTTTCCAACACGAAAAGTCTAGAGGGCATTTGAAAGTCGTTCCCATTCAAGGGGATGGAATTTTGCGTAGGCGATTTCCTGTTTTCTCAGCAAGTGTTCCGAATTAAAGAGCGTTTACTTGTTCGGTAGAAAGAGGCTTCAGATCAGAACTTGAAACCAGTAGGTAGCTCAAGGTGGTGTTGAATAAAAGTGACGAACTTAGCTGTTGCTAATTGGTGTCAACCAGTTTCATTTGTTCCTGTGCAAAAATTTGCAGCTGCGGTGCAAGTAACTGAAGACACTTGGTGCTGATATCGCTCCCTGAATTGTGAGTTCGCAGTTGGTACAACGAAAGAATGAGAGGCGTAGCAAAATTCTGCATAACTCGTTAATGCTATAACAAAAAATATAACTGGTACCAAATACTCAGGCTTGTGATGAAGTAATAATTACAGTTTTAAAAAATTCCCACTGTCATAGTATAATGTAAAGCGCGTTGCGAGGAGCATATCGAACATCGAAAAAAATCTGAGCACAGGGTGCACACATAGGACCAGACATGACAGATATCGGAAAATGCCACGTGCTCCTACGACCGGTGAGGACGCGGGAACAGAAATTAAAAGGTATCATATCACGGAGACAGTAAAATACACTCCTGGAAATGGAAAAAAGAACACATTGATACCGGTGTGTCAGACCCACCATACTTGCTCCGGACACTGCGAGGTGTACATGCAATGATCACACGCACGGCACAGCGGACACACCAGGAACCGCGGTGTTGGCCGTCGAATGGCGCTAGCTGCGCAGCATTTGTGCACCGCCGCCGTCAGTGTCAGCCAGTTTGCCGTGGCATACGGAGCTCCATCGCAGTCTTTAACACTGGTAGCATGCCGCGACAGCGTGGACGTGAACCGTATGTGCAGTTGACGGACTTTGAGCGAGGGCGTATAGTGGGCATGCGGGAGGCCGGGTGGACGTACCGCCGAATTGCTCAACACGTGGGGCGTGAGGTCTCCACAGTACATCGATGTTGTCGCCAGTGGTCGGCGGAAGGTGCACGTGCCCGTCGACCTGGGACCGGACCGCAGCGACGCACGGATGCACGCCAAGACCGTAGGATCCTACGCAGTGCCGTAGGGGACCGCACCGCCACTTCCCAGCAAATTAGGGACACTATTGCTCCTGGGGTATCGTCGAGGACCATTCGCAACCGTCTCCATGAAGCTGGGCTACGGTCCCGCACACCGTTAGGCCGTCTTCCGCTCACGCCCCAACATCGTGCAGCCCGCCTCCAGTGGTGTCGCGACAGGCGTGAATGGAGGGACGAATGGAGACGTGTCGTCTTCAGCGATGAGAGTCGCTTCTGCCTTGGTGCCAATGATGGTCGTACGCGTGTTTGGCGCCGTGCAGGTGAGCGCCACAATCAGGACTGCATACGACCGAGGCACACAGGGCCAACACCCGGCATCATGGTGTGGGGAGCGATCTCCTACACTGGCCGTACACCACTGGTGATCGTCGAGGGGACACTGAATAGTGCACGGTACATCCAAACCGTCATCGAACCCATCGTTCTACCATTCCTAGACCGGCAAGGGAACTTGCTGCTCCAACAGGACAATGCACGTCCGCATGTATCCCGTGCCACCCAACGTGCTCTAGAAGGTGTAAGTCAACTACCCTGGCCAGCAAGATCTCCGGATCTGTCCCCCATTGAGCATGTTTGGGACTGGATGAAGCGTCGTCTCACGCGGTCTGCACGTCCAGCACGAACGCTGGTCCAACTGAGGCGCCAGGTGGAAATGGCATGGCAAGCCGTTCCACAGGACTACATCCAGCATCTCTACGATCGTCTCCATGGGAGAATAGCAGCCTGCATTGCTGCGAAAGCAACAATGTACTAGTGCCGACATTGTGCATGCTCTGTTGCCTGTGTCTATGTGCCTGTGGTTCTGTCAGTGTGATCATGTGATGTATCTGACCCCAGGAATGTGTCAATAAAGTTTCCCCTTCCTGGGACAATGAATTCACGGTGTTCTTATTTCAATTTCCAGGAGTGTATAATACGATTACAATAGTCCGTTGTACAGTGAAATATACGCATTTGGTGTGCATTCCTTTCGTTCATTCGAAATTTCATTGGGGTGGTGTTAACTGTAACTGCACACCTCCACTTCTTCTAAGAGATTCAGTAATCAGCCTTGTGGCGCAATATCTACGACTTGCATGTTGTTATCTACTTTCCTTACGGTATCGAAGACATAGACCAAATGTAAATTGTTCTGCGATTTCGTGTGTTCCTTGTATTAAAATTTATGCCTGTCTGTCAAGTGTAAAGTCTTTAAAGTTACTGCAGTTTGCTTTGTATTCGCATTGTTTTGAAAAAGTATTATGTTTGTTTCCTATCTTATGCCTGCGCAGAAGCTTTAGAGTACAATTTATTTGATAGCTGCAACCGACCGTCGTATGTTTGAAATGCTTCTTTATTTGCAGTGAGATTTTTCCACAATGTTCTTTGGTAGAAAGCCTTGCTGTCATCTGTATCTGCGGTAGTCTGTGTTGCTCTTTTTTCTTAATCTTACTGTACAGTTGCATAACTTGGTTTTCTGTGTACCGTCTGTTAAGGCCGATTTTACTGTCGTGGCTTTGCACTCGATGCATGCGGAGGATCTAACCTAAGTGCCATCCATGTCAACGATGAAACTACGATTCGCGGAAATTATTTGAAGGAGAAGGACCCACTTCAACGAGAAACTCGACGATAACAATAAGAAAAGTTTGTACCAAATGTTACGGTTTGTAGTGGAGGAAGACTTTCCAAAGATGCAGTTTGGAACGCTGCTGCCACCTGCATGCCAAATGCTGCACTGCTGGCCGTCCGTGCCGTCTTGCAGAGATGCGGGTCATCTGCATTGCAAAATAACGTCCTTGGGACGCCGGACGCAGTGAAGGCGTCGGACCCCCACGTTCATCCCTTAAGAGCAGGGGCGCTACGAAAGCACGATGGGGCGGGAGGAGGCTGGAACTTAGAGCTGCTGCCGCACGTCAGGGGAGAGCCAGGCTGCGTCAACATCCCGTCCACCTCTGCAGCGCTTGGATGTGATGTGCTTGCGTGGGCGGGCGGGCATGTGTGGGTGAGGCGAGGGGGTGACTTCGGAGAAGAGGGTGCCTGAAATTTTGATAGCTGAGTGGCAACCAGAAGAAGTGATTCCGAATGTCGTATAATTTATTTTGCACCACTCTTCACCCACGATGTAGTGAATAATAAAGACAGTCGCTTTTCTGTCAGCAAAATCCTCACAGAGAAGCAATTGTATAGCACAGTTTTATAGTTTTCATTTATTGTAGTTTGTGCTTCCCGCCCATCTGTCGATATTTGCGAAACAATCGACAGTAGTAAGCTTTGTTATTAGCCAGGTCTTTAGTATCTAGGTGCAGAATGAAGCAAGATACAGTAAAATGTCTTTCATGTGAAATAGGGTCAGTTTCCACAAGATCCCGATTATGTGGAGTTTGTTAAAAAAACTTAACGGACAAGACGGTTCAACAAAGAAATAACGAAGAAAGAAATCTCTAGACGAATTAGCACGGTATTTAAGTTACTTCATGTTTCCCAAAAGACACCCTGAAAAAAGAAAAATTTGGTTCATTTAGTGATTCAGTGGTCGTAAACGCTGACAGTAAATTTCGCAGCAACATGTTCACAAGCAAAACAATGTAAATATAGCATGCAATTTTAGGCTAATGAAGTAACTGTCACAACGCTGGCTGCAACACATATGTCATGGTTCAAATGGCTCTGAGCACTATGGGACTTAACATCTGTGGTCATCAGTCCCCTGGAACTTAGAACTACTTAAACCTAACTAAGCTAAGGACATCACACACATCCATGCCCGAGGCAGGATTACCTGCAACCATAGTGGTCACGCGGTTCCAGACTGAAGTGCCTAGAACCGCACGGCCACACAGGTCGGCCATATGTCATGAAGAAGAAACTAAAAGCATCATAAAAGTTACAGTAGTTTCAATATTTGAACGAAATTAAGTGCTCAGTGAGTAGCGAGATAGGTTTAGCGTTTAGCAACTGCAGCTTCTTACTGCTCCTAGAGAAAATCGAAGATCAGTACTACTGTCTGTCTCGATAAATTACTTTTTCTGTTTAAGAAACCAAAGCCTTGCTTAGAGAGAACGTTGATTTTTCGTCAAAGATCTTCGGATACTGTGATGATGGCTAATAATACTCGTAATTTGTTTGCTCTCTTTGTATGACGACACGTAAAATTTTGACCAAATTCTGCATAAAAAGAAACTAAAACAGCATATTAGCAATATTGAGAAACACTTTCAGGGAGAGGTTTTGTTGGAAAATATTCGGTCAAATTACGTCCAAACGGACATAATTTCTGTAATTATGAACATAAAAATCGTGAGTGGAAACGATGAGACTTAAAACGGTTTAAGACTGGTCTATCTGAAAATAAGAAGTTGGGGTTTCGGCTTTCACGTCTGAATATAATGACAGGAGAAGCGCAAAGGAACATCTTTATATTTTGTGGGTGAGACGACGTAAGCATAAGACAGCTCATTGTTTTACACAATTTGCTTAACTATCGGGACATATGAACAGTGTTGCGACGAGCGAATGGCACTCAATAGCCAGTTTTATATTTTCTGTGCAATCAGGAAGATCTAAATGTGTCGTACTGTGATGGTACATATTCTTTAGAAAAAAGGCATATATGTTTGTAGACCAGTAGTACTTCTTCATTCTCCATATCTTCTATCGGCAACATCCCACTTCACTTATTTTCCTGTCTTCACACTAAAACCATCATTCGTAACATAGTTACGTTTTTCAACACTTTCCTACCACTAAGCCCATATTCTCCTGTAACTCTGCCTTCTAATCTTTCCCGTGCTACCACGTTCCATTCGCCTATGATTATTTGATCATACTGAATTATCTGTCAGTCTCCTCCTATACTCTATCGTTGCTTTTCCGTTTGTAACGTCGACATGTATACATGATATACTGTTGATGGTGTTGATTTTCTGTCGACTATGATAAGAATGACTCTATCGCTGAACTGTTCACAGTAACTCACTCTCAGTCCTACCTTCATATTCATAACGAATTCTACACTTGTTACACCATTTTCTACTGTATTTGATATTAGCCTACATTCGTCTCACCAGAAATCCTTATCTTCACCGACCTCCATTTTATCTAGGTTGAGGGTTTACATCTCGCTTTTCATATTTTATAGTTTGCGTGCCACATTCAAATTTCTGACATTCTGCTCTCCGACACGTTTAACTTTACTCTTTCCTTGGTTCTTCCATCTTTTGTTCATTGTCACCTCCCGCTTGGCAGTCCCCTCCTAGAGAACCGAACGGGCCCCAATCCTGAATCTTTTGCTAACTGAGAGATCATCATGACACGTCTCAGTTACAGGCCACATGTGGACATACATTAAATGTCTCACATTCAGTGGTTTCCATTGTCTTCTGCATCCTCATGCCGTTGATCATTGCTCAATATTCCGCCTTTTGTGGACAGTTCCCCACCTCAAGGAAAAGAGGGAGCTCTGATTCTCTTCCGCTCCTCCGGCTTCTTTCACAAGGCCGTTGGCAGAACGGGATGACACTATGTTGGACATCATCTCCCGCCATTGCTGATGATTTTTATTTAAATTTTAAGCCGTGGTTGGAATCGATCACGGGACTTTTTATTTGCTTCTGTCTTCTTAAAATGAAAGTAATTGCTTTAGTTATTCTCTGTGTTTCCCACTTTCTGCAGCCAGAGGATATTTCTAGCAACTATTTTTCAAAGGTTCTACACTACTGGCCATTAAAACTGCTACACCAAGGAGAAATGCAAATGATAAACGGGTATTCATTGGACATATATATTATACTAGAACTGACATGTGATTACATTTTCACGCAATTTGGGTGCATAGATTCTGAGAAATCAGTACCCAGAACAACCACCTCTGGCCGTAATAACGGCCTTGATACGCCTGGGCATTGAGTCAAACAGAGCTTGGATGGCGTGTACAGGTACAGTTGCCCATGCAGCTTCAACACGATACCACAGTTCATCAAGAGTAGTGACTGACGTATTGTGACGACCCAGTTACTCGGTCACCATTGACAGACGTTTTCAATTGGTGAGAGATCTGGAGAATGTGCTGGCCAGGGCAGCAGTCGAACATTTTATGTATCCAGAAAGGCCCGTATAGGACTAGCATTATCCTGCTGAAATGTAGAGTTTCACAGGGATCGAATGAAGGGCAGGGCCACGGGTCGTAACACATCTTAAATGTAACGTCCACTGTTCAAAGTGCCGTCAATGCGAACAAGAGGTGACCGAGACGTGTACCCAATGGCACCCCATACAATCGAGCCGGGTGATACGCCAGTATGGTGATGACGAATACAAGCTTCCAATGTGCGTTCACCGCGATGTCGAAATGGTTCAGATGGCTCTGAGCACTATGGGACTCAACATCTGTGGTCATAAGTCCCCTAGAACTGAGAACTACTTAAACCTAACTAGCCTAAGGACATCACACACATCCATGCCCGAGGTAGGATTCGAACCTGCGATCGTAGCGGTCACGCGGTTCCAGACTGAAGCGCCTTTAAGCGCACGGCCACACCGGCGGCCGCGATGTCGCCAAATACGGATGCGACCATCCTGATGCTGTAAACAGAACCTGGATTCATCCGTAAAAATGACGCTTTGCTATTCGTGCACCAGGTTCGTCATTGAGTACACCATCGAAGGCTCTCCTGATTGTGATGCAGCGTCAAGGGTAACCGCAGCCGTGGTCTGCGAGCTGATAGTCCATGCTCCTGCAAACGTCGTCGAACTGTTCGTGCAGATGGTTGTTGTCTTGCAAACGTCTCCATCTGTTGACTCAGGGATCGAGACGTGGTTGCACGATCCGTTACGATAAGATGCTTGTCATCTCGACTATTAGTGATACGAGGCGGTTGGGATCCAGCACGGCGTTCCGTATTACCCTCCTGAACCCACCGATTCCATACTCTGCTAAGAGTCATTGGATCTCGACCAAGGCGAGCAGCAATGTCGCGATTCGATAAACCGCAATCGCGATAGGCTACTATCAGACCTTTATCAAAGTCGGAAACGTGATGGTACGCATTTCTCCTCATTACAGGAGGCATCACAAGAACTTTTCACCAGGCAACGCCGGTCAACTGCTGTTTGTGTATGAGAAATCGGTTGTAAACTTTCCTCATGTCAGCACGTTGTAGGTGTCGTCACCGATGCCAACCTTGTGCGAATGCTCTGAAAAGCTAATCATTTGAATATCACAGCATCTTTTTCGTGTCGGTTAAATTTCGCGTCTGTAGCACGTCGTCTTCGTGGTGTAGCAATTTTAATGGCCAGTAGTGTATATTAGTTAAATTTCAATACTTTGCACTATTTCTTTCTTATTGCTTCCCCTGTTTCTTTTTTCAGTAGGTCATTGGTAGCACCACATATAAACAGTGATATTCTAGTATTATTTCATTGTTGCCCCATTTGGCTTATTTAAGATTACTGACTCGCGATATTATGTTGCCATTAGGCACGAGACCCACTGGAGGAATGAACGTTAACTTACCGTATCTGGACAGCAAGAGAACGTGCCGGCCAGTGTGGCCGCGCGGTTAAAGGCGCTTCAGTCTGGAACCGCGCGACCGCTACGGTCGCAGGTTCGAATCCTGCCTCGGGCATGGATGTGTGTGATGTCCTTAGGTTAGTTAGGTATAAGTAGTTCTAAGTTCTAGGTGACTGATGACCTCAGATGTTAAGTCCCATAGTGCTCAGAGCCATTTCAGTAAGAGAACGTGATGGTGTACAGCTGCTTATGGACAGACAGTGCGCCAAGTTATTGGATTATTTACCATATTTCACTGCAGAGTCTAGTGGAATGACGGTACGTGACACCTGTTCATGATCTGCTCGTCGTGCGGGGCCCTTGAGCTCGGCAGCAGCTTAGACTCCTAGAGGCTATTGGAAAGAGTTGTGTTGCGCGTCCACGCCGTGTTTCATCTCATTTTCATAGACTCTATAACACTCATAACAATCTATTCTATCTCTTGAGTCTTGTCCCGCAGTTACGCAGGGTCAGCCCTCGTTAACCGGATTTGGCATGCTAATGTTAAAGGGGTGGCCAGATGACCTTCCTGCCGCCACCCCGTACCCCCCGGTATGGAATTAGTGTACCCCAACTGTCTGCATCGAGTGAAATCCATGGAATAGTGCGAGAGTTCAAATGGTTCAAATGGCTCTGAGCACTATGGGACTTAACATCTATGGTCATCAGTTCCCTAGAACTTAGAACTACTTAAACCTAACTAACCTAAGGACAGCACACAACACCCAGCCATCACGAGGCAGAGAAAATCCCTGACCCCACCAGGAATCGAACCCGGGAACCCGGGCGTGGGAAGCGAGAACACTACCGCATGACCACGAGATGCGGGCAGTGCGAGAGTGTTCAGATGTCTGCGAGCCGTGTAACTGAGGCGGAGCATGGGGACCAGCCCGGTATTCACCTAGCGGGATGTGGAAAACCGCCTAAAAACCACATCCAGGCTGGCCGGCACATCGGCCCTCGTCGTTAATCCGCTGGACGGATTCGATCCGGGGCCGGCGCGCCTACCCGAGCTCAGGAAGCAGCGCGTTAGCGCTTTCGGCTACCCTGGCGGGTTATAACACTCATAACAATATAAGCACAACATAATACTTATCACAGGTCTAGTAAGGAGAAATGATCTCGCCCGGTTGGCCGTGCGGTCTAACGCACGGCTTTCCGGGCGGGAAGGAGTGCCGGTCCCCGGCACGAATGCGCCTGGCGGATTTGTGTCGAGATCTGGTAATCCGGCCAGTGTGTAGATGGTTTTTAGGCGGTTTTCCATATGCCTCGGCAAATGTGGGCTGGTTCCCCTTATTCCGCCTCAGCTACACGATTGCTGTGCAAGCAAGTTCTCCACGTACGAGTACACCATCATTACTCTACCACGCGAACATAGGGGTTACACTAGTCTTATGTGAGACGTTCCCTGGGGGTTCCACCGGGGGCCGAACCGCACCATAACCGTGGGTTCGGTGTGGGGTGGCGGAGGGGTGAAATGGCTTGCGATAGTCGTCGTGGGGTTGCGGACCACTGCGGCTGTGGCGGGGACGGAGCCCCGGTTAACATAACATAACACAAGGACAAATGAGTAGCGCCGTAGTTGACAATCAGGGTCGTAACTAAAGACCACTGATCACGTGCACAAGCCAAACAGAGTGCATAATAGGGGTTTCCAACTTTCTTATAGATCATTTTCTGATTCCTCATCTCCACCTAGGAAATAGAAACGTGACATTCTCTCTCCCTCTCCCTCTCTCGAAGCACACACACACACACACACACACACACACACACACACACACACACGCACACACGGAAAGGTAGAGCCTAGCAGCAGACATATTGTTGCTTTTCTGTGTATGATCATAAGGAACACAAAAAATAAAGTTTTTAAATTAAAACAAAAGAAACCATTTAAATATTCAATGGAAGAGCATCACTGATCAGCCAAAACATTATGACCACTGCCCACCGCGACGTGAGATGCCGCCTGCTGGCGTTGCGGGCACGTGACGCGGTAACCTAGTATGTAAGAGGAGCAGGCACGGACGAGGGACTACTCTAGCGAAGATACGGCCTGCAAATGAGTAAATCCATTGAAATAAGCTACTCTGACAGATTATTATTACGCAGCCTGTGAACGACTATCTCGAAAACGGCGAAGCTGGTCGAACACGTGCTGCTGTAGTGCGCGTCTACGGAAAGAGGTAGGAGGACAGTGAAACTACGACTAGGCGCTAAAGGGTTCGACGTCTACGACTCTTCCCACGGGGTCGGAGGCTTCCATGCTCTGTAAGGAAGCGTAGGTGGTGATCTGTGGCATCTCTGCCGAAAGAGCATAATGCTGGTGCATGCACAAGTGTTTAGAAACACACCGTTCATCATACATTGTTGAACATGGAGCTCCGCAACAGACCACACCTACGTGATCACATGTTGAGCCAGCGACATCGTCAATCATGACTTCAGTGGACACGGGACCATCGTGAGTAGACCTTCGATCTATGGAAACGTATCGGCTCTACGGGTGAATCACATTTCTGCTACACTAGGTCGATGGTCGTCTCCACAAAAGCCGTCATAGAGGTGAACGGCGGCTCGAAACGAGCAGTGCGCCACGCACGTAGGCTAGTGGGAGCAGTATTATGCTACGGGAGACACTCTCCTGCGCTTGCGTGGAACCTCTGGTAGTTATCAAAGACAGCTGCCAGCTGCGAACCACCTGGTGACTTCCCTAACGGCTATGTCTTTTTTGAGCAGTATAATTGTCCGTGTGTCGGACCCAGAACCACGCTACAGTGGTTTGAAGAACATTGTAGTGAACTCACGTTAATGAGTCGGCGACCAAATTCGCCTGATGTAAATCCTATAGAAAGCATCTGGGTCGCTATCGAGAGCCATCACCGTGTTCGCAAATCAGCGGCCCATTATTTACGTGAATTACGTGACCTGTGCGTAGAAATCTAATGCAATATACCTCACAACAATGCAATATACCTCACAAACCTACGAACAAACTATCGGATCCCTGAAAAACAGAATCAGCGATGTTTTTAATTCAAAACACAAACAGAAAGCTTTCAATCCGGTTGTCATAATGTTTTGTATGTACTGATGACATTTACGAGGTGCATTCAAGTTCTAAGGCCTCCAATTTTTTTTCTCCAGACTGGAAAGAGATAGAAACATGCGCATTGTTTTAAAATGAGGCCGCGTCCATTGTCAATACGTCCCAGAGATGGCAGCACCGTACGGCAGATGGAATTTTACCGCCAGCGGCGAGAATGAGAACTGTTTTAAATACTTAAAATGGCGACGTTTTCCTTCCTTGAACAGCGTGCAATCAGTCGTTTTCTGAATTTGCGTGGTGTGAAACCAATTGAAATTCATCGACAGTTGAAGGAGACATGTGGTGATGGAGTTATGGATGTGTCGAAAGTGCGTTCGTGGGTGCGACAGTTTCATGAAGGCACATCGTGTGACAACAAACCGAAACAACCTCGGGCTCGCACAAGCCGGTCTGACGACATGATCGAGAAAGTGGAGAGAATTGTTTTGGGGGATCGCCGAATCCAGAGTTGGCATTTCTGTGGGTTCTGTGCACACAATCCTGCATCACAACCTGAAAATGCAAAAAGTGTCATCCAGGTGGGTGCCACGAATGCTGACGGACGACCACATGGCTGCCCGTGTGGCATGTTGCCAAGCAATCTTGACGCGCAACGACAGCATGAATGGGACTTTCTTTTCGTCGGTTGTGACAATGGATGAGACGTGGATGCCATTTTTCAATCCACAAACAAAGCGCCAGTCAGCTCAATGGAAGCACACAGATTCACCGCCACCAAAAAAATTTCGGGTAACCGCCAGTGCTGAAAAAATGATGGTGTCCATGTTCTGGGACAGCGAGGGCGCAATCCTTACCCATTGCGTTCCAAAGGGCACTACGGTAACAGGTGCATCCTATGAAAATGTTTTGAAGAACAAATTCCTTCCTGCACTGCAACAAAAACGTCCGGGAAGGGCTGCGCGTGTGCTGTTTCACCAAGACAATGCACCCGCACATCGAGCTAACGTTACGCAACAGTTTCTTCGTGATAACAACTTTGAAGTGATTCCTCATGCTCCCTACTCACCTGACCTGGCTCCTAGTGGATTTTTCCAACAATGAAAGACACTCTCCGTGGCCGCACATTCACCAGCCGTGCTGCTATTGCCTCATCGATTTTCCAGTGGTCAAAACAGACTCCTAAAGAAGCCTTCGCCGCTGCCATGGAATCATGGCGTCCGCGTTGTGAAAAATGTGTACGTCTGCAGGGCGATTACGTCGAGAAGTAACGCCAGTTTCATCGATTTCGGGTGAGTAATTAATTAGAAAAAAAATCGGAGGCCTTAGAACTTGAATGCACCTCGTATATACAAAAAAGGTTGACGACGTGGCTTGTACTTCGATATACTCGTAGGTGCTGTTGTTGCTTCTGCAACATAATGGACAGGTACTGGTAAATGCAGGCAGGAAGGATAGACGGTTGAAATCTAAATGATACCTGCGAATCTGAGTGGAAATTCGTGTCTATTTATACCTTGACAAACCGAGACACGCCACTCAAACATGACATACTGTGTAAGTCAAGGTCCACGCATGACAGTCGACAGGGCAGCATCTCAGTCACAGAGATTCTAATGTTGGTTAATACTAGCCTGGAAAGCAAAGCGACCAGTTACTGACCTTCAACGAAATCCAGGTTGAATCCCTGCAGGGGTTTGATTGCCAAGGAACGTATTGAAGGTCAGATTGTGCGAGCAAAGCGTTGGAAACATCACGGAGCTGGCCGGAAGAAACTGAAAGTCGGCTGTGAGAGTTAGGCAGACGTGTCGCCATTTATACCGGTGGCAGGCGCCGGAATCTCAAGAGACCAAGACTCAGAACAAAAATATGGTATGAATTTTGATCTCCTTCTTTTCCCTTCGTGGGTTGGATGATTCTACTCGATACGGTCACAAAAGTCCAGCCATCTCTCCCGTGGTAGCCGGCTGCTGTGACCGAGCGCTTCTAGGCGCTTCAGTCCGGAACCACGCGGCTGCTACGGTCACAGGTTCGAATCTTGCCCCGGGCATGGATGCGTGTGATGTCCTTAGGTTAGTTAGGTTTAAGTAGTTCTCAGTTTAGGGGGCTGATGACCTCACTCCTCCCTTGGCAGTCCCCTCCCGGAGATCGGGATGGGGGATTATTCCGGATTCTTTTGCCAATAGAGATGTCATCATGACACTTTTTCAATTACAGATCACGTGTCGTGTGGATACACGTCATGTGTCTTTAGTGCACTTATTTCCATTGCCTTTGTCATCCTCATGCCGTTGTCATTGCTGATTCTTCCGCCTTTAGGAGCAGTTTCCCTCCCCAAGAAGTGCCCTGAAGCTCTACTCACCCCTCCGCCCTCTTGACAAGGCCGTTGCCAGAATGAGGGCGACTTCTTATGTCGGAAGTCTTCGGCCGCCAATGCTGACAGTTAAAAAATGGTGCAAATGGCTCTGAGCACTGTTGGACTTTAATGCTGAGGTCATCAGTCCCCTAGAACTTAAAACTACTTAAACCTAACTAACCTAAGGACATCACACACACCCATGCCCGAGGCAGGATTCGAACCTGCGACCGCAGCGGTCGCGCGGTTCCAGACTGTAGCGCCTAGACTCGCTCGGTCGCTTCGGCCGGCTGACAGTTAAAAGTTAAGCGGTGGTGGGTTTCGAACCATTAACAGAGGGAGTTTCGATTATCGTACCCTTAGATGATGCGTGTAGTATCACGTAATCAAGGTGTAAAAAATAGCAGGCATTAGCAGAGCCGTCAATGTATTCACTTGATACAGGTGAAAAAGTTTCTGACGTGATTATGACCGCCTGATGGGAATTAACGCTCTTTGAAAGCCAAATAGTTGTTGCAACTACATGCATGGGGCATTCCATTTCGGAAATCGTTAGTGAATTCAATATTTAGAGATCCAAAGTGTCAAGAATGTGTCAAGAATAGCACATTTCAGGTGTTATGTCTCACCGTGGACAACGCAGTAGCCGTACGACGAACGTATCCGTTACGACAGTGTGGCGAAATTTAGCGTTAATGGGCTTTGCTAACACCACGACATCTCCTGTAGCGCCTCTGCTGGTCGTACCATATCCGTTGGACCCTGGACAACTGGAAAACCGTGGACTGGGCAGATAAGTCTCGATTCCAGTTGGTAAGAGCTGATGGTAGGGTTCGAGTCTAGCCAGACCCCATGAAGCCATGGGTCAAGTTGCCGACGAGGCACTGGGCAAGTAGGTGGTGGCTCCATAATGATATTCTGCCGCTCAAATTATTCTCGGTATTGAGAGACAAAAGACTGAAACACGTTCATAGGATTTGTCGACCTGGAAAAAGCGTTCGATAGTGTCAAACGGTGCCAAGATTTTCGAAATTCTGAGAAAAATAGGGGTAAGCTGTTGGGAAAGAAGGGTAATACGCAAAAGTACAGCAACCAAGACGGAACAATAAGAGTGGAAGAAAAAGAACGAAGTGTTCGGATCAAAAAGGGTGTAAGACAGGGATATAGTATTTCGCCCCCACTGTTCAATCTATACATCGCAGAAGTAATGACGGAAATAAGAAAAACGTTCAAGAGAGGAATTAAAATTCAAGGTGAAAGTATATCAATGATAAGATTCGTTGATAACATTGCTATTCTCACTCAAAGTGAGGAAAGATCACAGAATTTGCTGAATGGAATGAACTTCTAATGAGTACAGAATATGGATCGAGAGTAAACTGGAGAAAGATGGATGTAATGAGAACTGTCAGAAATGAGACCAACGAGAACCTTAGTATCAAAAAAATGGCTCTGAGCACTATGGGACTCAACATCTTAGGTCATAAGTCCCCAAGAACTTAGAACTACTTAAACCTAACTAACCTAAGGACATCACACACGCCCATGCCCGAGGCAGGATTCGAACCTGCGACTGTAGCAGTCCCGCGGTTCCGGACTGCAGCGCCAGAACCGCTAGACCACCGCGGCCGGCCCTTAGTATCAGTACTGATGTTCAAGAAGTAGATGAAGTTAAGGAAATCTGCTAGCTAGGCAGCAAAATAACCAGTAACGGACGGATCAGAGAGAACAAAAAAAAGTAACTAGCACTAGCAAAAAGGGCATTCCTGGTCAAGAAAAGTCTTCTAGTATAACATAGGCTTAATTTGAGGAGGGAATTTCTGAGAACGTTCATTTGGAGTACAACATTGTACGATATTGAAACATGGACTGTAGGAAAATCAGGAGAGAACTGAAGCATTTGAGATGTTTTGCTACAGAAGAATGTTGAAAATGAGATGGATTGATAATGTAAGGAGTGAAGATATTCTCCAGAGAATAGGCGAAGAAAGGAATATACGGAAAACACTGACAAAAAGAAAGAGGATGATAGGATATTGAAACGTCCCCTTGAACAATTTATACACGACTGTGCTTAAACTGACACACAATAATTTTAGCGCAACGCAATCTGACTATCAAAAATCCCTACAAAAGAATGGCCCAGACAAACATTAAACTATACCTTTCACAAATCACTTACCTCACAAAAATCTTCGTTACTCGAACTACTGCAATACAGCGAGCGCCACTACTGCCAGCTAAATAAAAGATTCAAACTACGGAAGGCACTAACTACTGATAGGGATAGTTAGCAATTGAAAGATTTTAATAGAGAACAAACAATGTATTTACCTTAATAGTCATAATATATATAGCAGTTCATAATATCCAGTATAACAAATTTCAAAACTCCGCCATCTCTCTCCCCACATCCACCACTGCTGGCGGCTCACCTCCAACTGCGCAATGCTACGCGCTGTTCACATCCAGCTGCCGCTGCCCAACACTACAATGGCAGACAACAATGCAAACTAGCACACAGAGCGCTACATAACGTTGCCAATAAGAAAACATAAACAGCCTACTTACATAGCCCCCATGCTCCCCACAAAAAATTTTACAAATTGTTTTGGGCAGTGGCCAATAATGATTTGATAAAATTTTTCATAATTACAATAACAAAGATATCCAATGCACACACTTACTAATACAATGTTGGTCAAAAGCTAAAATTTTCTCACAGTCCATAAAGACAGTCCAAATTGTTCATCACTGTAAAATTGCAGTGTTTTTCTCATAGTCTGAGCAGTAAAAGAAAATGCACACGAAGTAGTGGATTTCCATGGAGTCTTGAAGAAGTAGTGTTGTCCTTCCAACGGAAAGACAGTGCTGACTCTTGACATGCTGACAGGTAATGGGCCACAAAAAAATGGTTCAAATGGCTCTGAGCACTACGCGACTTAACATCTGAGGTCATCAGGCGCCTAGAACTTAGAACTAATTAAATCTAACTAACCTAAGGACATCACACACATCCATGCCCGAGGCAGGATTCGAACCTGCGACCGCAGCGGTCGCTCGGTTCCAGACTGTAGCGCCTAGAAGTAATGGGCCACAACAGAGAAAATCCACAGTAGAGTCATTCGAACTTCTGAAGAATATTGGTAGGTAGGTCATCACAGAGTAGACCCACTGTAGTCCTGGTAGAGATTGTGGTATTGGTGGGCCACCAGAGGTGCAGACCCACTGCAGTCCTTGTAGAAATAATGGTATTGGTGGGTCATCAAAGGTGTAGACCCACGGTAGTCCTTGCAGAAATAATGTTATTGGTGGGTCATCAAAGGTGTAGACCCACTGTAGTCCTTGTAGAGATGGCCAGCAACCATCTGCTGTGACTGTGCAGGTGCACAATCACCATCGAAGAGTCTTGCAGAGAAGATAGCAAGTCCATAAACCACCACTTGTGCACGCACAAAGTTTTTGGAATTGTCCTTAGAAGTCTTGCAGACAATATAGAAAGTCCATAAACCACCACTTGTACACTCACGAAGTTTTTGGAATTGTCCTTAGAACCAGCAATGCTGTTAACCAGTCCCTTGCTGAATTAGTAACACACGTGCAAGCACTAATAGTCCCAACTTCTCACATATTGTGCAGTACTATGACCAACAGAAATGTGTGCAGTGAAATGAATGCTTACAAGTTACTTAATTTGATGAACTGGTGTCAATTACAATATTATAACATGAGAATACAATTACAAAGGTACAAAATACTTCATTAAAAACATAACAATACAGATAACATTTGTAGTAATACAGGCTTTACAAAAGAATCGAACTAACATATACATCAGTGTTACAGGAATTATGACATAAGTAAATACATAAAAGATCAGAATAACTTTTGAAACATCAACTTACACATGAGCATTAAAACAAAACAGAATAAATAATGTCTAAGCATATTTACAAGGTAATAACATATTATTAATGCCAACTATATTTGAGGATAACAGTAATCCTCATCATAGTGAATGTAGCTTAGTATTAGAAGAAGAAAAAATTCTATGAAACTACACAGAGACAGGAAGAAAACAAATACACAAGGGTACATAAACACATAGTGGGATAACACAAGGAAAGGACAGGTTTTGTTTTATTGCAGTATTTTGAAAACAAAACTTTCTTTGCTTCTTGGAGATCTCCCTTCATTCATCATTATTCCCAAAAAGTCCTATCTATACCTCCTTCCTGCATTCTATTCATATTTCTTTCAAAATAATTATTTCTGATTGTACAATACTCATTTTGGCCCAAATCTTTTTCATATAACTTCGCAATGCATTCTTTACCTATTCTCCATAGTCAGTTTCTTATATAGTCTACCCCTCTTAAGCTAATGTAAATCTACTGAGCTCAGATGCTAAACTAAGGGACGAGGCAATGCAGCAGCACAAAACAATTAACGCAAACAGCAATGAGAAAAAAATTCAAATTGGCAAAGTAAGCAACAATATTACAACTAATATAAGGCAATGAGCAGCAAACAAGAAAAATAAATCAGTAGTAAACTGGCTTAGCAGAGTAACACAAAGTCAAATTCAGTAACACTATGCCTGGCAAACAGCAGCAGCAAACATGACAAATCTCAAGCAGAAAAAATAGTACACTAAAGACAACAATGCAAATAAGGGAAATGTCTATTCACATCTTAATGTCTATGTAATTAAAGTGGTGCACCACAACAACTTATCGTAAAAAAATATTACCATGTACTTGACAAGAAAATTATGTATGCAGTTACTGTTACTAGTCCCTTCTTTTTGTTCTTTCCATTCCAAGAGCTCCCTTTTCGAAGAATGTGGATCATAAAATAATTATTTAATAGATCTGTTGACAGAAATTGTTCACATTAGCAAATGCATTTAAGTTTATTTTATAAAACTAATGCTGCAACACAGCTGGAAACCAGATATTAGACAAAATGAGCAATCTCTCAACTACAAAGACAATAGATGTAAAATGTTTCAAATCATTTCATTAGGCATTTTAGTAAATATCATAAATTACGAGCTCCACAGTATGCTTCCAACAAGGAAATGTCAATAGCGTGGACAATGGCCTCCCCTTTCTTTTTTTCTACCTGTGCCTCTTACGAGGCACTCACTAATGACTTGTTCTCCAGGCGTCTGACACAGCTGGGTGCCCACGACGCACGTGCAGGTGGTCACTTAACTTCCTTATGGAAATATTTACGACAGCAGTTTCCGCTACAGTGACAGTCTCATATACAAAATTTCACGGGTCGAGAATTTGCGTTGCAAATGTGTAGAAACAAAATCTTATGAATATAACAGTGTCCAAAAAAATTTTGCCGGCATTGTGATACATTCACGCATTTACACACATTTCATAATTCTTAAAGTACGATTCTCGGTTTCCAACATCCTTTTCCACAAATCAGAGTCCCTAACCACTACTCATTATTCATATACATATTCGTTGGCACTTCTTCAATATTTCATCATAATAAATACATAGCATAATCAAATTCCTCATATAGCATCAGCTTATTGATCATAAACATACATCAACAGCATAGTACAAATCGTCGTCGTAATAATATCATCATAACACCTCAGTCAAATCTCAAAAACGTCGTAGCTTCCTGCAATAATTTCAAAACCTAAAAAAAATTCTCTGCTCATTTCAGTAGTGTCATCTACCTCAAACGTACTTTAAAATCATGCTCCCTTACCAAGTACATCATTCAAAGCTCTCATAATATCACAATGGTTCTGAAAAAATATGAACAGTTCACAAAGTACAGACAAAATACAATTTCGTAAGTGTGAAGTTATCCGACGGTGTGATTGCGTAAACATGTGTCACTGATGTAGTAAAAAAAATGTTTGTTTGTCTGTTAAATAATCAGATAGCTGTGTAATTCTGTGTTAGAGAAATATGGTACCGATGTGTAAAGTTGTATAAGCAAATACCATATTAGCTAGGGCTCCTTGTGCGTGCCAAACACATGATACACAAAGTAAGCGTGTACCCCCCTGAGGATTAATGTAATATACCCTCAGGTGTTACAGATTACAGCAATGGAATGAAATGTATCACGGAAAACTTTCTTTGTAATTCAAAAATCTTTAAAAATAAATGTTTTAAGTACAAAATTAATCACTCAAATGCGTGTCCTGTAGCGCTAAATGTGCGTTTTGTTGTAAGATAATCTCTGTGGAAGTGTCGTAGTTATCGTCCTCCGAAAGCTAAGTTCTGCAGAAGTCAATGTACTTACCTCATGATAAACAAAAGTGAAATGCTTTGCGTATAGATATCTTAGTTATTACACTTATTATTGTGATGATGAAAGTACTGTGCTGTAACGTATTGTTGTGCTACGTGAAAGGCTATATCCTTGTAGCTATACCACAAAAGTTACTACTAAAACATGTTTTACTTTACAGAAGAATTCAGAAAAACTGTGCAGATATAAAACAGATACACCGCAAAAACAACATTGTAAATTGTCACTCATTAGCAACGTAGTGATATAATCGTGTAGCTGTCACATAAACTACCCACTGTGTCATCTGGTATCTCTCAGAAAGTACTTTAAATCCAGAATGTACTTTCAAGTAAACCAAAATGTTGCATTAAAATCTCATTAGCAGTACTGGTAAATGTTCTAAGTATGTGAGCCTTATAGTCGTTACATAATCGTGCAACTAACAAGCAAGAATGTACACGCACAATAACACTGTGTCATCTGTTCGCAATAACAATGCATTTGTAATTACTGTTTAAATAAGTTCTCTTGGTTCTTGACTGGATATTTAACTTCAAACATTGTTGCATGGTAACAGTTTCTAAAGCATGCTAGTAACGTGAAGTGAAACGTTTTATGGCAAAGACAAAGTTAAAAAGCAGATTATCTCTCAATAAACGGTTTTACATGTGAAATGTGGTGTAAACCTTTACTCTTCCTAGTACGCAGAGTTTCAACTTCAACGCAATTATCATGTGGTATACGTCGGATTCTGTAAGGTCCATTGTAAACTAGAAAGAATTTGTGACTCAAGTGTTTCTTCTTATGTGACAATGAATGAGCTTTAATGAGAACTTTCTGACCGATATATAATTTCTTTGCATTTGCTTTACCGTGTAGTTTTCTCCTTTTGTCTGCTGCAGATTTTATATTTTTAAGAGCCAAATCAATTATGTCTTTGTGTCGAAGTTTACGTGTATTCGGAAAGGTACAAGCTCTCTGATTCTGTTCGGTGGTTCTTCATTCTTCAGTACAAGAGTAGGTGGTAAAGCAGTGGAATCATGAGGCATTTCATTCAGCACATTTTGAAATGAGTGTAAATATCTGTCCCAATGCTGATGCTTTCTGTGACAATAAAGTCTGCAAAGCTTGTTGATTTCTTTCATAATCCGTTCAGACGGGTTACAATGTGGTGAGTACAATGAAATAAAAACAGGTTTGATTTTATGATTCCGAAGCATGCGTGACCAAACAGCAGATCTGAATTGCGGTCCGTTATCTGAAATGACTTTACTAACGTGTCCAACTTCACGTAAGAAATTTTTAACAAAGGCGTTGGATACAGACCGTCCAGTGGCTGTACGTAACGGAGTGAAAGAAACAAATTTTGAAGTAAGTTCAACAGCAACTAGATTGTACGAAAATCCATTCGATGTTCTGACAAGGGGTCCCAAGAGATCAACAGCAGCAAATTCTTTTAATTTAGAAGGAATGATAGGAAACAACGGAGCACGATGTGAGATAGTAGATGGTTTCGCCTTTTGACAAAGTTTACAATAGACAAGACTCTTCGAATTCTCTTTTCCATATTGTTAAAATAACAAGTCGTTCGAAGAATATGATAACATTTTCGTGGGCCAAAATGTGCGTAGCTGAAATGAATGTACCAAATGAGCTTATTAACAAAATCGTCTGGAATGCAAAGTACCCATAGCTTGTCATCAACAGTGCAGCGAATTGAAGAGTATGTTGTTTCTAACCAGGTAATACTGCCGAATCTGAGTGTGTGTCTTTTCATGCCATTTACTTTTGATGTCTTTCCAAATCGGATCTTTATCTTGTTCATGAGCAATGTCCTTTAAAGATGTGGTGATGAAGTTTTCAAAGGCGACTTTCTGAATGTAAAGAATTCTGAAATTTTTCTCGAGGTTGCCTTCTGTGTTACTTTTCTCAAGCCCAGCCGGTGCGCGTGACAGTGCGTCCGCAACAATGTTCTCATTGCCGGGAATGTAGACTATTGTGAAGTGGAATTCTTGCAGAAACAATGCCCAACGTTTTAACCTGTCATGATTTAATTTTGAAGACATAAGAAATTGTAATGCACGATGATCACTGTATACTTTTACGTGCTTACCAGAAAGAAAGAAACGGAATTTGTTAAATGCCCAAACGATAGCTAAGGCTTCTAATTCAGTAACGGAATAATTTTTTTTCAGATTTTGTTAGCACTCGGCTAGCGAAAGCAATGGTTTTCTGAATGGTAGTGTCATTTTCTATGGCTTCTTGAAATAAATGGGCACCAAGACCGACTTTAGAAGAATCCGTGCTAAGGCAGAAATCTTGTGACAGATCTGGATGAGCTAGTATTGGCGCGTGAAGTAACGCTTCTTTCAAAGAATTGAATTCCAACTGTGCTTGTTCGTCCCAGTTCCAAATAGTATTTTTTCCAGTGAGAGAACAAAGTTTTGGTGTAACTAGAACTTGCATATTCAGAAAACGACGGTAAAAATTTACGAGACCTAGAAAACTGCGGACTTGTCTTTTTGTGGATGGAACTGGAATGGCTCTGATTGCCTCTAAATTTTCAGGATCCGGCTGAATGTCTTCAGAAGAAATAATATGTCCCAAAAACCTCACCTTTGACCTACCGAATTCAGACTTTTCCAAGTTAACTGTAATTCCAGATTCTGCAAAAATACGTAACAAACTGTTGAGGATGCGATTGTGTTATTCCCATGAAGCTTCTGCTATCAGAATATCGTCCACATATAAGGTGATGTGACGTTTTAAGAACTCAGGTATATGGAATTTAACCCGCGAATGAATGCTGCCGAAGAAATGTTCAAACCAAAAGGAAGTTTCCGAAACTGATAACAAACGCCGAAACAAAGGAGAGCTGTGTATTTTCTACATTCTGGATGAAGTTCGATCTGATAAAAGCTGGATCTGAGATCAATGGAAGACAACACTTTTACACCATTAAAATTTGGAAGAAGTTCTTCCATCGTCTGCGGACTGTCTGTTTCAGGAATAATGATAGTATTGATTTGTCTCGAATCTAAGACAAGCCTGATCGATCCATTTTTCTTCTCAACAACATGTAACGAATTGTTGTATGAGCTTACTGCAGGCTCAATAATGCCCTCGTCAAGCATAGATTGTATTTCTGTTCTAACACGGTCCCTATAATGTGCTTGAATTACGTATGGTCTAACACAAAATTTAGTATGCTCACGAACACGAAATTGGTATTGAAATCCCTTGATTGTTCCTGTTTTGTGAGTAAAAACTGTGGAATGTGCTTGTAAAATCTCAAAAAGGTCCTACCTATCAGTGTCATTACAATTCTCAATTGTTTGAATTTTATTCTGAATTAACTCATTAGTTTCAAATATGCCGTCGATGTCATCCCTGTCAGTGCTTGCAGAGTGATTGTTAGTGTCTAGTTCCGAAGAAAATTCCGAACTGTTGTCTAACAGAAGGAAAAGCCGATTAATTTCGTCATCATGGTTTGAGAGCCAGTCTTCAAATTTCAAAGCTATTGACTTACCTTCTTTCTCTAAACTTATTTCAGCATCGTGAAAGCTTAAGATTGCTTTGTATTCATTCAAAAAGTCTACTCCCAGTATAATTTCCGTCGACAATAATGGGACAATAAGAAAGTTCATAGAGAAGCTGTGGCTTTGACAAAAGAATTCTAAGTTGGTTTGTTGGCGTACATCTACACTTTTTCCAAAGATTGCACCTTGTAATTTAATCTAACATAACGGAAGTGTGGGGCAATCGTTCGATTTGCTGCATTTGCTAAAAGCTGTTTCACTAATTACTGAAATGGGACTGCCAGAGTCAGGTACTGCCGTAAATTTTACGTCATTTACAGTAATGTGAATCACAGGATATGCAATGTTGTTATGTTTTACGTCGTGTTCCTGGAGTAAGATGTCCCAAATGTCTTCCATTTTTACGTAATTACTAGCTACGGCAGCTGCGTCGTCAGTTTCATAAGTACGTTTTGTGGCTGCCAGCGGTGTGAGTCATTGCCTATTGTCTCTTCGTTGGCGCGCGTCGTTATTGGGATTAGGAGACCTAACTTCCACAAATTCACGTTGTCGAGAGTGCTCTGCTCTGTTTGAATCCCGCCAGTTCAGATGCAATTCAGGTCTGTCGTTACGATCATATCGTCTGTCGCCATGTCGGTAGATTCCATAGTTTCTTTCTTGTCGGTCACGTGGTGGAGAATTTCTCCCTGAATCGTAACTGCGCACTGGACCATTGCGTCTGAAGTTATTCTGTCTCCCGTGATAATAATAGTTCGGGTTGCCAAATTGTCTGTTTCTATGATTGTCTCTGTCATATTCTTTACTACGGAAATGCGATCTTTCTCTGTAACTATTACTCTGCCAGTGGTTGTCATACGGGTGGTGTCTGTTTTGGTCATGATTTACGTTGTAAGAATAGGCTTGTTGTGTCCAGTTATTGTTTCTGTCGTCACGGAATTGTGACGGATGTGACCTGTAGTGATTATTTTCCTGTTTTCGCATCCTGTGACTGTCAGTGTCAATTTATAATTCTTGTAACAGTCCCTGAAAATCTTCAATGTCGTCTTTGCAACGTTCTGCTAAAATAATATGTCGTAAATGTTCAGGCAGTTTGATTAAGCAAATGCGGATGAGTTCTGAGGGGCTGTATGGGTTTGACAGGTACTGATTCTTGTGCAACATGTCTTCAAAGTATTTCACAAGACTGGAAAATTCAGATTGTTCGAAATGTTTCATCATTATGATGCTATGTTTTACTCGGTCTTGTGTAGCTTGAGACCAATATGCTGAGAGGAAGGCATGATAAAAATCTCCTTCACTGTGACAATCGTGAATGACCGATCGCATTCTTACAGCTGGTTCATTCTCCAAGTAGCCACACATAAATTCTAACCTGTGCTCCAATGACCAGTTGGGAGGAAAACAATGAGAGAATTGATGGAGCCACGCTTGTGGATGAATGTCGTTGGCAGAATTCTTAAACGTTTTGAATTTACGTGTAGTAATGAACAGCTTATAGTCAAAATCATCATGTCCGCGAGTCGCATATCGGTCATTGTTACGTTGTTTCGGCGGTTCCATTTCAAAATTCGGTGCACCTTGCCAATTTCTTTCATAATTTCCGAAGTGCCCTGAGTTATTATTTTGTGACTGTTCCATATTTCTATGTCCCTCTTCCCGTATTGGAGCACGCGTGGCCTCTGAAATACGTAATTCTTGTATTACCTGTGTCAGCTGATCTTTTACTTCCCGGATTTCTCTTTGTTGTTGCGTATTAATTTGATTCTGATTTTGTTTGAATTTCCTAATTTGTTCGCACTCTTCTGTATCATTAAAGACTACTGGTTTTGTGTCATTCAGATTATCATCTACCTTCGTAGATAAATTATTTAGCTGATCCGAAAGTTCAACTACTTTCTCTGATAGTGTACTTATTTCCTCCATGCGTCTTTCTACTGTGTCCTTTAAGTTTTCCTGAGTTTTTGCAAGTTGCGTAACCGAATCGGTAGATGCAACTGAGTCCATTTTAGCTTGCAAGTTCTCATGATTTTCATGAACAATAGTTTGCAGTTCTTTTATGGCTGCTTCGTGATTCTGTAATGCATTTTCATGACGCGAAAAAATAGGTTGGAAATGCTCACAAATTTGTGTTTTTACGTCATTACGGACTTTTTGACATTTCGATTCAATGTTATGTAACTCAGCAGTTAAATCTTCACGTGTTTGTTCGAGAGTTTGTTCCAATGAGTCTAACTTTTGAAGCTTTTGCTGTGTTTGTCTCTGATTTTGTTCCATTGTGTGTAACTGTTGCTGTGTTTGTCTCTGGCGTTGTTCCATTGTGTCTAACTTTTGAAGATTTTGTTCCATTGTGTCTAACTTTTGAAGATTTTGTTCCATTGTGTCTAACTTTTGAAGCTTTTGCTGTGTTTGTCTCTGATTTTGTTCCATTGTGTCTAACTTTTGAAGCTTTTGTCCCATGTGTTGCATTAATTGTACTAACAATGCACTGGTGTCTGAAACATGTTCCTCAGTGCTATTCGGCAATGCATTTGAACCGGCAATATTCGCAGTTTGAAAAGCAGAAAATGTGTCTTGACTTATTTGAGAAAAGTGTGAGGACGCAAAACCTGAATCTACAGTATTTGTAAGATTGTGTCCTGTCATTTCGGATTCCTGAGGCAAGCTGTTGCCGACCGATCGATCGATAATACTTCCCTGTTCACTAATTGTTTCACTGTCTACACCAATGTTTGTAGCCCGCTCCATTTCCCTATGTACAATTACCAAATTACTACTTTGAACATTAGTTAATTCATTACTCGGTGGCGCTAACACACTGCTTTCGTCTTCACTGTCATGTCTCAGTTTACTTTGGAGCCTAGTATTACGTTTTTCACACGCCATTATTGTCACAATATTTCACACGATAACACAGAAAAGCACAATTTGAAGAGCAACAATAAGAGAACACATTAACATAGCACTGAAACTAATATCTCGTTAATTGCAAGCGCAGCTGCGAAATACTTGGTGCAAATCTACATGCATGCCACAACTGTTTTACTGTACAAAAATGAAAGGCTGCAACTACAAAGGAAATTCTCTCTATAATTACGCGCTAGCAATAAACAATAGCTACACTAAATACACAAACTACAAGATAAAAATCAGAAGATTCCAGTGAGGTATCCTCGGCTAAGGGTCGACATATGAAACGTCCCCTTTGAACAATTATACACGACTGTGCTTAAACTGACACACAATAATTTTAGCGCAACGCAATCTGACTATCAAAAATCCCTACAAAAGAATGGCCCAGACAAACATTAAACTATACCTTTCACAAATCACTTACCTCACAAAAATCTTCGTTACTCGAACTACTGCAATACAGCGAGCGCCACTACTGCCAGCTAAATAAAAGATTCAATCTACGGAAGGCACTAACTACTGATAGGGATAGTTAGCAATTGAAAGATTTTAATAGAGAACAAACAATGTATTTACCTTAATAGTCATAATATATATAGCAGTTCATAATATCCAGTATAACAAATTTCAAAACTCCGCCATCTCTCTCCCCACATCCACCACTGCTGGCGGCTCACCTCCAACTGCGCAACGCTACGCGCTGTTCACATCCAGCTGCCGCTGCCCAACACTACAATGGCAGACAACAATGAAAACTAGCACACAGAGCGCTACGTAACGTTGCCAATAAGAAAACATAAACAGCCTACTTACAATATCTGTTAAGATATCAGGGAATAATTTCCGTGGCACTAAAGAGAGTTGTACAGGGTAAAAATTGCAGAGGGAAACAGAGACTGGAATACAACCAGTAAATAATTGAGGACGTAGGCTTCAACAGCTACTCTGAGATGTAGAGGTTGACAGAGGAGAGGAACTCGTGGCGGGCCACATGAAACCAGTCAGAAGACTGATGACTCAAAAAAATGGTATGTGAATGTTATAAATGATTGTAAAGATCGTTCGCTGATGGTACAGTGAAACGAATTCAGATCTGTTCGTCAATTTACGTGCATTTCTTTAATTTTATCTGTGATAGGAATGATGAGAGCTAGCTGTTAATATTCACACCAGTCACTGATAATCTGCACTTCTCTCTGTGATCGGTACCGAGTTTCTTATCATATTATCCACTTGTGCCGAACTGCATCCCCTGCGAAAAGCCTTATACATCACATACTTGTAAGGATGTTCGCTGACGATGGTGTCGTGTACCTGATAGTATTGCCGTTCGACGAATGCAGTGAACTGCAGAAAAATTCCACTTGGTGTATTGAATGACAGTCTCCTTTAAATTCGCACTGATGTAAGACAATGATTACAGCAAAGAGAATGAACCCGATAGGACCTTATTGCTTGATCGTTGAGAACCATCAGGAGCACGCCACATCGTACCTGTATATAGGGTTAATACTAAGAAGCTGTAGAAAACAGGAGCATCTCGTAAATTCGGTAAGAGGGAAGGTGAATGGAAGACAAAGTTTTGGAAGAGTTCTGTGGAATTCAATACACCTGTAGAGGAAATAGTATACAAGACACCAGTACAAACATTTCTAGGGTGTTGTTCCAGTGTTTGAAAAATCAAGTATGCCAGACATCGAACGTACTGAGGGACGTTGTCCTAGAATGCTAACAGGTCGATGTAATCCATACGAAAGTACAACAGAAATTCTCGGGGAACTTAAACGAGAATCCTTGAAAGAAAGACGATGTTGTTGTCGGTAAACCCTGTTGTGTATATTTATTTGAGAACCTGACTACGAGAAGACTGTGTAACCAACATGCTGTCACCGCAATGTATCTTGCATAGGAATCATGAGAATAAGGTAACAGGGATTAGGGGCGTTCAGACAGCCATACAGTATCTGATCAAAAGTATCCGGACACCCGTTTGTAATGTGTAATTGACCACTAGCTGTCACGGAAAGCGGACATGCCAGAGCGATAGGAGGCTGAGAGTATTGTGTTGCCAGTGGTACAATGGATTAGCAGCTCTTCATAAGCCACAAATTTCTGCCGTCAGCGCTAAGCAACGTCACTGAGCCACGTTTGATTGCAATGGAGTGATTTGGACTGATGAATAACGCTATACCCTATGACAATCTGATGGAAGGATTTGGGTTTGTCGAATGCTTGTAGAACATTACCTACCATCATGTGTAGTGCCCACAGTGAAGTGAAGTAAGGTATGGGGGTGTTTTTCGTGCTTAGGATGTGATCCCCCTATTGCGCCTAAGAAATCCCTGAATGTGGATAGACATAAAAACATTTTGCAGCACTGTGTACTGCGTACAGTAGAGAAACAGTTCGGCGACATTACTGGTTGTAGCAGCATAACAGTGCATCCTGTCACCGGGCGGTATATATGCGACAATTGTTTGTGGACAATAACATTTCTGAAATGAACTGGACTGTCGACAGCCCCGACTGAAACGAAATGTAACACCTTTGGAATGAGTTAGAA
This sequence comes from Schistocerca cancellata, assembly GCF_023864275.1. Taxonomy (NCBI): domain Eukaryota; kingdom Metazoa; phylum Arthropoda; class Insecta; order Orthoptera; family Acrididae; genus Schistocerca; species Schistocerca cancellata. The sequence goes on along the minus strand of NC_064630.1, from coordinate 586,753,426 downwards.
CGTCAGCTTCTCTCTACATCGCAGTGTCCATTACGTCTCGCTTTGGCTCTTAAAGAATGGGCTGCCACTCGTCCACAGACAAGCAGACACGTCACTGAAACTGTCTCTACCAGGGTTAAAGCCGTCATAAAGGCCAAGGATGTACGAATCCCATATTAAAGTCAATTTATAGCCGTCCGGACGCTTTGACCAGATAGGATGTATCTCTCGCTCAATACGTGAAAGGATTAGGAACGATAATCAATAATATTCCGCCATCTGTTTTACAGTGGTTTGCGAGTATACGTGCAGATTTAGATACAGATATAGACAGTATCCATCACTACCGGGACCACTGAATCCCGAAAAGATGAAGACTGTCATATTTCATAGAACGACCAGTAGAAATACAAAGCTCCGCTACGGTTGGTTTTTCCATGTCAAGAAGGAAGATATTGCAGCGTTGCACTCATGTCTCGCAGTGAGCGTTGAAAAAGTTAAACCCTCAAATTGTGCTCCTTAGTACAGTAGAACAGCTGCAACATGGAGGCAAACCACTGTGAAGATATATATACACAACCGTGTCATCAACGGAATTTATTTCATTCGACTAGTTTCGGTCCAACACTTTCGCTGGGGTGCTCTATGAACCAAAAGGGTTCGTTCATTCCATGGCCCATGTATCGTGGACCCCATATAATACCATTTGTCGTAGGTTGTATACATCATTAAACAGCCGTGACATGGAGGCAACCCACAGAGATGGTTCAAATGGCTGTAAGCACTATGGGACTTAACAACTGAGGTCATCAGTGCCCTAGACTTAGAACTACTTAAACCTAACTAACCTAAAGACATCACACATATCCATGCCCGAGGCAGGATTCGAGCCTGCGACCGTAGCAGCCGCGTGGTTCCTGACTAAAGCGCCTAGAAACGCTCTGGCACAGCGGCCGGCCAATCCACAGAGAGGATAAAAAAAAGAACCACCACAGCCGTATCATCAAAGAAATTTGTTTGAAGCGACACATAGTTTCGCTCAAACACTCACGCCATCTTCAGATCCTCTGTAAACCAAAAGAGTACTTTCATTCCTTGGCCCATGTGTCGTAGAACACATACAACAGTAGTCGTCATCGATTGCATACGTCAGGAGTGTATACTCTACAACACTCTGTCACCAAATTGGGCATACACTTCCTTATTAGATGGGCTCTACGACACATGGGCCAAAAAAATGAAACTACTCTTTTTATTTATAGTGGACCTGAAGATGGCGTAATGTTGGACAGAAAGAAGTCGTTTGAAATAAATGTCTTTAATGATATGGCTGTGGGGGGTTGCCATCTCCATTTCTATTATTAGCCACTGAACCACGTCCGCGAGAGCGATGGACTTCCACATATTGAGGATGGCTATCGTGTGTGTAAGTTGCACGCTTCAGTATTGTATATTGTAATTTCTGAAATATTTAATACTCAGAGCACTTTTTGGAAACCATCTCCTTAGTTACTTATTTACAGTTGTACCAGGCCGGTGAGTAACTTGATGGGTGTCATTGCTCGGAAACAGAAACTAATAAACCTCGAGTGATTTTTGCTGTACATTACTTCGTATATGGAGAAAAATGATCGGCTTAAATATCTCAGAAGGTTCTGACCTGTAATAGAAAAGCACCAACACCAACAGTGTCCGGTCGTTCGTCTCCGAACAATCCTCCACTAACCTCGCCTGCTTTGTCCTGAAACAAATACAGAACGTAACAGAAATGACCTAAATGGTTAGGAGGCAAGGTGGTGGCTGAATCAGTATTGGAGCCAAGACAACAGATATTTTAAATAACTTTTATTGACCAAATATATTTACAACTACCAAACTTACGCCGGCCGGAGTGGCCGGGCGGTTCTAGGCGCTGCAGTCTGGAGCCGAGCGACCACTACGGTCGCAGGTTCGAATCCTGCCTCGGGTATGGATGTGTGTGATGCCCTTAGGTTAGTTAGATTTAATTAGTTCTAAGTTCTAGGCGACTGATGACCTCAGAAGTTTCGTCCCATAGTGCTCAGAGCCATTTGAACCATTTGAACCAAGCTTGCATCCGCTAGGCTTTAGTTCCTAAAAACAAAAGACGATATAACAGGAAAAAGACAGGTGAAGTTTTTACTTTCGAATTTGTCAATGGCTTTGCATTCACCACCTTTACAAACTCTGGAAGTTCTGCTGTATTAAATGCAGTCTTCGAGCATTTCACAAACATGTTTATTACAAACTGTTATTTTTTTTACAAATGTGTAGTCCTTTTTTTAATATGTCATTATATTACCAATTATAAGAATAAAAATGAGGGAAGAAGAAGAAATAATAACGTGAAATACTTTTGTGAGCCGCAGGTGTTGAAATGCAGAGTTATTCCTTAGCACTTAGTTTCTGCTATGTAACATTTTCTACATCGGCACAAAATTTGATATATTTCCGACTTGTCGTATGTTGTCCTTGAGTCTAAAGGAATAAATATGCAATAATTTCCGAGTTGGAAGCCAGTCACCGTTTCGTCTTGACTATAACTCCAAGTTCGTTAGTCACAATGTCGGAAAACTGGTAATTGTTATCCGCGCTGGGTGCCTTAGAACTGTTGGAACGTTACCTGTGTGATAAGTTAACGAGTGGGCTGCACGTACTGCCGAGGAACAAGAAGTAAGGTTTGTAAGCCTACCGCAGGCTGTGCCGGAGCCGCCGCAGCGTAATGACCGCCACCACAGCGCAACACAGAGCGGCAGAGCGGCGGCAGGTATCGGGAATCGATCCTGACCCGCGGGCCCGGCACGCACGCCACGCACCTGCATCGTTAAGGACCGCCAGCCGATAGCGGCGCGAGAACTAACCTCGCGACAGCTCGGCCGCGCCTCAGGACGCCCCTTCCCCATTACGCGACGTCTTTGCACGGGCTACTATTACTGCCATCGGATGTGGAAGGCGAGTCATCCCCTTGATACTGTCGTACTCTTATCTGGTGTATTTTCTTTGGTTCCATCAATCAAAACCTGAGCACCTTGTCTGTTTTAGAAATTAGACACCAATGGACCACCGTGGCTCCCCAAGCTTTTCTGTGTTGGGTCAGATGAATGCTGCACAAGACTTTATACTTCCTATTACATGATTCATTCTTAAATACACATCGAACTAGTCTCGGATTCTCCATAATGTTAATAATAACACAGGTCTGCGACATAAAAAAAGTTTTGAAATGTATTAAGTGATTTTTATAGTGTTTTCAACGCTGATTTCGGGAAAAATAGTGAAAAAATTCCATCACGTACAGTTATTTCACAAACAGCTTGTCTATTTTTACCTTTTGTCATTATTTCAGCACACTAGTGAGCTTGAATTTTGGATTTTAGTATCTCCATAAACTGTTATTAAGTCGTCTTTATACACTCCTGGAAATTGAAATAAGAACACCGTGAATTCATTGTCCCAGGAAGGGGAAACTTTATTGACACATTCCTGGGGTCACATACATCACATGATCACACTTACAGAATCACAGGTACATAGACACAGTCAACAGAGCATGCACAATGTCGGCACTAGTACAGTGTATATCCACCTTTCGCAGCAATGCAGGCTGCTATTCTCCCATGGAGACGATCGTAGAGATGCTGGATGTAGTCCTGTGGAACGGCTTGCCATGCCATTTCCACCTGGCGCCTCAGTTGGACCAGCGTTCGTGCTGGACGTGCAGACCGCGTGAGACAACGCTTCATCCAGTCCCAAACATGCTCAATGGGGGACAGATCCGGAGATCATGCTGGCCAGGGTAGTTGACTTACACCTTCTAGAGCACGTTGGGTGGCACGGGATACATGCGGACGTGCATTGTCCTGTTGGAACAGCAAGTTCCCTTGCCGGTCTAGGAATGGTAGAACGATGGGTTCGATGACGGTTTGGATGTACCGTGCACTATTCAGTGTCCCCTCGACGATCACCGGTGGTGTACGCCCAGTGTAGAAGATCGCTCCCCACACCATGATGCCGGGTGTTGGCCCTGTGTGCCTCGGTCGTATGCAGTCCTGATTGTGGCGCTCACCTGCACGGCGCCAAACACGCATACGACCATCATTGGCACCAAGGCAGAAGCGACTCTCATCGCTGAAGACGACACGTCTCCATTCGTCCCTCCATTCACGCCTGTCGCGACACCACTGGAGGCGGGCTGCACGATGTTGGGGCGTGAGCGGAAGACGGCCTAACGGTGTGCGGGACCGTAGCGCAGCTTCATGGAGACGGTTGCGAATGGTCCTCGCCGATACCCCAGGAGCAACAGTGTCCCTAATTTGCTGGGAAGTGGCGGTGCGGTCCCCTACGGCACTGCGTAGGATCCTACGGTCTTGGCGTGCATCCGTGCGTCGCTGCGGTCCGGTCCCAGGTCGACGGGCACGTGCACCTTCCGCCGACCACTGGCGACAACATCGATGTACTGTGGAGACCTCACGCCCCACGTGTTGAGCAATTCGGCGGTACGTCCACCCGGCCTCCCGCATGCCCACTATACGCCCTCGCTCAAAGTCCGTCAACTGCACATACGGTTCACGTCCACGCTGTCGCGGCATGCTACCAGTGTTAAAGACTGCGATGGAGTTCCGTATGCCACGGCAAACTGGCTGACACTGACGGCGGCGGTGCACAAATGCTGCGCAGCTAGCGCCATTCGACGGCCAACACCGCGGTTCCTGGTGTGTCCGCTGTGCCGTGCGTGTGATCATTGCTTGTACAACCCTCTCGCAGTGTCTGGAGCAAGTATGGTGGGTTTGACACACCGGTGTCAATGTGTTCTTTTTTCCATTTCCAGGAGTGTACTAGATATACGTAAAATAAAGAGTAATTAGGAGAAACCAGCAGTATTTTCGTGTCAGTGCCTGTCTGTCGCTCTGCCCCTTCCCCCGCCATCACCAAGCAGTGAGCTTCTGCTGTTGTCTTTCAGTTTACACCTCTTCACTCTGTGCTGTTCACGTGTTGATGTTACTAGTACTTAAAAGTAGTGACTGTTTTCTTGTGTTGTGTAGTTGTTTTATGGACAATGGACAATGGCTACCAGAGGATGTATAAACTCGCCAGATTGCTTCTGCTATATTTGTGGTAACTATACCGTTAAAATGCAACACAGAAACATTTCCGATTTTGTTGAAAAAGTATATTTCGCCTACTTTTTAGTTAGGCGATCAATATAAGTCTTGAGCCACACACTAAGTTTGTTCCGTGTGTTTTGAAGAACTGAGGCAATGGTTTCAACGTAAAAAGCAGTACTTACGTTTTGGAATGCCAATGGTTTGGAGGGAGCCCAAAATTCATAGTGATGACTGCTATTTTTGTTCTTGCAACGTACTAGGTTTCAATTTGAAAAAAAAAAGGATATTTCTTACTGTTGTTTTGCAGTGATGTTCGTAGACTTATGGCACGTTTCAGAATAGAATATGCTCCTCACGTCTTGACTACTTCCCTGCAAACCTTGTAAGAGGTCCATGTTTAAGGAATTTGTTGCTAGCGCACTCGAGCAGGTGTAATTTCGATGGATTGCTCACGCGCTGCCTGCGATATGTAAGGTATAAGAGAATCTCAGACCAGAGAGCAGTGTTGTATGCAGTAGGAATTGTGTAGTAGTAGCGAGCAGTCGTGTGTATCGACTTGGCTGGGCCGGTCCTGGGGAGCGATGGCAGAGCCTGTGCGTTGTAGTATAAGGTAAAAGCAGCCTCGCGCATATGTAGTATTGTTATATCAAGTCCCATGTAAATGTTTAAAAAAAATCTCTTAATAATAATCTTTCTCATAAAAAGTAACTTCTGACGATCATTCATTTCAATTTAAAGAATTTACTAATTTCTCCAATCCTTGGTCATCCCGATTATGGAAAAGAAAAATCAGTTGTTTCTTTTTATACATGACAAATCTATCGGCCAGCATTGCGCTGAGCTGTGCCAGAAAAATTTCTTATAGGAGCAGATATATACGCGTTATCCGGCGACCTAATTAAGGTAAGATTTTTCAATTTATTCAGAATGAATTTTCAGGGCCATGACGCAGCACTGCAGACATCCAGAATTTGCCAGTTTAAATTCACAGTCAATTGTTGAAAGGTTATAAGTGAGTCACATTTTTATTATTCCTAGGTTACGGAATAATAAACTGTTGGAAGGTTATGCTGAATGTGAATGAAATAAATAATTATATATATTTTACTGTTGTGAGGTTACAGAATTTTTTGTGGGGAGGTTACACTTGGCGACCCTGCCAGGATCGTATTTTTGTGAATTTCTGAGAGGTAGTCAGTTATATATCTGCTCTTATTTACTTAATATTAAATGTAATTTGCATCTGGCGCAACGCATTTTCTAATTTGTCACTCTTTCTTTCACAGATCGTCGGCAGTTTATTGCTCTTTGTTGCAATTGTATTTGTTCCATTTTTGCTTTGTGTTTGTTTCATTTTGTGCTTAACTTTGATTTGTGAAAATGCCGCGAAAAACTGTTAAAGTACATCGCGATGTGCAATGAGTGAAAAAGCCGACTCGAATAATTTGACCGATAATACTAGCGACACTCAGTGTCATAATGATAATCCCCCAATTACAGATAATCAGTGCGTGCCGACCACCAGTAATGATTCTAATCTAAATGATAAGCAAACAAATTCAATCATGTCCACACTTAATTTAACGACAATTGATGACGCGGCACGTTCCGTTACAATGGACACTGCCCAGTTTGATACACCTGATTTCCAAAATTTACACAGTAAACAGATAAATGTTTCTAGCAAAGATGAACAATGTACTCAAAATACGTCAGATTTGTTTGATTCCGATGTAGTGACCAACAGTGCCCATCCGATCAGCAAACCTTTTCGTGAATCAGATAATGGCCAAATGCTTACACAAAACGTGACACATTCAGATACACCATCACACAGCGCAGTAAATAGAGTCGCTAATTTTGGATCAAGATATGGCATTATTACTTCAACTCAATGAAAAACACGACAACTATTTCAAACAACTTAATGAAAATCTCAAACAGTGGAATGAAAAACTAGACAACAGTTTCAAACAACTTAATGAAAAACAAGACAACAATTATAAACAACTTAATGAAAGTTTCAAACAGTCGAATGAAAAACACGACAATCTTAATGAACATAACAAACAACTTAGTGAACAGATTACAGCCGTTACCGTGCAACGTCATGATACTAAAGAACAATTACGTGAGGAAATTAAGGCTTGTGCTAGGAACAGTAGTGAAGAAGTTAGATCTGTTGCACAAGAATTAAGTAGTAAACATGCAGCCACATCACAATCACTTAGAGATGAAATTTGTGCGGTTGGTAAACAATGTTCAGAAAACGCAACACAGTTACGCGACGAGTTTAAATTAATGTCAGCAGAACTTTCACGCACACTGGATGTGAAAGTAGACACGAAATTTGAACAACAGAACAGCCAAATAGACGAATGTTTTAAAGTGACAGAAATGAAAAATGTTTCAGTCTCTAACACGTTACATCTTGAACATTTGTCACACTCACACAGCCAGTGTAACTTAGGTAATTTACAGAGAGAACGAGTCTTAGAACCCGAACAAACACAGACAAATAGATTCTCATGCAATCCTGAACCTGCTCAGACATACAGAGACGATAATATTGATTACAAGTACTTTATATCCGTTAAGAAATTTAAGAATGACAGAAAACAGATTCACGCTTTGGACTGGGTACAACAAATTGTTTTTGAATTTTCACCGGCATCGACTGTAATGCAGAAGCTAAAATTTAGTTGCAGCGTGTAAGTGACCTCATGGGATTCACTACGCTTCGATGAATATGTGCCGTAGCGTGCACAGGGCCCCGAGCCGCAGTAGTGCTATCTCATCTTTACTTTTCTGCACTGCTGCCTTCTCTTTTACTATCCTTTATATCTATCAAAATAGCTCTTCAACTATCGATCTATCTAGGATTAAGAAAAAGTAAAGAGAACCTGATATGACAAGTTTTACCGAAAGTGACAGTTTTCATAGACACTACTGAAATGACAAGAACTACCAGTATAATTTTAAAACAGACAAAATTTTAATCATCTATATCATCGAATTATCAGCAACAGCAAACACATTTTGGCAACAATAAAGGCTTTTCCCCACAACAGCATCAAAAACAGCCGGTAAACATACCTAACCAACAATGTAGTCAGCAAGGTCAACCAAGCTTTAATGTTTCGCCGCCTACACGTATAGCGTCGGCTCCACCAAATAGTAATCCACAGCAGCAAGGAAATCACTACGTGCAGAAGACACATTATTTCAATTCCTGTCGCAACGCGCCGTATAGTAATGACTATCATGACAGACGTAAAAGTAATGAGCATAGTTTTCAGCGTAACAGTCGGTCTTACCAACAGCAGAATCATCCGCAACAACAGATTATCATGAATGAACCAGACAGTCGGTATCATCCCGAACCTAATACGTCAGGAAGGAATAACAGAACAGTGCAAATAGTCGAAATGCCACAGCATCCTCCCGCAAATAACAGCACGGCAGAAAGAATTTGACTAGATACAGTACAGACTGAATCTTCCAGCAACGTAAGCAATACTTTTGACAGACAGACTCTTGTTCACAAAAATGTTATTACTTTTGACGACATCCGAGACACTCTTTTGCATTAAAAACCAGTTAGTCAAAAAACCATTTCCCACCCTGTCATTGAAGTAAAGATTGGAATATCCACATTTTCAGCAGTAATCGATTCTGGATCACCCATGTCAGTTATAAATGAAGAAACCTTCAACGAATGTAACAAAGAGAATATTTATCCTACGTTACCATTAGGCAAAACTAAAGTAAAAGGAGCAATATCTAGTAAAGGAGTAGATGTAAAATTACAGACACACTTATCATTTTGTATTGCAGGTCATACGTTCCACTCAAATTTTTTGATTGTTCCCTTATTGACAACAGACGTTATTTTAGGTACGAATTTTCTGGTACAACATGACGCAATTATTGACTTTCAAAATTCCTATTTAATGTTAAAGGATGAGAATGTACAACTGGCATTAGAATTTCAGCACGCTTTATCTGCAGATGAACAGGCAATTAATCGAACAGAGGTCTTTTCTACATCGCCTAACGCGGACTGTCATTCCACATTGTTCACACATACGTACGTACACAACTACAATACACCAGACGAAGCCGACTATGATGTTATGCAAATGATTTCTGATAAAGTTAAACAGAGCAGTGCAAATACTGATGACGAACGTATTCAACTACGCAATATTCTTTTACAGCAAGCTCCAGTTTTTGACAACATCCCTGGTACTATGTCCGGTTTCATGTATGAATTTCAAGTTAAACAGCACGACACGTTTAGAGCCAAAAATTATCCCTTCCGTATATTCACAGAGAACAAGTTAAGAAAGAATTGCAAGCTATGCTTGACCAAGGTATTATTGAACCGGCATTTAGTCCGTACATAAACCCGCTCCATATTGTTAAGAAAAAGGATGGATCACTGCGCCTCGTGCTGGATTCGTGTCACGTCAGTGACATTATTATTAATGAAACAGATCGCCCACAGACACTAGAAGAACTTCCACAGAAATTTCATGGTACTGCTATTTATTCCACATTAGATTTGAAGTCGGGATTTTGGCAAATTCAGCTCCATCCCAACTGCGGAAAGTACACAGCATTTCTCTGTTTTGGTGATTGTTATCAATTTTGCAAATTACCGTTCGGTTTAACAATTTCTTCAGCAGCATTTATTCGTGGTTTGAATACTATACTTCCGACAGAACTCAAAGACAGAATCACAACATATGTAGACGACATCCTTATCGCAGAAGCTAACCGGTCTGAACACAATTTGATTCTGGAACAACATGTGCAAACTTTTCGTGCACAAGGACTGACAGTTAATCTTAGCAAATCACACTTTGGCAAAACTTCTATAAAATTTCTTGGACACGTAATATCAGCAGAAGGCATTGCGCCTGACCCGGAAAAACTTCAAGCTTTACGTGACATTACTGTTCCAACGTCGAAGAAACAACTACGCAGCTTTTTGGGATTAATTAACTTTTTCCGTAAATTTATTCATTACTCTGCTTTAGACACCCCAAGATTATGCCAACTGACGGGTAAAAACGCTATTTGGTCCTGGGGTAGCCAAGCACAGTCTGAATTTGTCAATCTGAAACAAGCTTTGTTGAACGCACCACTTTTATCACACCCAGATCCTACCAGAAATTTTTCCATTGCCACCGACAGTTCTAACACCGCTTTAGGCGTACACATTTTTCAGGAAATTGAAGAAGACGGTACTACAGTAATTAAAAACATCGCTTTTGCAAGTCGCATTCTGTCACCAGCTGAACGCAATTATTCTGTTAAGGAGCTTGAAACATTATGTGTTATATGGGCATTTAGCAGATTTAGGCATTTTCTTTATGGAAGACGTACTACCGTTTACACAGATCATAGAGCTATACAGTTTTTACTCTCCGCTAAATTTACACATGACAGATTAAGCAGGTGGAAACTTTATTTATAGGAATTTAATTTTACAATTGTTCACATTCCCGGTACACAAAATATTGTAGCAGACGCACTATCCCGCTCTCTCAGCAACAATCAGCAAGACATCGCAACCAACTTCTGCTAAGCAAATTCTAGCGTCATGTATATTCAACAAGTTGCATTTGAAAATTTCATTTCGTCGTCATTGCGAGACATAGCACAAGAACAGAACAAAGACAACGTGTGGAAAGAAATTAAACACCTTTGGCAAGATAGTAATAACGTTACCATTAGAAACCATTACACTGTACGCAATAACATTCTGTTTCGCCGCTCTCACCCTGACAGCAACAACTGGTTATTATGTATTCCTGACGAGCTTGTTAACAAATTAATTTGGTATACTCATTTAAGTTACGCACATTATGGAGCCAGGAAATGTTTTCTTATACTGAGACAGAACTGTTATTTTGCGGCCGGCCAGAGTGGCCGAGCGGTTAAAGGCGCTACAGTCTGGAACCGCACGACCGCTACGGTCGCAGGTTCGAATCCTGCCTCGGGCATGGATGTGTGTGATGTCCTTAGGTTAGTTAGGTTTAAGTAGTTCTAAGTTCTAGGGGACTTATGACCACAGCAGTTGAGTCCCATAGTGCTCAGAGCCATTTTTTTGTTATTTTGCCAACATGGAAAAACGTATTCGACGAGTTTTAACGTCATGTAAAATCTGCCAGAAAGCTAAATCAGACACGACTTCACATATTCCTCCGTTACATCCCATTGTACCCGTTAAATTGAGACACATGGCCGCTGTAGACATTTTTGGTCCGATTCCCAGATCTAATAGAGGTTTTTGGTACATCTTTGTTGCTGTTGAACTCACTTCGAAATTTGTTACCTTCACTCCGTTACGCAAAGCTACTGCTAAAACTATTTCGAATGCATTTGTAAAAGATTTTTTATTTCATGTAGGGCATGTTGAAAGGGTCCTGTAGCCACCTTTCATTGCCAACTCTCGTAGTGGTCAAGTCGGCAAAGAGGTTTCCGCTACTCGGGAGAAATCCACCTGCGTTAGGTTGGTGGCGGAAATGGCATCCTGGGGTTTTCCGGTCCACGCGGAGCGTGGAAGAGGCTGGAGAAGCGGGAGGCAGTCTGCCGCCGGTACGGGAAGCGTACACAGCTGTGCTCCAGTTGAAGAAGGGTGAGTTGGACTGACCGCGTGGCGCGTTGTCACATAGAGAGGGGAGCTTTTAGCTTTTGGTCACGAATTTCGTCTTATAAAGATTTACTTGCTGGGTTACAGCAGGGAATGCAAGGCTTTTGTAGACTTTCAGTTTGATTCCCAATGCAGTCTTGACTTTGATCCGTGAGAGGAACGCAGCACAAGGGAGTTGCATATGTTGAAGTGCCCTCAGTTCAGTGTGAATGCTTATGTGCCTACAACTGTGTGTATGCTTCTAACCTTTTCCAGATCTTGATAAATTTTGTGTATTTGTGAATTTTCTTTGTCTCATGTGATTAAAATTTGGCCACGGTCCATAGAAATTGTCTCCGCGGACCGAGTGGGCACGCGAGTATGTTATGAAACGTGTCGTATTTCACAAGCAATTGTACATAGTTAGCATGCAACAGCAGGCTATAGATGCACTACATCAATGTTTTAAGGAATAAATAATTTTGCCTTCAATCTTATCTTGTGTACCGATGTTACGTCGCCGTTACCTTCGCCATTTACCTCGTAGTTTTCCTTGTTGGCCCACCTATAGCGTTTCCATGTGCACAGGTGTAGTGATTAGTGTCCCTTTTTTATCTGAAACAAATGCTCTGGAATAGATCGTGTTTTCATGAATCTTGCTGCAGGCTGCACTTACGCATGGTGTTCACGCCCTTTTTACTTTACTCAATGTTTGATTCACGGGAAGAATGCCTGGATCATATTAATAACTACATCTCATTCTTTATCAATGACTTTACAATGAATGTTCTTTTGTGAGTTTTTCTTATTAATAAATTAAGTAATTTTCCGACTCAGTGCTACTTCTTCTTTGTCGTGTGGCTAGAGTTGGTGGCGACCCTATCTTTTATATTGATTTCAGTGTCAAGTAGCATTTTCTTATTCAAAGTGCGCGTGGCTCTTTTAGCTATCAGGATACATTCAAAGGGCGCTTCATGCTTCTTGCACATAGCGTCCTTATATTCACGCTACCTTATATTCACGCTACTTACACATGGCTTACCCTGCTCACGGATTTTGGTAAACCAGAGATCTTCTGATGCGCAGTAAGGATTAGTTATTTTCGGTTGGATGTGCTAATTGGTATATTGTCTTTCTGTGATACAGAATTTACGTGAATTTATGATATAGGTGTGCATTTTCTTACATGTTTTATCTTGTATATGTATTACTGTATAGATATTGTGATTTAGTATTCAATTGTGTTACAAGTGTGGGTTGACTCTTGTCCTGTGGCGTGTATCGGTGTCATATAGTAAATCTTGGGTGCTTTGTGGGGACTGTGAGTCCATTAGGAGACTTTGGCATTATTCTTGTTGTATTTTGGAGCACGGAGTAACTATCCTTATGATGGAGACGCGTAGCTGTTCAGGGAGCCGCGATCGGAAAAACCTGCCAGACAATAACCCTGCACAAGGACGAGGTCCGACCAGGAACGAAACGCAAAAAACGCAAGCACAAGTGTTGTCCATCCTGAGCCCGCTGTAGTGTTTTCGAATCAGTCGATAGATGCAAATTCATTACAGACTATGCTACGGCAATTACTAGACAGTAATAAAAGGGACATCGAGGAAGCAAATAAAAGATTGAGTAGTGAAATAGTACAGGGTGTTGGGGAGAAACTGGCGATCATTGAACAACGCATCTCCGCCTTAGAAGAGGGGCACCAAGTCATTAGCAAGCAGGTGATGGAACAAGAAGAAAGGTTCGCTGGGAATATTTGTATACTAGCAGAACAATGCCAGGGTGAACAAGCGGCTCTTGAGTCCCGAGTAGGACGAAATTCCGCCAGGGATCTCCGCGCGTTAGCAGAACAATGCCAGAGTGACCACGCGGCTCTTGTGTCCCGAATAGAGGACACTGCGGCTAAGTGCCCGGTCCACCTTAGCGCGCAGGTAGAAACCCTCAGCCAGGCGATAATAGCTCTCGAGCGAGAGCAAGGGCTTACGCAAACAAAACAAGACACGGCCCACCGAGAGATGCGAGAAGAAATAGCCAGGATCTCAGACGCAGTGGCGCGTAAGTCTGACAATAATAGGGAAACGATTACCTCGTCATCAACGGATGCAGACGAAATACGGTCGATAACGAAATGTCCGCGTGGACAGTGTGAAATAAAAATACAACAAAGAGGGGTTACCGAGGGAATATGTGAGCGCATTGCCCGTTTAGAACTTCACCTAAAAGGGTTAAAGGCCAATGAAGTTGAAAGAAATGAACGAAAGGGCCATTATTCCGACGATGATTCCGAGAACGATGGCGAATTTGATCATCGTCATGATCGCGGATCTCGTACCAGGTGGGAACGGCACCGATCCCCTCAGGAACGTTCGCCAAGGGAAACTCACGAATTTGACTTTAAACATTTTCTGACCGTGAGGAAGTTTGAAGTCTTCCGTAACTCGGCTACGGGGATTCACCCGCGGGCCTGGTTACAGCAGTTCGAGTTCTCCCTCCCTCCTACGTGGCCCAGTGCGCACAAAATAGAGTATATGTGCGGCTACCTCGAAGGTGAGCCAGCGGCGCGGATGAGGTCAATTGCACGCAATTGCTACACTGTTGGGGAGTTTCGTCAACACTTCCTGTCGATATATTGGTCAGTGGCAGCGCAAAGTCGTGTAAAACACGGACTCATTATGCTACCAGAGTTAAACAGGTCAAAATTCTCCAGCCCTGTGCAGATGTTCGAGCACATGCTGCAGGCGAATGAACATCTTGACGATCCTTATGGACCTGCAGAAATTATTCGTATTTGCCTGGGAAAGTTTCCAATGCAGTTACGGCACGTTATCCTTGCAGGACGATGTGAGGATGACGTAGAGGGGTTTCGCAATTTCCTTTTAGAGCTTGAGTGCGATGCGAATGGCACCACGCAGAATTACGGTCAGAGCGCCTACGAGCAGCGGCCGCGCAAGCGAAGCCGCAGCCGTAGAGACAGGTGGCGATACAGACGTAATGAGTCGCCTGAGAGTTACAGAATGCGCGAGCGTTGGCAGCGTCGCGACTTCTCACGGAACGCGGGCAGAACGAACTATGCCAATGGTCATCATTCGCCTAGAGGAAATCAAAGACACCCCTGGGAGTATAGAAGATATGGTAATGAGCAGAGATTTAGGCGCAATTACAGCGGACCCAGGAACGGTAGTCGTGACCGACCCCAGAATAATTATCAAACAAGCAACAACAGGGGTACCGTAAACAGTACGGGTGGTCCGCCAGTGGGTGTTGAAATTCGTCCCGCAAACCCGCGGCACAATCCGACAAATGCCTCTAATCAAAGGGATCAATGACTGTTGGCTGGCTCGGTTGGCGTCAAACTTAATGAGGACCGGTGCTATTGATGATATTGATGTGCATTTGAATAAAGGAAGACGATATTTTGGAAGATTTGTTGAGGGAGGGCCATAGTATTGGTGTGCCCGCGGTAAACCCAGTCGCCTCTGTTTTGTAAAATTACAGTGTATATTTTCCAATGTTTTGATTCACTCTGGTGTGATTGAAATTAAAGTTTATATTTTCTATGAATTGTAAAGGGTCCCCCAATATGTGTGTAGTTATTTCTTCTTGTCAGCAGAAAGGAGTAGTGTTGTGCAGTTTCAAAACATCTGAATGTGAATGATTATGAGGCTCATATGAAGCGTTTCCTATTACAGTAAGATGGCTTTCGTTCTTTGATGACTAAAAAGGTATCGGGTGTATTGGCGTGGCGAGTCAATGGTCGTAAGGTAATTCTTGATGATAAATTACAGTTTTAGTGTTCTTATTCCCCTTAGGTGAGCAAGATTCAGTGAGACTTTTCAAATGTACTGCGATGTTGATGAAGCGACTTGGTGACTTGTAGGTGAAGGATTTGTGTATGAAAGGAGATTAATAGAGTTTGATTTTCAGAGTTGCCACCTTATAAGACATTTGGAAAGTGTAACTTGCCGCCACATACTACTAGGTACGGTTGAGGGCACCAGGATGTGAAACCCCAGAAGATGTATATGGAAACAGCTTATAAACTCAAGCAGTTTGATATTTAATAGAGAATCAATGCGACTACCTCCAAGCTAAAATAACATGACGGTAGGTGAGGACCCCTGGGGACATGTGGTGAGTAAGTGTGTAATCATTATGAGTATCTTATGATAGCAGTAAGTTGGGTACTCATGGCCCTGGACAATGGATTTCTTTTGACGGTATTTTTTTATGTACTTATAGGACGAAGTGTTTATGTGTTTGCTAATAGGATAGGATGATTTTTATTTTCATTTTTATGCCCACTGACCTTTTGCATTAATCTGGTGAATAGATGTTGAAACATTTACCATTCCAGATGTGACTTGAATGAACCTTCTGTGTCTCATTAATCATAACTTTTATTATGCAATGTCCATAGAAAAGAAGTCTCGGAAATTTTTCACAGATCAGCAAACACGTTCTGCAAACCTTGGAGGAGCAGTCAATGAACAACGATATGGGTATTGGTGTTGAAAGGAATATTTTGTTTATATGTGGGAATTGTAGTCGGGCTATATGGTGATGGTGACTACTACGAGCTGTGTAGATTGTGTGTGAGAGCGTAGTTAGGAGCAGGTAGAGTTTTGTGTCTGTAGCTAGCAGCGGCGCCAAATCCTATCCAAATCCTGACCAAACCTTGTACAAGATCTGCCCTGAATGATTGACAGCAGATGTAATGCTGGAACTATATTTTATAAAAAGGATTTTTTGTTTGTTTGAATATTAGTTATTTAATTTTCTTCATTGTTTTTTTATTAGTAATGTTAAGAAGGCCCTTTTTGTCAAGTTAATTTTGGGCACTATTCCATGTATTGATCAGGAGTGAGAAACTCCGAAGATTTTGTGGTAATCTGTACACATGATATTTTGTAACGATCCCTGTGAGTGCAGTTCTTAAGTGGGTGCAAGGCCGCCTAGGGAGCCTCCGCATCAGAAAGCACAGGGCTTGGTCCACCGGCAGGCGTTGCCGAACCCTGGTATCAACGGCGAAGCAGTGATGCGGCGAGCGGTCACAGCTGTTTCCCCGTCAGAGGGGAGGGGACGCTGGTCTTTCCCCAGGCGCAGGCTCACACCGGAGTCCGCAGGCGTGTCACCACGGCAGCGCCAGCTGATGGCCGGCGTTCCACCCCATGCGCTAGTCATCTGACAAGCGAAAGGGAAAGTATGACGCACACCAGGCGAGGCCGCCGATCCCTGAGCGCCGCTAGTCCAGACGGCTGCTGCGGTGAGGTAACGCCCACTGCCCGGAGGGACGCGGGTCCCACCACTGACGCATCAGCTGAGACGGTGCAAAGAGGTGATAAGCGGGTCTCGAGCCCGACACCCGCACGAGTTTACGTCGACCTCGATGCGACGCAGAAGAGCGCGTGTCTCCCCATTGACACGACAGGAGACGGGGGCGTGTGTCGGTAAAACACATTCCTCCACAACACACGGACGACGACCACCAAGCCGCCTTCTCGATGATGAGGCAGGGCCCACAAGTGGCGATGTCCTGCAAATCTGCAACGCAGAACCATCCCACAGTATGGACGCAGAGGTGGAAACGGGCACGAGGCAACGTCGCGGGGTGCTGTCTAGGATGAACAACCTGGGTTACAACGGACGTTACAATCAACGCCGCTGCGAACTCCCCAGTTCAGTGTTGTGGTCCCCTAGTAGCTTATCCTCCAAGTCGCCTTTAGAAGAGACGCCCACCCCAGCACCTAAAGAGAATACCCAGTGAAACAACCATGTGGCGAAACTGAAAAATGACAGCGTGTCAACGAGTTGATTTCTGGATGTGTTTTTGTACTCATGTCTTATTTTCCATAGGTGATTATTTACCAGCTGTCATACCACTGGGTTCATTAATGATTTTGTATCACTGTATTTGTTGTGAATATTGTATTTTGCACTTTCACTTGCATGTTTTTATATATGTCAGCACCAGATGATACTGCTTTGGTTCGTGATAATGATTTTGCATCATTGTATTTGTTTATATATTTATATATATTATGTACCTGTTCACCTATGTCTCTATGTTAACTTTTGATAGTTGGTTAAAGCAATTTTAAAATAATATCTCATGGTTGTGGTCGTAATAGGTCAGATGACATGATGTTAGCGTAGTATATCACGCTTAATTCAATTTGTTCTGTTTGCTTTGCGGACCGCATGAGGTCACAATTATTGACTAAGGTCAGATAAAGCTCACTTTGATATAAGAGATTAATCAACTCCTTTGTGCTGCTGTTTACTGTTGCAATTGTTACTCGTTAGGGTATGTTTGTTTCGAAGACTGTTGGCGAATCTCCTAGCATGGCGAGAAAATTCGCGGCACAGTCTTCTCCGGGACGTTTGGGGTGATGAAAGGGTCCTGTAGCCACCTTTCATTGCCAACTCTCGTAGTGGTCAAGTCGGCAAAGAGGTTTCCGCTACTCGGGAGAAAGCCACCTGCGTTAGGTTGGTGGTGGAAATGGCATCCTGGGGTTTTCCGGTCCACGCGGAGCGTGGAAGAGGCTGGAGAAGCGGGAGGCAGTCTGCCGCCGGTACTGGAAGCGTACACAGCTGTGCTCCAGTTGAAGAAGGGTGAGTAGGACTGACCGCGTGGCGCGTTGTCACATAGAGAGGGGAGCTTTTAGCTTTTGGTCACGAATTTCGTCTTATAAAGATTTACTTGCTGGGTTACAGCAGGGAATGCAAGGCTTTTGTAGACTTTCAGTTTGATTCCCAATGCAGTCTTGACTTTGATCCGTGAGAGGAACGCAGCACAAGGGAGTTGCATATGTTGAAGTGCCCTCAGTTCAGTGTGAATGCTTATGTGCCTACAACTGTGTGTGTATGCTTCTAATCTTTTCCAGATCTTGGTAAATTTTGTGTATTTGTGAATTTTCTTTGTCTCATGTGATTAAAATTTGGCCACGGTCCATAGAAATTGTCTCCGCGGACCGAGTGGGCACGCGACTATGTTATGAAACGTGTCGTATTTCACAAGCAATTGTACATAGTTAGCATGCAACAGCAGGCTATAGATGCACTACATCAATGTATTAAGGAATAAATAATTTTGCCTTCAATCTTATCTTGTGTACCGATGTTACGTCGCCGTTACCTTCGCCATTTACCTCGTAGTTTTCCTTGTTGGCCCACCTATAGCGTTTCCATGTGCACAGGTGTAGTGATTAGTGTCCCTTTTTTATCTGAAACAAATGCTCTGGAATAGATCGTGTTTTCATGAATCTTGCTGCAGGCTGCACTTACGCATGGTGTTCACGCCCTTTTTACTTTACTCAATGTTTGATTCACGGGAAGAATGCCTGGATCATATTAATAACTACATCTCATTCTTTATCAATGACTTTACAATGAATGTTCTTTTGTGAGTTTTTCTTATTAATAAATTAAGTAATTTTCCGACTCAGTGCTACTTCTTCTTTGTCGTGTGGCTAGAGTTGGTGGCGACCCTATCTTTTATATTGATTTCAGTGTCAAGTAGCATTTTCTTATTCAAAGTGCGCGTGGCTCTTTTAGCTATCAGGATACATTCAAAGGGCGCTTCATGCTTCTTGCACATAGCGTCCTTATATTCACGCTACCTTATATTCACGCTACTTACAATGTATTGAAAGTAATTTCCGACAATGGACCGCAATTTCGATCTGCTATGTGGACACGTATGTTACGAGCTAGAAACATTTCTCCGATCTATATATCCAGTTATCACGCTTCTTCGAACCCTTCTGAACGACTGATGAAAGAAATTGGTAAACTGTGTAGAATATACTGCCATAAAAGACATATTGATTGGGATACACACACACTCTCATTCCAGGATGTAATTAACTCCATACCAAATGAATCTACTATCCTATCTCCGACAGTTATATTGAAAAATGTTGAACCACCTAACAAAATTAAAGACTTAGTATCATTTCCCACATCTCGTCGACTACGCCACCATGAAATAATTGACATTGCACTCAACAACATCAAACGTGCTGCAGAGCGCCGGAGAATACAGCAAAAACAGGTTTGTACACGCCGTGACTTTCACATAGGACAGAAGATATTAGTACGCACACACTATTTATCCAACAGAGGAAAGAGTAGATGCAGTAAATTTGAGCTTCTGTACGCAGGTCCATGCAGAATTCGCAGCAGTCCTCACCCCAATGTAGTACATGTTGAAACTTTGAGAACCAGAAAAATCAAAGGCAATCACCATTTCTCCAATATCAAACCCTTTATTGAATGAACATAGTTTATGATTTATCACACTGTAATACCATTTGCTGATATTTATATGGCCACTTATGCAATTATATTTATGTGACTACTTACTGATAATGATCGTATTATTTCTTCGCAAGTGCCCAGCAAGTTAAGGTTAGCAGGTCGCTTTTCTTGTCGTTATATATCAGACCGTGCACATTTTCCATTTTTTATGTATGTATGTATGTATCATTGTATTCCTATCGAAAGTAGAATTTTCCCAGTATGCACTCTGAAGTATTTAAGATGTAACAAACAAGTTGACTTTGACATTTTTGCCTTATGATATCTCAATATCTTCAGTATTCTACATTTTTGCTACTACATTATGATATTGTGTGCATTTCTGCACTTGAAAACTGTCTATGTTTTTGACCTAATACGTTTTCTGTCATGCTATGCTGTATGCTTAATTATATCACTAGAACCAAGTTTTCATTTACGGAGTATGTGATTTAAATGCAAGGTATTAATCCTTATTCATCATTTTCAGAAAGCAATACCGTGTAAAAGAGATAAATTAAACAACCACAGTGGTTTACTATGAAATGGAAATTTCACCATCGGAATGAAGGAAAGAAAATGCAATACCTTGTCATGAAGAGCAAATGAATCAGAATTAACAAGCATTAACAAGAATATACTATACACACTGTATAATAGCAGTCTTAACTAATTATTTTCTTTCAGAATACGGGGCGATTGATGCAGGCTGTCAGACAGAACTACACATGTTAATTTTAGTGATGAAATATGCTAGAAGTAAGAAACTCTATACTATGAATAGTTGTATGAAGTTATGGTAAAATGAATAATGAAGTTTTTCTTTGCAGACGATGATAATGATGAAGTTTATATATTTTCTATTAGTTAAGAGATGCTATGTAGTTATTTAAGTATTTGTTGCAGTTCCTTTTGACAATATGTCTTATGTCGCATAGTATAATGACTGAATGTTTTGTGAAAGACAGCTGGAGTACATACATATTCAGTACACGTTTCATTACCTATTAATTCAAAGTTTACTACTTTTCAGCATAATATACATTTTTTCTTTCAGATCAATAATTCACTTAGTATTTTTACCAGGAGAAGCTTTTCATGATATTAATACGCTATAAACACATAGTTGTGAAACCTGTTCTAATACTTGCATTTTTTACGCATTTGTGTGTATCATTCATGAATGTGATCACATATACTCTACTTGTTTCATAATCTTGCTGCAGCTGACTCATGACGAATGACGTTACTGATCCTTATTTCCAGCAATAAGTCAAAAGCAAATATTTTCATGCCCCAGCAATTGACTATCGATCCCAATGCAATGCATTGCTAGCAAAAAAAAAAATATTACCAGTCCCAACTATTATCAGTATACAACTAAATAATGCTACCAGTTGAAGATATATTTCTAGTCCTAAATATAATGCAAATTTCTCTGATGTATTGAATCTATTATATCTATGTATTATTGGACTACAGACCTTGAGTAATAGTTACAGTGTGTTACATTTTAAATATGTCCTATGTCACTTGAATGATGAGTTCTGAGTAATACTGAATGATGTTTTGTAATAATGCATAAATGCTGTGCCAATGATTACTGTAATGAGATGTATTGTGAATGATGTTTTGTAACACTGCATAAATGCTATACCAATGATTACTGTTATAAGATGACTTAGGCATAAATGCAATGCCAATGATTACTGTAAACTGTAATGAGATGACTTATGATGCCAATGATTACTATAATTAGATGACTTATGCATAAATGCTATGCCAATAATTAACTCATTTTGAATGATGACTTCTGAATAATGCATAAAAAAGTGCTTTTTAACTGGCCAATGAGTGCCAATACTTACTGTATTGAGATTACTTACGAATAATGTTCTGTAATAATTACTGTAGTGAGATGAGTCATGAATATGCTATGCCATTAATTACTGTAATTAGATGACTTAATGAATAATGTTCTGTAATAATTACTGTAATGAGATGTCTTATGATGCCAATGGTTACTGTAAACTGTAATGAGATGACATGATGCCAATAATTACTGTAATGAGATGAGTCATGAATATGCTATGCTATTAATTACTTTAATTCGATGACTTATGAATAATGTTCTGTAATAATTACTGTAATGAGATGTCTTATGATGCCAATGATTACTGTAATGAGATGACTTATGCATAAATGAATGCCAGTGATTACTATTATAAGATGACATGCATAAATGCTATGCCAATAATTACTGTAATTAGATGACTTATGATTAATGTTCTGTAATACTTCATACATAGTACATAAATGTTTAGTAAATGGCCAATGAGTGCCAATAATTATTCAGATCGGTTGATACACTAATGTAATTCTAAATGATGACTAGCATAAGACTTAATGTCCTTCACCTTCTGACCTAATTACCACCAATTACTGCAATATCCATATGTCCTGTCCATCCTCATGATCATGGAGCACAATATTTGGTTTTTGCACTAATTCTACGTTGATGTAAGAGTATGCATACTACAAGAATGTGGTGTTGACATATCAAGCTGTCCACCACCTCCAACGATGGAGATGTTATTATGGTCCTACTGTTTGGTGTACCTAATGTACTACCAAAACGGTAACATAAAATACTAATGCAACATTTCAGTGTCTTTGCTACACTGGTAAATACTTCAGGGAAGAGAACTTCAGATTGTCTCACTTGGTGTTGTGCTTCTGTAGAAAGATATGGACTTTCAGTGCAGCTACGTGCAACCTACTGTGCTACAACCATGATGCAAGCCTTCCCATTCCTTTCCTAGTTCTTGTAAAATGTTAAAGACTTATACAGTGCGTTTAAATTCTTGTAAAATGATAAAGACACATACAGTGCATGTGCACTTCATTTCATTTGTTAATAAGATCAGTTGTCCTAAATATGCTAAAGACTTCTACAGTGCGTGTGCACTACATGTCATTTGTTAATATGATCAGTTGTCCTAAATATGCTGAAGGTTTTTACAGTGCGTGTGCATTTTATTTCATTTCTTAACGTATTAAGTTCTTGTAAAAAATGCTAAAAACTTATACAGTGCCTGTGCACTTCATGTCATTTGTTAATATATTTTGTACTCATTGCGTATACATTTTGTCATTTCTTGATATGTTATGTACTCAGTGCGTGTGCACTCGATTTCATTTCTTAATATGTTCTGCACTTATCAATAATGTACATACTCTGTGACTGTAGACTTAGTAACTAAATAGATTATAGAAAAATTTGTTGCTCATGGCAAGTCCAACTGACTCACCATCGCTGCCCAAATTTTTGCCCCCCCCCCCCCCCCCCCCCCCCCCAGTGGAGGGTTATGTAAGAGCTCCATGATTAAGGAATTTGTTGCTAGCGCACTCGAGCAGATGTAATTTCGATGGATTGCTCACGCGCTGCCTGTGATATGTAAGGTATGAGAGAATCTCAGACCAGAGAGCAGTGTTGTATGCAGTAGGAATTGTGTAGTAGTAGCGAGCAGTCGTGTGTATCGACTTGGCTGGGCCGGTCCTGGGGAGCGATGGCAGAGCCTGTGCGTTGTAGTATAAGGTAAAAGCAGCCTCGCGCATATGTAGTATTGTTATATCAAGTCCCATGTAAATGTTTAAAAAAAATCTCTTAATAATAATCTTTCTCATAAAAAGTAACTTCTGACGATCATTCATTTCAATTTAAAGAATTTACTAATTTCTCCAATCCTTGGTCATCCCGATTATGGAAAAGAAAAATCAGTTGTTTCTTTTTATACATGACAAATCTATCGGCCAGCATTGCACTGAGCTGTGCCAGAAAAATTTCTTATAGGAGCAGATATATACGCGTTATCCGGCGACCTAATTAAGGTAAGATTTTTCAATTTATTCAGAATGAATTTTCAGGGCCATGACGCAGCACTGCAGACATCCAGAATTTGCCAGTTTAAATTCACAGTCAGTTGTTGAAAGGTTACACGTGAGTCACATTTTTATTATTCCTAGGTTACGAAATAATAAACTGTTGGAACGTTACGCTGAATGTGAATGAAATAAATAATTATATATATTTTACTGTAGTGAGGTTACAGAATTTTTTGTGGGGAGGTTACAACCTTGGTGATTTAAGTGAAGAGCAGGGCGAAAGATTCCACCAAGACATCAAAGTAATGGAAAGAAGATATCAAGGAAGATGGAACGTCAACATGATAGCGGACTACTGTTGTATGGTAAAAAGAGATGATCCTCAACGAGTCCACAGCCGGAAAAGCAATAAAAGAAGCTTCGACAGAAAGCTAAAGCGTTATTATAAGGACTTATGAGCTTAAAGAGAAATGGAAGTGTACTGGAAATGTGGCTTAGAACATGAATAAAATAAAATTTTATAACGATGGAAAAAATGTGATAAATTGCGTAAATTTTATTATTATACCCAAAAATATTCCCATTTTTGTGAGAAAACCTGACGTGATAGAAAAAATGGATTGCATTTCGAAACCAGCGTTGAAAAGTACATAAAAGTCAGTTATAAAATTTCAAACAACTTTCAAAAAATACTTTTTTGCGGACCTTTGTAATTCTAGTGGATGTGAGGTAGGCTTGGGGAAATTGGCCACTGAATTTTTTTTTTCCCAGAAGAGTGTTGCTGCCCGCAGAAAAGTTCTTAGACTTTTTCTGATATACACGGTTATTGGTGTCAGTCGGTTTATTAGAGGAAGTTCGTTCCGTTATTATTTATTAAAATTACCCAAATTTTCAGTCGTCCGATGCAAGGAAAGTCATTTACACTATTCCCAGCATCTCACTTAAATGCAGAGTAATACCTTTTTAAATCAGTGTTGAAACAACTGGCGGAACTGAAGCTGTGAGGACTGGTCGTGAGTCTTGGTTGGGTAGCTCAGCTGGTAGAGCACTTTCTCGCGAAAGGCAAAGGTCCCGAGCTAGAGTCTCGGTCCGGCACCCAGTTATAATCTGCCAGGAAGTTTCATATCAGCGCAAACTCCACTGTACAGTGAAAGTCTCATTCTGGAAACATCCCCAAGGCTGTCACTAAGCCATGTCTCCGCAGTATTTCTTCCAGGAGTGCTAGTTCGTAAAGGTTCTCAGAAGAGCTTCTGTGAAATCTGGAAGATAGGAGACGAGGTACTGGCCGAATTGAAGCTGTGAGTACCGGGCGTGAGTCGTGCTTGGGTAGCTTAGTTGGTCGCCGTCACGGTAGCTCAGCGTGTTCCGTCAAAGGGTTAGATGCCCTCTGTAATTACACTACTGGCCATTAAAATTGCTACACCAAGAAGAAATGCAGATGATAAACGGGTATTCATTGCACAAATATATTATACTAAAACTGGTATGTGATTACATTTTGACGCAATTTGGGTGCATAGATCCCGAGAAATCAGTACCCAGAACAACCACCTCTGGCCGTAATAACGGCCTTGATACGACTGGGCATTGAGTCAAACAGAGCTTGAATGGCGTGTACAGGTACAGCTGCCCATGCAGCTTCAACATGATACCACAGTTCATGAAGTGTAGTGAATGGCGTATTGTGACGAGCCAGTTGCTCGGCCACCATTGATCAGACTTTTCAATTGGTGAGAGGTCTGGAGAATGTGCTGGCCAGGGCAGCAGTCGAAGATTTTCTGTATCCAGAAAGGCCCGTACAAGGCCTGCAACACTCGGTCGTGCATTATCCTGCTGAAATGTAGAGTTTCGCAGGGATCGAATGAAGGGTAGAGCCACGGGTCGTAACACATCTGAAACGTAACGTCCACTGTTCAAAGTGCCGTCAATGCGAACAAGAGGTGACCGAGACGTGTAACCAATGGCACCCCATACCATCACGCCGGGTGATACGCCGGTATGGCGAAGACGAATACACGCTTCCAATGTGCGTTCACCACAATGTCACCAAACACGGCTGCGACCATCATGACGCTGTAAACAGAACCTGGATTCATTCGAAAAAATGACGTTTTGCCATTCGTGCACCCAGGTTCGTCGTTGAGTACACCTTCGCAGGCCCTCCTGTCTGTGATCCAGCGTCAAGGGTAACCGCAGCCATGGTCTCCGAGCTGATAGTCCCTGGTGCTGCGAACGTCGCCGAACTATTCGTGCAGATGGTTGTTGTCTTGCAAACGTCCCATCTGTTGGCTCAGGGATCGAGACGTGGCTACACGATCCGTTAGAGCCATGCGGATAAGATGCCTGTCATCTCTACTGCTAGTGATACGAGGCCGGATTGATCCAGCACGGCGTTCCGTATTACCCTCCTGAACCCACCGGTTCCACATTCTGCTAACAGTCATTGGATCAATGACAAGATGGCCGCCGAGTAAGTGACGCCAGAAACCATTTCCAGAAAGTTAAGTGATTTAGACAGGAATATAATTTAGTTTAACGCCGACAACAAATTAAATACGTGCATTAGTGTATCGTTTAGTCTTGACGTTAAAGGTTTGAATTTTCCTTGCGTATTTTTTCAGAAAACACGAAAAGATCGTAACTTCGCGAAGTCGCGCTTAGGCTTAAATTTTGTAAACGTGTTTGTTTCTTGTTTCACGGTAATTTAACTAGTTTCTCGGTAACAAATAAGTAAACTACCGTAAATAGCGTATAACTTCATTGTTTTAATACAGATTTCAGAAAAACAGCGTAATTTTATATCAGAAACTTGCCTATATACATTTGTTTATAGGCCTAATTCTCGTAACGTTTTTCGAGAATCAAAGTTAAAGTATCTCGTTTAATTGTCCTTTTTTTCATTCCATCGAGTGAAATATATAATAAATAGCGTATACCTTCGTTGTTTTAATACAGATCTCAGAAAAACAGCGGAATTTTAAATCAGAAACTTGCTTATATACATTTGTGAATAGGCTTAATTCTTGTAACGTCTTTTTTGATTTTCGGTAATTTAATTGATTTATTCTAGCTAAAGTATTATTTTTGCCATGAGTGAGAAGTGCCTGACTTGCCGTAGAATTGTTAGTTCCGGGGTTTGGTGTGATGGATGCAGTAGTTTTTTTCACTGGGGGGACTGCAGTGGCGTGGGTGTTGGGAAAGTGGATCAGGCTCATCAGTGGTTATGTAGGATTTGCAGCAGAGATAGGAAGATAGTGGAACAGGAGGGGAAAATTGCTGCCCTTCAGGCTGAGCTAGATCAGGCTAGGGAAGATCTGGACAGGTTAAGGAGGGAGAAGGGCAAAGAGAGGTGGGAAGTGGCAACAGGTAGCAGAAGGAACAGGCCTAGAACTCTGACAGTTTTGTGGTGAATGTCAAAAATAAGTTTGACCTGTTGCTTCAGTTATAAACTGATGAGCCTCAAGCAGAGGTAGGTGTAGACAGGACACAACAAACTTTCAATAGGAAATTGAAAAAGAATGTAGGAAAGTCATCGAAAAGGATGAAAGTTTTGTTGTTAGGCAGTTCTCATGCCAGAGGTGTAGGCCAACTTCTGCAGGAGGAATTAGGACCAGAATACCAGGTCACAAATTTTTTCAAACCAAGTGCTAGTCTGGATCAGGTGACAGAGGATTTAGGTTCACTCTGTAAAGGATTTACCAGGGAAGACACCGTGGTTATTGTGGGAGGGCCAGGGAACAGCATCGACAGAGATCCTGGGTACAGTATAGAGTGTGACCTGGTAAAGATTGCGTCGGCATCGAGACACACCAATGTTGAGTTTGTATCTGTCCTGAGACGCCATGACCGGCCGCATTTGGACTCTTCTGTTGGGAGAGTTAATGTGGAGTTGGAACGGCTGCTTGGGTCAGGTGCGGGGGCTCATATTGGTGTGGTTCCTGTTGATTATCTCAGTAGGTGGGACTATACCAGGCACGGCCTACATCTCAACAGGAAGGGGAAGGGGAAACTGGCTGGGGTAATAGCAGGAAATTTAAGGGGGGGAGGCACTGCCATGAATGGTAAAATACCAGTGGTTACAGGTGTTGGAGCAGCACCTTTTTTAGGATAGGTAAGACAGAAAGATGTCAAGTTCTACGAGAGGTCAGGATTGAAACAAATCTTCAGTTTAGGAAAGAAATTAAACAGCACAATTCTAGCACATTAGATCACCAATCACAGCTACCAATTATAAATTTTCACCAATCACCAGAAATTTTATCTCCACCAAGTTGTATCTCAGTCCTAGGTAATTGCATTGATGAATTAAAGTCACCCAACCCAGTTGACATAATCTGCCTCTCTGAACACCATGTGACCACTGGTATAGGAACTAGGCCTAAGCACAATGAGAAACTCAGACAGGAGAGTACTGCAAATGTTAGAATAAGGAAAGGTTCTCATAAAAGTATAATTAAAAATAATGTAAGTATATTTCATCAAAACATTGGGAGTTTAAAGAATAAAGTAGATGAGCTTCTGGTTTGTTTAGAAGATTTAGAAGCTGAGAATGAAATAGATATACTATGCCTGTCTGAGCATCACATTGTTACTGATATGGATAAGGTAAATGTAAGTGGTTATAAGCTCTCTGCACATGTAATGAGAGAAAATATGGAGAAAGGAGGAGTTGCCATATATGTCAAAAGTTATCATTGTGCAAAAAGTATAGAAACAAAAAAGTTTTGTGTAGAGAAACATATAGAAGCATGTGCCTGTGAGCTTAAATTAAATAAAGGCACATTTATAATTGTAACTGTATATAGGTCCCCATCAGGAAATTTTCATCTATTTCTGAAAAATTTGGACTCCTTGTTGTGCTATCTGACAGACAGGGGGAAGCAAATTATTATTTGTGGAGACTTCAACGTAGATTCTCTGAAAGAGGGTAATAGGAAAAATGACCTTGAAGTATTACTCGGTTCTTTCAATTTGACACCCGTTATTGATTTTCCTACTCGGGTGGTAAAGGATAGCAGCTCACTGATAGATAACTTCTTTGTAGACCAAGATAAGTTTAACCAGATAAATGCTCAGCCTGTTGAGAATGGTCTTTCTGATCATGGTGCACAGCTAGTTACAATATATGACATAGCTCCATTCAGCAATACTAAACAGTCCTCCAAAGTAGTGCGTTCAGTCAACGATTTAACAATTGCAAATTTCAGGGAAAGCCTACAGCAGTTAGACTGGGATGAGGTGTACCGTGAACCTGATGCCAATTTAAAATATAATTTATTTCATGACATTTTTGTAAATGCATTTGAAAACTGCTTCCCCAAGAAAATAGTTAAATATACTCGTAAGAAACCTTGTAACAAACCATGGCTTACTAAGGGTATAAAAATATCTTGTAAACGGAAAAGGGAAATGTATCTGACAGCAAGAAAGAGTAGTGACCCAGAAACTATCAAAAATTATAAAAACTACTGTGTTATATTAAGAAAAGTTATTAAAAAATCCAGGAGTATGTGTATCATCTCTGAAATCAGCAACTCTGATAATAAAATTAAAACAATTTGGAATATTATTAAAAGAGAAACAGGTCAACCAAGAGCAGAGGAAGACAGTATTACCATCAAATTGAATGAAAGCTTTACGAACAAAAAGTCAGAAGTTGAAAATATTTTTAATAATCATTTTCTAAATGTTGTGGATATAGTAGGATCCAGGTGTTCATTAAAAGATGCTAGGCTGTTAATGGAAGAGGCCATACCTATGCAATTTGATACAATTGAAATCTCACCCACTTCTCCCTCTGAAATTAAGAAAATAATAAACTTGCTTAAAAGCAAAAACTCACATGGAATTGATGGCATTTCCAGCAAAATACTAAAAGCTTGTTCTCAACAGATAAGTAAGATTCTCAGCCACCTGTGTAATAGCTCTCTGGAACAGGGCAGTTTCCCTGATAGACTGAAATATGCTATTGTTATACCTTTGCATAAAAAGGGGGATAGATCTGATGTCAACAATTACCGTCCAATCTCCCTTCTAACAGCTTTATCCAAAATTTTTGAGAAAGTAATGTATTCAAGAGTAGCTTCACATATCTGTAAAAATGAAGTACTAACAAAATGTCAGTTTGGTTTCCAGAAAGGTTTTTCAACAGAAAATGCCATATATGCTTTCACCAGTCAAATTTTGAATGATCTGAATAACCGAAAACCACCCATTGGGATTTTTTGTGATCTCTCAAAGGCTTTTGATTGTGTAAATCATGAAATTCTGCTAGACAAGCTCAAGTATTGTGGCATGAGTGGGACAGTGCACAAATGGTTTAATTCGTACCTAACTGGAAGAGTGCAGAAAGTTGAAATAAGTAGTTCTTGTAACATGCAAAGATCAGCACATTCCTCAAACTGGGGAACTATCAAGAATGGGGTTCCACAAGGGTCAGTCTTGGGTCCTTTGTTGTTCTTATTATATATTAATGACTTGCCATTCTATATTCATGAAGAGGCAAAGTTAGTTCTCTTTGCTGATGATACAAGTATAGTAATCACACCTGAGAAACAAGAATTATCTGATGAAATTGTCAATACTGTCTTTCAGAAAATTACTAAGTGGTTCCTTGTAAACGGACTCTCACTGAATTTTGATAAGACGCAGTACATACAGTTCCGTACAGTGAATGGTATGACGCCATTAATAAATATAGACCTTAATGAGAAGCATATAGCTAAGGTAGAATGTTCCAAATTTTTAGGTATGTCCATTGATGAGAGATTAAATTGGAAGAAACACATTGATGATCTGCTGAAACGTTTGAGTTCAGCTACTTATGCAATAAGGGTCATTGCAAATTTTGGTGATAAACATCTTAGTAAATTAGCTTACTACGCCTATTTTCACTCATTGCTTTCATATGGCATCATATTTTGGGGTAATTCATCACTGAGGAATAAAGTATTTATTGCACAAAAACGTGTAATCAGAATAATAGCTGGAGTCCACCCAAGATCATCCTGCAGACATTTATTTAAGGATCTAGGGATATTCACAGTAGCTTCTCAGTATATATACTCTCTTATGAAATTTGTTATTAACAACCAAACCCAATTCAAAAGTAATAGCAGTGTGCATAACTACAATACTAGGAGAAAGGACGATCTTCACTATTCAAGATTAAATCTAACTTTGGCACAGAAAGGGGTGAATTATACTGGCACTAAAGTCTTTGGTCACTTACCAAATAGTATCAAAAGTCTGACAGATAACCAACAAGTATTTAAGAAGAAATTAAAAGAATTTCTGAATGACAACTCCTTCTACTCCATAGAGGAATTTTTAGATATAAATTAAGAAAAAAAAATATTAAAAAATAAAAAAAATAAAAATAAAAAATAAAGAAAAATAAAAAAACACACAAAAAATAAAGTTGTTATATTAACTTAAGTATGTTGTTAAATTAACCTAATTATGTCATGTATTGGAAAATTCGACTCGTTCCACATCATTACGAAACATCGTATTCATGATGCATGGAACTAGTATTAATCTAATCTAATCTAATCTAATCTAATCTTGACCAATGTCACTATACGATAAACCGCAATCGCGATAGGCTACAATCCGACCTTTATCAAAGACGGAAACGTGATGGTACGCATTTCTCCTCCTTACACGAGGCTTCACAACAACGTTTCACCAGGCAACGCCGGTCAACTGCTGTTTGTGTATGAGGAATCG
The DNA here is from genome assembly GCF_023864275.1 of Schistocerca cancellata. Lineage (NCBI taxonomy): Eukaryota > Metazoa > Arthropoda > Insecta > Orthoptera > Acrididae > Schistocerca > Schistocerca cancellata. The sequence goes on along the minus strand of NC_064630.1, from coordinate 586,721,764 downwards.
GTTGGAAACTTTCCTCAAGACAGCACGTTCTAGGTGTCGCCACCGGCGCCAAACTTGTGTAAATGCTCTGAAAAGCTAATCATTTGCATATCACAGCATCTTTTTGTGTCGGTTAAATTTCGCGTTTGTAGCACGTCATCTTCGTTGTGTAGCAATTTTAATGGCCAGTAGTGTATTATTTCCAGCATCTCACTTAAATGCAGAGTAATACCGTTTACAACATGAGGGTTTAAACAACTGGCAGAACTGAAGCTGTGAGGACTGGTCGTGAGTCGTGGTTGGGTAGCTCAGTTGGTAGAGCACTTTCTCGCGAAAGGCAAAGATCCCGAGCTAGAGTCTCGGTCCGGCACCCAGTTTTAATCTGCCAGGAAGTTTCATATCAGCGCACACTCCACTGTAGAGTGAAAGTCTCATTCTGGAAACATCCCCTGCGCTGTGGCTAAGCCATGTCTCCACAGTATTTCTTCCAGGAGTGCTAGTTCCTTCAAGCCATGTCTCCGCAGTATTTCTTCCAGGAGTGCTAGTTCATTTAGGTTCTCAGAAGAGCTTCTGTGAAGTCTGGAAGGTAGGAGACGGGGTACTGGTAGAATTGAAGCTGTGAGGACGGGTCATGAGTTGTGCTTGGGTAGCTCAGTTGGTCGCCGTCACGGTAGCTCAGCGTGTTTCGTCAAAGGGTTAGATGCCCTCTGTAATTAAAAAAAAAACTGAGTGAACCGATTAGTGATCAACTATAACAGGTGTCATGGTACTTCCACCCCGAACATATCTAATGAACAATTCCGAAAAAATTGAGATCAGAAAAAAAAGAAAATTGGTAGAGCACTTGCTCGCGAAAGGCAAAGGTCCCGAGTTAGAGTCTCGGTGCAGCACACAGTTTCAACGTCTTTTGGCTTACAAATGTAGTTTCTTATTGTTCCTCGGTAAACTGACATATGGCCAGGAGAGCAGTATGCTGACCACATGCACCTCCACACCTGCGTCAGTGACGCCTGTGGTCTGAGTGTGACACGGCGGCCGGTGGGTACCGTTGGGCCTTCGTGGCCTGTTCGGACAGAGTTTAGTTTTATTATTGTTCTCGGTGGTACCCGCCCACTGTTATTGACTATTTTAAAAATGTACCTTCTATCTATATGTAGAAAAACTTAAGTCGCCTGAGGCGTCTGCAGGTAGGCAACCACCTGTCACATCTTCAAGGCCAGGTTCTATTTTTTTTTTACTTATTTTTTATTTTTGGTAAAGGCACATTTTTAAAATACCCAATAAATGTGGGTGGATGCCACGGATGGATTTGACGAACTCATGTGTCAATGTCGCACTCCTCTGTGATCACACCACAGGATGGCGTGAAGCAGGACCACTGAAAAACATAAGGACCCTTTACTGCTTTAAATCACGTTTAAATTTCGCCGAATGGTTTTGACCGGTCCGTAGTGGTTCCACCCCACACATCAGAGTAAAAATTGCAGTCGCACTGTACCCGAAGGGGTCTGTGGCCCTATGATGTCGGTCGAGAAGACTTTAATCGCCTAGGAGGTGTCAACAGTGCCACAAGTTGTCAAGAACGTCGCTCTTTTGCACATCACACCGCGAACTGTCCCTTTTGGTAGCGAAATGAGTGGGAATCAACGTCCCAAGGAAAGAGTCGGTTTCATTGACGCCGTTTGTGCCACCCCCTGAGGCCGTTTAGATCTTGAGCGGCAGTGCATCTGCAATGTTTTCATCGGTCACACAGCGTGATTTCAGTGCTGAACGTCGTGGTTCTGACCTCCATCGCAGAGGCGTCAAAAGAAAGGATGACATGTAGGTAATACGGGATGTGACGACCTCCCTATCGTGTGACGTGTCCAAGGAGTGATTTTCAGCGAAATTTGGTGCCAATGTGACGTCATTTATCCATTTTATACGTCACGGGAAGTTCTGAACTCTGGTCTTTATTCGCACGTGTCCTTGCCTTGATGTTCGTAGCGTCGTCGATCCCGGGTGGTGACGTCGCAGTGAGCCACACTTTTGCACTGTTACAGAGGAAGGCACCTTTGAGCCAAATTTAACCCTTTCAGGACAGAGCGCGTTTCTCCAAAGCGGAGCAATTCGGGGTCCATTTCCCTTAGGTTTCTTTCATCGCTTATAAAATCTACAGTTTTTGACTTATCGGTGTAATTTTTTTTGTAAATGAAGCTTAAAACACGCTCTTTACTGGCGTACTATTTTCATTATTACATATCGCGCACTTTTGGACTTGGCGGTGGTATTAAAATAGAAAAAGAGAAAAATTTGAGTTTTTCTTACTTTTTGTGGTCGAGAGGTGAAGCATTGAATTAGACATATTAAAATTAGTTGTATCTTATTCTTTAAAGTTTTAGCTTTAAAACGACATATAAAACACAATTTTATCTGTTATGAGACGTACGTGGGAAGAAAAATAAAAGTCCATTTTGAGGGATGAAAAATTTAATTTATATCAATAAAATACAAAATTTCATAAAATTTGCTTAAAACAAACTTTACAACTTTGGCATATCGATTTTTCGATAGGCAACCATATTGTACGAGTCCTTTCGGTACTTTGCTACTTTGTGATACCTGTTGAAGCACTCAGGTACATGAAGAGAAGGGTTGGACGGACAAATTTCGCAAAAAAAGGGAGACCGTTTTCGCCATCCTGACTTGGAGCGATCACTGCAAACGACACAGTCTCCTGTTTTCCGGTGTCTGTTCTTGCGATAGCATGGCACAGGCTGTGTAGGTCACCATACTCAGAGCGTGGTCTCTTCCTCGATAGGTTGGTTGAGCCCTGACGTCGCCCAAAAGCTCCTTGAGGAGACTCTTCCGGAACTGCAAATGACTCTTTGGTGTCGCTCCTTTTGTAAGTAGGCTGTTTAGGTTTTCTTATTGGCAACGTTACGTAGCGCTCTGTATGAAAATCGCTGGCTGTGCTGTGTGCAGTCTGTGGCTAGTTTGCATTGTTGTCTGCCATTGTAGTGTTGGGTAGCGGCAGCTGGATGTGAACAGCGAGTAGCGTTGCGCAGTTGGAGGTGAGCCGCCAGCAGTGGTGGATGTGGGGAGAGAAATGGCGGAGTTTTGAAATTTGTAAAAATGGATGTCATGAACTGCTGTATATATTATGAATTTTGATGACTATTAAGGTAAACACATTGTTTGTTGTCTATCAAAATCTTTCATTTGATAACTATGCCTATCAGTAGTTAGTGCCTTCCGTAGTTTGAATCTTTTATTTAGCTAGCAGTAGTGGCGCTCCCTGTATTGCAGTAGTTCGAGTAACGAAGATTTTTGTGAGGTAAGTGATTTGTGAAAGGTATAGGTTAATGTTAGTCAGGGCCATTGTTTTGTAGGGACTATTAAAAGTCAGATTGCGTTGCGCTAAAAATATTGTGTGTCAGTTTAAGCACAGTCATGTGTAAATGTTCAAAGGGGACGTTTCACTTTTTCTTTGCTATGATGACATATAGCAAGAAAGCATTGACGATCCCCACCTGAAATTAGCCAGAACAATTACCCTTTTGTCAGGATGTGCCCCGTCCAGTCCCTAGATACAGCGCTGGGTGTGTAACGCAACAATCGGGTCACGTATACGGGCCTCGCATCCCATAGCGACTGCCGCCCACGTATACCAGCCTCGGGTCCCGAAAGGGTTAAAACTTATGTTTCGGAATGGGAGGCAATTACGAGGTTCCGAAAAAAATGATCCCTAAATTCTTTTCTGCAGTGTATATATGGCATTTCGAAGTCATTGCGGCCGGCCGGGGTGGCCGAGCTGTTGTTGGCTCCACATTCTGGAACCGCGCGACCACTACGGTCGCAGGTTCGAATCCTGCCTCGGACATGGATGTGTGTGATGTCCTTAGGTTAGTTAGGTATAAGTAGTTCTAAGTTCTAGGGGACTGATGACCTCAGAAGTTAAGTCCCATAGTGCGACGAGCCATTTGAACCATTTTTGAAGTCTTTGCGACAAACGTCGACGGGTCAGGGGGAAAAAGTTTTGTTAGAGATTAAATGGTCCCTGGCGCTTCCCGGCGACAGTAGGCATCCGACAGTAGTCACGTGCCCTGCGATGAAAGATTTCGCTGAAACTAACACGGTCTACTAAGCACGTTTGTTACACCATCCACCCCAGTAAATTCATGAAGTGATCAGGAAACTTTAAGAACGAGTGTCTCCTTGCGGGGAAATATATTTTTGGAGAGAATCAGGAACTTTAATGGGCCCATCCTGCACCCTTTCACATGGAGCAACACACACGGCATACGTACACTGCAGAGTGCCTATACACTGCCACCTCTCGGGGGCATAACCAATACAAGACGCCTAGCATCGCCGGGAAGCAGCGAATATTTTGTCTCCAACAAACGTTGTTGCACATGTCACAATCTATCACCCCTAGACATTTGATACAAAGTGTTTGAAAAACTCTGAATACAGGCCGCGGAATCCAAACACCAGTCGTTCGGCTGTGAAGCTATGCCGAATCCATGTCACTCGATTATCTGATTGGTGGAAGATAACAAAGTTACGGACTTCGAACGTTTTCAGCTATGCAGCGATATATTGTGAATGTACTCAAAGAATTTTACGGCTAATTTTGGACTCTATTTCTCGAGTACTTCACCAAGTAGGGACTTAAAGTAATTATATAATAATATGGGAACTTTGGTGGCTAGCTTTAACTTTCTCGTGTTTGCTGGATCTTGAATTTTAATCATTTCATTGAATCAAAACTTTAAATCAGTAATGACACTCTGATTATTCTCATATGTATTCTGCTCCGTTCTATGTAACCATGTGGCAGCACCATTGCATTTAGAATTTTGATAGATTTTATACTGGGTTGTTCTAAATAAGAATTTGCGCCTTTTCTACATGATTTACTTGATCAGAACCTGTTTCCCATTACAACCCGATATTATTATCCACATCCGGTTCAATAAATTTTAGTATAAGTGTGGATGTTTTGGCTAGGCATAGTGTGTGCTGTTTCTACCTGCGCCTATGTAAGCTAGGCAGCTTGCATCACCAGCTGATGGGTCAGTTGAACTAGGAGAGAATAACAAATAAAGATTTCATTTTGTGTCGAGGGTTGAATGACACTTAGTCGGCGTTTTTGTTCTACTGATTTTTATTTGTATGAACTAGTTTTCAGCTTATTAGGCCATCTTCAGATAACTACTGGCTATTGTTTACAAGGAGCATGTGTTCTTACGAACCAGACATTCTGGACTAAGATACAACGCACTTGCATACGATCTTTAGTTGTGGTGTTGTTTTTGGAATTTTCGAACAGGTCTTTTGGCTTTTTGTTCTCTAAAACTTTTCTTTAACATCGCATTTTATGGTTTTTCGGTACCATATATGACAACAATTTTAATTATTAGAATACACATTACTACAAATTTACAATTTTTTGGTATTTGTTGTGAACAGTTGCACTGAACTTTAATTGTTGGTTGTACAAGAGCGATATTTTCTTTGGCGGTTACATTTTGTTATTAGAAAATTGTGCTTTAATATATGCCAAATAATACATTGTTATAGTTGAGTTACAGTTAGGAATGCAAACACATAAGGAATATTACATTTTATTGGGGTGTGAATTTGTTTACTATTGGGACACTTTGTGGTTAGTAGCAGCTTTACTTTACTGCATAAAGTTTAAGACTGGTGATGTGCTCAGTTGCAATTCGGCATTTAGAACCAGTTGGAGATTTAGGCTTAAGTTTTTGTTAATTTCAAGTGCTTCTAGTAGGCTGAATTTTCTGCCTTTGTTAGCCATATGTAGCACTTCTGTGTGTGTTAGATATTTGTGTCCTCCTATGAGCACATGTTCAGCAAAGGTGGAGTATGGTTTATTTAATTTCCAGCTGCGTTCATGTTCAGTCAGCCTTGTTGGTAGGGCCCAGCCCGTTTGACCAATGTACAGTTTATTGCAGTCAGTGCAGCTTATATTGTAGACTCACACTGTTGCTTAATTTATCTGTTTTGTCCTTGCTATTGAATAGCAGATTAGCTGTAGTGCCTCTTACATAAAATGATTTTTTATAGTTTTGGGCTTTCAGTGCTTGGCTAGTTTGTCTGGTAGCTTACCTAGATATAGTATAAAACACCAGTTGGTTTTTAGTGTAGTTGCTATTGCAGAGGGGGCATAAATGTAGGGCAAGATTTTCCTTCTTTGTTTCTTGTGCAGGATTTTTTCAACTAATTCAGGATTATAGCCATTGTTATATGCAACATATTTAATGGTGTCTACTTCTGTTTGGAAATTCTGTTTTGACATTGGTATGGATGTGAGGCGATGTGCCATGGAATGGAAGGCGGCATGTTTTTGTGTTATTGGGTGTTGTGAACATGAGGTTTTACGGGTTTACTGTAAATTTTGAAAGTCTGTATTTGTGGTGATATCTATGTTAAGGTCTAAAAAGTTAATGGATTTTTCACCTAGCTCCATGGTGAATTGTATGGTTTTGTGTTGTGAATTTAGATGCTGTAGGAATGTGTTCAGTTGTCTGTTGGTACCTGTCCACATACACAGTACATCTACATATCTGTACCAGTATTTAATATTATTACTGAAGAGTTCATTTTCTAGGAACTGTTTTTCGAAATTGTCCATGAAAAAAAGATTTCATTTACAATCAGTAAGTAAAATCTGCAACCCGTCACCTCTTTCTGAAGAAAATAGTAAACCCAACCCTCTCTTAAGGTCCAGAAGTCTTGTTTGTTCCATCCAATCATATTTTCGACTACTCCTTCCCACGCTGTAGCTATAACCGTGTAAATACCTCTCTCTACCTTTTGTCATCTAATTCCAACGCTTCCAAAATACGTAAACACCTACAACTCACTCGTTATATTCATTGTACATAATGCAAGTATATTAATGCTGCACAATTCATAGTCACTATATCTCCGACAGGCAACAGATAAAAAAATCTGTTTACCTGATGCTTCATTATACTACACAGCAGCAGTCACGTAGAGTGTAACACCGAGCCGCAGGATAGAAAATATTGTCCCTCAAGTGAAATGAATCTCACTTTGTAATACGTGCTCTTCATTCAACTGCTCCATCATTGACCAGCTTCTAAATATGGCCCATACACCACTAAAACTCAAGAAATGTGGATTCGCTATTTTCATCACAGAGGCCACAAAAAAACTTTAGACTATGTATAGTATTCCAATTTCCAGTTACAAATCTAAACTCTGATGGAGGGCTGAAATTCTCGTCCAGCAGTACTGATTTCCTTTTTCCCGGTATTGCCGAATCACTTGAGACGAATTTCCAGTCTCCCATATATCTCGAAGATACCAGTTTTATACAGATTTTACACTCGTTTGCAACCAGAGACACTTTAAATTCAGTTCTGCTAAGACCGAGAGAAAATGCAGAAGCCTCGTTTACTCGCAAGTGCTGAGCGAGAGACGACCAGAGTCCACAAACTGACGGTTCCGCATCCTACGTCTGCAGATTTCTAAATTTAGACGTCTTAGCGGCACCACGTGGTGACCTGTCTAACGTTCATGCATGCAGAAACGCCTGCGATATCAAAGGAAGCCTTTGACAGCGCTGCCCGCATCTGCTGAACATAACTAACACTCAGCCTGCGCTGTGTTTTGTTTTTCCCCCACCTCCGCAGTCGCTGGCGCCCGCTGAGTCGTTAACGGGACATCGTGGGTGCTGTGTCCCAGCAAGCCTTGTAACAGATTGCGTGTTGCCAACTTAAAAGAGTTCTTCCGCCTCACGCACGCTGAAATTATTTCGTAAGCCCCACCTGTCTGTGGTCTGTAACTTCTACCCCAAGCAAAAGTTTGTGCGCTGACACTATCTTATACGGTTTATTGCTTCCAAAATACGAATAATTTCTGTCTCGAGCTACACAAGAAAGGTCTCTGGGAAAACTCTAGACTGCTAGAATTTAAATGCGTAAAATTACGAAACGATAGCTGAGGAAGCACATTAACTTGTCACTGAAATGCAGTCATGTTAACAAAATAGTGTTAATTATTTCATACGACTGTAAATTATGGGTTCCATTTTGCAAAAACAGGAAGAAATTATGTAGCAACAAAAATCCAGATACACACGCCTGAGGACATGTCAAGCTGGCACATGCTGCTCAATGCGTTGCTAAAAAGTTACTGCTGTTTGAGAAGAGCATCATCTCCTTGGTTATTACACAATGTATTGAGTCCAGTATTCACGATACATGAGTACCGTGAAAACATGTACCACTTGCACACTAAACTTACGTACTTAACAACAATCAAAACTGGATGTTCTTGCTCGGGCTGGAATGTCAACCTACTATTCTCATCTTTACATCACTCTTCAGTTACATGTCTCTTGATAGAATTAGGCTAGCAGCGTGATCTTCACAAAGATTTCTGAAAGAAAAACAAATTACTGAAACACATTACTCGGGTGACTGGAGCAGTACAACATGAAACTACTTTTTTGGCGATCGTCGCAATAAATCGAATATCGTTTTTGTTGTGGTCTGCAGTCCAGAGATTGGTTTGATGCAGCTCTCCGTGCTACTCTATCCTGTGCAAGCGTCTTTATCTCCGAGTAACTACTGCAACCTACTTAAATCCTTCTGAATCTGTTTAGTGTATTCATGCCTTGGTCTCCCTCTACGATTTTTACCATCTACACTTCCCTCCAATACTAAACTGATGAACCCTTGATGCCTCAGAACCTGTCCTACCAACCGATCCCTTCTTCTAGTCAAGTTGTGCCACAAATTCCTCTTCTCCCCAATAATATCCAGTACCTCCTTATTAGTTATGTGACCTACCCATCTAATTTTCAGCATTCTTCTGTAGCATCACATTTCGAAATCTTCTATTCTCTTCTTGTCTAAACTATTTATCGTCCATTTTTCACTTCCATAAATGGCTACACTCCATACGAATACTTTCAGAAAAGACTTCGTGACACGTAAATGTATACTCGATGTTAACAAATTTCTCTTCTTCAGAAACGCTTTCTTGCCGTAGCCAGTCTACATTTTATGTCTTCTCTACTTCGTTCATCATCAGTTATTTTGCTCCCCAAATAGCAAAACTCATTTACTACTTTGAGTGTCTCATTTCCTAATCTAATTCCCTCAGTATCACCCGATTTAATTCGACTACATTCCATTGTCCTCGTTTTGATTTTGTTGATGTTCATCTTATACCCTCCTTTCAAGACACTGTCCATTCCGTTCAGCTGTTCTTCCAGGTCCTTTACTGTCTCTGACAGAATTGCAATGTCGTCGGCAAATCTCAAAGTTTTTAATTCTTCGCCATGGATTTTAATTCCTACTCCAAATTTTTCTTTTGTTTCCTTTACTGCTCGCTCATATTCACATTGAATAACATCGGGGATAGGTTACAACCCTGTCTCACTCCCTTCTCAACCACTGCTTCCCTTTCATGCCCCTCGACACTTATAACTGCCAGCTAGTTCCTATACAAATTGTAAATAGCCTTTCGTTCGCTGTATTTGACCCCAGCCACCTTCAGAATTTGAAAGAGAGTATTCCAGTCACCATTGTCAAAAGCTTTGTCTAGGTCTACAAATGCTAGAAACATAGGTTTGTCTTTCCTTAACCTATCTTCTAAGATAAGTCATAGGGTCAGTATTGTCTCACGTATTCCAACATTTCTACAGAATCCAAACTGGTCACCCGCAAGGTCGACTTCTACCAGTTTTTCCATTCGTCTGTAAAGAATTCGTGTTAGTATTATAGAATATCTATGTATCGTGATATGTTATACTTGGATAAAGAAATTAAAATAGGTGTCCAAAATTCGTAGTACGAAGAGAGGAGCTTATTTTGCTTTAATGTTAATAAATGTACTAAGTTAATACACTTCCGTTTTTGTGGAACAATTTACTTATAATTTAATCCGAAAGGCCTTGAAAAGAAATTTACAGGGGTGACATGCAACATGAAGTCTATATAGACACTTTTCATCGGAAAATTGAAAAATATATCATCCATATGTACCAGTTTTTCGAACTTGTTTTACACGACGAATCCTTGCCAGCTTCAACAAGCGTCAGTCTACCCCCACTTTTAACTGCTGCTGTTAAACAGCAGTCACAAAACAACACGTCATTCCGTTTCCAAACTCACCGCTGTCTCTAGAGTTACGTACCACACAGGAATATGCTTCGCCTTTCGCCTGCTGTCGCTCTCTGTGTAGCAGATATGTCGACGATAAGGCGAAAAACACGTAATTCTTCCTAGACAGGACTCAAATTCACACAGCAAAAGAAACTGTATAGTACACATGCCGCTTCTAATAAAGAAAAAGCACAGATGCCTTTTCTGTTAATTACCTCTCTTAATTATAGCTTTAATTCCGTCTGCATTCTTCGCTTCTAATTATGGTTCATTATTACCTTTTACAAAGAAACCAGTTGTCAACACAGCTGTTATCCTGGAGACGGGTGAGACAGCTGGACTCAGTAAAACGCTGCTGGTGTATCCCAGTCAAGCCGTCCACTGTGTAACTAACTTGCCGTTGATATGTCGTCAATACCAAAAACGAAATACTACCGTCGTCTTTTGTAAAGTATCGGATCAGTAATTAGGTGGACGAAAATTCTCCAGGTGATATGTAAATACAACTGAGACTAATCTCTGTCACGGTTTTTTGCCTGAAGCGACTTTTAGCTTGCAACATGATTCCAGTTTTATTACGTGAGGAGTATATTAGACTATAAGCTCGGCTTTGTCACTTGTGCTATTACGTCAGGTTATCAAGCAAGGAAATTCCATATCACTGAAACTATTTTTAACATAACTAGATGTAGTTTTCAGATTCTTAAAATGTGAAAAAGAAGCAGAAATACATATAAATGTAGTATACGTGAGCCATTTTCGTTTTGGTGTCGAAATTGTACTGATTGCCTCCAGTGCAGGCAAATTTTAGAAACGATTAGAGTTTAATACTGTATCTGAAAGCAGACATGACAATTATAATAAGAAAAAACATTTTGCAACTAGCCAATGGAAAATAAGGTAGTACAAATTAACAATGAAGTTACAAAATCAGTTCATGAGTTTTTGTATTTAGTGGTGTTGAAGACGAGTTGACAGCACAACTCTCTTCCCTTCTCCTCCCGTCCCCTAAAAGTTAATATCACCATAAATGAATTGTCATTGCACACATCTCGTCGCAAAATATTAAATGCAGTACAATGCCAATATATCTATTTTGAGTATTAAGAGAGGCTTTGTGAAGATAATCTCAGGCTTGAAACCAATTTAAGAAAGAAAAATCGTTACTGGCTATCAATTTCATTTTGCACTGAACACTTCAAAAGTCTGAACGTCCAGTAGAGACGGGTTACTTTTACAATACCAGTTTTTCAAATACTGCCTATGCAACACACTAATAAAATGGCTTACTTTTTGTTATAACTATTCACTGAAAATAAATTATTGTAAATACAGTTTCTTCACAAAGCTCGTTCCACACTTAAAACAGTAAAGATATTTGATATCTTAATCTGTAGGCATTCTGTGAAATACAATTCCTTCCTCAGCCTTTATATTTACGTAAATGATTAATCATTAAAAGTTCCGCACACTATTATTTTTATGAAGGATTTACTTATCTCAGATTACATGAAAAATAATCAGTGAAATAAAAAACCCACAGCAAATAGCTGAATAGTTAACACAAATATTAATTGTGAAAAACTGTTTAATAAAGGGAGAGACGTATGAGAGCCAAACATACATTTCTGATAACCATACAAATATACATACAAAGTTTCACTGTACTGGTTCGCTTTAGGTAAAATAAGTCTGATGTCATGGTATTCCTACACCACTGACCGTTTCATTTCACATAATTAGTCCTTCATTTTGTAGTGTTGCTGAACTAATACTGTATTTCTATATTTTCCTTCCTTTTGACTGTGATACGTAAGTTTCTGTCACTAACATTTCTTTCATCGAATACATTTATTCCGAACAGAAAATGGTATCTGTTCCAAAGTATTCGGAAGTTCACTGACTTGTCCACCACCGAATACATGAAGGATATGCTGAGAAATGTTTGCTGTCTCTCTTCTTACGTTTATTAAAATGATTATGCATCCGATGAGTGATACTGTCTGTAACCATGTATGTACACGCGTTGTACTCACATTTACGTGTGGGGACACAAGCTCATTACTAGTATAGAATCAGCACTGCCTGGGTATATATATTAATAACGAGGGGCTCATTAAGAGCATTAAAACTGTTCAGTCCTGCTCCACGTAATGTAGATTTATAATGGTGCACTTTAAAAGTGAATCATTAAGCACCTTGCTATCGCGCGGTTTTCCATAAACGAAAATCCAATTATTGCACAACAGATATATTTTCTTGACCGTTCACACTGTTTGTCCTCGTAGATATACTTATTTTGTATTTATAGTCACTTTTACGGTTTATAGTGGCCCCACTTGGGCACACGTGTTTTGTCTACGATAGTGAAATGTTTCCCCTCAACCATCAGTACGATCCTTTCCTATCACATGTTATTACCAAGTGAGACATTACTAAAAGACATGTTATTTGCTTTAAAAGACCTTAAATGCATTGGCCACTAATACTTAAGTTTGGCTTTTTCATGAAATTAGAATTAGCGATAGCTGAAGTTCAAATACCATTGGCATACATTTCGTTAACCGCTTTCTACAATTATTTGAGAAAGAAATTTAGTGCATATTAAGAATAACGGCAAAATAATGGCAAAGTGCAGCGAATTTCTGTATTTATACAGAAGCGATTATATTTTCTGTGTTCTGTATATGTATTACTAATTGAGGAACCTGGCTTTGCCCAGTTAGTTATTTCGTCCAAGCTTCTGTTAGTCCTTCTCACTCCTCTCTCTGTCCATCCCCTCCTTCCCCCTCGCACTGGCCCTGTCCTCCTCACCCCTTTATCTACCACCTCCTCCCCCTCTCTCTACCCATTCCCTCTCTCTTTATCCCCTCTCCTCCCTCCACTCTCTATCCACACCTCTACCTCTGTTCATCACTTCTACCCCTCCCTCTCTTTGCCCATCACCTCTACCCCTCCCTCTCCTTGCCAGTCTCTACCACCCCCTCTCTCTGTCCTCCCCCTCCACCACCCACTCTCTGTATGTCTCCTCCTACCCCTCTCTATTTCCTCCTTCCCCACCCCCTCTCTCTCTGTCAATCTGCTTCTCCCCACTGTCTGTCTGCTCCTTCCCACTTCATCCTCCCCCTCTGTCCATCTCTTCCTCTTTCCTTTCTCTGTCCATCTTCTCCCCTCCCCTCAATCTGTCAATTTCCTCCTCATATATTTCTGTCCATTTCCTCCTTCTCCATCTGTGCCTATCTCCTTGTTCCCACTCGCTGTCTGTCCATCTCCTCGTCCTCCCTTCTCTCTACACGTTATCGCACTCAGCCCAATAGGAGGCTGGCAGTTCTTACCCCCCCCCCCAGTATTTTTTTCCGGATTGTAATTAAAAAGTACACCACATTTGACTGAAATAGTTCCAGGGGTTTAGAATGAACTTTTTACACATGGTCGCATACGCACATGTCAAATATGTTTCACACATATCAAACACATTTCACGCTTATTTCTACACATATTTCACCAAACGAATTTCGCCAAGCAGTTTCATTATCACACAGCTTAACGTTTACGACGTCATATCTCCTGAACTCCGTGCTGCACAATGATATAATTTTGCAAGTACATACAATGGTATATGTGCCTACTGCCTGAGAAATGGGTTGTGAACAGAATTAGTAATAAAAAAAGTAATAAATTAAAACGTCATGCGAGCTTCGGCAGTTTCCCACGCATCTCATTCTGTTCGACTTCATATATCCTGAACTATTTTTGTAGGTAGGTACATTCAGCGGGAAATGTGATACTGTCTGCGAAAAGTGTTGCAAACAGAGTTAGTAGCAAAGAATTAACGAATTTAAACGTCTTAAATAATGCGGTAGTTTTTCCCACAGTCAGTGCTTCTGACGTCGTATCCAGTGAACTAAGTGTCGTAAAATGGTGTAATGATTCTGGTACATTCACTGGTCTACACTGGTTTTTGACCCCCACTCCTTTGATAAGTGGATGGTACTTACCCCACAGTGACTCTTTCCCGACAGTAAATGATATGTGTACCGAGTTTGGCTGAAATCGGTACAGTGACTTAGGAGGACATGTGGAACATACACACATCAAAAAAAGATTTGCGTCACCTCAGTTCCGAGAGTTCCGGAACCTGTACAGAAAATTGGAATAGAGATCAACATAAACATCATTTCCGACCTTTTTGTTGCTCATGAAAACCACACATTGCATGTTGTACGACCATTCAGCAACACTTTCAGAGTGGTAGTCCACATTGCTGTACACACTAGTACCTCTGATACCCAGTAGCACGTCCTCTTGCTTTGTTACATGCCTGTATTCGTCGTAACATACTATCCACAAGTTCATCAAGGCACAGTTGGTCCTGATTGTCCCACTCTTCAACGGCGATTCGGCGTACATCCCACAGAGTGGTTGGTGGGTCACGTCGTCCACAAACATTCAATCTATTCCAGGCATGTTCGGTAGGGTTCATGTTTGTTGAACATGCTGGCTACGCTAGTCGAGCGATGTCGTTATCCTGAAGGAAGTCATTCACAAGATGTGCACGATGGGGGCGCGAATTGTCGTCCATGAAGGCAAATGCCTCGCCAATATGCTGCCGATTGGTTGCACTATCGGTCGGAGGATGGCATTCACGTATCGCACAGCCGTTACGGCGCCTTCCATGACCACCAGCGGCGTACGTCGGCCCCACATAATGCCACCCCAAAACATCAGGGAACCTCCACCTTGCTGCACTCGCTGGACAGTGTGTCTCAGGCGTTCAGCCTGACCGGGTTGCCTCCAAACACGTCTTCGACGATTGTCTGGTTGAAGGCATATGCGACACTCATCGGTAAAGAGAACGTGATGCCAACCAATCCTGAGCGGACCATTCGGCATATTGTTGGGCCCATCTGTACCGCGCTGCATCGTTTCGTGGTTGCAAAGATGGACCTTGCCACGGACATCGGGAGTGTAGTTGCGCCTCATGAAGCCTGTTGGGCACAATTTGAGTCGTAACACGACGTCCTGTGGCTGGACGAAAAGTATTATTCAACATGGTGGCGTTGATGTCAGGATTCCTACTGCAATAGTAGCCCTTGGGCGGCCTGAGCGAGGTATGTCATCGACAGTTCCTGCCTCTCTGTATCTCCTTCATGTCCGAACAACATCGCTTTGGTTCACTCCGAGACGCCTAGACACTTCCCTTGCTGAGAGCTCTTCCTGGCACAAAGTAACAATGCAGACGCGATCGAATCGCGGTATTCACCGTAAGGCATGGTTGAACTACAGACAACACGAGCCGTGTACCGACTTCGTCGTGGAATGACTGGAACTGATCGGCTGTCGGACTCCCTCCGTCTAATAGGCGCTGCTCATGCTTGGTTGTTTACATCTTTGGGCGGATTTAGTGACATCTCGGAAGAGTCAAAGGGACTGTGTCTGTGACACAATATCCACAGTCAACGTCTGTATTCGGGAGTTCTGTGAACCGGGGTGAGGCAAAACTTTTTTTGATGTGTGTACATACGTAAGTACATCAATTTTTATAATTTGTGTGGATGTAACCCTGGCTATCGCAGTTTTACATTTGATAGTGCCTGCTGCTATCTGCAAAATTTGATTGAACTTTATTGCTAAAATCGTGGGTATTTAACTTCATAAAACATAACGTAGAACGCCAGTTAAGATAACACGAAATAACTTCCATGGTATTAAAGGGAGTTGTAGATGGTGAAAATTATAGAGGAAAACAGCCAATAATTGAGGACGTAGGTTGCAAGTGCTACTCTGAGATGAAGAGGTTGACTCAAGAGAGTAATTCGGAATCCGTGGCGGGCCGCATCAAACCAGTCAGAAGACTGAGACTAATATACATAAATCGGGGCATTTTTCTTTGATTTTTCACGTGTGCATTTAACGTTACCGCCCTAGACACAAGTCAGTAACTTTTGCTAACATCATATGCAATCAAACAGATAACTGTTCATAGCTTTTACTCAAGCATGAGCTGGCAACCATAAATTATCATTCAGTAACCAAATGTCTCACTCAGTCTGAATTACGTAAATAGTTAAAATGTTGACTATCTACAGTAAATTAAATGACTTGAGTACAAAGTTTGTTTCCGATCATTGTTGTGTAGTACACTTAATTGTTCGATAACAATCAATGATAATCTTGTTGGCACTCTTTTGGCCAAAGTATACTTTGGAATCTATGCATTTTCTGTGAAGTACAGAACATTGGGTTACATGTGTTGTTTGTTCACGTTAGGGTGCTGCTGGACTTTAATTTGTCCTTATCACTAGGCACTAGGCACGAATCGTGCTACAATGGTTTGAGGTGCATGTTAGTGAATTCAGCTTAATGTCGTTGTCACCAAATTCGCCTTATCTGAACCCGACAGAACACATTTGCGGTAGAACACATTTGGGACGCTATGGAGCACCCACTCCACAAACCATCGTCAGCAATTTACGGGAACTGCGTTGCCTGTGCGTGGACCTCTGGCGCCACATACCTCCAGAAACATACTAGGACTCGTTGAATCCATGTCACGCATAATCACTGTTGTACTACGTTCCAGATGAAAATGCAAATTGCCAACAGCGAACCGTTGTCGTGGCGCAGGTTCATCTGCGCAGGAATGGAGAGCAGTGTTTCAGTGAAACACGGGCGACAAACAATTGGAGCAAGAACAGAACAAAAGCTTTTGAAATGCAAAGCTACAAAAGAATGCTCAATGAGCAGGTTGTGACTTGAAATGGTGAGAAAAGAAATTTGTAGGACAATTTGAGTAACGGAAGAGATCTATTGACTGGGCACATCCTGAGACATAGGAGTAAAATCTGATGATGAAGGGGTGTTTGGCTGGTAAAATTGTAGAGGGTGACTAAAGGCTTGAATAAAGTAAGCAGGTTGAAATGAATGTAGGTTACTGTAGTTATACAGAGATAAAGAGGCTTCCACGAGATAGACTAGCTTATAGAGGTGTATTAAACTAGTTTTTGGACTGAAGATCTCAGGAGCAACATCTTTTGTAGTTTCCTTTCACCGGTTACATTTTCCTTTATTTCAGTTGCTCATAACGGGGCGGACTGGAAGCAGAAAGAAACCACACTGACGGCAAATACTGATGATTTTTAAAATTTGACAGTTAAAACATAGTCGCTCATGATAATGTGAATGATGCAGGTGATAATTGAAAACGATAATGATCGTGATGAAGGCGGAATTATCATGTCTACGGAGCCATCTAGAACCACAGGTAGCGACTAAAAGCAAGGAAGGGAGAGGGATAAAATGGAAGGGTGGTATTAGGTGGAGCGTTGTGAGTAGGACTCGAAAGAGGGCTGTATCTCGGGATGGTTTTTGTCATTTGGGAGTGAGAGTTGGTTGAAATTCCGGCTGGGGAGGATGGATGAGGCATATAGATGCATGGAAGGTGGTATGTGGATGTAATGGCGCAACAGGGCATCTGGATTGGTGATTAGTAGGAGGAATGGGTTTTGCGATTAATCTATTAAATTGGAGGTGTTCTAGGTACAGAAGAAGGTGTGGGAAGTATATGAGTTGGCATAAGACGCCAGTTGGAGAAGGTGGATTGATGTGGAAGGCAGGGCGGAGTGCATATCTTTCCAGGATTTCAAGGGATTTGTAGACCTTAGGAGGGGCAGATTTCCAAGCAACATTAGCATAGGACGGATAACGGACTTACAGGTGAAGATAAGATGGTGGAAGGATGTAAACCCCAGGTGCAGCCTGTTAGTAGTTTTAGTAGGTTTTGGGTTTTGTGTTGGATGGTAAGAAGACGCGCATTCCTTATTAGTTTTCAGAAGTCCTGTACACTTTACTGTGTTACTGAGAGGGTACTGATGATTGTTGATGGCGAGATAGTGCTCGTTAGTGGTTTGTCTTTTCTGCGAATTTACTTGAGGTTTCCACGTATTACACCACTCGACCAAAAGAGTCAATTTGTGTTGGAGGAGAGCAAAGGAGAGTTGGAGGGTGTGGTGGATAGCTCGGCAGGCGGTTTGTCAGCGTACTGTAAGAGGTAGGTTGGGAGTGGTGGTTTGCGAATGTCTGTAGTGTACAGAATATAAGGAGGGATGAAAGATCAGAGCCTTGAGGCACACCTGCAGTGGGATGCAACATGCAGGAACAGGTGCGGTTGATTCTGACAAATTTAGGACGATGGAGAAGGAAGGATGCTACAAGGTGGACATAGACAGCTGGGAGTGCGGGGTTTGTAGCCTGAAGAGCAGTCTAGAGTACCATACACACTCGAATTCTTTTTGGATGTCAAGGGAGACAAATATGGTGGATTTTCGTTTACTTAGTTCATCGGAGATAAAGTGGCTAAGGTCAATTGGGACAAAAAAAAAAAAAAAGGTTCAAATGGCTCTGAGCACTATGGGACTTAACATCTGAGGTCATCAGTCCCCTAAAACTTAGAATACTTAAACCTAACTAACCTAAGGATATTACACACATCCATGCCCGAGGCAGGATTCGAACCTGCGACCGTAGCGATCGCGCGGTTCCAGACTGAAGCGCCTAGAACCGCTCGGCCACAGCGGCCGGCAATTGGGACGAAAGCTACCTTATGTGTTGGGGTTAGGTAGGTGGGTTGCAAGGTGGTCATGGATATGATGGGTAAGAGCGGCTTCAAGGATTTTGCAGAAAACTGACGAGGTACTGACAGGTCGTTAGAATGAGAGCTAAGAGGGTGATTTATCAAATTTGAGGAAGAGGAGGACTTTAGATGGGTTGTCACTGCTTTGGGTAAAATTCTATTTAGAGGATGGCATTGTAAAGGATGACAAGGGTTTCGGGATAGACTGTGGGATATGTTTGAGATGGAACTGTCACTGAAAGTTTTTTTTCTTCTTTTTCTGTGGTAGTTTACTAATATACAGCGTCACAGTTTCAGATCCGGTCCAACTGGCTCGGTGGACAAGTGAGAGGAGACTCAAAGCAACAGCTGAATAACAGCCGAGTATAGCACGTTGAAGGTGTGGCGGTGGAACTGTAAGTTCCATGCCACCCTCCGAAAGTACAGAGGAGGGGTGCAGTAATGCGCCAACTCTATGGTAAAAAAAAAAAAAAAAAAAAAAAAAAAAAAAAAAAAAAAAAAAAAAAAAAAAAAAAAAAAAGATGTGACTGAACGAGAACAGGCCACTGCTAGTGACTGTACGAAAACAGACAGAAAAACGTGGTCCTATTGGGCCTATCGTCAGTCATAGAACGATTCCGAGTCCTCCAGGATTGTGAGAGGAACGAGATGTCGGTGCCAGCGTCGTGGAACTGTGGTGCCGATGGTTTGGAGTCCTGCGACCGTGTCACGGAGGCCGTCCACTTTACTACACAGTTGGCGAGCCTTACGGCGAATAGTCGTCTTGAGAAGGGCCGTATTTGTCTCCTCATGCAGCGTGACTGTCCTGGTGAACGGAGGAGCGTGAAGACTCCACCTGAGAACTTTATTCTGTAGTCGCTGGAGCGTCAGCATCCGGGTCTTACTAATCGTGGCCCACGCATAGGAACCATACGTTAGTGAGGGTAGGACAACGGAGTGATACAGCCGAAGCTTGGTATCTAAATTCAGCCCTCGACTGGAGAAGAGCGTGTACAAGGCCTTTGTCAACTTGAACCCTTTATGGGTGATGTATGCTGCGTGGCGGTGGAAGAAAGGTTTCTTATCCAACAGACCCCGAGATACTTGGTAGCTTGGGCCCACGGGACCCGGACGCCCCCGATTGAGATAATGTTTCGGAGTATAGGGCGCCGTTTAGTGAAATACACAGCCATGGTTTTGGCGGCATTAAGGGCCGTTTTATTGGAGCGACACCAGGGGACTGTTGCGTCCACTTGCCTTTGGAGGCGAGTAATGAGTTTATCAGGATTACGGCCGGTCGTATAAAGCGCCGTGTCATCGGCGTATTGCGCCAAATTGCAGTGTTAATGGTTAATGGTTCTGAGCACGATGGGACTTAACTTCTAAGGTCATCAGTCCCCTAGAACTTAGAACTACTTAAACCTAACTAACCTAAGGACATCACACACATCCATGCCCGAGGCAGGATTCGAACCTGCGACCGTAGCGGTCACGCGGTTCCAGACTGAAGTGCTCAGAACCGCACGGCCACATCGGCCGGCAATGGCAGTGTCACTGACCTTTTGAATGTGTGGGTTTTATTGGCAGCACTGCGGAATTTTAAAGTCCTCTTGCATCTCCGGCTATGGAGGAGTAGTAAGGTTGCGAATTTTCCTTCCACATACAGTTTTTGTTTTGATTTTGCAATTTCAGGCTGCATCGGACAACAAAAAGCGGGCAAGGTGTAAGCAAGGGGCCGGTGAATAGCGGCTAATTCGGCGAGCGGGGGCTGGCGTGACCTCTGGCGGGTGATGCGCCATCGATCTGCGGCCGCCGCCGCCGCCGCGCGCTCGGAACGCCCAGCCCTCGCCGGCTCCGCTTCAAAACACTGCCGCCGAAAACAACAACAGCGTCACAGGGGCCCCGCTGGAGCGGGGAAAGGATGTGTCTCGCTCACATGGCTGAGTGGCGATGCACTCAAATGCGGCAAGCTGACACCGAACCGTGTGACATTATCGCGGTCATCACTGTGAGTTTCTGGTATGGCATGCTGTTGGTTGACTTACACAAATGTTGAAGCCGGGCTCTACTGCAGTTGCCTTTTCTTTTACATCTCTAGATAAAATGTTCATTATCGAATTTACAAACGTGTTTGCACTACCTGCTTCAGTATTCTTACAGCTCGTTCAAATCGAGTTCTACATTTACTCCAGACACCTAAAATTCTTTTAAAAACCCTTCCATAAACGACTAGACTTTTATTTCTTGCTCCTTAACTCTCCCATCGTAGCCAATTTTTCTAATTTATAAAAGACATTGAAATGATAGTATACCATTATATATTGGCCGTGAGACCCCGTCTGCGCCGGCCGGAGTGGCCGTGCGGTTCTAGGCGCTACAGTCTGGAGCCGAGCGACCGCTACGGTCGCAGGTTCGAATCCTGCCTCGGGCATGGATGTGTGTGCTGTCCTTAGGTTAGTTAGGTTTAATTAGTTCTAAGTTCTAGGCAACTGATGACCTCAGAAGTTAAGTCGCATAGTGCTCAGAGCCCATAGACCCCATCTGCAGTCGTTGGCCGCCTGGTGAAAGTCTTTTTTCTTGGTTCCTACTTCGCCGACGACTGTAGATGAAAATGAGGTGCAATGATAAGGACAGCACAATCGCCAGGTTCCCGAGAAAAGAAAATCAACCAAGCTGGTTAGTGAATCTGGAGCTAAACCACTAGAGAGTGGGCTGCGGACTTAAAAACCACTGATATCAGGTATATTTCTCGTTCAGCTTTGCTAAACAGTGACCATCTATTGCGTTCGATATAATCTACTGAAACTATTTCAACTTCTTCCTCACATTTTTCTTTGTATCTCAGCATCCACTATATCTTAGTAATAATATAAAATTCAATATTAACGCTTGCGATAGTTTTGTCCCTTCTGAATTATTTTCTTTACAGTTTCCATGTCCAGCTTTGTTGCTTGATTTAATCATGTACCTCTCTAGACATGACCATTAGGGTATAAATGACGCATAACCATTACGGTACAAACGACGATAACCATTACCTCCTGGAAAGAGCTGTGCGTAAATTCACTAGTATAATTTTCCAATTGAGAGGTTATTTTTACCGCTCGTCCGAGTACACGAGGGGCGTTTAGTAAGTAATGCAACACCATTATATTCTCGGCCAACAGTGACGAATTTGTTGTGGGACATCATGGAACAGTTCCGCTTCAGCCACTATAGTATCATGCAGTTCCGATAGATGGCGCCACTATATGTACCCTCCACCAGGGAGTGTCTAACGAATACCCGTGGTCTATGGTTTTCCGGCACGGTAGCTCAGCGCGATGGGTTAGAGGGCTGGCTGCCCGCTGTAATAAAAAAACTGAGCAACGAACGATGAACTTGAACACGTATAATGTGACGTCGGCACAGATCATGCGCCAAAATCAATAACGAAGAAAATAAAAAGAATAAAAGAAGTGCAGTGAGTAGCGGTACACATTAGTGAAGAAAAGTTTGCTGTGTTGGTAATTCGCGTGCCAACACATCCACACCCATCATTTTTTTTTTTTAAAAAGAAGGGGGTGTGTGTGGCGTCTCTGACTAACATTCAAAACGTTTCGGTCCCGAATTCGAGCCCCGGCAACGCTTAAATTTTCGGCATAAAAAGTCACCCTCATTCTGCCAACGGCCTAGTAAAGGAGGCGGAGGAACGGACAGAGGTCCTGGGCAGTTTCTTGACCTCGGGATGGGAAACCAGTCCTAAAGGGGGAAGAATCAGCAATGATCAACGGCGTGAGGATGCAGAGGGCAACCGAAACCAGTTCATTGAAGACACATAATATGCATCCATAGGACATGTAAACTATTATGAAAAAGTGTGATTATGATCTCTCCATTGGCAAAAGATCAGGAATAGTCCCCCGTCCAGATCTCCGGTAAGGCAGAGCCAAGAAGGAGGTGACCATGAGAAAAAGATTCAATAACCAAGGAAAGAAAAATGTTCTACGAGTCGAAGCGTGGAATGTCAGAAGCTTGAATGTGGCAGGGAAGCTAGAAAATCTGACAAGGGAAATGCAAAGGCTCAATCTAGACATAGTAGGGGTCAGTGAAGTGAAATAGATAGAAGACAAGGATTTCTGGTCAGATGAATATAGGGTAACATCAACAGCAGCAGAAAGCAGTATAATGGGAGTAGGTTTCGTTGTGAGTAGGAAAGTAGGTAGGGAGTGATTTAATGTGAAAATTTCAGTGGTAGGCTAGTTCTTGTCAGAATGTACAGGAAACCAGCATCGACAACGGTAGTTCAGGTATCCTTGCCGACGTGCCAAGCTGAAGATGAATAGATAGAGGAAGTATATGAAAGTATATGAGGACATTGAAGGGGTAATACAGTACGTAAGAGGAAATGAAAATCTAATAGTCGTGGGGGACAGAAATACAGTTGTAGGGGAAGGAGTATAAGAGAAGGTTACAAGAGAATAAGGGGTTGGGACAAGGAATAAGAGAGGAGAAAGACTAATTGAGTTCTGTAATAAATTTCAGCTAGTAATAGCGAATACTCTGTTATCAAAACAGGAGGAGGTATATTTGGAAAAGGCCGGATGATAATGGAAGTTTTCTGTTGTGTTACATCATGGTCAGACAGAGATTCCGAAATCAGATACTGGATTGTAAGTCATACCCACTGGCAGATTGTGAGTTAAAGAGCATTTCGCTCTCATTTAAATATATGACCGAAAGAGTCGGCCTTCAGGAATTGTGAAACGAACCCTGTCGTTCAGGACCGGATGCCACATAGGGCGCAGATTCACCACGAGATGGGGAAACTCACAGGCGTCTATTGTGTATTGAGGCCTAAGCGCTGTAGTGTGCGAGTGAGACAGACGACAATCCACGTCATAGGGAAACCCAGTAGAAGGTTTTGTGGCCAAGGAGACGTAGCAGTGTTAAATGTGGTGGACCTAAGATCGGCCATAAAGGGAAACATTTATGAAAATTATTTAATTCTGTAGTAGCGCAGTGAATCAAGCCACATTAATTTTAATCTGACATCCTCCATACATTTTCATGGTGATCCTAATAAAACTTGAATATTGACGATATCTATAATAGTTTAGGATTTACTGTTAAAGTGATATTAACAAGTTTTGTAACAAAGATCTGAATGCTAAAATCTGAACGCTTTGGTCGATCTTAACGATCGACATTTCATATAGAAGCGCATCATTAAAATGACAAACGTTGTAAATATCAACTCCATAACTTTATATTTGTTAGTATTTTCAGTTAAGCATCAGGTCATCGTTTCCTCCATACAACACATTGAACGATGGCAGCATGACACCTTATTGAATCTTTAGGTAATAGAATATTTGTTGTAAAGTTTAGTGCATAATATTTACTTTTGTTCTTTATTTATTTATCAGAAATCACATTGGTACAAGGCCACTGGCCGTGGCATTCAAAGCTAAGAAGGAAGCTAAGAAGGAATAGTTCCAGTATAGCACTAGTGGCTGCCGCATCGCGGTTCGCGAAGTGGGGCAGAGGTAGTTCCAATGGCTTTGAGCACTATGGTCATCAGTCCCCTAGAACTTAGAACTACTTAAACCTAACTAACCTAAGGACATCACACACATCCATGCACGAGGCAGGATTCGAACCTGCGACCGTAGCAGTCGCGCGGTTCCGGACTGCGCGCCTAGAACCGCTAGACCACCGCGGCCGGCTCGGTAGTTCCAGACAAGTTTTATAGTCTGACGATGATTTTTGGATTTGTAGATTTGGCTTGACGATGTCCACTATGGACAAACGGCAGTTACTGTTATTCTGACGAAGGTTGGGTTATCCCGCAGCGTCCCCCGCGTGCCAAACAGTCTCGCTCAATTGACTGGGGCAGTTCCCTTACTGAAGCCGTCCAGCTGTAGGGCAGCCACTTTCTCATAGAGCCGCCGCGTATTGTTGTAACTCCTTAAGGGGGACGATATCTGCTTCATCTACATCTACATCTACATTTGACTCCGCAAGCCACCCAACGGTGTGTCATTACCTCCCTTTCCTGTTCCAGTCGCGTATGGTTCGCGGGAAGAACGACTGTCTGAAAGCCTCTGTGCGCGCTCTAATCTCTCTAATTTTACATTCGTGATCTCCTCGGGAGGTATAAATAGGGGGAAGCAATATATTCGATACCTCATCCAGAAACGCACCCTCTCGAAACCTGGCGAGCAAGCTACACCGCGATGCAGAGCGCCTCTCTTGCAGAGTCTGCCACTTGAGTTTGTTAAACATCTCCGTAACGCTATCACGGTTACCAAATAATCCTGTGACGAAACGCGCCGCTCTTCTTTGGATCTTCTCTATCTCCTCCGTCAACCCGATCTGGTACGGATCCCACACTGATGAGCAATACTCAAGTATAGGTCGAACGAGTATTTTGTAAGCCACCTCCTTTGTTGATGGACTACATTTTCTAAGGATTCTCCCAATGAATCTCAACCTGGTACCCGCCTTACCAACAATTAATTTTATATGATCATTCCACTTCAAATCGTTCCGCACGCATACTCCCAGATATTTTACAGAAGTAACTGCTACCAGTGTTTGTTCCGCTATCATATAATCATACAATAAAGGATCCTTCTTTCTATGTATTCGCAATACATTACATTTGTCTATGTTAAGGGTCAGTTGCCACTCCCTGCACCAAGTGCCTATCCGCTGCAGATCTTCCTGCATTTCGCTACAATTTTCTAATGCTGCAACTTCTCTGTATACTACAGCATCATCCGCGAAAAGCCGCATGGAACTTCCGACACTATCTACTAGGTCATTTATATATATTGTGAAAAGCAATGGTCCCATAACACTCCCCTGTGGCACGCCAGAGGTTACTTTAACGTCTGTAGACGTCTCTCCGTTGATAACAACATGCTGTGTTCTGTTTGCTAAAAAATTCTTCAATCCAGCCACACAGTTGGTCTGATATTCCGTAGGCTCTTACTTTGTTTATCAGGCGACAGTGCGGAACTGTATCAAACGCCTTCCTCATGGAGAGTCATAATCCTCGTGAGTGGCGGGGCGTGCAGGCTCCACCTGATAACCTAGTTCTGCAGGCGCTGAACGTCCTCATAATGGTGACTCTAGTCGTGGCCCATGCAGTGGAGCCATACGTGAGGGCAGGCTGGATAACTGCTCAGTAGATACGGAGCTTGGTAGGCAGGTTAAGTTCCCTACTATGGAAGAGGGAGCACATGGCCCTGGTCAGCTTTTGCCCCTTGTTGGCGACATACTTGTATGAGAGTGGAACAGCAGCTTGCACTCCATCCAGACCCTGAGATGGGTGGTCGTCGGAGACCAGGGCACCTGCATGCCTGCAATCGAAATATTGCGGCGGAGAACTGGGGGCCATTTCGTGAAATAGACTGCCATAGTTTTGGCGGCATTAAGAGCGATTTTGTTTGTCCGGCACCAGGTGACGGTGGCGTGCACCTGTCGTTGGAGGCGGGCGATGACAGCGTCAGTAATACGTATAAAGTGCTGTGTCATCAGCTTATTGTGCCAGGTGGCACTCGGGGATGACTGGCATATCATTCATGTAGATGTTCAAAAGAATGGGAGACAGCACTGATCCCTGTGGTGTGCCTGCTGTCAATGGGCGAATGCCAGAACGCATTTCCTGGTGAGCCACGAGGAAAGTCCTACAGCAGAGGAAGTAATCCACAACCTTCACATAAATATCCAGTATAGGGGTCTATGTCAGCATCTTGCGCATGAGGTTGTCAATCCAGATCTTATCATAGGCAAGTCCTGAGAAACGGCAGCTGTCGACTTGGTGGCGTTGAAGCCCTTGCTGAGGTGTTCAGTGATTTGGAGGACCTGAAGTTCAGCAGAGAGGTGCGAAGTAAAGCCGAACTGTTCAGGTCGGATCGTCCCAGCCATCGCCTGAGGTTGGGAAAGTCGGTGGAGGATCACCAATTCAAGGACCTTCGCCATGGTTTTTAAGAGGCTGATGGGCCTGTTGTTGGTGGGGACTGTAAGGTCCTTGAACCGCTTGGGGATAGCAATGAGCTTGGCTTGCTTCCACTGAGAGGGGAAAAGGCCAGACGTGAGACAACCATTTAAGATCTTGGTGAATAAGAGAAGAGGCGTGCGCAGTAGGTGGAAAAGATGTTCATTTAAAATTCCTTCCAATCCAGGGGCTGACTGGCCATGTTTCCATCATATGATCCGCTGGACTTCTGCTATGGACGACAAGTGGTGGGCGGGGGGGGGGGGGGGGGGCAGACTGAGGTGGACGGGTGCGGAAGGTGGCAACAGCCAACAAGACATTGTGTTCATCCTGTAGTTTGTCTGGCGAAAGGTCTTGGACAAGGAGGTGGTTTTGGGCCTTGAACTCCGCCAGCGTTTCCACAACAGGCCCACTATTGTGCGAATAGGATGGACAGTCGTTGGCATAGAATGTCACAGGGTGCAAATGACAGCCCAGTAGGACTTATGGTGTAGGAGTAAAGTGGACATGCGATCCTCCCATTGTTCGGACCTCCAGTCGGCGAGCCGGCGGTAGAATCCGCGCTGGAGGCGCCTCATTTGGCGTTTATTCCAAGAATCGCGGAACTGCTTGCCCCGCCGGCGGTAGCGGTTTTTGTGCTCTTTAAGTACCCGTAACAGGGGAGGCAAATCGTCAAAGGGGGTTAAAGCCCGAGGGACAGTGGAGGTGGAGAGCTTCACTGCTTTCTGGATTTTTGCAGTAAGGTAATCCACAGCATGGACGATATTGGCCGGTGTTATCATGACGAGGTCATGACTAGTGCTGTTATTAAGTATCCTGGCGAACTTGCCCCAATCGGTGTGGGTCACAGTGGAACGAACATCCAATGAAAGAGCTGGATTGGTGAGGTGCAGACTGGGTCATGGTCAGAGGCCAGTTCATGGAGAACTTCCAGGGAAAACTGAGCGGCAATGTTTTTGAATATGGCCACATCCAGAACGTCTGGCTGGCAGTTGAAATGGATTGAGATATTGGTAGGTCCGTGGGGGCCATTGACTGACAGTGCTAAAGCGTCCTCCAGGTCAAGGAGGAGGCGGCCTTTAGGGTTAGAGACCCAAGAGTGCCAAGCCAGGTGCTTGGCATTGAGATCCACCTCAATGATCAGCCTGTTGAAGGATGTCATTGTGCGAAGGTCCACTTCGAGCAGTGGCTTGTTTGGGCTCAAGTATGCTGCTGTGAAGGTAACAGCACCAAGGCGTGTGGAGGTGGTAACTGCTGTGGCCTCTATGTGTTCCAATTGCTGGAGAGTCTCTTGGGTATGGACAAGAGCTTTTTTGAGGAACACAGCCGTGCCCCCACCATGGTGGTTGAGGCGGTCAGAGTGGTAACACACCATGTTGCGAAGGCAGAAATTGTCTGCCGGTTTAAGGTGTGGTTCTGTTACCAGTAAAATATCCACACAATGGTTATGGAGAAAGGCGATCAGCTCTGCCTTCATCCTTTTAATGACATTTGCATTAAAAATGCAGGTGACAAGATCATGAAGGGGCTGGTGGAGTTGTGGTGGTCGACGATTTTGGAGAGCCTGTCCTCCGACTGACGGATTTTGTGGACAGTGTCACGAATAACAGTCTGGATTTGGGGTCCCATAAAAAGGAGATGACCTGGAGGGTGTCGCACATGTCCTCCCTAAAGGACGTCTCATCCGCCACCACTGGCTGAGGGTCCCAGGTGGGCTGCTTGCCCCTGTGGTGGGCAGGGGTGGTTCTGTGATAGGCAGAGTGGGGGTAAGGGCAGAAGGCTGGAATACAGCCACAGGTGGATTGGAGGAGGCTGCAGCTGGCTCCTGTAGTGGGTGAGCTGGGGAAGCCATGGTGGACAATGAGGGGGAGACCAGGCTGCAGCAGCAAAGCAGGACTTGGGAGTCTGGGCAGGGGGGCAACAGGTGCCTCAGAAACGTCCAGTGTCTGAGTGGCTGGTCCCACAGCAGCTGCTGAGGGAGGTACACGAGGTTGTCCCCACAGAACAAGAAAGTTGGTGGTGTCCCATCACGGTCGGGGAGAGCGTGAAGACTTCAATGCCTTCTGGTAAACAGGGCACCCCCTCCAGGATACCATGTGGTGGGGATCGTGACTCAAGTCCAAACACCTGGCACATGTAAGTTTCTCTGAGGTGGGAAGTGTGCAGTTCTCCACTAAATGTAGGCTGGCACACTTAACACACCACAATGGTAGGGAGCAGTAATTCCTACATGCTGGCATTTGCGACAGACGATGGGCCCATTTCGGCCCTCGTATGATTCAGTCTGGACCTTCATGTAGAGAAGGTACTGAAATTGGTAAATATGCTCTATGTCTTCCCTCCGGGAAGGGGAGACGACATGGGTAGGGCAAGGTAGCAATGCTCGGGTCTCAGGATCTCTCTTGCTATACTGGTGGACCAAAGGATCCTCAAAATGGAGCTGAAGCAGTTCCTCCTTGACCTCCCCAACTGTAAATTCTGAGGGCAAGTCCTTGATGACGATTTTGGTCCGGCGATTTCCTGATGTCTGGTGGGTAAAGTAAGGCATCGCCCTTGTTTTAACAAATTCGAGAATGGTAAGATAGTCGTCGCTACTATCGAGCAGGTATTTCACAAGATCTCTTTGGTATACAGCCCATAACTGGCCAAAGATGAGCCGCTGGAGCTCAGAGTTCAGTTTTATATAATTAGTGTCTTTATACACCACAATAGGGGGTATCTTCTCTCTTTTTAGAGGGGTGGATGGTGTCTCTTGCGAAGGAGGGTCAGCAACAGGAGCCAATCGGCATCCACAGGACCATCTAGTGCGGTGTCCCCTGGAAGGGAGGCATATGAGGTCGATTCGTGATCACCACGGCCTGCGTGGGCAGATGAGCGTCCGGAGCGATGGAAAGAGGACATTCCAACTGGGTCAGGGCACCCAGTAGACTCGCCACGGTGGCGGGGCAACGGAGGAAGAGGTACAGCCAGGTGGTGGTCAGACACGGCCGAGGTGACCGCCGCCTCATTATGGGAAAGATCGATAACTAAGTGATCAGAGGAGTTGTCGGGAGACGACGACACTGAAGAACGGTCCCTGACATAGGACGGTGGACAGTCGTCACCGGGGTCGGTTTCAGTGCCAGTGGTATCCACTGGCGATTTGTGGCAGTTGGCGCGATTCAAACGATCCTTCGCCCACTGCGAGGTGAGCAGAACATCAGGCGCGATCGGAAGCCGGGTTGAGCTGCGTCTCCGACGCGATACACCGAAAGGGGCGGTGGTAGACGTATCAGAGGGCCACGGAGGTTGCTCCTCGCACTCCTCCATGGTGGACATGAGTCCGCCTGTAGTAGCAAGGGACCCAACACGAAAGGACTATGCACACCAAAAATTACGAAATATCAACGCCAAAAAGGCAGATCGGCAACACTGATATACGGTGAGATCTACAAGGATACGACATGGTAACACATTCATACAACGAAACACTTACATGGATCCGACCTGTAGCACAAGTAAAACCTTTTTTTTTGTCGCAGGTTACTAATACACAGCGTCACTGGTTCAGATCCAGTCCAACTGTCTCGGTGGACAAGTACGAGGAGACGCAATGCAACGGCTGAATGACAGCGAAGCAAAGCACTTTGAAGGTGTGGCTGTGGAACTTTAAGTCCTGTGTCACCTTCCGACGGTGGAAGAACAGAGGAGGGGTGCAGTAATGCGCTAACTCTATGTTCAAGGAGAAAAGTGGCTAGACGTGAACAGGCCACTGCTAGTGACTGTACGAAATGGGCAGAAAAACGTGGTCTTATTGGGCCTATCGTCAGTCATAGTCCAAATCAGACTCCTCCAGGATGGTGAGCGGAACAGTGTGTCGGTGCCACTGTCACGGCACTGTAGTGCCAATGGCTTGGAGTCCAGCAATTGTCTCATGGAGGACGTACACTTTTCTGTACAGTTGGCGAGCCTTACGGCGAATGGTCGTCTTGAGAAGGGCTGTATTTATCTCCTCACGTGGAGCGACAGTTCTGGCGAGCGGAGGGGGGTGGAGACTCCACCTGAGAACTTTATTTTGTGTGCGCTGGAGCGGCAGCATCCAGGACTTACTAATTGTAGCCCACGCAGAGGAATCATACGTTGGTGGGGTTAGGACAACGGAGTGATACAACTGCAGCTTGGTAACTAAATTCAGCCCTCGACTGGAGAAGAGCGGGTACAAGGCCTTAGTCAACTTTAACCCTTTATGGGTGACGTATTCAGCGTAGTGGTGGAAGAAAAGTTTCTTATCCAACCAGGTCTTGAGACACTTGGTAGCTTGGGCCCACGGGACCCAGGTACCCCTGACTGAGATGTTGTTTCGGTGTATAGGGCACCATTTAGTGAAATACACAGCCATGGTTTTGGCGACATGGAGGACCATTTTATTGGAGCGACACCAGGTGACTGTTGCGTCCACTTGCCTTTGGAGGCGAACAATGAGTTGGTCAGGATTGCGGCCAGTTGTATAAAGCACCGTGTCATCGCCGTATTGCGCCAAATGCCAGCGATGGATGATGGGCATTTCATTGACATAGACATTAAAAAGAAGAGGGGACAGCACAGAGCCCCGAGGAGTACCCATCGACATGTGGCGTATACTGGAGTGCCTTACCTGCTGAGCAATGAGGAAGGTCCTCTGGTGAAGGAAATCATCCACGATCTTAATATAGATGTCAGGGATGGGCGTTCGAGTCAGCATCTTATACACCAGGTTGTTGTTGTTGTTGTATTCTTCAGCCCTGAGACTGGTTTGATGCAGCTCTCCATGCTACTCTATCCTGTGCAAGCTTCATCATCACCCAGTACCTACTGCAACCTACAACCTTCTGAATCTGTTTAGTGTATTCATCTCTTGGTCTCCCTCTACGATTTTTACCCTCCACGCTGCCCACCAATACTAAATTGGTGATCCCTTGATGCCTCAGAACATGTCCTACCAACCGATCCCTTCTTCTAGTTAAGTTGTGCCACAAACTTCTCTTCTCCCCAATCCTATTCAATACCTCCTCATTAGTTATATGATCTACCCATCTAATCTTCAACATTCTTCTGTAGCACCACATTTCGAAAGCTTCTATTCTCTTCTTGTCCAAACTAGTTATCCTCCATGTATCACTTCCATACATGGCTACGCTCCATACTAATACTTTCAGAAACGACTTCCTGACACTTAAATCTATACTCGATTTTAACAAATTTCTCTTCTTCAGAAACGCTTTCCTTGCCATTGCCAGTCTACATTTTATATCCTCTCTACTTCGACCATCATCAGTTATTTTGCTCCCCAAATAGCAAAACTCCTTTACTACTTTAAGTGTCTCATTTCCTAATCTAATTCCCTCAGTATCACCCGACTTAATTCGACTACATTCCATTATCCTCGTTTTGCTTTTGTTGATGTTCATCTCAAACCCTCCTTTCATAACACTGTCCATTCCGTTCAACTGCTCTTCCAAGCCCTTTGCTGTCTCTGACAGAATTACAATGTCATCGGCGAACCTCAAAGTTTTTATTTCTTCTCCATGGATTTTAATACCTACACCGAATTTTTCTTTTGTTTCCTTCACTGCTTGCTCAATATACAGATTGAATAACATCGGGGATAGGCTACAACCCTGTCTCACTCCATTCCCAACCACTGCTTCCCTTTCGTGCCCCTCGACTCTTATAACTGCCATCTGGTTTCTGTACAAATTGTAAATAGCCTTTCGCTCCCTGTATTTTACCCCTGCCACCTTCAGAATTTGAAAGAGAGTATTCTAGTCAACATTGTCAAAAGCTTTCTCTAAGTCTACAAATGCTAGAAACGTAGGTTTGCCTTTCCTTAATCTAGCTTCTAAGATAAGTCGTAGGGTCAGTATTGCCTCACGTGTTCCAATATTTCTACGGAATCCAAACTGATCTTCCCCGAGGTCGGCTTCTACCAGTTTTTCCATTCGTCTGTAGAGAATACGCGTTAATATTTTGCATCCGTGACTTATTAAACTGATTGTTCGGTAATTTTCACATCTGTCAGCACCTGCTTTATTTGAGATCATAATTATTATATTCTTCTTGAAGTCTGAGGGTAGAATTTTGTCAGGAGTGGCTCTCCCAAGGCCGTCAGTAGTTGTAATGGAATGTTGTCTACTCCCAGGGCCTTGTTTCGACTCAAGTCTTTCAGTGCTCTGTCAAATTCTTCACGCAGTATCGTATCTCCCATTTCATCTTCATCTACATCCTCTTCCATTTCCATAATATTGTCCTCGAGTACATTGCCCTTGTATAGGCCCTCTATATACTCCCTCCATCTTTCTGCTTTCCCTTCTTTGCTTAGAACTGGGTTTCCATCTGAGCTCTTGATATTCATACAAATGGTTCTCTTTTCTCCAAAGGTCTCTTTAATTTTCCTGTAGGCAGTATCTATCTTACCCCTAGTGTGATAACCCTCTACATCATTACATCTGTCCTCTAGCCATCCCTGCTAAGCCATTTTGCACTTCCTGTCGATCTCGTTTTTGAGACGTTTGTATTCCTTTTTGCCTGCTTCATTTACTGCATTTTTATATTTTCTTCTTTCATCAGTTAAATTCAGTATTTCTTCTGTTACCCAAGGATTTCTACTAGCCCTCGTCTTTTTACCTACTAGGTCCTCTGCTGCCTTCACTACTTCATTTCTCAAAGCTACCCATTCTTCTTCTACTGCATTTCGTTCCCCCATTCCTGTCAATTGTTCCGTTATGCTCTCCCTGAAACTCTGTACAACCTCTGATTCTTTCAGTTAATCCAGGTCCCATCTCCTTAAATTCCCACCTTTTTGCAGTTTTTTCAGTTTTAATCTACAGTTCATAATCAATAGATTGTGATCAGAGTCCACATCTGTCAGTGGAAATGTCTTACAATTTAAAACCTGGTTTCTAAATCTCTGTCTTACCATTATGTAATCTATCTGAAACCTGTCTGTATCTCCAGGCTTCTTCCATGTATACAGCCTTCTTTTACGATTCTTGAACCAAGTGTTAGCTATGATTAATTTGTGCTCTGTGCAAAATTCTATCAGGCGGCTTCCTCTTTCATTTCTTAGCCTCAATCCATATTTACCTACTACGTTTCCTTCTCTCCCTTTTCCTACTGACGAATTCCAGTCACCCATGACTATTAAATTTTCGTCTCGCTTCACTATCTGAATAATTTATTTTATTTCATCATACATTTCTTCTATTTCTTCGTCATCTGCAGAGCTAGTTGGCGTATAAACTTGTACTACTGTAGTAGGCGTGGGTTTCGTGTCTATCTTGGCCACAATAATGCGTTCACTATGCTGTTTGTAGTAGCTTACCCGCACTCCTATTTTTTATTCATTATTAAACCGACTCCTGCATTACCCCTATTTGATTTTGTATTTATAACCCTGTATTCACCTGACCAGAAGTCGTGTTCCTCCTGCCCCCGAACTTCACTAATTCCCGCTATATCTAATTTTAACCTATCCATTTCCCTTTTTAAATTTTCTAACCTACCTGCCCGATTAAGGGATTTGACATTCCACGCTCCGATCCGTAGCACGCCAGTTTTCTTTCTCCTGATAACGACGTCCTCTTGAGTAGTCCCCGCCCGTAGATCCGAATGGAGTACTATTTTACCTCCGGAATATTTTACCCAAGAGGACGCCATCGTCATTTAATCATACAGTAAAGCTGCATGCCCCCGGGAAAAATTACGGCCGTAGTTTCCCCTTGCTTTCAGCCGTTAGCAGTACCAGCACAGCAAGGCCGTTTTGGTTAGTGTTACAAGGCCAGATCAGTCAATCATCCAGACTGTTGCCCCTGCAACTACTGAAAAGGCTGCTGCTCCTCTTCAGGAACCACACGTTTGTCTGGCCTCTCAACAGATACCCTTCCGTTGTGGTTGCACCTACGGTACGGCTATCTGTATCGCTGAGGCACGCAAGCCTCCCCACCAACGGCAAGGTCCATGGTTCTTGGGGGGGGGGGGGGGGGGGTTGTCCTGCCAAATCTTATCATAAGCATTCTGCACGTACAAGAAGGCCGCTGCCGTTGACTGCTGGAATTAAAACCCTTGCTGATGTGCTCTGTGATCCGGAGAACTTGCAGTTCAATGGACAGGTGGGAGGTAAAGCCAAACTGTTCCCGCCAGAGGCTGGGAAATGCGGTGGAGTATGAGAGACTCCAGGACCTTCACCACTGTGTTCAAAAGGCTGATGGGCCTGTTGTTGTTAGGTACTGTAGGGTCTTTAGAAGGCTTTGGGATCGCAATAAGCTTTGCCTGTTTCCTTTGTGGAGGGAAAAGGCCACACTCAAGACAATAGCTCAATATCCTGGTGAAAAGGACTATGGGCTTTCGAGGTAGCTGCCAGAGATGTTTGTTGGTGATCCCATCCAGGCCGGGGGCCGAATTACCTCGTTTCCTCTGGAGGATTCGGAGCACTTCCGCTGTGGACGTAGGCGAGGGGCTATACGTGGTGGTCTGTTGCGGAAGGCAGCTACAGCCCTCAGGATATCATGGTCATCCTGGAGTTCATCTGGCGTGGGGTCCAGGACGAGCAGTTGGGTTTGGGCCTCAAAGGCATCGGCCAGGGTCTCCACCACATGGAGGGTATCATACGTGAGACCAGCAGCCGTCTGGATGGGGTGGTGGGTCTGCAAGTTGGTACGACGCAGGGATCGGACGACAGCCCAGTCTGATTTATGCTGGAAGAGAAAGGTGGACATCCGATCCTCCCACTGTTCCGATTTCCAATCCGCTAAGCGGCGACCGAACTCCCGTTGGAGATGCTTCATGTGACACTTGTCTCGAGGGTTATGGTATTGCTTCCACCGGCGGCGGCAGCTGTTCTTTTGGATTTTCAGTTCACGCAAAAGTGGAGGTAAATCATCAAAAAAAATGTTCAAATGTGTGTGAAATCTTACGGGACTTAACTGCTATGGTCATCAGTCCCTAAGCTTACACACTACTTAACCTAAATTATCCTAAGGACAAACACACACACCCATGCCCAGGGGAGGACTCGAACCTCCGCCGGGACCAGCCGCACAGGCCATCACTGCAGCGCCTTAGACCGCTCGGCTAATCCCGCGCGGCTGGTAAATCATCCAGTGGGGTTAGAGCCCTAGGAACGTGGGAAGTAGAGACTTTTACCACTCGCTGGATTTTCGTGGTGAGGTAGTCAACTGCACTTATAAGATTAGCAGTGGTCGTCAGGGAGTAAAACAAAACCTGGCATCCTATTTTACCTCCCTCTGCCGTTAATTCTCATGAGTACAAATATATTTTACACGCACACAAATATGTTTTGCACTGTCAGCTATAATTTAAACATGGTAATTTTGATGTGAGAAACGACGAGCGAGGAAAACCACCGAAAAAGTTCTAAGAAAAACAAATTGCAGGCTTTACTGGATGAAGATGATACTCAAAATAAACAGGAACTCGCGGAACAATTGAATGTGACGCAGAAAGCCGTTTCTTTTCAAAATGGTTCAAATGGCTCTGAGCACTACGGGACTTAACTGCTGTGGTCATCAGTCCCCTAGAACTTAGAACTACTTAAACCTAACTAATCTAAGTACATCACACACATCCATGCCCGAGGCAGGATTCGAACCTGCGACCGTAGCGGTCACGCGGCTCCAGACTGTAGCGCCTAGAACCGCACGGCCACTCTGGCCGGCCCGTTTCTTTTCGGTTGAAAGCTATGGAAAGGTGTAGAAAGTGGGAAAATGGGTTCAGTATGAACTGAATGAAAGACGGCAAGCAAATCGGAAGACCACTCGTGAAATCCTGCTCGCCAGATACAAAAGCAGTCGTTTCTCCATCGAATAGTGACAGGTGATGAAAAAATGATTATATTTTTAGTGTCCTAAGTGTCGTAAATCATGTGTGAATACAGGAAAAGCAACGACATCCACTGCAAGACTAAATCGCTTTGGAAAGAAGACAATGTTCTGTGTTTGGTGAAATCAGAAGGGTGTCATCTACGATATGAGTTGCTGAAACCTAGTGGAACCGTTAATACAGAACGCTACCAACCCCTAATCATCGATTTAAACTGAGCATTATGTGAAAAACGACCGGAATATGGAAAAAGACAACACAAAGACAGATTGCTCCATGAAAACGTCCCATCACACACAGCAAAACAGGTCAGGGAAACTATCGAGGCGTTCAGCTGGGACCGATCGAGTTGGCGCAGTGGTTAGCACACTGGACTCGCATTCCGGAGGACGACGGTTCAATCCCGCGTCCGGTCATCCTGATTTGGGTTTTCCGTGATTTCCCTAAATCGCTCCAGGCATATGCTGGGATGGTTCCTTTGAAAGGGCACGGCCGACTTCCTTCCCTAATCCGATGAGACCGATGACCACGCTGTCTGGTTTCCTCCCCCACAACAACCCAAAACGTTCAGTTGGGAAATACTAGGCCATTCGGCTTATTCTCCAGACTTGGCTCCGTCCGCTTATCGTCTATTGGCATCACTGGGACACGCTCTCTCTAAACAACGCTTCAGTTAGTATGAAAATGTACGAAAATGGCTCGCTCACTGGTTCTCTTCTTAATAAGAACTGTTTCTTGGCGTAGCATTCATAGCCTACCGGAGAGGGGCAGAAATGTGTAAACAGCAATGGAGATTATTTTGAATAAAATATTGTTTATCGGTTTCAAACAACAAACGTCTAATTATTCCAACCATATTCCGGTTTCATACTTCTACACCTGGTAAATGAGAGGCATTCTACTAAAATATCTTGGTTCACCGATAAGGTTGCATTTCAGCCAATGGTTATTCCCTACGTACTTACTATACGGGTTCTTAAAAGCGACGCATAACGCGCACACTATAACCGTTTCGAAAGAAGGGGGGAATATTAAGAATTGAACATCCAGTCGTTGACGGAGTCAGTATACAGCGTGGACCATTGATTGTGACCGGGCTAAATATCTCACGGAATAAGCGTCAAACGAAAAAACTACAAAGAACGAAACTTGTCTAGCTTGAAGGGGACAACCAGATGGCGCTATGGTTGGCCCGCTGGATGGCGCTGCCATAGGTCAAACGGATATCAGCTGCTTTTGTTTAAATAGGAACCCCCATTTTTATTACATATTCGTGTACTACGTAAAGAAATATGAATGTTTTAGTTGGACCACTTTTTTCGCTTTGTGATAGATGGCGCTGTAATAGTCACAAACATACGGCTCACAATTTTAGACGACCATTTGCTAACAGGTAGGTTTTTTAAATTAAAATACAGAACAAAGGTACGTTTGAACATTTTATTTCGGTTGTTCCGATGTGATACACGTACCTTTGTGAACTTATCGTTTCTGAGAATGCATGCTGTTACAGCGTGATTATCTGTAAATACCACATTAATGCAATAAATGCTCAAAATGATGTCCACCAACCTCAATGCATTTTTGCAATACGTGTAACGACATTCCTCTCAACAGCGAGTAGTTCACCTTCCGTAATGTTCGCACATGCATTGACAATGCGCTGACGCATGTTGTCAGGCGTTGTCGGTGGATCACGATAGCAAATATCTTTCAACTTTCCCCATAGAAAGAAATCCGGGGACGTCAGATCCGGTGAACGTGCGGGCCATGGTATGGTGCTTCGACGACCAATCCACCTGTCATGAAACACGCTATTCAATACCGCTTCAACTGCACGCGAGCTATGTGCCGGACATCCATCATGTTGGAAGTACATCGCCATTCTGTCATGCAGTGAAACATCTTGTAGTAACATCGGTAGAACATTACGTAGGAAATCAGAATACATTGCACCATTTAGATTGCCATCGATAAAATGGGGGCCAATTATCCTTCCTCCCATAATGCCACTCCATACATTAAACCGCCAAGGTCGCATATGTTCCACTTGTCGCAGCTATCGTGGATTTTCCGCTGCCCAATAGTGCATATTATGCCGGTTTACGTTACCGCTGTTGGTGAATGACGCTTCGTCGCTAAATAGAAAGCGTGCAAAAAATCTTTCATCGTCTCGTAATTTCTCTTGTGCCCAGTGGCACAACTGTACACGACGATCAAAGTCGTCGCCATGCAATTCCTGGTGCATAGAAATATGGTACGGGTGCAATCGATGTTGGTGTAGCAACACCGACGTTTCTGAGATTCCCGATTCTCGCGCAATTTGTCTGCTATTGATGTGCGGATTAGCCGCGACAGCAGCTAAAACACCTACTTGGGCATCATCATTTGTTCCAGGTCGTGGCTGAACACTTCCTGTTTCCTTAAATAGCGAACTATCCGGCGAACGGTTCCGACACTTGGATGATGTCGTCCAGGATACCGAGCAGCATACATAGCACACGCCCGTTGGGCATTCTGATCACAATAGCCATACATCAACACAATATCGACCTTTTCCGCAATTGGTAAACGGTCCATTTAGCATGGGTAATGTATCACGAAGCAAATACCGTCCGCACTGGCGGAATGTTACGTGACTATTACAACGCCATCTATCACAAAGCGAAAAAAGTGGTCCAACAAAAACATTCATATTTCTTTACGTACTACACGAATGTGTAATAAAAAATGGGGGTTCCTATTTAAAAAAACGCAGTTGATATCCGTTTGACCTATCGCAGCGCCATCTAGCGGGCCAAACATAGCGCCATCTGGTTTCCCCCTTCAAGCAAGACGAGTTTCGTTCTTTGTAGTTTTTTCATTTGATGCTTATTTCGTGAGATATTTGGTCCGGTCACAATCAATGGACCACCCTGTAGACGGTCGCTCACACCACTCTCAGTGATGGTTTATGGTTGTATGCAAAGCCTTCCGAAAACTAATGGTACAGCCCCCCAGTTTCCGTTGCGAAAATTTCATGGCTTGTGTCATCCGATTTGCCAGCGTGAAGTGAAGTTAGAACAGGGACACGTGTCGCCTGGAGCGGCCCAGAGCTGTGGCTGGCGGGGTGAGCGCTGACGTCGCGTGCCACCAGCGCCATGAATCTCTGCGGCTTAGCGGCCGGCGCGCATCACTCACCCCGCAAACGCGAAGCCAGGCCTCGAAGCGCGGCCGTAGTTTTCAACAGGCGCCAGCAGCCACGCTAGTGCCGCGGGCCCGTACATACATCTCACTCGGCCGCAAATCATCACTGCTTTGCTCATTCATTAGTGAGCCAGACACAGTAGTAACTCTTTGTAAAAAAATTTCTGCCCACCTGAAAAGTGTATCACCTGTCGAGTGCGGTGATTAACTACAAAACATGCTGCTTAAATAAACTGACGAAAAAAATCGCAACACCAAAAAATACAGTAATTAATGTAGAGTAATGAAGTTTCGGGGTAGCTTTTATTTTTGGTCATAAGTCTTCTGACAGGTTTGATGCGGCCCGACACAAATTCCTCTCCTGTGCTAACAGCTTCATCTCAGAGTAGCACTTGCAACCTACGTCCTCAATTATTTGCTGGATGTACTACAATCTCTGTCTTCCTCTACAGTTTTTGCCCTCTACAGCTCCCTCATTCCCTGATGGCTTAACAGGTGTTCTATTACACTGTCCCTTCTCCTTATCAGTGTTTTCCACATATTCCTTCCCTCTCCGATTCTGTGCAGAACCTCCTCATTCCTTACCTAATCAGTCCACCTAATTTTCAACATTCGTCTGTAGTACTACATCTCGAATGCTTCGATTCTCTTCTGTTCCGGTTTCTCCACAGTTCATGTTTCACTACCAAACAATGCTGTACTCCAGACGTACATTCTCAGAAATTTCTCCCTCAAATTAAGGCTGATATTTGATATTAGTAGACTTCTCTTGGCCAGGAATGACCTTTTTGCCATTGCTAGTCATATTTTGATGCCCTCCTTGCTTCCTGTGTACAGAATTCCTTAGCTTCATCTACTTTGTGACCATCAATCCTGATGTTAAGTTCCACGCTGTTCTTATTTCTACTACTTCTCATTACCTGCGTCTTTCTTCGATTTGCTCTCAAACCATACTCTGAGCAGGCCGCAGTAGCCGAGCGGTTCTAGGCGCTTCAGTCCGGAACCGCGCAACTGCTACGGTCGCAGGTTCGAATCCTGCCTCGGGCATGCATGTGTGTGATGTCCTTAGGTTAGTTAGGTTTAAGTAGTTCTAAGTTCTAGGGGACTGATCACCACAGATGTTAAGTCCCATAGTGCTCAGAGTCATTTGAACCATTTGAACCTAAACCCAAATTGATCGTCATCTAACGCATCCTCAATTTTTTTTCCATTCTTCTGTATATTATTCTTGTAAGCAACTTGGATGCATGACGTGCAAAGCTGATTGTGCGATGATTCTCGCACTTGTCAGCTCTTACCGTCTTCGGAATTGTGTGGATGATGCTTTTCCGAAAGTCAGATGGTATGTCGCCAGACTCATACATTCTACACACCAACGTGAAAAGTCGTTTTGTTGCTTTTCCGAAAGTCAGATGGTATGTCTCCAGACTCATACATTCTACGCACCAACGTGAAAAGTCGTTTTGTTGCCACTTCGCCCAATGTCTTAGAAATTCTGATGGAATGTTATCTATCCCTTCTGCCTTATTTGATATTAAGTCCTCCAAAGCTCTTTTAAATTCTGATTCTAATACTGGATCCTCCATCTCTTCTAAATCGACTCCTGTTTCTCCTTCTACCACATCAGACAAATCCTCCCCGCATAGAGGCTTTCAACGTATTCTTTCCACCTATCCGCTCTCTTCTCTGCATTTAACTGTGGAATTCCCGTTGCACTCTTAATGTTTTCACCCTTGTTTTTAATGTCACCGAAGGTTGTATTGACTTTCCTGTATGCTGAGTCTGTTCTTCCGCCAATAATTTCTTTTTCGATGTCTTCACATTTTTCCTACAGCTATATCGTCTTAGCTTCCCTGCACTTTCTATTTATTTCATTTCTCAGCGACTTGTATTTCTGTATTCCTGAGTTTCCCGGAACATTTTTGTACTTCCTCCTTTCATCGATCAATTGAAGTATTGTTTCTGTTACCCATGGTTTCTTCGCAGTTACCTTCTTTGTACCTATGTTTTCCTTCCCAATTTCTGTGATGGCCCTTTTTAGAGGTGTTCATTCCTTATTGCTGTAACTATAGCCTTAGAGAACTTCAACCGTATCTCGTCATTCCTTAGTACTTCCGTATCCCACTTTTTTGCGTATTGATTCTTCCTGATTAATCTCTTATTCTTCAACTCACTCTACATCACTAGTAAATTATGATTTGAGTCTGTATCTGCTCCTGGGTACGCCTTAAAATTCAGTATCTGATTTCGGAATCTCTGACCATGACGTAATCTAACTGAAATCTTCCACTGTCACCCGGTCTTTTCCAAATATACCTCCTTCTCTTATGATTCTTGAACAGATTATTCGCTATTACCAGCTGAAACTTGTTACAGAACTCAATTAGTCTTTCTCCTCTCTCATTCCTGGCCTCAAGCCTATATTCTCCTGTAACCTTTCCTTCTTCCCCTACAACTGCATTCCAGTCCCCCATGACTATTAGATTTTCATCCCACTTTACATACTGTATTACCCTTTCAGTATCCTCATACACTTTCTTTATCTTTTCAACTTGCGACGTCGCAATGTATACCTGAAATATAGTTGTCAGTCTTGGTTTCCCGTCGGTTCTGATAAGAAGAATCCTGTCACTGAACTATTCACAATAATACACTCTACCTTCCCATTCATAACGATTCCTATTGTCTTTATACCATTTTCTGCTGCTGTTGCTATTACCCTACACTCATCTGACCAGAAATCCTTGTCTTCTTTCCACTTCACTTCATTGTCTAGATTGAGCCTTTGCATTTCCCTTTTCAGATTTTCTAGTTTCCTTACCAAGTTCAAGCTTCTGACGTTCCATACCCCGACTCGTAGAACGTTATCCTTCCGTTGATTATTCAACATTTTTTTGTGGTAACCTCCCCATTGGCAGTCCTCTCCCGGAGATCAGAATGGGGGACTATTCCGGAATCTCTCGCCAATAGAGAGATCATGATGGGACTTCTTCAATTACAGGTCATATGTCCTGTGGATACACATTACGTGTCGTTAATGCAGTGGTTTCCATTTCCTTCTGCATCCTCATGCCGTTGATCATTGCTGATTCTTCCGCCGTAGGAGCAGTTACCCACCCCTAGGGCAAGAGAATGCCCTGACCCTCTGTCATCTCCTCCGCCCTCTTTGACAAGGCCGTTGGCAGAATGAGGGTATCTTATGCCAGAAGTCTTCCGCCGGCAATTATCATTTAAGCAGCAGCGGGCTTCGAACCTGGAACCGAAGACGTTTTGATTATGAATGAAAGACGCTACCCCTAGACCACTGTTATACATTTCTAATGAAATTTCGGGAATACATTTCCGCAGGTCACATATTTAAGTGCTTTACATTCCAAGTACGAGATAAGCCATTGTAAATGTGAAATGCTGGTACGTTAATAACCAGTGTGACCGCCAGAATGTTGAATGCGGT
The DNA here is from genome assembly GCF_023864275.1 of Schistocerca cancellata. Lineage (NCBI taxonomy): Eukaryota > Metazoa > Arthropoda > Insecta > Orthoptera > Acrididae > Schistocerca > Schistocerca cancellata. Next base: position 586,678,541 of record NC_064630.1, on the reverse strand, counting down.
CTTGCAGACATGCATTCATTTTGTTGCACAGGTGCCAGATATCAGCCTGTGAGATGGAGTTCCATGCCTGTTCACTCGGTCGGTCAGTGCAGGGACAGTTATTACAGGTTGTGGATAACACTGGAGTTGCCGTCCGGTGGTGACCCAAATGTGCTCGATTGGGAACAGGTCTGGTGATCGAGCAGGCCAAGGGAACATGTCGATACTCCGTAGGGGATGTTGGCTTACAACAGCTGTATGTGGGCGAGCTTACGCTGTTGGAAAACACCCCCTGGAATGCTGTTCAAATCGTTCAAATGGCTCTAAGCACTATGGAACTTAACATCTGAGGTCATCAGTCCCCTAGAACTTAGAACTACTTAAATCTAACTGACCTAAGGACATCACACACATCCATACCCGAGGCAGGATTCGGACCTGCGACCGTAGCGGTCGCGCGGTTCCAGACTGAAGCGCCTAGAACCGTTCGGCCACACCGGCCGGCGAATGTTGTTCATGAATGGCAGCACAGCAGGTCCAATTACTACACTGACGAACAAATTTGCAGTCAGAGGTTCGTGGAATAAGCACGAGAGTGCTCCTACTGCGATTCGAAGTCACCCCCACCCCCCAGATCATAACTTCCGGTGTAGGTTCAGTGTGCCTAGCACACAGGCAAGTTGGCTGCAGTGATCATCTTGCCTTCTTCAAACCTACCAACGCCATCAGTGGCACCAAGACGGAAGCAGCTTTCATCATAAAACACAACAGACGTCGACCCGGCCCAACTGTGAGCTCTCCCTTGAGACCACTGAAGTCGGAAACGGCGGTGGTTTGGACACATTGCATTGAACGCTAATGAGATGTCCTTTAAGTAACAGATTTGTAACAGTTCATTATGTCACTGTGGTGCCAACTGAAACTGGAGCTGCAGATCCAGTACGATGCTTCATAGCCGTACGCTGAACATGATGGTCTTCCCTCTCCTTAGTGCCACGTGGCTGTACCGAGCCCAGTCTTTTGCAACTTTACACAATCGTCACCACAACTGTCGGCAATCGTATACAGTCGCTACATTCCTCCTAAGTCTTTCTACAATATCACAGAAGGAACATCCAGCCTCTCGTACCCCCGTTACACCATCTCGTTCAAAGTCAGTGAGGTGCTGATAATGGGCTCATCGTCGCCTTAAAGACATTCTTGACTAAGATCAATTCACGACGTCCGGTCTCAAAGCTTACTTTCGCACACGACTGTTACAGCGTGTATTTCAAACAAACCTGATTTGCATTCACGAAGTAGCGCTACTAACTCCACTCTTATGCTAGTGGTGCGAAATTTGAATAGGAATCATCTTTCAGATGTAGAAACACAACTACCATCCTGAATCAAATTTTCACTCTGCAGTGGAGTGTGCGCTGATATGAAACTTCCTGGCAGATTAAAACTGCGTGCCCTTTGCCTTTCGCCGGCAAGTGCTCTACCATCTGAGCCGCCCAATCACGACTCACGACCCGTCCTCACACCCTTACTTCCACCAGTACCTCGTCTCCTACCTCCCAAACTTCACAGCTGCTCTCCTGCACAACAATTACACTACTAGCCATTAAAATTGTTACACCAAGAAGAAATGCAGATGATAAACGGGTATTCATTGTGTGGTGTCACCGCCAGACATCACATTTGCTAGGTGGTAGCCTTTAAATCGGCCGCGGTCCGTTAGTACACGTCGGACCTGCGTGTCGCCACTGTCAGTGATTGCAGACCGAGCGCCGCCACACGCCAGGTCTAGAGAGACTTCCTAGCACTCGCCCCAGTTGTACAACCGACTTTGCTAGCGATGGTTCACTGACAAAATACGCTCTCATTTGCCGAGACGATAGTTTAGCATAGCCTTCAGCTACGTCATTTGCTACGACCTTGCAAGGCGCCATATTCAGTTACCATTGATATTGTGAATCATGTACCGTCAAGAGCGACGTTCATCATTAATGGATTAAAGTTCAGTATTTCACCAGCTACGTCCGTTTTTCTAAATTCTAATTTCCTTGTCCTGTTCCAGACCTCACGCCAGCCTGCGTAAGCTAAAACGCGTGCATTTCGGCCTCCTCTAGTAAAACGGTGTTGGCTCTCCTGCCAACCACAACATTGGCGACGAGGCAAAACCGCGTTCTTATCGATATTGCCCTGATTTACTTGTGTAATGACTTCGCCACAATCTCCAGATGTACTGTCCGAATTTTATCGCTTACAGAATCAGCAGATGCAGGCCTTACTGGATGCCCTTGGACAATTCGTCCAGGGTCAACATGCGATGCAAAATGATGCGGCAGCAGCCGCTCCACTGCTAACGCAGCCACAACACGCAGTTGCACCAACTTTTCGACCTTTTGATGCTGCACTGGAACGCTGGACAGAGTGGTCACGCTAATTTGGATTCCATCTCGCCGCCTACAGAATTCAAGGTAACGAGCGGCAGCCTTTTTTGTTATCGTCAGTTGGGGTGAACATGTACCATGTGATAGTCAAATTATTTCCCCGACGCAACGTAGAAACTCTGTCCTACGAAGAAATTTTGTCTGCATTACATGCATATTTCAAAGAATCAGTCAATGTAGTTGCGAAAATGTATACCTTCTTTCGTACAAAACGTACGGCAGGTCAGACTAATCGGGAGTGAGTTGCAACCTTGCAAGGCCTTACTATAGATTGTGCTTTTGAGTGTGAATGTGGACTCCCTTATTCAGATACTATGGTACGTGAAGCAATAGCACAGAACGTTTCTGATGTTCGTATAAGGGAACACATTTTGAAACTAGTCAATCCCTCCCTTCAACAAGTGATGGACATATTAGATCGGCAGGACACACTTGACTTTTCTCAGGAATGATTTGAAACTTCGCCACCCATGTGTCAGGTTAACCGGCCCGCCGGGCGAGCTGCACGGAGCAGTAAACAGTCCTTGCGCACGGCCGCGCCGCTGCCGCTGCCGCCAGGCTCTCAGACACATGTGCCGCGCCGGCAAGCAAATGCAGTGCTAAAATCATGCCCTCGATGCGCTACTAGACATTCGCGTGAGAAATGCCCGTCACGCCAAGCTATTTGCTTTTTCTGTAATAAAAAAGGACATGTTCAGAGTGTTTGCCAGAAAAAGCTCAGATCAGAAACTCACAACCATTCCAGGCCCTTTGCCTCGCGCCGGATTCGAACCAAGGATACTCAGGCTCGTGAAACTTCGCCCATGGAAATTCATGTGGTTCATTCCACTCCACTCAGTGCCACTCTCTCTAACAGCGACTGTGTTCGTCCCACAAATAGTGTGCGTCGACATCGCTGGAAATCCCATCAAGTCGCAAGTGATTATGTACCAGTGTCAGTTCACGTTGCACGAAACTCTCGCTCTTGTCGTCAGCAGGACAATAAACATTTTGTAGACTTGGACATTAACGGCGATGTGATACCATTCCAGCTCGATACCGGAGCTGCAGTTTCACTGATCAATCAAGACAAGTACAAACAGCTGGGCACACCTCCGTTGCGTGCCGCAAATGTTAAGTTAACTAGTTATTCAGGTCAAGTTATCCCTGTGTTAGGACATTGCAGCCCTCTTGCAACATACAAAGGACAAACAAAACTTGTGTCATTTTACGTCCTTCGTTCTTCTTCTGCAGTGAACTTGTTTGGTTTAGATTTAAATCAGGTCCTATCAGTGAACCAGACTGTGCCTTCAGACAGCGTTTCTCGTCTATGTGAAGAATTTGCAGACATTTTTGCAACTGGCTTCGGTTGTGCTAAGAACTATAAAGCACACTTGGAACTGAAAGTAAACGCGCAACCGAAATTTTTCAGAGCGCGCAATGTTCCCCACGCATTGCGTGATGAGGTCGCAAAAACTACACGAATTGGAATCACAAAGTGTAATTGAACGTGTGCAGGCTTCTCTCTGGGCATCACCCTTAGTAATTTTTGCCAAAACCTTCCGGAAAATTGAGACTTTGTGTGGACTTCAAGGCAACAATGAATCCACAACTAGTGATTGCAACTTTTCCTTTACCCTGCCCAGAAGATCTCTTTGACAAACTGTGTCTGGGTAGATATTTTTCGAAGTTGGACCTAACAGATGCGTACTTGCAAATACCGGTGGACGGAGAATCCCAGCGCGTTTTGGTGGTTAACACGCATCTTGGTTTGTATCGATTCAAACGACTGCCATTCGGGTGTGCATCCGCCCCTGCATTGTTTCAACAATATCTACAAACTGTTTGTGCGTCAGTCCCTACTGCAGCAAATTATCTGGACGATATTGTGATCTCTGGAAAGACGGAAGAACATTTGGCCAATATCAGAACACTATTTCAGGTCTTGCGACAAGATGGTCTTCGCTTGCGGAAGGACAAATGTGTGTTTTTTGCTCGTGATTTGCCATACCTGGGACATGTACTCAATGCCCAAGGCATACATCCCAGTCCCACGCACCTTCGTGCCATACAAGACTTGCCTTCGCCGCAGAATTTGAAGCAGCTACAGAGTGTGCTGGGAAAAATAAATTACTATAACAGATATGTGCCACATGCCTCTTCAATTTCAGCTCCGCTTCATCGCTTACGCTGTAAAGGTGTTCCGTTCGTCTGGACGACGGAATGCGAACGCGCCTTTCGCCAGTTGAAATCGGCGTTGCTTTCCAATACTTGCCTTACGCCATTCGATCCCCAGGAGCCCCTTTTGTTGATGGTGGATGCATCGGATTTCGGGATCGGTGCTGTGCTTGCGCACAAAGATGGATCGCACGATCGCCCTATTGCCTTTGCGTCCAAATTTCTCTCGTCTGCGCAAAGAAATTATTCACAGATCGAGAAAGAAGCATTGGCTCTCGTATTTGGTGTTACAAAGTTTCATGATTTCTTGTATGGTCGTCACTTTACCATAATCACAGACCACAAACCTTTGACATCGCTTTTTCATCCAACCAAGCCTGTATCTCCACGTACAGCGCAGAAATTCATTCGCTGGTCTATTTTCCTCTCGCAGTACCGCTACGATATCTTGTATTGGTCCACTGCTAAGCACGGAAACGCCGATGCGTTGTCTCGTTTGCATGTTGCTGAGGATAGAGCATTCGATTCCTCCGAACTTGCTTGCATGTTCATTGATTCGGAAACCGATGACGTGGTCGAATCGTTTCCGATTGATTTTCGTCGTGTAGCTACAGCCACAGCTGCCGACCCTGTCCTTGCTACCGTTCTGCGTTTTGTTGCTACGCAATGGCCCTTGTCAAAGTCACGGATCGGGGACCCGTCGGTTCGCCGATTTTTTGCTCACAAGGAGAGACTCTTTGTTCGACGTGGTGTTTTGCTGTTGCGTTCTGATAATGATCAGTCCTGGGTCGTGGTCCCATGTTCGTTACAGTCCTCTGTCTTACAGCTTCTCCACCAAGGACATTGGGGTATAGTGAGAACGAAACAACTTGCTCGTCTGCACTGTACTTGGTTCGGAATCGATGCCGCGATTACGAATATGTGCTCTTCTTGCATGGTGTGTGCCGAACAACAATCAGCACCACCGCGGAAATTCTTTGCATGGCCAAAAGCCACTTCCGCTTGTTACCGCTTACACAGCGATTTTACTGGTCCATTCTGGAATGCTCGATGGTTGGTTGTGGTAGATTCATTCAGTAATTTTCCTTTTGTTGTCCGGATGTCTTCCACGACGTCATCTGCCACCATCCAAGCGTTATCTGCTATCTTTTGCATTGAAAGTCTTTCACAGACTATTGTTTCCGACAATGGCCCACAATTCATGTCCGCAGAATTTCAGTCATTCTGCAAGGCCAACGGTATTCAACAACTGACGTCCGCGCCGTTTTCGCCAGAGTCAAACGGTGCCGATGAACGATTGGTCAGGATTTTCAAGTCACAGATGTTGAAGTTCAAAGAGTCGCATTCTCGGGAGGACGCGATATTGCTCTTTTTGTCCTCGTATCGCTCTCAGCCCCAGGATGGACGCTCGCCGGCTGAGTTGCTCCACGGTCGCCCTCATCGAACCTTGATGTCTTTCCTACATCCGCCGCATCAGGTTCCTGTGCAGCGGCAGACACCTGCTTTTGCCCCAGTCGACGTTGCCTACTACCGCCACCACCGAGGTTCACGGCGTTGGCTCGAAGGGCGCATTCTTCGCTGCCTCGGACGCGCTATGTATCTGGTTTTGAGGGCCTCTGGTGAGGTGCGCCGGCATCTCAACCAGCTGCGCCTCTGTCGTCGCACGGGATCTGCCGCTCGCCGTCTGCTTTCAGCGACGGTGCCATCCGGTCAGCGCCCTGGGGAACCATCTACTGGCTCGCCTCAGCCCCAGGTGTTACCAACGCTGCCTTCCATTCTGCCCCATGGCGACGCGCCGCCGCCGCCGCCACCGCCGCCGCCGCCTGTTCTCCCGTCGGCGACGCCCGCAGTGGCCGCGTCGCTGCAACCGCCGGGCGCCTCCCTGGGTCACGCGCCGCCGATCGCTTCCCGTGACCAGTTGTCCTCCGACATGGAACTCTTGCCCGCTCCGGACCATATGTCATCGTCGCACGTCGGGTGCCCCGGCCCGATGGAGGTAGACCCTTCGGCCCCTCCTGTATCTCTGCGGGCGCATACACCGCATGTTCGCGTGCACCCTGGAGCAGGTTTTCAGGCGTTTCCTAGCTCCCCGCGGTCCGAATGGCAGGGTGTGGGTGGCACAGCCTCGACTGTTGTCAGGCTCCCCACCTCGTCGCATACGTCAACATGGGGTCCTTCCCATGGCGGGCGGAAGCCTTATGCCACAACCGTACGCCGATTAGCGGGGTAGGAATGTGGTGTCACCGCCAGACACCACACTTGCTAGGTGGTAGCCTTTAAATCGGCCGCGGTCCGTTAGTATACGTCGGACCCGCGTGTCACCACTATCAGTGATTGCAGACCGAGCGCCGCCACACGCCAGGTCTAGAGAGACTTCCTAGCACTCGCCCTAGTTGTACAACCGACTTTGCTAGCGATGGTTCACTGATAAAATACGCTCTCATTTGCCGAGACGATAGTTTAGCATAGCCTTCAGCTACGTCATTTGCTACGACCTAGCAAGGCGCCATATTCAGTTACCATTGATATTGTGAATCATGTACCGTCAAGAGCGACGTTCATCATTAATGGATTAAAGTTAAGTATTCCACCAGCTACGTCCATTTTTCTAAATTCTAATTTCCTTGTCATGTTCCAGACCTCACGCCAGTCTGCGTGAGCTAGTAAAACGGTGTTGGCTCTCCTGCCAACCACAACACATTGGACAAATATATTATACTAGAACTAACATGTGTTTACATTTTCACGCAATTTGGGTGCATAGATCCTGAGAAATCAGTATCCAGAACAACCACCTCTGGCCTTAATAACGGCCTTGATACGCCTGGGCGTTGAGTCAAAGAGAGCTTCGATGGCGTGCTCAGGTACAGCTGCCCATGCAGCTTCAACACGATACCACAGTTCATCAAGTGTAGTGACTGGCATATTGTGACGAGCCAGTCTCTCGGTCACCATTGACCAGACGTTTTCAGTTGGTGAGAGATCTGGAGAATGTGCTGGCCAGGGCAGCAGTCGAACATTTTCTGTATACAGAAAGGTCCGTACAGGACCTGCAACATGCGGTCGTGTATTATCCTGCTGAAATGTGGGGTTTCGCAGGGACTGAATGAAGGGTAGAGCCACGGGTCGTAACACATCTGAAATGTAACGTCCACTGTTCAAAGTGCCGTCAATGCGAACAAGAGGTGACCGAGGCGTGTAACCGATGGCACCCCATACCATCACGCCGGGTGATACGCCAGTATGGCGATGACGAATACACGCTTGCAATGTGCGTTCACTGCGATGTCGCCAAACACGTATGCGACCATAATGATGCTGTAAACAGAACCTGGATTCATCCGAAAAAATGACGTTTTGCCATTTGTGCACCCAGGTTCGTCGTTGAGTACACCATCGCAGGCACTCTTGTCTGTGATGCAGCGTCAAGGGTAACCGCAGCCATGGTCTCCGAGCTGGTAGTCCATGCTGCTGCAAACGTCGTCGAACTGTTCGTGCAGATGGTTGTTGTCTTCCAAACGTCCCCATCTGTTGACTCAGGGATCGAGACGTGGCTGCACGATCCGTTACGATAAGATGCTTGTCATCTCGACTGCTAGTGATACGAGGCGGTTGGGATCCAGCACGGCGTTCCGTATTACCCTCCTGAACCCACCGATTCCATATTTTGCTAACAGTCATTGGATCTCGACCAAGGTGAGCAGCAATGTCGCGATATGATAAACCGCAATCGCGATAGGCTACTATCAGACCTTTATCAAAGTCGGAAACGTGATGGTACGCATTTCATTACACGAGGCATCACAACAACGTTTCACCAGGCAACGCCGGTCAACTGCTGTTTGTGTATGAGAAATCCATTGGAAACTTTCCTCATGTCAGCACGTTGTAGGTGTCGCCACCGGCGCCAACCTTGTGTGAACTCTCTGAAAAGATTTGCATATCACAGCATCCTCTTCCTGTCGGTTAAATTTCGCGTTTGTAGCACGTCATCTTCGTGGTGTAGCAATTTTAATGGCCAGTAGTGTATAAGAAACCTTCAAAGTAAAGCTAAATGAGTACCATCTAATATTTTACAATAAGTAGAAGAGTACATAAATGTAGAATTTACCTAAGTAGCTACGTCAGCAACCCGTCTTGCCTACTCAGAACAACATATGAGAGTACTGTGTTTTGCAACTGCTGTTATTGTTTTAAATAGTTATGCTTTGGAGGTAGGGGAGAGGGGAGAAGGAGGATGGGGAAATGGAGGGAGGCTGATTGAAGGAGGAAAAAGGAAGCAGGGAGGGTTATGTAGGGATGCCATGAGTTTTTTAAGAGTTATCATGCTAAAATTACAGAACGTATAGCGATGAACGAATTCTCGTTAAAATACTAATGGTATAGAACAGTGGCTATGAAAAATGTAAACGGCATAAAATAGTAAAATTATAAAGGGGAGCGAGGCGAACTTAGAGCGGGCAAAGAAGGCAACGAAGAGGGGGGGGGGGGGAGGGGGGAGGGATAATGGGACGGATGCTATGGCTTAATAAGAGAGGGTCTTATATTAAAATGGCAAGAAGTCAATTACGTACCAAGCCTTCTGTTAAGATGCCGGAATGGATGCGTAAAATTTAACAGAGGAGTTAAATAGCAGATTATAAAAGTGGAATTAAAAATCTGAATTAGAATCTTAAGATATTCGAGTATGAAACTCGGAAAGTATAAAATCATAATGTCTTACTCTGAAAGTGTAAAAACAAAAATTGTATATCCTTAAAATACGAAAAGTATAGGCCTAGAACGGTGGATGAATAAAGAGTGAAAGGCATGAAGGTCGTAGAATTACAGATGCGGAATTATGTAGAGGACCTAGCTCTGCGTGAAGTGTCACTAAATATTATAAATTTTTAAAAGCATTGAAAGCCCAAAACCGTAAAAAGTATAAAATAATAAATTTTAAATGTGAAACTATGTGCAGCAACTTAAGTTACAGGCAACAGGGTGTGATAGTTATGGTTACCTTTTGATTATGTTTTCTGGCATTGGTGTCGTTGTGATGGCGCGCAGTTGCAGAACACAATAGTCTGATATACTGTTTTGAGAACATACGACTGGTTGCTGACGCATCTACTTAGGTAAATTCTACATTTATGTGCAGTTCATTTCTTTTCTACTTATTGTAAAATGTTAGATGGAAATTTTAGATGGTACGAGGTTAATTTTATTTTGTTTCAGATCTAAAGACGATAATAAATGATCAAAACATATAATGTAATTAAAAATGTCCAAGTCAGACGGAACAATAAATGAGAATTATCTTAACTATTCAAATATTGGCCGAACGAGGATTTTGTAGCTTACACCCTTCCTGATAATACTACACATCCAGAGGATTTTTCCAATAGATCGCAGCCTGCCACCTGCGTTTCCTATGACTAGTTTTATGTGCTCGTTTCACTTTTAATCAGCCCATACACCTACCCATACTACCACATATTTAATGAATGTGGCCGCTTCAAGTTCGGAAATCGAGTTATCAAATAACAAAGTATTTTTCATCCTATTTACGAGTAATACGTTACATTTGTTTTTGTATTGAAGGTCACGTACCAATCCTACGCCTGGCTTCGATCCTCCACATGTATGCCTGTATTTCGCTAAGGTTTTCTAGAGTTGGGACTTTCACATATCGAGCAGCATCATCTGCGGCCAAGTTCATAGAGCTTCCGACATTATTCACTCATTCAACGTATAGTGATATATAAGAACGCAAGCTTCTGCAGTCGTTATCAATCTCATTAAAATCCCTCTGGGCGTATTCCTGGTTCGTCTTACGCAATATTTAAAATTCTAAGAAACTGAAATATCTAATAAATATCACAGCAGTACACCCAGAAAGATTTTAATGAGCTTATTGGTCTTGTACACGTGTAACTCTGTTTGAGGATGCTAGAAGTAAGCTTTCCATCTGAAGCTTCGTCTCCGTTTAGAACTATGTGCTGTGTTCATTTATTGACGAATTCTTAAATCCAATTACACAGTTGGTCTGGTACTTTGCATGCTTGTATTTTCTTCATTAGTTACCATGCAGAACTCTATCGATCATTTGGAAGTTAAAAAGAACACATCAACCTGGACGCAGATACCACTTGCCTTCCGTGGCTCGTGAGCGAAAAGAGCGATTTGGTTTGTTATGCTCGCTGTTTGGGAAATCGTTCAATGATTTGTAAAAAAACTGCTGCTAGAAGAGATGGTTCAAATGGCTCTGAGCACTATGGGACTCAACTGCTGAGGTCATTAGTCCCCAAGAACTTAGAACTAGTTAAACCTAACTAACCTAAGGACATCACACACATCCATGCCCGAGGCAGGATTCGAACCTGCGACCGCAGCGGTCTCACGGTTCCAGACTGAAGCGCCAGAACCACGCGGCTACTTCGGCCGGCTGCTAGAAGAGAAGCAGGTTCTTTCACGTACTCTCTACAGAATCATATTAGTAACCAATCAGGTCTAGTCACCTTATAAGTGACTTCTCTATTTTCTATCCTTCGGTCATTGTCCTTGATATCTGCGGCTCTGATTTTCGTGCTGCGACTGAAAGGAGCGACTATACGATATTTCTCAATTAACAAATTTCGGAAAACAGAATTCAGTATTTCAGATCTCTGTCATCCTACGTCTTTGACTAGCCACTGATCTGAACTTCTTGCATTTTATCCTAGACATTGTTTCAATTTCGAGTAGCAATCATAGGCAGTTAACAATAGTATTGGTATGTACGAGTAACGAAAACTATTACTCTAAAGTCACATAGAGTATATCCAAAAGAAACTGCAGTTTTCTAATGCATTTTCGTGAAAAGTCTTTCCTTCGCTAAGAACTCTGGATCTAAACTGGTTACCTCCTGGAATCTTCCGGTTGGGACTTTCACTGCTATAAGGGGAAGCGATCTGGCTAACGTTGGGGATCACAGAGTGGAATGTTACAAGTTTTAATGCCATAACGAAACTGGAAAATTTGAAGACAGCGATGGATAAGCTGAAGTTAAGTTTAAAAGGGAATGAAATGCGGTAGTTATTACAGGGAAGACAAAAGGAGGCGTAGTAACGCTGGGGGAGAACAAACAAGAGGGGAGGCATCTGTAATGGATTTCAGGGGGCTGACTCTAGCGGCTGCCTCTCCTAAAACAACGCAAGAGGTGTAATTTGGAAAGACTGAGAGACGTGGCGTGATATAATTAAGGCGTAATTAGCAAAATATTTCGAAACCAAATACTTGATTGCAAACATAGGCACAGTCGACGTGAATCAAAATGATAAGCCGCTAGTGACGAACAGCAGCCTCAAATTCAAAACAATAAAGACAAAGAGTATAGAACTAAATACAATTTTGAAAATTTACTGTATACGCGAAATTTCTTCGAAACTGAGGGGGTGAAAGTGTATTTTTTCAAGTTCTTGAGATGTAATGTATCGGTGTTCCAACATTACCTTACATCACTGGTACTCCGTTTTTGATATATGGAATGGAGTTAACGAAACACTTCTTATTCAAGTCTACCACAGTAAAATGAATTATATATGGAATGGAGTTAACGAAACACTTCTTATTCAAGTCTACCACAGTAAAATGAATTACAGTTATGAAAGATTGTTCTATTATAATGGCAATATTGACTATAAAATAACTTAAAATTTTAATTTTAGTACTTTCTGTGAAGATCCTCTTCGATGGAGTAGAAGGAGTAGCCCAACAGAAATTTCTTTAATAGTTCAGGTGAACTCCGCCAAATTACCCACAAGATACAAAACGTGCCAGCACGGTTTGTTGAAAACGTATGTACCCACGTCTCTGCTGTTTTTCTAAATTAAAGGTATGCCCTTGAAATCTATGTACACGGTTTTTATGCTAGTATCGTAATCATGGTTTGCACGATTTTTTTAATAAAAGGGGAATACCGGTAACGACAAAGGTAGTAATAAATATATGTATTGTGACACACATCAAAACACGATTTTTTGTCAACAGGTGACTCTAGATGTTTTAGAACTGACACCGAACGTAATACTTACAACACGTTTCTATATTTTGAATATACTAACCCTGCAAGTTTAGTTTTACCAAAAGGTTATGTACGTCATTAATTAATATAAATATCTAAAATAAACTAGTTTCATCATTTTTAGATCACCAATAACAGCTTACTGCAAACGTGGCTGAATTAAGGCGCTTCATTGAGTTTAGATTTTCCAAGTCAAGGTTGTGTTCTGTCTGTAGACCACCGAAAAATGCGTAATTAAAATCTTGTTATGAATCTTCTGTCAGGCTGTCCACTATAGAGGCTCGGACATGAAGTGCGAGTCTTATGTGTGACATAGCCACGTAAGAGGCGTGCAACAATTTTATAAATTTTTGCTTTTTTAATTTATACGTTGCTGTTATGGTCGCTGGAGAAAAAAATCAATCTGTTGATGTTCAGCAACTCAATTTTATTTACTCGTTTGTAGTAAACTCATCTTCAGAATGTCAAAGGAGGTGATGGACTTCAAATGCACGATATGGCATCATCTACAAGTACAACCTGAGTTGCTATTATTACGACAGACTGAATAAAGATATCATAGAGACTTAAGGACGCCGATGAAGGCGTCAGACCCAACGATATATGGCTCCCGGTTCTGAAGAAATGCGTAGGCCTAGGTCTTCCGCTATGAGTCGACAAGGACTGTGACGTCAATGACCACCAATGATAGAAGCATTCAATCCTCATATGACGTCATGCCACCGCACCGCTGTGGGATATATAGTATTTTAAGTTCAGTTACTGGAAGGTCCGTGTTCTCTGGACCGATATCGAAGCGACGAAACCCCTAAAGATGTCATCTGCAGACGGCGACGAAACGTTGGGTTATCTAACAGATTCCAGAAGATCAGCTGGCCGCTGTGGCTGAGCGGTTATAGGCGCTTCAGTCCGGAACCACGCTGCTGCTACGGTCGCAGGTTCGAATCTTGCCTCGGGCATGGACGTGTGTGATGTCCTTAGGTTAGTTAGGTTTAAGTAGTTCTAAGTCAAGGGGACTGATGACCCCAGATGTTAAGTCCCATAGTGCTTCGAGCCAGCTGGACCATTTGAACCAGAAGATCACGTCATAATAAGTCTGAGAGTTTTAGTTACTTTAACCTTTCCAGCTCGCAATTTGTTATACACCTGTAAAAATTAAAACACCGCTAATAAAAATTGCTCGAAATAAATAAACCGCTGTAGAACATAACGAGAAACAATAATGCTCTGCTCAGTCTTCCCTCCACTGACACTCAAACAAAAAAATCCTCCACTTAAATTCCATCCTTTTCCAGAGCATCCCCAACCACACAATAAAAAATGCGGCGACATAACAGGCAAACGAATATCCATTGCTTGCAGACGCCTGTACGCAAACAAAAGGAGATCGACAAACTTTCAAAGACAGTCAGCAACGATATAAACAGTCAACACAAAAGACAACGCTGAACAATCCCAAGGCGACACATACGTGATAATTAGATCGCAAAAGTCATAAGCAAAACCAATGATTTAACATTGCGAAACTTACACTCAACAAAACTGTTACTTCCTAACAGTACAAGAATAATAAAGAATCAAATATAGTAACGTAACTGAAGACATTATAAGTACATTTATTATATGCACGCAAGAAGTTTTGCTACGGGCCACTGAGGACATGTTGGTCTAAAGATAAATAATCTTTTATTAATTTATATATAAGCAATGAATTCCCCGCCAAAGCCTGAGGAGTCTCGTGCGCTATTATCTACTCCATGAGAACAACTGACACTGCTGGTATATGGGTACCGCTAGAATTTGGGCACGCAACGGCTTGATTGGCTAACTTCAGTATTAATTAATTCGGAAATGGAACAACATACCGAACTTTTTCCTAACAATTATTTTCCAGCACAACCTGCCCTTACAAGCTTTTCAGCTTAGTTCTGACCACTGTGTATATGGAGTAACGGGGTGTAAACACGCCCATGTTGATGTACCATCTTAGCCTTCACATACAGCGCACTCCTCCACAAGCTGAAACAGGTTTTATAAGACTGTACTTTCCCCTTCAACAGTTGTCGAGTGCACTTAAAAATCTCATTGCGCTTTCGACAACAAAATTTACTTCATTTATTCGCTCCTTAAAGTATTAGCACTTGTATCAACATTTTAAACATTTGCATATTTCTTACCTGTCACATCAGTTTTATTCTCTGCCAGCGATTCTTCAGCCCACTGTTATTTTCTTTCCTTTTATTTTCATAGCACGCTGTATGCATCAGATGTAATTTTCGTAGGCGGCAAAATTTCGTTGTCGGTACGTTTACACGGCCCTCCAAAATCTGGTTTTCAGTAAATCGATTTCCAGTACCGCTTCTGACTGGTCATGTAAACACTCCAATATCGATTATAGAAATTAGGTTTTGTGTGCCGGATTTCGGCTTCCACCATCGCTATCCGTGCCGTGTAATCCCTCTTATTCAATTTGAATCACGATTGGATTACCAAGTAGCTACTTGGCGCTTGAAATGTCGATCAATGTGGACAAAGCGATTTTATGTGCAGTGGAGGACAAAACATGATACTGGACTGACAAGGAAGTTATTTATTTTCTTTAATTAAGTGCAGAGAAGCGCATTTTATCTTTATTAGATGCAAAAAGATTCATAAATAATGTATCCTGAATTTGAAAAATCGAACTGATTGGCAACAAACCTATAACATGCAAGCTCGTATCTGGCTAATTTGTAAACTGTTCTACCCTCTGGCTCTGTTAATTGCAAAGGCTCTAGTGCACAATCAGTGGCTGGTGACATGCATTTGTTAATTTTCTCCACAGGGGTAGGAATGTGTATTTACTCATTCGGGAGTTTTCTAGTCATCCCTAGTCTTTAAGAT
The DNA here is from genome assembly GCF_023864275.1 of Schistocerca cancellata. Lineage (NCBI taxonomy): Eukaryota > Metazoa > Arthropoda > Insecta > Orthoptera > Acrididae > Schistocerca > Schistocerca cancellata. The sequence continues at coordinate 586,663,040 of NC_064630.1, read as the reverse complement.
GTTAGCAAACAATAATCTGTCACCAGTGACCACTTCGCACTTTTACCACAATTCGTGTGATCTAATTTAGGTCTTCTCTTCCCTACAAGTTCACTGACGTCCTTAAGGATATTATAAACTTTTTTTTATTAAAAGTATCACCAAACGACCTACAACATTTCTTCATTGGTCTGACAAAATTGGAACAGCTGATTTACAGACACCATTCACGAAAAGCAACTGACGCTCCGAAAAAAAACCTATATTTCATTGGGCTAAGAAAACCAATTCAGGCATGTAAACTTAGTGTGTGAAAATAAGCGGACGGACTGTAGTGTGCATACATATAAGAAGCGTCCCGGAGCAGACGCAGCAATAGGGAGGAGTGGCACTTTTGAAACTTTTCCCTCTTGAATTTATAGTAAAACAGAAATACTTGGTATATTACTATTACGCAGACTTCTCATTACCTCACGGCAAATAAAATACAGATTATTATGCATCTACATCTACATTTACATCTATATGGTTACTCCGCAATTCACACTTAAGTGCCTGGCAGAGGGTTCATCGAACCATTTTCATACTACTTCCCTACCATTCCACTCTCGAATGGCGCGTGGGAAAAAGGAACACCTAAATCTTTCCGTTCGAGCTCTGATTTCTCTTATGTTATTATGATGATCATTTCTCCCTACGTAGGTGGGTGTAGACAAAATATTTTCGCATTCGGAAGACATAGTTGGTGACTGAAATTTCCTAAATAGGTCTCGCTGCAAAGAAAACCGTCTTTGTTTCAGTGACTGCCACTCCAACTAGCGCATCATATCAATGACACTCTCACCCCTATTGCCCGATAACACGAAACGAGCTGCCCTTCTTTGCACTTTTTCTATGTCCTCCCTGGTAAGGATCCCACACCGCGCAGCAGTATTCCAGTGTAATGTAGGCTATCTCTTTAGTGGGTTTGTCGCATCTTCTTAGTGTTCTGCCAACAAAGCGCAGTCTTTGTTTCGCCTTCCCCACGATATTATCTATGTGGTCTTTCCAATTTAAGTTAATCGTAATTGTAATTACTAGGTATTTAGTTGAATTGACAGCCCTTAGATTTGAACGATTTATCGTATACCCAAAAGGTATCAGATTTATTTTAGTACCGATGTGGATGACGTCGCACTTTCCTTTGTTTAGTGCCAATTGCCACTTTTCGCACCATACAGAAATTCTCTTCAGATCATTGTGTAATTGGAATTAATCGTCTGATGATTTTACTAGACGGTAAATTACAGCTTCATCTGCAAACAATCTATGGGGGCTGCTTAGATTATAACTTAGATCATTTATGTAAATCAGGAACAGCACAGGGTTATGACACTACCTTGCGGAATGCCAGATATCACTTCTGTTCTACTCGATGATTTATCGTCTATCACTACGAACTGTGACCTCTCTGAGTGGAAATCACGAATCCAGTCACACATCTGAGACGATACTCCATATGCACACAATTTGATTAATAGTCGCTTGTGAGGAACGGTATCAAAAGCCTTCTGGAAATCTAGGATTATGGACTCGATATGAGATCCGTTGTCGACAGCACTCATTACTTCATGGGAATAAAGAGCTAGCTGCGTTTCGCAAGAACGATATTTTCTGCACCCGTGTTGGTTATGCATCAGTAAGTCATTTTGTTCGAGGTGATTCATAATGTTCGAGTACAGTATATGCTCCAAAATCCTACTGCAAATTGAAGTCAGTGGTATGGGTCTGTAATTCAATGGGTTACTCCTATTTCCTTTCTTGAATATTGGTGTGACCTGTGCTACTTTCCAGTCTCTAGTAACAGACCTTTCGTCAAGTGAGCGGTTGTACATGATTGCCAAAAAAGGCAAATACGTAACGGGAGAGTGAAACGTTCAAGCCCGCATCTCGTGGTCGTGCGGTAGCGTTCTCGCTTCCCACGCCCGGGTTCCCGGGTTCGATTCCCGGCGGGGTCAGGGATTTTCTCTGCCTCGTGATGGCTGGGTGTTGTGTGCTGTCTTTAGGTTAGTTAGGTTTAAGTAGTTCTAAGTTCTAGGGGACTGATGACCATAGCTGTTAAGTCCCATAGTGCTCAGAGCCATTTGAACCATTTGATTTGAAACGCTCAAAGACTGCAACCTGCAGTCATGGACTGTGCGGCTGGTCCCAGCGGAGGTTCGAGTTCTCCCTCGGGCATGGGTGTGTCTGTTTGTCATTAGGATAATTTAGGGTAGGTAGTGTGTAAGCTTAGGGACTGATGACCCTAGCAGTTAAGTCCCATAAGATTTCACACACATTTGAACATTTGACCAGCAACCTGAACAAAAATTATAGATAAATTAGATTAATAATCATTGTCAAAAGTTGTAAATTACATATTCACATAATTATCAGGCTACCACCTATTAATATCAATCCACTGAAGCGAGTGTCGATGCCATTGTTTGAAGGTGCAACCTAACATGACTCCTACGTAAAAAATGTAAGTAAAGAATGAAAAGAAATGATAGGCTATTCGATCTCAGGGTGGTTCTGCTTAGCGATATTAAATAGATAAAGAGAGAACACGTAATGCCCTTAAACAATCCTTTCTTTACGGCCTCTGAAAAGAAAGATACAAATATTTGAACAAAGTTATGATTTTATCGTGGGACATGATACTATAATTAAATTTCACTTTTTCTTTTTTTTTTGGTCATCAGTCTACTGACTGGTTTGATGCAGCCCGCCACGAATTCCTTTCCTGTGCTAACCTCTTCATCTCAGAGTAGCACTTGCAACCTACGTCCTCAATTATTTGCTCGACGTATTCCAATCTCTGTCTTCCTCTACAGTTTTTGCCCTCTACAGCTCCCTCTAGTACCATGGAAGTCATTCCCTCATGTCTTAGCAGATGTTCTGTCATCCTGTCCCTTCTCCTTATCAGTGTTTTCCACATATTCCTTTCCTCTCCGATTCTGCGTAGAACCTCCTCATTCCTTACCTTATCAGTCCACCTAATTATCAACATTCGTCTATAGCACCACATCTCAAACGCTTCGATTCTCTTTTGTTCCCGTTTTCCCACAGTCCATGTTTCACTACCATACAATGCTGTACTCCAGACGTACATCCTCAGAAATTTCTTCCTCAAATTAAGGCTGGTATCTGATATTAGTAGACTTCTCTTGGCCAGAAATGCCTTTTTTGCCATAGCGAGTCTGCTTTTGATGTCCTCCTTACTCCGTCCGTCATTGGTTATTTTACTGCTTAGGTAGCAGAATTCCTTAACTTCATTGACTTCGTGACCATCAATCCTGATGTTAAGTTTCTCGCTGTTCTCATTTCTACTACTTCTCATTACCTTCGTCTTTCTCCGATTTACTCTCAAACCATACCGTGTACTCATTAGACTGTTCATTCCGTTCAGCAGATCATTTAATTCTTCTTCACTTTCACTCAGGATAGCAATGTCATCAGCGAATCGTATCATTAATATCCTTTCACCTTGTATTTTAATTCCACTCCTGAACCTTTCTTTTATTTCCATCATTGCTTCCTCCATGTACAGATTGAAGAGTAGGGGCGAAAGGCTACAGCCTTGTCTTACACCCTTCTTCTTGATCGGCCACTCTTATTATTCCCTCTTGGTTGTTGTACATATTGTATGTGACCCGTCTCTCCGTATAGCTTACCCCTACTTTTTTCAGAATCTCGAACAGCTTGCACCATTTTATATTGTCGAACGCTTTTTCCAGGTCGACAAATTCTATGAAAGTGTCTTGATTTTTCTTTAGCCTTTCTTCCATTATTAGCCGTAACGTCAGAATTGCCTCTCTCGTCCCTTTGCTTTTCCTAAAGCCAAACTGATCGTCACCTAGCGCATTCTCAATTTTCTTTTCCATTCTTCTGTATATTATTCTTGTAAGCAAGCAGCTTCGATGCATGAGCTGTTAAGCTGATTGTGCGATAATTCTCGGACTTGTCAACTCTTGCCGTCTTCGGAATTGTGTGGATGATGCTTTTCCGAAAGTCAGATGGTATATCGCCAGACTCATATATTCTACACACCAACGTGAATAGTCGTTTTGTTGCCACTTCCCCCAATGATTTTAGAAATTCTGATGGAATGTTATCTATCCCTTCTGCCTTATTTGACCGTAAGTCCTCCAAAGCTCATTTAAATTCCGATTCTAAATCGACTCCTGTTTCTTCTTCTATCACATCAGACAAATCTTCACCCTCATAGAGGCTTTCAATGTATTCTTTCCACCTATCTGCTCTCTCCTCTGCATTTAACAGTGGAATTCCCGTTGCACTCTTAATGTTACCACCGTTGCTTCTAATGTCACCAAAGGTTGTTTTGACTTTCCTGTATGCTGAGTCTGTTCTTCCGACAATCATATCTTTTTCGATGTCTTCACATTTTTCCTGCAGCCATTTCGTCTTAGCTTCCCTGCACTTCCTATTTATTTCATTCCTCAGCGACTTGTATTTCTGTATTCCTGATTTTCCCGGAACGTGTTTGTACTGCCTCCTTTTATCAATCAACTGAAGTATTTCTTCTGTTACCCATGGTTTCTTTGCAGCTACCTTCTTTGTACCTATGTTTTCCTTCCCAACTTCTATGATGGCCCTTTTTAGAGACGTCCATTCCTCTTCAACTGTACTGCCTACTGCGCTATTCCTTATTGCTGTATCTATAGCGTTAGAGAACTTCAAACGTGTCTCGTCATTCCTTAGTACTTCCGTATCCCACTTCTTTGCATATTGATTCTTCCTGACTAATGTCTTGATCTTCAGCCTACTCTTCATCACTACTATATTGTGATCTGAGTCTATATCTGCTCCTGGGTACGCCTTACAATCCAGTATCTGATTTCGGAATCTCTGTCTGACCATGATGGAATCTAATTTAAATCTTCCCGTATCTCCCGGCCTTTTCCAATTATACCTCCTCCTCTTGTGATTCTTGAACAGAGTATTCGCTATTACTAGCTGAAACTTGTTACAGAACTCAATTAGTCTTTCTCCTCTTTCATTCCTTGTCCCAAGCCCATATTCTCCTGTAACCTTTTCTTCTACTCCTTCCCCTACAACTGCATTCCAGTCGCCCATGACTATTAGATTTTCGTCACCCTTTACATACTGCATTACCCTTTCAATCAATATCCTCATACAGTTTCTCTATCTGTTCATCTTCAGCTTGCGACGTCGGCATGTATACCTGAACTATCGTCGTCGGTGTTAGTCTGCTGTCGATTCTGATTAGAACAACCCGGTCACTGAACTGTTCACAGTAACACACCCTCTGCCCTACCTTGCTATTCATAACGAATCCTACACCTGTTGTACCATTTTCTGCTGCTATTGATATTACCCGATACTCATCTGACCAGAAATCCTTGTCTTCCTTCCACTTCACTTCGGTGACCCCTACTATATCTAGATTGAGGCTTTGCATTTCCCTTTTCAGATTTTCTAGTTTCCCTACCACGTTCAAGCTTCTGACATTCCACGCCCCGACTCGTAGAACGTTAGCCTTTCGTTGATTATTCAATCTTTTACTCATGGTAACCTCCCCCTTGGCAGTCCCCTCCCGGAGATCCGAATGGGGAACTATTTCGGAATCTTTTGCCAATGGAGAGATCATCATGACACTTCTTCAATTACAGGCCACATGTCCTGTGGATACACGTTACGGTTTGATTTATGTTTCACTTACACATTTCCAAAAAATATTTTTTATCTGTAGCTATCCTACATATAGACATGGGTGCTTTCTCTGCGACAGCGAGATAATAAAGGACGCCATAGAACGACGAGCATAAACGAAATGCCATGTCATTTGTTCCGGAGCGAAAGATATACAGAGTTCTTTTCCGTTTGGCCTCTTTAGCAAAAGTCTCTGGGCAAAAGTTTTGAAATGATTTTAATTACAAGACGTATTGTTGCATAGTTGTGAAATTACATGGAGGGCAAGGTATATATATATTTCATGGCTAGAATATAGAACGTTATACCACATGTCCATAGCTATTCTATTCTATGTACCCTATGCTTTTTGTAACAATTGGCGAACACTCAATTAAACTTACTTGGGAAAATGAAATATACAAACTGCAAAGCGAACGGTTAAAAAACGAACAGAGAAGCATAAAAGCAACAGCCACGGGAGGAAATGGATAACCCAGGCTAGAGAGCCTGTACACAGAGAGAGTGGCCATAGGTGAAGTTGCCCGTGGTTGGTTGATTAGCTTTGGCAGAAAAATGGCGCCAAACGTCTCTCGCGCTTCCTATGTTCGTTGTGCATTTGATTTTAATTGAAGTCAAGAGGACTTTTGGAAACGATTAAAAGATATTTGAATTATTGAGAGACTTGTTATGCGTTGTGCAAGCATGTTCGATTTAGTTGTATATCGTTTTTAGTACGTAATTAGCGTTTGCGAGTTGAAATAATGAAGCGTTTTGTGATAAAGTCGGTAGGCCTACATGTTTGAAGTAAACACGTTACTAATTGTACAGTATTGTTTTTGACATCTGTAATTCGTTCTGCAGACGTTCGTAAACGATGCCAGGTTGTGCTGCATTTGGTTGTTTCAATAGAGGCGAAGGTGGATTTCGCATGTTAGCATTTCCACGCAATGAAGAAAGACGAAAGCAGTGGGCAGTCGCAGTCAACTGGGCTGACATAAATCAAACAGGAGGCTTGTGGAAACCAACCAACCAACCAATCTATGTGAAGTAAGTCGTTTTTGCTTTTTACTACATATGAAACAACTTGCAATAAACATAGTTAAATTTGAAAACAGATCTGTAAATTGGCTGAGTGAAAATTATTATAACACATTATTCTTATAAACAAAGGCAGTTAACGAATGATTTCGCCATATTGTATTGTGCTTTTGATTCGGTGAGTGTGTGCTCCACTACTCCACTACTGGCCATTCAAAAGTCCCGCCCCGCAGTTTGGCAGAAAAATGGCCGCCGTATCGTCCGGTTGGCCACTCTCTCCCTATACAGGCTCTCTGACCCAGGCCATCTAGCGAGAAACCAAAGCAACCTATCTGATAAGACAGAACGGTGAGAAGCGCAAACAATTTTCAGTAGAACGAAAAACCAGTCCACTATTGATTAACAGAAGTTTCTGACCCAAGTTAGTCCAGTATGCTGGAAGTACGCAAGCAATTTTAATTGCAAAGAGGAAAGTGTGAAGCTTAGTGATACCTAAGTTTTAGTTATGAAGAGCAAGTGTACCAATTGGAGAACATTTGAAACATGTTTGGCCACAGCTTGCTACGGTGATGGGACTCAAAACCTGTTCTGTTGGAGTATGTTGTTCGGAGCCATCAGAGTGCTTGTACGTGGTGTGCCAGAACATCACCGGCAAATCTTCTAAGCTCGTATTGTGGATAGAAACAAGAAAATATAACTAATGAAATTGGCTCTAAAATACATACCTTTCGAGTTATGAGCACTTCTTCATCTTGGCTAATGTGCAAACCATCTCTTCTGTTGAAGAAGTACTCATAGCTCTTGAGTCATGAATTTTAGAGTCCATGTTTACTGGACATTTTTTTCTTGTTTTGTTCGGTGCAACTACGTCTGGAAGCTTGTTGGTCAAGTTGGGTTCACCCTGTATAAGACTGATGGACGTTCGTAATAGCATGATAAACATAATTCTACAGAGTAAGAAATGTGATGTTCACGGTATAGCTATAGCTCTTAAAAAGAAGAATTCTATGGCTCTGCTATGCTTTTAGAAATACAGTGCAAAGTATCAGGGGAAAAAAACAATAATCAAAGGTCTTGTTATCAGAGAGTAATGATCCTGCCGTTGCATATAGCCTTTAGGAACAGCGCTGTTAGAAATAGTTGGCATCACAGGAGCGTCTGACAAAATGTTTGACGAAGCTTTAGACGTTTGTGATATATAAGGCATCGAGTGTATTTTCCCTAACAAGTGAATAAACACAGAAGACGAGGGGGAGGGTTAGATATGAGAGAGATGTGTGAGGTGTGGCTGACAATTTGGTGAGTGAATAGTGAGTGGAGAGGGCGTTAATTTAGGTACTTGCGCTGGAGCCTCTTACCTCCCCGGTAAGTATCCCAGTTTTATGCAAATTGAAAGTGAAGGAGGAGAGAAAGAAAAGGAAAGGGAAGGAACTAATGATTTCTGATGCACCGCGGAGTCAGCAGTGACGAGTGTGAAGGAGAGCCAGACTGGGATTCGAACCTGGGATCTTCTGTTTTCGAGGGAGCTGCGTTAGCCACTGCGCCACCAGGACACCGTGTTTAGCGTAAATGCACGGACTATCTCGGGACGCTCCCCTGCTGGCTAGCCTTCCCACCTAGCGCCACCTATCAGCATTCCCGTCCATATCCTCCATGCTCCCTAATTTTAGGTCCCGCTGGAGGTCGAAAGTAAATGGACATCGGCACTGAAGTTTGTGGATTTTTTTTTCCATACTCCGCAAGCCACCTGACGGTGTGTGGCGGAGGGTACCTTGAGTACCTCTATCGGTTCTCCCTTCTATTCCAGTCTCGTATTGTTCGTGGAAAGAAGGATTGTCGGTATGCCTCTGTGTGGGCTCGTAAAGTTCTATGTACTGACTTGGCAGAAAATCCTAAGAAATTTTGGTCTTATGTCAAAGCGGTAGGTGGATCAAAACAAAATGTCCAGACACTCTGTGACCAAAATGGTACTGAAACAGAGGATGACAGACTAAAGGCCGAAATACTAAATGTCTTTTTCCAAAGTTGTTTCACAGAGGAAGACTGCACTGTAGTTCCTTCTCTAGATTGTCGCACAGATGACAAAATGGTAGATATAGAAATAGACGACAGAGGGATAGAGAAACAATTAAAATCGCTCAAAAGAGGAAAGGCTTCTGGACCTGATGGGATACCAGTTCGATTTTACACAGAGTACGCGAAGGAACTTGCCCCCCTTCTTGCAGCGGTGTACCGTAGGTCTCTAGAAGAGCGTAGCGTTCCAAAGGATTGGAAAAGGACACAGGTAATCCCCGTTTTCAAGAAGGGACGTCAAACAGATGTGCAGAACTATAGACCTATATCTCTAACGTCGATCAGTTGCAGAATTTTGGAACACGTATTGTGTTCGATTATAATGACTTTTCTGGAGACTAGAAATCTACTCTGTAGGAATCAGCATGGGTTTCGAAAAAGACGGTCATGTGAAACCCAGCTCGCGCTATTCGTCCACGAGACTCAGAGGGCCATAGACACGGGTTCACAGGTAGATGCCGTGTTTCTTGACTTCCGCAAGGCGTTCGATACAGTTCCCCACAGTCGTTTAATGAACAAAGTAAGAGCATATGGACTATCAGACCAATTGTGTGATTGGATTGAGGAGTTCCTAGATAACAGGACGCAGCATGTCATTCTCAATGGAGAGAAGTCTTCCGAAGTAAGAGTGATTTCAGGTGTGCCACAAGGGAGTGTCATAGGACCGTTGCTATTCACAATATACATAAATGACCTGGTGGATGATATCGAAAGTTCACTGAGGCTTTTTGCAGATGATGCTGTGGTGTATCGAGAGGTTGTAACAATGGAAAATTGTACTGAAATGCAGGAGGATCTGCAGCGAATTGAGGCATGGTGCAGGGAATGGCAATTGAATCTCAATGTAGACAAGTGTAATGTGCTGCGAATACATAGAAAGATAGATCCTTTATCATTTAGCTACAAAATAGCAGGTCAGCAACTGGAAGCAGTTAATACCATAAATTATCTGGGAGTACGCATTAGGAGTGATTTAAAATGGAATGATCATATAATGTTGATCGTCGGTAAAGCAGATGCCAGACTGAGATTCATTGGAAGAATCCCAAGGAAATGCAATTCGAAAACAAAGGAAGTAGGTTACAGTACGCTTGTTCGCCCACTGCTTGAATACTGCTCAGCAGTGTGGGATCCGTACAAGATAGGGTTGATAGAAGATATAGAGAAGATCCAACGGAGAGCGGCGCGCTTCGTTACAGGATCGTTTAGTTATCGCGAAAGTGTTACGGAGATGATAGATAAACTCCAGTGGAAGACTCTGCAGGAGAGACGCTCAGTAGCTCGGTACGGGCTTTTGTTAAAGTTTCGAGAACATACCTTCACTGAAGAGTCAAGCAGAATATTGCTCCCTCCTACGTATATCTCGCGAAGAGACCATTCGTTGCCTACCGAGGCGAATCAATATACGAATGACACCACGCTCTAATATAAAGTATGTCATTGTTGGTAGATTCGGCTGTCGCGGCAGCACCAACTGCAACTTCCAATGTTGCCGAGATGGTGTGTGTGTGACGTTACAGCCAGCCTGCCGGCCCTTCATTAAGAACGGCCAGCGGACGGGCCACGTGTTCCCGCCTCAGGGGAGGGCAGCACCCCTTCGTGCAGCCGGCGCTGGCAGCGTGGCGTCTTCCCGCTGTGGCCCGCTGGGACGCGCGGGCCACAAATCTATAGCGATAACGGCAGCAGACGCGCGCACGTCGAGAGTGGCCGCACGCGACGCACTGTAACCACTTCCCTCTTCCCCAGTCACCCAACCCCTTGTTCCCCCCGCTCCGCCGATACCCCCACCACTCCAAAACCACCCCCTGCGTCTCGCGAACTCGAGCCAGCGTGGCTGCGGCCGTTCGTCACCCGTTGCCCTTTGTGTCATGCGTGTGTCACTTTTTTTTTTTATTCTTTTAAACATCGCCCGCTGTTCCGCACTTGTGGCCCTTGTTGACACGTAATTTAATTCCATTTTGAAAAAAAAAAAAAAAAGATCAACCGCCAACCGCCGCCGCCGGAACAGCGGATATTTGTTACGAGTGGCTGTCGCCGTGGGAGGGGCTGATAAGCGCGCCTCCATTAACAAATTAGAAAAATGGCAGACAAGAGGGGGGGGCTGCTGTGGTGACTAATTGTGCGGGAAGCCAGGCCGCGTGCTAATCGTCGCTAATCTTGCCGACTGTGCAGCGGGAGACACTTGAAATACAGCCGGAATTTATAAACGCTTTGTTTCTTCACGGTGACGTACCGCAGTCAAATAACTTATTGCGCAAAATATTATACTCCCACTGGCTGTTTTGGAGCTCTGCGGATGGTGTGATCTTCCACAGCTGACGTAAGCCATGACAATGAAAAGGGGTGTATGTGCCAATTGGTTGTATGGAATCAGCAACGGAAGATGGAACGATTTGGAGAAGTGACAGAATTGCAGAAAGAGAGTTTGAACGTCACGTTTGGACGTTCGCATGACCGCATTGTGACTGAAGTTGCTCGATTTGTTGATGTAGTTATAGAAATCTAAATTGGACACGACCAGGAAACGCCGGCAGACCGGCCGAGGGTATCGATGGTTAGTCGCCAATATCCACGAAAGCTAACGACAGCTATTGACGAACAACAAGACAGCACGACATACTGGCAAGTCTGGAGTGTAAACCAAGTTGAGAGCCTAGACGTAGCAGTATCTGGAACCAAGCAACGCTGTGTACTAGGAACACGACTGAGGTCCCGGCCTTTTCTTTCCTTTATTGTTATTTCAGTTTCCCACAACGGCAGCGGACAGAACCGCTCATCAGCCAAAGGTTACATAAACTGTATTTAAAGTGGTTAAAACATAAAACGCGACAATAGCAGATGATTTCGTAAAAAATACATAGGTGGATGATAGTGACGATTTTTACACACAAAAAAGTGACCATAAAAGGGATTTGTAAAATATAAATAGATGAAAATACTGCTGGTTTTTAAAACTCGTTTGACGATTCTATATTACAGTTAAAAGTACAGTCACTCTTGGAAATAAATGATGCCATTGTGTAATGGTGATGCTAGATGGCCCAGGGAAATATTGTCATGATGAAGGTGCGATTATGAGAATGACTACAGGGCCCTATAGAACTGGCAACTAGAGGTGAGGTGCACCATTGTGAATAAGGTTGGAAGAGGGGTATGTCTCGGGACGAAATTCATTGTTGGGGAGTGGGAGTTGGTTAAAATTATGGTCAGAAGGGATGGATAAGGCATGGAGGTGCATGGAAGGTGAAATATGGATGAAGTAGCACAGAGGGTACCTGGATTGGTGCTTATTGAGTGGGAAATTGGCTGCTGGGACTGGATTTTGCAATTAATGTATCAGATTCGAAGGTGCTCTAGAGGGTGTGGCAAGTGGATGAATTGGTAAAGAATGCGAGTTGAGGAAGACGCGTGGATACGGAAGGCGAGGCGAAGTGCATGTCTTTCCACGATTTCAAAGGTCTTATAGAATGTAGGTGAGGTAGAGACCCAGGTTGCACTAGTGGAGGTTAGTATAGGGCAGATGAGGGATTTACAGGTGATGGTAATGGTAGATGGATGTAGACCTCAGGTGCGACCTGTTAGTGATTTTAGTAGTTTTAGTTGGTTGATGTGGGGACAGAGGACCAACAGCAAGGGCATTGGTACCGTGGTTTTAGTCGATTTCAAAATGGCTCTGAGCACTATGCGACTTAACTTCTGAGGTCATCAGTCCCCTAGAACTTAGAACTACTTAAACCTAACCAACCTAAGTTCATCACACACCTCCTTGCCCGAGGCAGGATTCGAACCTGCGGTCGCGCGGTTCCAGACTGTAGCGCCTAGAACCGCTCGGCTACCATGGCCGGCTTTAGTCGATTTCATACTTTGTGTTGTGTGGTGAGGAGATGTGAGTTCCATGTCAGTTTTCTGTCAAGAGTAAGTCCTAAATATTTCACCGTGTTAGGGAGAGGGATGCGTCGGTTGTAGATCGAGAGATGGAAACCTGGACGACGAAAATACCGAGTGGTGCGATCAAAGGTGGTGGCTTGGCTTTTCTGCGGGTTTACTTGAAGTTTCCACAGATTACAACACTCAGCTAGGAGATTCAGGTGGCGTTGGAGCATACGATGAGTGGCTAGATTAGCATATTGCAGGAGGTACGTTTGGTGTGGCGATTTAGGAATGGCTATAGTGTATAGCATGTAAAGGAGGATTGAGAGGATGTAGCGTTGAGACACACGTACAGCAGTCTGACAGTTCCAGAAGCAGGTGTGGTTGATTGTGCCGTATGTAGGACAGTGTTGAAGGAAGGATGCTATAAGTCAGACCTAGTTATCTGGGAGTGCTTAGGTTTGTAGCTTGAAGAGTAATCCAGAATTCCACAGCTGGCAGAACGCTTTTTGAATAGCGAGGGTCACAAATACGGTGGACTTTCGTTTATTCAGTTAATGGGAGACTAGGTGGGTAAGGTAAAGAAGTTGGTAGTCGATGGAATAGTTTGGACGAAAGCCACATTGGATGTTGGGAATGGGTATGTGGGTGGCAAGTTGCTGATGGATTCGTTGGGTGGTCCGGGCCCCTGCGCTGCTAGTTTCGTAGAACGGCCTCTGGCGCCGATAGGCTGGTGTGCGGGGCCGTGGACCACGCATAGCGCTGAGATGGCGACAGCAGTGCTCGCAAGTCTTAGGAGTGCCGCAAAGCGGCTATCGTCCAGGTCCATGCATTCTGGTGAGCTTTAGAAAGCGATGGACTGGGATACCAGAATAACAAAACATGGTTCAAATGGTTCTGAGCACTATGGGACTTAACATCTGAGGTCATCAGTCCCCTAGAACTTAGAACTACTTAAACCTAACTAACCTAAGGACATCACACACACCCATGCCCGAGGCAGGAGTCGAACCTGCGACCGTAGTGGTCGCGCGGTTCCAGACTGAAGAGCCTAGAACCGCTCAGCCACTCCGGCTGGTCCAGAATAACAAAGCGGACTGTTCGACACGGCACATGTAATGGTGTACCACACTCTGCCATGTGACTCGCCGTAGAAAAATTAAGCCGTAACTACATCTCAATCGACAGACACCGGAGACAAGTGTCGCGCCTTACTAATGACACTCGTTTTCAAACCGCTCCAGAATTCCTGCTAGCAGTGGATGCAGGACCATCTCGTCCTGGTTCCTATCGAATATCGAAGGCAACGGACATTTGGAGTCGGCTTTCTCGCAAAAACACATTGCACATAGTGCTGTATCTCTTCAGTGTGGCAAAAAACACAGAAACTTAAGGCTAGATAATTGTAGGAGTGTAGTGTGGCCTGAAAACTTTTAATTTTGTCTCACTTTCCATGGTGAAAGATGTCGAGTGCGCTGATGGCTCAGTGAGGAACTAAACTTGTAGTGCGTCACAGGTGTAGTTTGGGTGTGGTTCTGATGTGTTGTGTGTACCATGTCTTCGGTCCACTCATTCAGGTTACCTTCAACGTGAACCATGATATTTATTTCAACAGTTTCATTGAACTAGTGTTGTACTTTCTTCCGCATTTTCCTGATGGATTTGTTTGACAATAGTGGCTTGCTAATCCCGTAGCGAATGTCTGAGATTATGTATAACAGTGTGTTATACATAGGACTTTGATAGGGTTGAAAAATAATAGCCAACCAGTTGCAGGATTAAAGGTTTATTAATCGTTTACTAAATTTGTCTTCTTCAGAAGGAAAATGGAAGTTAGAGCCGAAAGGCTTTGTAGTACAATGTGCGATTTAAATTGTCAGTCTTGGGGTTGATGTGCATTCTGTAGTATACAAGAGTCTTTTTGTTTCAACAACCATGTGGTTCTATGAATGTATTTTCCTTCTGAATAAGACAAGTTTATATTTAAGACACAAAGGAATACCAGACATTGGTTGCGAGTGGGCATTGATGTAAATCAGTGGGGAAAGCTGAAAATTTCTGCTGTGTGTCCTCTAGGCAGGTGCTCTGAGCACTAAGCCCTCCGGGCACAGTGGTCATCACAGCTACATGGACTACCCCACCACAGCTCCATCAGATCCAAATTCTTAACTTATCCACACACTAAGAATGTAAAGCCCCTTGTCCATTATCTTCATAAATCGCAGCATTTTGCCAATTCCCATAAGAGTTCAAGCCTGGTGCGCATCTGCAGTGAAGAGATCACTGGCTGTTCCCACCATAATTACATATATGTGGTGTCTGTTCTTTCGGGCATGTCCAAAAGAACAGACGCCACATATACTGTAAATTTACATTTGTCGAAGCCATGGTAAAGGGTTAATAGACAATTAATTTTGCAACTGGTTCGCTGTTGTTTTGCGGTAATATCAAGTTTCTATGCACACTATTGCTGAGGCATAGCCATGTTCAAATTTTCAAACATAAGAATAAACGTCCCTGCAGTTTGGAAGCCATATGGGATCTAATCATCAGTAAGTGGATTCAGCCAGATATCGCATGCCTGAAGAAACTTACGGATTCTCTTCGTCTCCGATTTGAGGCAGTTATCAGGGTTAGAGGCCTTGTTACACACTGTCACTGTGATGTCCCCTGAAGATGATTGAGTTTTTTGCCCTTTGTACTTAGCTTCAGGTATAGACAGCAGCGAGCATTTCTCCTACAAATGTTACACTTCTACCTTGAGAAAAAAAATTCCATTATATACTGTGTAATGCCACGTAAAGATCTGCTTCATTAACGTTTGACATGTTGAAACATATGCTCCACAAAAACAGTGTTCCTGGTAGCAGCTTCCCTCCTAACTAAAACTGTAATACCGAAATCTGAGACAAAGTAAAATAAACATAAATTTGCATTAAATGAATGACTTGAAATTTACGAGATTGCAAACCAATGAGAATAAACAGCATGTATTATTTATTTATTTGGTAGAAACGAATCGCAACTAGTTACGAAATCTTTTATATATAAATCACGATGTATATATGTAAGTATGGCATCTCCTCCCAAACCCCTGAATCGATTTCAACCAAATTTGGCTCAGAAATAGCAGATCTCACAAGTATCATGGCTGTGGTGTCTACAACTTTCTCGCTCCAATAGGGGTGGATATACAGGGAAAAACATGGTTTTCTAGCCCCTGACATATAGGCTACCCTGAACGAGATAATTTGTGTGTTGGAACAGTCTCAGCCTGCCAAACCAAGCTGCTTTTTAGGGCAGTCAACATATGACAGGCAGGGAACCGTTTTCTGAGTCCTGGCTTTTCTACCACCTTGGATGACAGATGTGTAGTGATAGAGTAGTGCCTATTTTATCGATCTGTTTTGTGTGGCTGCCTATACATCAGAGGAAAATAAATGATTTTCAAGCCTCTGATATGTGGCCTGCCCTGAATCTCACGCTTGTTATGAGAACTTCATTGAACTGTGTTAGAAGGCCAATGGGCGTGGCTGGGGTGAAATTGAGATCGATAAATTTACAGAGCGAGGAGGAAGAGGAAATAGTAAGAAGAGGAGGGGGACACACGAGGTAGGTGGAGGTTTAGGATGGATGGAGGTGGAAGAGGAGGGAGCTGGACACAGAGATGGAAAGGAGGATTTGTTCAGAGGGTTGGGGGAGGAAGATATAGTCAGAGAGAAGGGGTGTAGGAAATGGACAAAGGGAGGCAAGGAGGAATGAAGAGATAGGGAGAGTGGGGAGGAGGAGATAGATGGGAGAATGCGTTGGGCAGACAGAGGGAAGAAGAGGAGGATACAGGAGGAGGTGTGTTCAATATATATGACAAATGCATATGCATGCAAAGCAGCAGGGAAAAGGCTAGTAATTCTACAAATGGATAAAATTCGTCACCCTGGAAAGTTTTCCTCCTTTTGTATCAAAGAAGATAACCGAATCTAGAAAATCAAAAAACAAATCATAGATTATTTCATTCACGCTAATGGTATACAGTATAATTTTTGTCAGACATGCATGGTTTCAAGTTGTTGTGCTTTCTCCTGTGGTCAACACGGTTGCATAGACGGCATCGAAACGAAAAGCGGCATTGATTCTACGTATACACGTAAAGAGAGAAGAGTATTAAGACATTCAGCCGAAAAACGATACCCTCCTTTCTTGTTGTTACGTTTTTGAAAGCAGTAGAAGCCATAGGGCAATCTTTTAAAATTGTGATGATTTTCAACAGAGCAATTCATCTCTCAGGACAGCGAAAAACTGAATCATTGGCGCCAAAGTCACAAATTTACACTGATGACTGACCATAATTTTTAGAAAGAAGGACGACATCAAAGACTACGTGTACTGTATACACAATAAAAATAATTTTCCTTGGCAAAAACTCCATACGAGTTAAAGAGTGTTACCCGTAGTAAAAGGAAACAACAGATGAAACATTTTAACAACCACTGTTGAGCGATATCGTACGCCTACGAGCGTGATTCACAGAACTTAGAGAACAGTTTTAGCATGAAATGTTTCTACTTAATTTTCGGAAAATTAATCTCTTCAGACGTAGCTAAGGTCTTCCATGACTCAAATTAATGTTATCGCTCTTCCGAGGGAGGGTGGCAGGTTTTGCTACTTCGCTTCTGCCCCCCTTCTTTATCACTGTCTCCCCTTCTTTATCACAGCAGCTGCTACCCCAATGATGGCATTTGTCTCAGCAGTTCCGTCGCTCTCTTTGCGAGTCCACAGTAGTTGATCTTGCTGTGCTTACTTGACAAATTGACGCTAGCTATTAGTCAACATCCATAAGACTTTGGAGCTCCTAGTAATATGAGGAAAAGTAAAACGCTTCAATACACTATAACCTCATATCAGTTCGCATGTATTGTTTACTAATGGACACGTCACAAGATTCAAAATTTCTCATCTCCACTCTCTAACAAATTTCTCTACTCTCATGATTTCTTTCCCCAGCGCATTTCGATTCTACATTTGAGATGGTTGATTTCCTATTGTATTTCGTTACTCTACTCATTGACACTGCACATTTGCCTAGTGACGGAATGTATGAACTTAGTGCTAGTAATAACAGGCAAATTAGTGTTCCTATTACGTCAAAGAAATGTTCTGTGACAGTAAGTCATTTCCATCATAAATAGGAACAATGTTCACCTAGTATGATCGCATCACGAGGTGTTTGTTGTCAGTGGAGCGTGGAGCACGATGCCCTGAGCGCCCTGGCAACACGAGTATTGAAGTCCTAGAAACAAACATAAGGCGCCTCATTGTTAGTGTAGTAAGAAGGCGAATGTTTGTAGTTCCGACTGTAGTTTCGGCGCCAGCTGACATGGCTACAAGCTATTGCGACTCCTCCTGGCCTACAGATACCGGTAGTGTATTTTATTAATTAATGTAATAGTATTCTTCAAGTAATATGCACGGCATAAACAAAGACAGGTGTCTTGGACGAAATATTTTAAAACAGACTAGCTGAGTACCCATTGTTGCCCAGGTCTGTACTTATCACAATCTTCCATTAGTCGATCTCCTCTTTTCCCCTTTCTCTTTCCCTCTCTCTGCCCATCTCCCCAGCCTCATTTACACCCCACTCTCTGTTCATCTCCTCCTGCACCTCTCTCTATCAGCTAGCTCATTCCCCACTCTCTCCATCTGCTCCTTTAAATTCTGTTCATGTCATCCTCCCCCTCTAAATCTATTTCTTCCTTCCGCCTCTTTCTGTCCATTTCCTCCTCCCCCTCTCTGTGCCTATCTCTTCCTCCCCCTATCTCCATCCGCCTCCTCTTCTTTCTTTTCTCTGTCCATCTCCACCTCTATCTACTTCCTCCTTTCCCTCTCTGTGCCTATCTCTTCCTCACCCTGTCTGTGTCCACCTCCTCTTTCTTCTCCTCCTCCTGCCCCTCTCTCTATCAATTTCCCCTCATCCTCACTCTATCCATCTCCCTCTCCCCCTTATCTGTGCCTATTTCCTCCTTGCTCCTCACTGTCTATCCATCTCCTCCTTCCCACTTCCTTCTCCAGGTTGCCACGCTCACCCTGGGAGTTCTTATCCCCACACTATTTCATTCCGGACTGTAACTGTGGTGTCACCTCCACACACCACACTTGACAGGTTATAGCCTTTAAATCGGCCGCGGTCCGTTAGTATACGTCGGACCCGAGTGTCGCCACTATCAGTGATTGCAGACCGAGCACAGCCACACGGCAGGTCTAAGGCTCCATATTAAGTAATTAGAATGAATTCTGAACAGACAATAATGTGAATCATGTACCGTCAAGAGCGACGTTCATCATTAATAGATTAAAGTTATGTATCAAAATAATTACGTCCGCTTCCTGAATTCTAATTCCTTGTCATGTTCCAGACCTCACATCAGTATAGTTCTTCCCACCTCACGCCAGCCTGCGTGAGCTAAAACGCGTGCATTTCGGCCTCCATTAGTAACACGGTGTTGGCTCTTCTGCCAACACAACAGTAACTAGTGAGTGTACTAAATTTGTTTGAATTCATTCGAGGGGCTTAGGATTAGTTTTTTACCCATGACCTTGCCCGAGTACGCACACGTCAAATACAGTTCACGTATACTTAACATATTTCACACGTATTTGTCTACATATTTAACTTGCATCGCTAGCGAATTTCGCCCTAGAGTTTCACTTTCACGCGGCTCAATGTTTACAACTTGTATCTCCCGAACTTCCTCGTATGTGCTATACAGTGACATAATTTTGCAGGTACATCCTGTGTTATATGTCTACTGTCTGCGAAAAGTGTTGCGAATAGAGTTAGTAACAACGAAGTAATAAATGATGTGGAAGCTTTTCACGCGACGCAGTGTTTACGACGTCATATCTCTTAAACTATGTGTCGTATAATGATATATTTTTTGTGGCACATTCAGTGTTATATGTGAATACTGTCTGCAAAACGTGCCCTGAATACATGTAGTAGTAAAGGAGTGATAAATTAACACGTCATGCTTCATGCGGCAGTTTTACTGCATGAAATCAAAAACGTAGTATGCGGTTAACTGTTTTCCTATCATCATTTTGTGGCAGTCGTTAGCGACAAAAAGTCTTGTAGAGGATTTAAATTGTGAGTAAAGTTCTTTTCACGACCATAGGTACTCTCATTTCAAATGCTGGATGACTGAAGTCATGGATTTGACAAATGTGGCAGCGCTGTAAACTTACGAGTAGGAGTTGTCGAGGGCGGTGGCCGCGTACTGGGGTTAACAAGTGTGTGGGTGTTACAGGGCATGAGAAGGCACACCATGTTAACAATTAAATACACGATTAATATCTAGTGCGCAACAGAAAACCGATTGTTGTGTCTAATTAGAATTACTGTTAACTAATAGATTCGTTCTGAAACTTTATGATATGTACTCTGATAATTCATGTAATCCCAACAGTCTTCTAAATTGCAGCGTAGTTCGTAGTTTCGTGAATAGGGTGACGCAGTGGTTAGCACACTGGACTCGCTTTCGTAAGGAGGACGGTTCATATCCCCTTCCGGTCACCCAGATTTAAGTTTCCCGCAATTTCCCCAAATAGCCCCAGCAAATGACGAGATGGTTCCTTCGAAAAGGGCACGGCCGATTTCCTTCACCGTCCTTTAGTGATCAGAGTTTGTCCTCCGTCTCAAATGATCACGCTGTCGACAGGACGGGACTTTATAATTTCCCGTAGGTATCTAACTGATCAGCTTACTCCTTTGTCAATACTCGTAAAAGGCTTCACGTTCATTGCTCAACGATAAACGTGTGAGGCGCGCCATACATAACCACATAAACGTAACAAACGAGGAATCTTTCCAGAATTAATCTTCCACTCTGCGACAGAGTCAGCTCAGTTTTGAAACTACCATGTTCGAGTCCACATCCTTCACACAGTTTTAATCTGCCGGCAAGTGTCAAATTAGGAACACCTGATAATGGCTTGGCAGCTTGCATAGCGTTAAAACTTCAGACTTTACTTTTGCAGCAGTAGTGCGTTTGCAGACTTACACAACACCTTCATGTGCCGATAACGTAAATACACGGAACAATACCCGAAACTATTCTGGTTCATGGATTTAAGCAACACTGTTTCTTAAGTTCATTGTGTTGTCTTATTGAACCACAGTAACTGGAAACGCAGCCAGTAAAGGCTGACGCACACTTCAAATGTCTTTTGTTATCTTGGGGGACTACATTCACCCCATGGATTCTGATATACGTAATACTGAGTGAAAGAGAGAAGAAATAAATACGGTAGATGATATTTGTAGTACTTTTCACACACTCGTGTGTGACATCTGCCGTGATTATGAAGTGCCCTGTATCTTCTGACATGAGAACCTATGCGAGGCGTATCCTTAAGGTGGCTATCCAAACCTTATTGTACATTTAACTGGTTCCATATGGACAGATAGACTGCCTGTCAAAAATCGAAACGTTCATAAGAGGAGAGGTAAATGAAACGTCAATTCGGAGGGTTGAGATGGTATGTGATTTTATTTCAGTGACTAGAAAATCGAGTCAAATTACAAAGAGCTTGACAGTATGAATCCACTTATCAGTATGATGTTGCACCCACTCTTTGGCCTGGATGCACGCTCTAAATCGTATGGCAAGTATAACATCCACGATATATATATATATATATATATATATATATATATATATATATATATATATATATATATATATATATTATTATTATTATTATTATTACGAGTAGAATATGAACGTGTGGATAATATTCATTCAATTATCTAATTATTTCTTAAAAAGATGATAATTATGTAAACCGAGACAATATTTGTCTCACATTCTTTGTTAATCTATGTCATTCTTTTCTTTTGTTTTGAACCCTTTTGTCGTCTTCTTCTGATGTACATCGCAAGACGCGAATCGATTTCAGGTCTGTTAAATGAAAAACATTTAATGTAAAATTATTGTACTTTTATGTTCATTTGCTGATAAAAACAAATAGAGCCAAATACGTTAAAACTATTTATGATTAATTATTGAAAATTCACTTCCTCTTTTAATTATAATTTTGTATTAATTGTTTTATCATAGCTACAAGAAGCGCAGCCATTGTCAGTTGCGATTATATAGCAACTTCGTCTGTACTTCTAGTTGAAAATAGCATGGGTTTGTGTTAAACTAATTTGAAAAACAATTTAATCATTTTTCTTATTGGTAGCATCCATTTAAATGATTTAAATGATTTATTGGGAAAAGAAAAATCTTAATTAAAAAAGAAATCCTCTATCTTTTGTTGGCCGCCATCTTAACTTTTATCACAGCGGCAAATTTAAATTACTTGAAACCGCAAACTTTCAATATTCCGATGTGTAAGAAATAAATCTGCACCGGTGGTACTGAACTCTATTTATAAAAGAAAAAATTAATCGAATCAGACTGCATTTTCGAAGAACAGTGCTGATGGTATTTATTGCTGAACAAGATTTCATTGCTGATGTATGTGGCCAAAATTAAACTACGCACGAATCACGGAGAAAATATTTCTGGTAGCATACGTCAGCGTTGTGTGCGGGTGGTATTCTGTGGTTCCTTTTCATGATCAATTTGCTAAGAATAATTAAATCCATCAAAGACACAAAAAAATTATAGAAGCTCTGATGTACGATCTGTAATTTTAGTGATATGAACATAGCTTACAGTCAACATTATTACACTACGTCAGGTGGAATTCTTGTGCAATTTGAACAAAATAATTATCCGGAAGAAGTTTTAATTTGAATAATGCACTATACATGTGTATAATATTGTCAGTATCATTTACAAAATCAAATCAATCCAACTGCTAAAAAAAAAAAACAGAGTGAATTCAAACCGCAGAATACCATAGAGTATCGTATCATCCACATTCATTGCACTTGTCGATGTTGGTGATACACAAAAACCGCCACACAAGGGTGTCATAAAACCGTTATATCTTGTCCTGAGGCCAGCTGGCCCACAACTGTTCCAATCGGTCCTCGACATCATGGATACTAGCACCGGGACGGAGCTGAAGTTCGAATTGGTCGTCCACATGTTCTATCGGGAACATATCTGGCGATTTTGGTGGCGACATTACTTCAGTATCTCGCAGACGGTTTCTAGACACGTGCCATGTGTGAACAACCAATCCTCCGTTGAAAGATGGCGTAACCATAACATCGCATGGGTAACTGATACATGAAGACGCTTCATTGTTTATTTTATTCATTTAATCTGATCTGATTTGGTTCATCAAGCCCTCACTTACATCCGATCAGAGATTCACACATTAAGTACCTTTTCACATCATAGTTACCTAAGAAATAACAATTTTAATGTAACAAATAATATTAAAATGATTTGAATGTCTTTAGTGACAAAGTGAGTAAATAATAATGACTATGAAGTAATACGGTTAATACTGGCTCTACTTTTACTGATGCAGGCTGCCTCTAATAGTGGTAATAGTAATAATTATAAAAATGATGATAATAATAATAATAACAATAATGACAGTGACGTATATAGACAGAATTTATAGATGTACAAAATTGATGTTTTCTGGTACAGAGACTTCTGAGGAAAGGAAAATTTTAGGACACCGCACCAGCTAAAAGTACTGAGAAATGAGGAAGATATGATTGGAAAGAAGGAAGTGCAAGGGTAACGAGTGCATTCAGGGACACTGAGAATCATTAGTGTTGCTTTAGTAGAAATGTCATTCATAAACTGACTTTTGAAACTGCAGGTGTTATTCAGTTTTCTAAGACAATGCGGGAGATTCTTCCATAGTCGTGTTCCTGCTAATAAGAGGACTTCGAGATAGTGGACGAACGATGGAGTGGGACTGAAAGGATTTTGCTCATCTGGGAACGGGTGTTTCTGCCATGTTGTTCAGACAAAAGGGTTGAAGTCGAGGAGAGATATGGGGGACCGTGTTCGTTGGTAAGATAGTACAGAAGATCTCTGTGGTTGTGTGCTCGGGGCCAAGATAGCCTTGCATATGCTGGTGAAATATGATCAAACAGTCGAACATCACATATAACGAACACATACAATAATGGCAAGTTCCAGGTACTGTGAGCTGGCTAACATCGCTGTAATCAATAATTGGGAGCGTAAGCGTTTGCACATGATTCTTTTTCAGGTTATGAGAGGTGAGTTTTCTATATTATTTTAGAGAATGGAGAAATGCTGATACCTTCTTGTACATAGCAGTTATGTGATCAGGCCAATATAGAATTTCATCTATCATTACTCCTAGACTCTTGCTGAAGGGGAGAAGTTGATATTTGTACCATTTAGTATTAAAGAAGGCAGGGAGTCTCGACATTTCTGACTAATAGCCTAGAATGACCAAGCAGTACACCTTGTGTTTCCGATGAGTTAAGCTTTAACCCTATTCCGTCGACCACGCCCGTTTTGATAGTGCTCAGAGCTCGGTATTGAGGTTCTCGGTTGGTGTCTTCAGGTTTATTGGTTTTGCACTTAGATGCAACTGGAAGTCGTAAGCGTACATATGGTATTTGTATTAGGACAAAACAGGTGACGTTATTGACATAGAATGAAAAGAGTATTGGACCTAATACGGAACCCTGGGGGACGCCTGATACTGCCGTCACTATGCCGTCCTAGCTCTATCAGTCACTATCAGCCATGACCGTAAGTCATACCCGTTGGACCTCCAGACCATGACACAAGGAGTAACACCGCTGCGCCTCTCCAAAACTTGAAGAAAGGGAACTCTACTACCCAGGTTGCTGGCATAGTCGTCGTCTACGGTCATCTGGGGTAGCTCAAAAGCCCAATTCATCGCTGAACGCCATACGATACGTTAGTGTCTCATGCTTCCCGGTCACTGCACCATTCCAGAAGAATCTCTTCGTGTTGGAGTGTCAACAGCAGCTTACGCGTCTAATTTCCTAATTTAGCTTCTGCTGGTGCCCGACCAACGGTCCGAGATGACTCAGAATGTTGCAGGCAGAACATTACCTGTTATCGGATTGCGGGTACAGGTGTGAAGGGGTTACAATGTGCTTGGTGCACAATACGGCTACGCACCCTTGTGGTTGTCACACGTGGTCGACCGAAACCTTGACTATTAGCATGTGTGCCCTCACGTTCCTGTCCAATTCACTATCGGGCCACTGTCACATCCGTATTCCCCACACATCTGGATGTTTCACAATTCGAGCAGAAGGTCGTGGGACCCACAATCAGACCCCTTTCAAGCACTGACAGATGCTGATAGCACTGCGTCACACTACTAAGTGGCATCTCTGCTTGCGCCCCTTATATACCCTACCAGGCCTGGTAACAATATTAAACTCGAACAGCTGTGGTCCATTCTAACTACTAAGAAACTGAAATTCTACTCATTTACCTGCCCACCACTAGTGTGTCCGTGTACGAAGTTACATAGACGTGTCTTCTGGGTGCTTCAATTTTTTTACATCAGGCATTGTATGTTGCTTTTAACAGCAACGAAAGTGAAGGGGAGAAGGAGAGAGGGATGGGAAAGAATGTAACAGATTTCGAACAGGATATGGTGGTAACTGCCAAGTAATGGAAAGTTATAGCTCTGAATATGAGTTGTAAAGTAAATTTTGTTAGCTCATGAGCCAAGAGCACGTTGATTCTGACGGCGCGTGAGATTTAGTGGAACGCGGCGGCATCTCAGAGGAGAGGACGAAGCAACGTCCCAAGAGATAAAATTGTCTTAGTATTGCGTCTGTAAAAAGAACAATGGAAGAATATCAAACGGTTGTAGCTATCCCACGCATGAGATAGAGATGGCTGCCTTAAATACAGAGTATTTCAAAATGAATATACGGGTGTTAAGGCTTTGTTGCATTTATTACATTCAGTTTACGATTGTAAATAATATAACAAATGAAAGAGAACGCATTTTTCTGAAAAGTGTTGAATGTGAGCACACATCGAGTCGATAGGCAGGTTCTTCTCAAACCTTGGTCAATATTTCTGAAGTAATTGTTGCTACAATGCTGTTCCTGAAGTCGGGTGGATCAGCTGTGAGCGGAGGCACAAACACGTGATCCCTTATGAACTCCCAAAAGTAAGAATGGCATGGCGTGAGATTGTCTGTGGACGTGGAGGTCATGCGAAACAATCCCTGTCATTCGGCCCTTGCGGCCAATCCAGCTCTCGGGTAGAACGTTGTTTAACCAATTGCGTACATCTATATCTACATCTACCCCAGACAATCTGCAAATCACACTTAAGTGTCTGGAAGAGTGTTCGTCGAACCACCTTCACAGTAATTCTCTGTTATTCCGATACTGAACAGCGCGCAGAAAAAAACGAATACCTGCATCCTTCAGTGCGAGTTCTCGTTTCTCCAATTTTATTATGATGATCGTTTCTCCCTCTGTCGGTCGGCGTCAAAAAAATATTTTCGCATTCCAAGGAGAAAGTTGGTGACTGAAGTTTCGTGAGAAGATTCCGCCGCAAGGTTCAAATGGCTCTGAGCACTATGGGACTTAACATCTATGGTCATCAGTCCCCTAGAACTTAGAACTACTTAAACCTAACTAACCTAAGGACAGCACACAACACCCAGTCATCACGAGGCAGGGAAAATCCCTGACCCCGCCGGGAATCGAACCCGGGAACCCGGGCGTGGGAAGCGAGAACGCTACCGCACGACCACGAGCTGCGGACCCACCGCAAGGAAAAGTACCTTTGTTTTAATGATGTCCTGTATCATGTCAGTGATACTCTCTCCACTATTCCGCGACAATATAAAACGTGCTGCCCTTCTTTGAACTTTCTCCATGTACTCCGTTAATCCTATCCGGTAAGGATCCCAGACCGTACAGCAGTACTTCATAAGAGGGCAGGCAACTGAAGTGTACGCAGGCTCTTTAGTAGATCTGTTACATTTTCTAAGTGTTCTGCCGTTAAGCCGCAGTATTTGATTTGACTTCCCCACAACATTTTCTACGTGTTTCTTCCAATTTAAGTTGTTCGTAATTGTAATTCCTAGGTATTTAGCTGAATTTACGGCTTTTAGATTTGACTGATTTATCGTGTAACCGAAGTTTAACGGACTCTTTTTAGCACTCATGTGGATGACCGCACACTTTTCGTTATTTAGGGTCAATTACCAGTTTTTGCACCATTCAGATATCTTTTATAAATCGTTATGCAATTTTTTTTGATCTTCTGATGACTTTATTAGTCGATAAACGACAGCGACATCTACGAACAACCTAAGACGGCTGCTCAGATTATCTCCCAAATTTTATATATAGATAATGAACAGCAAATGGCCTATAACACTACATTAGGGAACGTCAGAAATCTCTTCTGTTTTACTCAATGACTTTCCGTCAGATACTACGAAATTTGACCTCTCTGACAAGAACTCACGAATCTAGTCTCGTAACTGATGCGATATTGCATAAGCATGTAATTTCCCTATCGATTGCTTGTGTGGGACAGTGTCAAAAGCCTCCAGGAAATCCAGAGATGCGGAATCAATTTGAAATCTCTTGTCAATAGCACTCAACATTTCGTGTATGGAAAGAGCTAGCTGTGTTTCACAAGATGATGTTTTCTATATCAGTGATGACTGTGTGTCAATATACCGTTCTCTTCGAGGTAATTCATAATGTTCGAACAAAGTATGTGTTCCAAAATCTTGTTCCATGTCGACGTTAATGATACAAGCCGATAATTTAGTGGATTAGTCCTACTATCTTTCTTGAATATTGGTGTGACCTGTGCAACTTTCCAGTCTTTCGGTATGGATATTTCGGAGAGCGAGCGGTTGTATACGATTGTTAACTATCGAGCTATGCATCAGCATATTGTGAAAGCAACCTAAATGGTATAGATTCTGGTCCGGAAGACTTGCTTTTATTAAGTGATTTAAGCCGCTTCACTATTCCGAGGATATCTACGTCTAAGTTACTCATGTTGGCAGGTGTACTTTATTCTAATTCTGGACGCTTTGGTGAAGGAATTTCGGAAGGCTGTGTTTAGTAACTCTGATTTGGTAGCACTGTTGACGATAGTATTTCCATTCCTATCGCGCAGAGAAGGCATTGATTGTGTCTTGCCGCTAACATACTTTACATATGACCAGAATCTCTTTGGATTTTCTGCCAGTTTTAGAGGCAAAGTTTCGTTGTGGAAACTGGCATAAGCATCTCGCATTAAAAGTCCACACTCAATTTCAAGCTTCTTCAAAGGTCGGCTATCTTGGAGACTGTGTACGTTTAAATTTAGCATACCTTTTTCGTTGTTTCTGCAACAGTGTTCTGACCCGTTTTGTGTACCAAGGAGGACCAGCTCCGTCGTTTGCTACTTTCTTTGGTATAAATCAATTGCTGTCCATACTATTTCTTCGAATT
Source organism: Schistocerca cancellata (assembly GCF_023864275.1). Lineage (NCBI taxonomy): Eukaryota > Metazoa > Arthropoda > Insecta > Orthoptera > Acrididae > Schistocerca > Schistocerca cancellata. The sequence goes on along the minus strand of NC_064630.1, from coordinate 586,634,962 downwards.
CAAGCCACATCTGGACTACACTTATAATTTTAATTTGAAAGGAGTGGAGATTGTCTCTCAGGAAGACGTCAAGTGAATTTTTATCTGCTCGTTTGAATAGGCATATTTTTCGTTTATTTTTGGAGGATGTGGGGGTTACAATATTCAGTCTCTCTACGACAGTTCTGTTTTCACTGACCCCTGTATCCGTTTTGATGCTCTTTATTAGCTCAGGATTATTTGTTGCTAAGAGGCCCTTCCCCCCCATGAACCACGGACCTTGCCGTTGATGGGGAGGCTTGCGTGCCTCAGCGATACAGATAGCTGTACCGTAGGTACAACCACAACGGAGGGGTATCTGTTGAGAGGCCAGACAAACGTGTGGTTCCTGAAGAGGGGCAGCTGCCTTTTCAGTAGCTGCAAGGGCAACAGTCTGGATGATTGACTGATCTGGCCTTGTAACAATAACCAAAACGGCCTTGCTGTGCTGGTACTGCGAACGGCTGAAAGCAAGGGGAAACTACGGCCGTAATTTTTCCCGAGGGCATGCAGCTTTACTGTATGATTAAATGATGATGGCGTCCTCTTGGGTAAAATATTCCGGAGGTAAAATAGTCCCCCATTCGGATCTCCGGGCGGGGACTACTCAAGAGGATGTCATTATCAGGAGAAAGAAAACTGGCGTTCTACGGATCGGAGCGTGGAATGTCAGATCCCTTAATCGGGCAGGTAGGTTAGAAAATTTGAAAAGGGAAATGGATAGGTTAAAGTTAGATATAGTGGGAATTAGTGAAGTTCGGTGGCAGGAGGAACAAGACTTCTGGTCAGGTGACTACAGGGTTATAAACACAAAGTCAAATAGGGGTAATGCAGGAGTAAGTTTAATAATGAATAGGAAAATAGGAACGCGGGTAAGCTACTATAAACAGCATAGTGAACGCATTATTGTGGCCAAGATAGATACGAAGCCCACACCTACTACAGTAGTACAAGTTTATATGCCAACTAGCTCTGCAGATGACGAAGAAATTGAAGAAATGTATGATGAAATAAAAGAAATTATTCAGATAGTGAAGGGAGACGAAACTTTGATAGTCATGGGTGACTGGAATTCGAGTGTAGAAAAAGGGAGAGAAGGAAACGTAGTAGGTGAATATGGATTGGGAGTAAGAAATGAAAGAGGAAGCCGCCTGGTAGAATTTTGCACAGAGCACAACTTAATCATAGCTAACACTTGGTTTAAGAATCATGATAGAAGGTTGTGTAAATGGAAGAACCTTGGAGATATTAAAAGGTATCAGATAGATTATATAATGGTAAGACAGAGATTTAGGAACCAGGTTTTAAATTGTAAGACATTTCCAGGGGCAGATGTGGACTCTGACCACAATCTATTGGTTATGACCTGTAGATTAAAACTGAAGAAACTGCAAAAAGGTGGGAATTTAAGGAGATGGGACCTGGATAAACTGAAAGAACCAGAGGTTGTACAGAGTTTCAGGGAGAGCATAAGGGAACAATTGATAGGAATGGGGGAAAGAAATACAGTAGAAGAAGAGTGGGTAGCTTTGAGGGATGAAGTAGTGAAGGCAGCAGAGGATCAAGTAGGTAAAAAGACGAGGGCTAATAGAAATCCTTTGGTAACAGAAGATATATTGAATTTAATTGATGAAAGGAGAAAATATAAAAATGCAGTAAATGAAGCAGGCAAAAATGAATACAAACGTCTCAAAAATGAGATCGACAGGAAGTGCAAAATGGCTGAGCAGGGATGGATAGAGGACAAATGTAAGGATGTAGAGGCTTATCTCACTAGGGGTAAGATAGATACTGCCTACAGGAAAATTAAAGAGACCTTTGGAGATAAGAGGACCACTTGTATGAACATCAAGAGCTCAGATGGAAACCCAGTTCTAAGCAAAGAAGGGAAAGCAGAAAGGTGGAAAGAGTATATAGAGGGTCTATATAAGGGCGATGTTCTTGAGGACAATATTATGGAAATGGAAGAGGATGTAGATGAAGATGAAATGGGAGATACGATACTGCGTGAAGAGTTTGACAGAGCACTGAAAGACCTGAGTCGAAATTAGGCCCCCGGAGTAGACAACATTCCATTGGAACTACTGACGGCCTTGGGAGAGCCAGTCCTGACAAAACTCTACCATCTGGTGAGCAAGATGTATGAAACAGGCGAAATACCCTCAGACTTCAAGAAGAATATAATAATTCCAATCCCAAAGAAAGCAGGTGTTGACAGATGTGAGAATTACCGAACAATCAGCTTAATAAGCCGCAGCTGCAAAATACTAACACGAATTCTTTACAGACGAATGGAAAAAGTAGTAGAAGCCGACCTCGGGGAAGATCAGTTTGGATTCCGTAGAAATACTGGAACACGTGAGGCAATACTGACCTTACGACTTATCTTAGAAGAAAGATTAAGGAAAGGCAAACCTACGTTTCTAGCATTTGTAGACTTAGAGAAAGCTTTTGACAATGTTGACTGGATTACTCTCTTTCAAATTCTAAAGGTGGCAGGGGTAAAATACAGGGAGCGAAAGGCTATTTACAATTTGTACAGAAACCAGATGGCAGTTATAAGAGTCGAGGGACATGAAAGGGAAGCAATGGTCGGGAAGGGAGTAAGACAGGGTTATAGCCTCTCCCCGATGTTATTCAATCTGTATATTGAGCAAGCAGTAAAGGAAAGAAAAGAAAAATTCGGAGTAGGTATTAAAATCCATGGAGAAGAAATAAAAACTTTGAGGTTCGCCGATGACATTGTAATTCTGTCAGAGACAGCAAAGGACTTGGAAGAGCAGTTGAACGGAATGGATGGTGTCTTGAAGGGAGGATATAAGATGAACATCAACAAAAGCAAAACGAGGATAATGGAATGTAGTCGAATTAAGTCGGGTGATGTTGAGGGTATTAGATTAGGAAATGAGACACTTAAAGTAGTAAAGGAGTTTTGCTATTTGGGGAGCAAAATAACTGATGATGGTCGAAGTAGAGAGGATATCAAATGTAGACTGCCAATGGCAAGGAAAGAGTTTCTGAAGAAGAGAAATTTGTTAACATCGAGTATAGATTTAAGTGTCAGGAAGTCATTTCTGAAAGTATTTGTATGGAGTGTAGCCATGTATGGAAGTGAAACATGGACGATAAATAGTTTGGACAAGAAGAGAATAGAAGCTTTCGAAATGTGGTGCTACAGAAGAATGCTGAAGATTAGATGGGTAGATCGCATAACTAATGAGGAGGTACTGAATAGGATTGGGGAGAAGAGGAGTTTGTGGTACAACTTGACCAGAAGAAGGGATCGTTTGGTAGGACATGTTCTGAGGCATCAAGGGATCACCAATTTCGTATTGGAGGGCAGCGTGGAGGGTAAAAATCGTAGGGGGAGACCAAGAGATGAATACACTAAGCAGATTCAGAAGGATGTAGGTTGCAGTAGGTACTGGGAGATGAAGAAGCTTGCACAGGATAGAGTAGCATGGAGAGCTGCATCAAACCAGTCTCAGGACTGAAGACCACAACAACAACAACAAGAGGCCCTTGAAGTAACCGATTTGTAACAGTTCGTTGTGTCATTGTGGTGTCAACTGCTGCTCACATTGGTGCTGCAGTTGCAGTACGATGTGCCAGAGCCATACGCCGATGGCCTTCCCTATGCCACGTGGCTGTCCAGCGCCCGGTCTTCTTGCGACCGTACTTTTCCGTGTTCACAACTGCCAGCAATCACGTACAGTGGCTACAGTCTTTCTGCAATATTACAGAAGGAACATTCAGTTCCTTGCAGGGCTATTACACGACCTCGTCCAAAGTCAATGGCGTCTTTGTCGTCTTGAAGGCATTCTTGACTAACATCAACTCACCGCACCCAATCAAAAAGGCAACAAACGCTCACGACCGTGACAGCAAACCTCATTTGCATCCTCATCTACATCTACATCTACATTTATACTCCGCAAGCCACCCAACGCCGTGTGGAGGAGGGCACTTTACGTGCCTCTGTCATCACCTCCCTTTCCTGAATCTCTCTAATTTTACATCCGTGATCTCCTCGGGAGATATAAGCAGGGGGAAGCAATCCAGAAACGCACCCTCTCGAAACCTGGACACCAAGCTACACCGCGATACAGAGCGCCTCTCTTGCAGAGTCTGCCACTTGAGTTTGCTAAACATCTCCGTAACGCTATCACGCTTACCAAATAACCCTGTGACGAAACGCTCCGCTCTTCTTTGGATTTTCTCTATCTCGTCATTCAGCCCGACCTGGTACGGATCCCACACTGATGAGCAAGACTGAAGAATAGGTCGAACGAGTGTTTTGTAAACCACCTCCTTTGTTGATGGATTACATTTTCTAAGGACTCTTCCAATGAATCTCAACCTGGCACCCGCCTTACCAACAATTAATTTTATATGATCATTCCACTTGAAATCGTTCCGTACGCATACCAGCGCCAGTCTTAAGTGAGTGGCTTAAAATTTGAACAGACGTCACCTTTCAGACGAAGAAACATGCCTATCAACTTTCGTTTATGTCGCACAATTCCTTCCTGGTGTTGCAATTTTTTCCGTCGGTGTATTTTACCTGCGCCGTATTATGGTCTGGAGGGCAGCAAGAAAACCGCCTGTGATGGAATCATTTTCGTATTTACTGGCGCTGCGCTGATCTTCTGGCAGACAGGTGGGGCCGCGAGGCGTCTTCGCCGTGGCCGCGGCCAGGCGGCTCGTCCCACATCACGCGACGCTCCGCTCTGGCTCCGTAGCGTCACGCGAAGTCTGCCTGACTTACGACTGCGTCGCACGAGGAAAGCGGCTCGGAAGGAACGCGCAGTTGCCGGGATTCTGGTCGCATGCAGGTTAGCAGCGAGCTGCGCGGAGATTGCGACTTGCTGTGGTGCCTGGATATTTCTTCCAGTTGTTCGTTTCCTGATTTCTAGCCTTCAGGCCACCTAATGTAGTACCACACCTGCTACGGGAAAGTTATTTCCTGAGATATTAATGGAATGTAGCTGGGGCAAAGTATGTGGAAAGCAATCTTCACTGTTTCAGAAAATGAAAGTAGAACAGATTAAATTTGTGCTAAGCTGCTATGCCCGAGGGAGGACTCGAATTTCCGACGGGAAGGAGCCGCGCGAACTGTGACAAAGCGCTTCATACCGAGCGGCTACCCTGCGCGGCCGTAGATCATATTTTGAAGTTCAGTAGACGACGAGGTCATTAGAGACCGAGGTCTACTTTGGAGGAGGGGGTAATGTGTGGTGGAGCTTGATGAAAGGAACTATTCTTGTAATATTATCATAGATGTGGTATCGATAGCTAAGATGCCACGGCGAGGGGCAAGTTATTAGGTTGGCACTACACCGACACCTGACGACAGCGACCTCTAGCCGGCGCTGGAGACCTCTACGAGCGTCGCTCCAGATTCTCCCATTTCATCAGGGGCAGACAGCCAGAAAACGTCGCTTCAGCTTAGTTTGCTATTGAGACTTTGCATCAGTTACGATGGGGCTACAACGTCGCACCTACGTGTCATCACCTTAAGTTAGGTAATATGTTTGCATATCTTTATAGTAAAGGTGCTTTAACTGTACTTGCAGTACCGAGCGTGTATTACCTTTCCCTGCTCCTACCCACACGCCGCCTCCCAGGCGGGATACAAAAGTTGGCGACGAGGCCATTTTTTTTTTCGAATCAATTCTTTTTTTGCTCGGTACTGCTTTAGCTTTTTCTGTGATTTCCCCGTGTGTCCGTGTGGCTGAGTGACTTTCAGTGTTCCCACCATTCACTGTAAGACTTTCATTTGTGTAAACCATAGTTTCGACAGAAACAGGCTTCGCTGTCCGATCTTGTACGTTTTCAGGCTCAGCAAATGAGGAAGCTGCTTGCTGCCATCAATGGACTGGTCACACTACAAACTGCAGCTACTTCGGCGCCTCCGACGCCACCGCCTGTACCGGCGCCGTCGCCGACGGCGACGCTATTTAGTGCCTTGAAACCAGACGTTGAACGCTGGCCAGTATACATCGCCCAGCTCGAGGCACACTTCGCAGCATACAATATACCAGGTACAGAGCGGCTTACCTTTTTCATTGCCAGTGCGGGTGTTGTGTTGTACCGTGTGCTCTTCAAGTTGTTTCCCTCCACCCGCCGTCGAAAACCATTCTCAGCGACGGCGCGTCATTTCAAGGGGGGGGGGGGGGAGGGATTTGGTATCGATAGCAACGATGCCACGGCTTAGGTGCCAGTAAGTTGGCACTACGACAGACAACGACGACAGCGCCCTCTAGCAAGCGCAGTTCAACTCTATGAGCACCACTGTAGATTCTGCCCACTTGATCAAGATCATACGTCCGGGACACTTCGCTGTAGCTTGAGACTGTGCTCGTCTGTACAAAGTTATGTATGCCTCTGTATTTATTCAGGCTCCAGTAAACCACTTTCACTTACGTGCAGTACCGACGTATTTTTCCTGCTCCTGCTCCTACCCACGCGCCGCCTTCCAGGCGGGATACAAAAATAGACCCATTGGTGGTTTGTAGCCATAAAATAACCGTAAGTTTTCCATTTACTAGTCAGTTGTGGGACATCGTGAAATATTCCTGCTTCAGTCCCTACACTTTCATCAAGTTATGATTGGTGGTAACGCTACACACAGCCGGCCCGGGTGGCCGAGCGGTTCTAGGCGCTTCAGTCTGGAACCGCGCGACCGTTACGGTCGCAGGTTGGAATCCTGCCTCGGGCATGGATGTGTGTGCTGTCCTTAGGTTAGTTCGGTTTAAGTAGTTCTAAGTTCTAGGGGACTGATGACGTCAGATGTTAAGTCCCATAGTGCTCAGAGCCATTTGAACCATTTTTTGAACGCTACACACGGCCTTGAAAATGGTGACTGTAACGGAGGTACGTTCCAAGCAGAGAGCTGCCACTGAGTTTCTTTTGGCGGAAACCCAGAGCATCGCACATATTCGTTTGCGCTTACAGAAGACCTGGCAGTCAACAAAAGTGCTGTGAGTCGCTGAGCGAGGCGTCTGTCATCATCGCAAGGCCGCGCAAACCTGTGCGGTCACCCGCGTGACGACCGGCCGCACACAGCTGTGACTCCCGCAATGTTGGAACGTGCGGACACTCTCATTCGAAGTGATCGAAGGATCACAAACACCTTGGTGCTCAACTGGACTCTCTGTTTGTACCACTGACACACCAGATGGGGTACTTAAAGATACGTGCCCCCTAGGTTCTTCGCTGTTTTCGCTCAGCAAGATTGTTGAGAAGGTAATTCTAAAACGTATCACTAGGCATTGCATCGCCAACGACACCTTAAGACCGGAGCAATTCGGCTTTAGGAATCACCACTCGACAACACAACAACTCCTCCGCGTAGTCGAACATATAACACACGGCTACAACATGAACAAAGCCACAGGGGCCGTGTTTCTGGCTTTCGATCGTCTCTGGCACAACGGACTCATACGCAAACTAAGCGAAGCTGGTTTCCCGGACGGACTCGTACGTCTCATACACTCATATCTCACGAACAGATGCTTCAACACTAACGTGTAGGATAAACAATCAACACAACACGGTATCCAAGCTGGAGTACCCCAAGGAAGCATCCTAGGGCCCATCTTGTTTAACCTGTACATTAATAACTTCCCAGCGACACAAAACACGACGTTAGCCGTCTACGCGGATGACACCGCCATCCTTGCGCAAGATTGGAAACCGTCGAACATCAATTCACGAATACAGACAGCACTCAGAACTGCTGAGCCTTGGTTGGAGCGATGGCGTATTAAAGTAACCGTCGACAAGTGCGAAGCAGTTCTGTTCACACGCAGACCGAAACTACTGCGCAAACATCAACACTGTAGACCAATAACACTACATACACGCCCAATACGTTTCGGAGAGAATGTGAGGTACCTTGGTGTCTGGCTGGACCGGAAACTTACATGGGGTGACCACATCGAATATGTTACCAACCGAGCGCACGCGAGGCTCAAACAGCTCTACCCAATGCTCAATAGGAAAGCACACTGAATAGGAGGGTGTCGAGGTCCATATACATGACACTGATAAGACCTCTGATGACGTACGCAGCTCCCGTCTGGGGATATGCAGCTCCTACACGACTGCGCCGCCTGCAGATCATACAGAACAAGGTGCTACGAATTATTAGCAACGCTCCACGCTACACACGCACCGTGGATCTTCACCATGAATACCGCCTTGATACCCTCAAGGAAGTATTCAAAAAACACGCCACACGACTATACAGGAACTCGAGACACTCGAACAACCCTTTCATCCTCACTCTGGGAAACTACGATCACAACCACAGGTGGAAGCACAAGCGGCCAAAGACACTGCTAGCTAGGGCATAGCCACCTATGGTAAACTAACATACTCAAACAGCGACAAACGTCGGTAAGCTCCTGCATATCAGCAACACTGACTGGCAACTACCAGCTGCTATTAGAGCCGACCAACAGGCCACAGCAGGTACACCGACGAGCTCGCCCACAGACGCACAAACAATCTGCCAGCATTCCCTCACATTGTGCCTCCGGTATATGACCTATCGGACACAAGATCGATAACAAACCTAACTGTTGCAGGTTGCTGACGCTGAACGAGGACTCTGTACCAGCACCCAGCGCCAGCCGCCGAGCAGCACAAACGCACAACGTCAAGGTATCGACATGCATGATACCCACTACTAACAAAGCCCATCCTTGCACGACCTATCGCAGGCAGCAAGACAACCGCTACTGCTCTTACCACCCGACCTAACTATCGCAGAGGTTTTTTCCCTTGGCTCTTGCCTTGGAACTTTTTTTTCCTCTGCCCTTCAAACCGCTACCCTTCGTCCGATTTCGACCAATCTATCTCCAGATGAGCGCGTATTAATGGCTAACTCTAACAAGACGTACGCAAACATCGCAGTACCCACATCCTGCGACACCTCACTTTAGTGAATACTAACCCTTATGCAGAGATGGCAGTAGACCTTTTGTGTTGGCCATCATGCCGGTGTGGGCGTGGAGGGGCTCCACCTCTTATAAAAAAAGGTTCTTCGCTTCTCACAGTAGACCATGAAGAGCAACGAAGGACCACCTGTACTGAACTGCTTGCACGTTACGAGGATGATCGTGACAATTTTTTGTCGAAGATCGTCACAGGCGATGAAACATGGGTCCTTCACTTTTAACCGGAAACGAGAAGGCAACCATACAGTCGCACCACACCACCTTCTTCGGAAGAAATATTTCAAACTCGCATGCTCAGCCTGTAATGCCACGGTGACAATCTTCTGGGATCTAAAGGGGTTATTCTTGTTGATGTCCTCCGTCATGGTGCAACCACCAACTCTTACGTGCGTTGTGCTACCCTCTGAAATTGAAGAAACGACTTCAGCGTGTTCGTCCCCACAAAAATGCAAACGAGTGTCTGCTGCGTGAGAAAACAAGGCCTTACACAAGCCTGCGTACCCGAGAGGAGATCACAAAACTTCATTGGACTGTTCTTCCTCATCCATCCTGCAGCCCGGATATCGCACCTTCCGACTTACGTCTGTTGGGCTGAATGAAGGATGCATTCCGTGGGAAGCAGTACGTGCATGACGGGGAGGTCATTGACGTAGCAAGACGTTGGCTCCGATGTCGACTGCATGTAGTGTGGTACCATGCCGTCATACAGGCCCTCCCAGTCAGGCGGCGTAGGGTTATGTTGAAAAATATGGTTCTGTAACCAAACGAGTGGCCAAATAATACTGTGTATTAGAAATCTGAATGAAACGAACCTGTATTCAGAAACAAAATGCCTTGTATTCCTTATTGAACGCCCCTCGTTCTTCGTAAGCCTAGCATTTCTTCTGAAACAGTTATGAACCCGGTGTCTGCCTTGCAATATTCTCCAACACACTTAATATGGGCTAACACTAACGCAATCTGACTTTCAAAGTTAAACATTTCGGAGATGACAAAGCTTACTCAAGCGTAACGAAATGTGCGTTATTCGAAAGTAACGCAACTGGGTTTTGAACTGGAACATTGATTACAAAATTTACTCTATACTGCCTCGAACTGTATCAAAATTGGCCCTTATAGTCCTAATTTATGCTGGACAAAAGCGATTGTCATATGCTGCCTCCACCAGCTAATAACCTTAATGAGAGACCTCGTGTGGTGGAAGAAATAATTTACGACTGCCGCTCTATTACCCGAAGAACTGCGTTAATGACGCCTTACCTCGATTGCTGGAAAGTTCTTACGGGAGACAAATGCAAGCGCTTAAAATAACTATTTAATAGTGAATAGGTAATATTTCATTTACTTGAGATAATTTCGGCAATTAGTTATATGGCTAGAGACATTTAGTTCAGTAGCCTATTCTGAAATATTACTCTTTGAAGTCTCACTCACTATAAGTTTATAAAATACTGACTACGATTATTGAATTGCAGTTCATCAAGGTATATTGTATAGAGCTGTTCAATTTCTTATAGTGATTAGAGAAATAAATGAATTAAATAAATAGATCTTTGATGGTGGCTTTTGTCTGTTGCACACGCTACAAGGTGTCTCCTTGACCTAAAATTGTTAACAAGGTGGTTGCCGTAGGATTACGTATGCTCCACGCCGCTGCACTGCTTTTTCTTGTGATGTTGAAATTGAAAAGGGATTCAGCGGAGCACTTACGACAGATTGCAGACTACCATGCAATGTGGCGCTCTCCGTGGAGTAATGATACTAGCCTGCATAAGGGGAAAATATGAATTTCATGTAACAACTTTAACGAAGAAAATTCTTCCATAAATAAAGGCGGCCGGCAAGCAGGCTCGAGCCCGCGATCATTCCTCGTGGATTCCACATTTATAAATGCTGACTATCTGTAGTAGAAATTATTTCAGTTGGTTTTGTCGAAGACACGTATTTTACCTTCTTAAATATCTTGGATTTATTCACAGGAAACAGTTTTCTGTCTGACTGAACATTTTTACTCCTATAGAACGCTGTAGCACAATCCAGAAAAAAGTAAAATCATAATTAATTCTTCTCGTTATGTACAACGAATCAGAGACAACTTAGCATCCTCCGAGTATTGCAGCACTCTTAAGAGTTTATACTGTATACTGTTATCGCTGCTCGCGACTAATTCGCTATTGGAAAAACCGTTCCTTTTCCATTGTTGCGCGGAAGACGCCGTGAATCACATTTAAATAAATTGTCTTTTAGGTCTGTGACCTGTATTAATACTATTTCATGTCAATACGCTGTAACTTATGAAAAATTAATACACGTACATCTCGTCATTAGGTTTCTTCGATTATCCGCTGTAAGAATATGTCGTGTAGCCCCTGGGAAGACTGTAATATAAGTTAATGCAACACGTTTTTTGTGAAACAATTACTCAACGTAGAGGCAAAGTAAACGTGGTGGAATTTAAGAAGGAAAGGTGTAGGATAATGAATTCGCGAAGCCAAAATACAAGAAAAAAATTCAGATGAATTAATGCGATATGCAAGGGTAATCGTTATGAATGAAGACAAATGTCGAATTAGAGAACATAACATTCCCTCCGAATATCTTAACACAAAAACACATAAAAATAAGTTTACATACCTTTCAGAAATAGGCTTGCGAGTGAGAGAATGTGTTAGTAAGTCACTTGGATTTACAGATGATTAACCAAGAAACGGATATCGATCACTACGCGTTCGCATAAGATCAAAAGTGACAGCAAAAGCATAACATTTTCAATAGGGAGTCCGAATGCAGAATGGAATGCGAAAGGAACACGATATTCCATAACTTCAACACTCTCTCGGGTTCCAGTCATGTGAACACAACTCGAATGCTCGCTACTTGCTGCAATCTCACCATTATGCTGAACCTGCTTGTCGAAAGCGCCCGCATCAGATACGACAGGAGTCTGATGCACTTCTGCTCCGGCGTGCTGCCCAGGGCGATAGAGACGAGAGTGTGCTTTGTGCTTAAAACATCGCGAGGCGACCAACTGAAAAATACGCTTCAGCGCTCTGATTGGCCGGCACCGGTCAAAGCTCTGACTTTCATAGAAAAATACTTCCATTTCTCAGTTTGCAAAGATCTGTCGCTCCACAGAACAGAGTTGACTGGTGGCCGATTGTCTGTAGGTTGACAAGTGATTTACACGTTGTGCGGGAGTGTACTATATATGAAGGGCCCTCGCTACAGAGCTACCAAGTTCCCGTTCACCAAGTAAAAGTTGCAATACATTGTTTACGTATCTATTATAAGTCCGCCTGCTTAGCAGGGTGGCAACGTGCTTGCCTCCCATGCACTGGGCCCGGGTTCAATTCCTGGCCGGTTCAGAGATTTTCTGCGCTCGGGGACTGGGTGTTGTGTTGTCCTCATCATCATTTCATCTTCATCATCAGCCACAAGACGCCCAATGTGGCGCCGAATGAAGTAACACTTGCACTTGCCGGCCGAGCCCGAATGGGACATCCCGGCCAACAACGCCATATGATCATTTCATACCTATTATAAGTTACGAATTGGTGGCAAAAGATAGCTCCATGATTGATACTACACTACCCGTAATTGCTCACAAAACGTTTGTTTTTCTCATCTTGTTGAAACGTTGACGGTTTTCAGAGTTCAGGTACCAACTGTGCTGTGTGTTCACATACTGCAGTATCTTTAGCAAAAAAATGGTTCAAATGGCTCTGAGCACTATGGGACTTAACATCTGAGGTCATCAGTCCCCTAGAACTTAGAACTACTTAAACCTACCTAACCTAAGGACATCACACACATCCATGCCCGAGGCAGGATTCGAACCTGCGACCGTGGCGGTCGCGCGGTTCCAAGCTGAAGCGCCTAGAACCGCTCGGCCACACCGGCCGGCGTATCTTTAGCCTTGCTTCATCAGGAAAAGAGAGAATTTCAGTATCAGCCTCTAAATAATGCACAGGTTGTCAGTTACCCGACTGACATAAAGCAACTGTCTTTCCACAAACAACTTTACGGCACGATGTTTTCTGCATAGTTGTAACTGCACCGCTAAGTGCACTACACCTGTCAGTACAGACTAACCATTCTGTGTCCATGCATCCACACTTCAACATCTGACCTGCTGTCCAGAGAAAATAAGGGTTAATGGCTTGTTCTTACCACATTTACTTGGAGGCACTAACCAACCTAAAAACATTCAACTTGTAATAGCTATAATTATTATTCTGCAAATGACATAAATGATCAATATGTACTATAAAAGAAACTGTACGATGTGCGAGCCTCTAAAACTGAGAAATGAGTCCCGGTACGATCAAGAGAGTTACATGGTGCGGTAGCCCTCTGTTGCCAATGGTCTTGCCGTGGTGGTAGCACCGGTTCCCGAGGAACCGAAAAAGTAGAGTAGTCAAAGTGAAACAGTGACTGAATATAAACCGAAAATAGTGAAAGTGTGTAAAGTGTGCTTAGCGCATTTGTTAGTAAAAAGTTGATACTATTTACAGTTTAGACAATGCCCATACGTAAAATAGGAGGAGATCTTGCCAGTTCTGAAACAAAACGACGAAAACAAGAACAATCGCGAAAAAACGAAACAGACGAAGAGCGCTAAGCACACTTGTGTTCCCAACGGACAAGAATGAACACCGTGAGAATCAGAGAAACCGAAGAACAACGAAATGAACTGACTCAAGAATCAAGAATTGCGACACAATCTGATCACAGAAAACTGCAAATTCAAGCAAGCCATGAAAATATCACCCTACGAGAAGCACGGACAAGTAAACCTACAACCTATCAAATGAAGCATTTCACTACGATCCGACGAAAGAATATAACAAACACAAACGCGTCGTAATGGGAAAAATAGTCTGCCAATTTTGCATCGCGAGCAAATTCAGTAGAGAAACATTAATATTCTGTTGCATGAATACAAAATTTCGATTACCAACACTGGAAGCACCTCTGCAGCAAATTATACATTAAATGATCGGGGAAACTCCAGAATCAAAACATCTTCTTCAAAATATGAAAGCGTACAACGCCTTCTTCTAAATGACTTCCTTCGGGGTCAGTTCGATCAACACTAACGGAAATGAAATCGATTATTTTTTTCCATTCAAGGACAAATCTATCACAACATCTGATCATAACTACAAGTACCCAATGAAGACCATAAATTTGTGGAAGTATATTTCATTGGAAATGAAGAAACAGAACTTGATCAACGAAGCACAAATGTCAAAGGATTGAAACGAGAAGTAGTCCAAGAAGTACAGAGGATCTAACATAAATACAATCAGATGATTCATATATTCAAAACCACACTAGACTAACTGATTTCTGATGACACATTGTCAAGTGCTCCTGGGAAAGATATAAATACCAACTTGCACTTCACAAAGGCTTAGTAGCTGAAATCGCGATAGAGGAAAAAATACGTAGATAAAGCATACTGTCCAATGGCGGGAGTGTTATTTAGAAACTGTATTATGACTGTGGTTCTCAATTAAGGAAAGATAATTTTTCAATACTTTTTAGCGTAGAGAACGTTTTCTCTCCTACAGGAATTCCCATCTGAGTTCACAGAGCATTTTTGTATCACTTGCGTGTTGAGTAAACATACCGGCAATAAATAGCAGCACGCCTCTTAATTGTTTCGTTGTCTTTCTTTAATCCGACCTCGTGGGGATCCCAAACACGCGAGCAGTACCCAAGAATGTGTTACACAAGTGTTCTGCATGCAGCCTCCTTTATGAATGGGCTACAATTTCCTACAGTTCTTCCAATAGAACGAAACCAACCATTCGCCTCCCTACAACCGTCCTTACGTTCTCGTTCCATATCAGACCGCTTTACTTACATTCAATCAAGTGACTTGTCAAGCAGCACATCTCCAATACTAAATTCGAACATTAGGGGATTGTTTTTTCTACTCACCTGCGTTACTTTACATTTTTCCAGACTTAGAGCGAAGTGCCATTCATCATACCTACAGCATATTCTGTCCAAGCCATCCTATAAGCTCCTACGGTCACTGAACTACGACTCTTTCCCATACATTATAGCGTCATCTGCGAACCGTCACAGATTGCTCCTCACCCTATCCGACAGATCCCTGTGTAGACAATAAAGTTTGATACTGTCACACTTCCCTTGGATACTTCTAACGATTCCTTTGTGTATGACGAATACACCCCTTCCAAGACAAAGCACTTGGTTCTATTACTTAGGAAATCGATCCATTCACATTTCTGGGAACCTACTTCACATGCTCGGACTATCGGTAACAGCCTGCTGTTTGGCACTGTGTTAAACGTTTTCCGAATATCTAGAATTATGGAATTTTCCTTTTACCCTTTATCTGTAGTTCACAGAACATTGTGAGAGGAAAAGACAAGCCGAGTTTTGTACGATCGATGCTTTCTAAATCAGTACTGATTTGTGGACAGAAGCAAGTCGTGTAACGAACGGAGGTGCCGTGCTATGTTCCGATTGTAATTTTTGTATTTATCCCTCACAGCTCTAAACAGACTTTAGTCCCATATTCTCTTTCAAGCCAGTGCACGCAACAATGTTGCCGAGATTTCACCTTAGGATCACTGGTAACCACTAAGAATATTTCTTATCTTTAGCCGGTCAGTCACATTACTCATGGGACACTAGCGTTCGGAAGTTACATAACTGAGAGATGTTGGTAACGTAGAGGCGAGCAGTTAGTAATCTTCCCACACTCGTACTCTCTGTATAAGAAATCCACGGTCGCTGCAGTAAATAGGCATGTGATTCAAACACAACACCCATTTCTTTATTGGTGGTTACTTAACTTGGATGCCTCATTATTCACCTTAGATAACTTAATTAATTTTTCTTTTCTAAAATTTCTTTCGATGGATAGTAGTGTTTTAAAACTTACCTACTCCCAGACAGATGTCTTTCATACAGGTATATCTTTTTTTTTTCCAGAAACCCATCGAGAACGTCAACTCGAGAGCCATTAACATAGCCACTCTACTATCAAACTCTCGGACTTGCTGAAAATGGGAGTTCATTACGGCAGGCATCCTAAACTACCGATTTTTCAGAGGTTACCTTAAGAAAACGTCTTAAAACTGGCAAAGGTAGTCTCTCGGCCGATTCACAAAAGCTTTTTTCATTTGATATCATAAACGTTATTTCGCCCTTTGTCTCAAATAACTACATTTATTTCTAGAACTCGCCGAAAAATAAAGAGTTCTCAATTTGTTTTTCCATGCATTTATTTTTAATCCTTTTTATGTTTTTAAGTGCGCAGGCCTACGTATTTTTACACCTCAGCAGGGAATAAAATTAGGTAAATTTATTGTTTTGGAAGACTTTTATTACTCTTATAATAGTAATTGGATGACAATGAAACTTTTACACGACGTTACCAAGATGCCAAACTAGGTGTTGCATCCGAATTTCACATCATATTGTTGCAAGTTTTTTTATAATTCAGTAATCCGTACTTTTACCCCCGCCCACCGCACACCTTCCGCAGTTCGGTGCTGTTGCTTATGTGTAGCTCAAAGATTCGCGAATTTGCAATCGTGTATCTGAAGATGCAGAAGGAAGTACGAAATTTACACATGAAAGCGGAAGTATTAGTCAGGTTCAAATGAGCGCTGGTTTAGGGTCGCGCAAGGTAGGGGTATTCGAGCTCGCCTTTAAAATTTCTTGTAATCATCTAAGAAAAGTTTTAAGTGAATATGAGGGAGAAGTTTCTGTTAAGAAGAGAGATGGAGTAACGGATTTTCCTGCCCGTTCTCAGTGGAGTTAGGGAAGCTACGATTGATATATTGACACAATTCCCGTCATTCATAAATGTATCCGGCTACCTTGTATTACTTCTCCACTACGGACAGTCTACGATTTGTGCAGTATACACTGAAGAGCCAAAGAAACAGGTAGACCTGCATCGTGTAGAGCCCCCGCGAGCACGCAGAAGTGGCATGGACTCGACTAGTGTCTGAAGCAGTGCTGGAGGAAAGTGACGCCATGAATCCTGCAGGGCGGAGCATAAATCCACACACATTGCTACAGAGTGGCTCCAGAAACACTGTTCTGAGTTTAAACACTTCCGCTACCCATCAAACTCCAAGGACATGAACATTGCTCAGAATATCTGGGATACCTTCCACGTGCTGTTCCGAAGAGATCTCCACGAGGGGGTGGAGATCTCTTCTACCTGTGCAGGGGCACCATAAGCATGTAGTTAACCAACTAGAACACTGCTTCACTCTCAAGTATCTAGGAGAAACTCTTGATGGAGCACACATTTGCGGAAGACATTCCTTTAACACAAAAAAGCAAGGTATCCGCAATTTATCTGGAATAACTTGGGGGACGCACTGTCCCATCTTAAGACCTTAAGCTATTGCCCTTTGTTATTCAGCTGTGGAATATACCTGTTCCACCTGGTGCAAAAACCTTCATGCAAATCAAAAACACACTATCTGAATAAGTTTACTGTCTAGTAGGTATTCCACCTCCAAATATCCGACGTGAGTATGCATCCAGACTAAAGAAATCTAAGGCACTGAATTAGAAGACCCTTAGTCTATATGCATATCAACTGGTAACGTAAATGCTCAAGTCAAGAATGAGCTTCTTTCATGAAACAGAAAAACTCACACCTTCACACTTCAGAATAAGTTGATGACGTTCCAGAACCAGCCATCTTGCAGTATGGGTGGTGCCTTCTGAAAACCTCCATTCAGGTTGAGAGGAAAGTAGGTCCATTTCAGCGGTTCCCAACTTTTCTGAGGCTATTACCTCTGAAAACAACGACATATTATCCAGTACACCTCCTTCCCCACATTATCATCAAAATTTGCATCTAACTAAACTTTAAAATGAAAAAAGAATTTTCTTTGAATACTTTCGTTTGTAGAACGACAAAAGCTAATTATTATTTAGTGTTTATAGGTTTTTGTTAAACCACAAAGTAATGAGTCAGTGAGAACTGTACTGCTTATTTTTAACATCGTTTATTTACAGAATGATGCGGCAATTCTCAGTGCATCACAAGTGCTACCTATACGCCTTTAGCAGAAAAAATGCTAACTGTTCACATTAAGGACAGACACTTGAGGCAAAACGCTTCTTCTGCACCATTCTCTCCCTAGTGGCACTTACTTTACCAATACCCTGCATCCCCACTTAAAATTAATCAAATTAAAATTTGTGCACTACACTTAGGCCTGCTGTTCGTAAGAGGTCTAGTCGGAAAGTAAGGTCCGATCCGACGTGAAATGGAAACCACAGTGAAAATCCGATGAAACTTTGCACAGACGTATTGGATAGTGCCTCTAGTATGCCTGTCGATCGTCGCGTCACTCTTTTCAGTTCGAGTGCACGGTGAGCACATAAAGATATTTACAACAGCAGAGCCTCCCGTCAAGTACGGGGGCGTGGTGGGAGATGTAGCCTGATGTGAAGCAACGTAACTGTCACGCGTTTCCTTCTCCAAGACTATTCTCGGCCTCACTCCCCAGAAGCAATGAAATTGCTCCTCCATCGTTTTCGATGGGAAGTGTTCGATCATTCACCATACAGCCCGCAATTGGCTCCCTCTGCTTCATTTCTGTGCCCATGAACCGCTGGCAATGAAGACAACACTCTGGTACAGACAACAACCTGTAGACCAGACCAAAGAATTGGCAGAAAGCACAGATGGCTGTCTTCTATGACGAGGATATTGGGAAGTTAATACAACACTACTACAAATGTCAATTGGAGTAGCGACTGTATAGTGAAGTAGCTGGAAGTTGTAGCTAACTATTGCAAATAAAACATTTGTGAGTTTCAGAGTGGTTTCCGTTTCGTCACCGATCGGGCCTTCCTTTTCGAACAGCCCCCGTAAATCACTTGATTGCTGGATTTCTTATTTCTGAAACTGCAGAAATTGGAAGACTTCACACTGCCAGTGTTTTGTGTCTGACCACGGCCGCTAATAATAATAATAATAATAATAATAATAATAATAGTAATAACAATAAGAAAGTGTGGGCCTTACTGCATTTTTGTAAGGATTACATAGTTAAAATTGTGTCGTGCTGTCAGTTAGTTCATTTATTGTTGCGAAATAAATAATTTAGCAATTTATGGCCTATTGCGAGAGCTAATTTCAATTCAGAGAAGCCATTTTCATGATATATTTAAGCATGTGAGACGTATATGTCTTAATTTTACTGTCAACTAAAACCAACCTGAACGCCTGTATAAATAATGAATTGCTTAAATACATGGCCTTGTAGGTATTGCTGCCCCTTCACATGCTAATTATACACCTGGACGAGGAGAAACTACACCCATATAAGATCCAGGCGTCGTAATACGCCCCGCAACTCTAGAAGAGATAGAACTCCAGCCTCGCTGACTTGGTGTCAGATGGCATCCAGGATGTGACTGGATGATCGAACAATATCTAAAGCAACGGCTCCCTATCGCGTCCATCCACTTTGCAGATACCTTCAGTGGTATCCTCCGCACTATCCACTACCTTGAGGCAGGGACACTTGCCGAGAGGCTGACGCTACCAGAGTAGGGCAAAGATCTGCAGCTACCAAGGAATTTCTCACTAATCATAGTACCAGTAGTCTCAGAACTGTTTTAGAGGATATGTGTACAGGGACCACCACGGTACGTGCAAGTGGAACACGTAACCTTCGAGGAATTTTTCGAGTTTCGGCGCGGGCTCCTTAAGATTCATCAACTTCTGCTACTGGTGGAGGCGGTGATGGAAGTGACGGAGCACCAGGAATTCCCCATATTCGACTTCGTAACGACATTCAGTGCTTTACATACTGCATCGGAAGACAGCATTCGCTTCAAAAATTTTAACAGTGCATTCACGTCCGTCTCTTCCAGACATCCCTCCAAAGGAGAATATTCCACGTACGTTCCTACAGTAAAATCTCAAACTGCAGTACAAATGTGGATATGACGAAAATGTCGTTGCTAGAGCCTATTCTTTGTATCGTTTTTAACTGCGATGTCCGTTAGCATCTCGCATGGAACACAGAATATGGACTGATTAATCGGCTCGCTAGCCGTAGCCTCCATAGTCAGGGTGGTGGTCACATGGTTAGTCAGCACGGAAGCTTCAGCGTGTTCGGTCAGAGGACTGGCTGCCCTCTGTAATAAAAAAACTGAGTAAAGCAATTAACGACGAACTTGAATGGGTGTCAAATGAAATCCATTCACACCAAATGAAAAAAAAAAAATGGAAAATTGCATGCCTGGAAACTGAAAGGACGTGGCATCGAATCCCGATCAGACTTTGAAATTTTATATTGTACCTTTACCCTATTCTTCACCTCTTAATGATGTCAAGATATATAAGGTACGACACGTGGGTTACTGTAGAAGTACGGCGGGTTACTACGCTGAAATGCCAAAGAAACGGGTATAGGCATGTGTATTCAAATACGGAGATGTGTAAACAGGCAGAATACAGCGCTGCCGTCGACAACACCTATATAAGACAACAAGTGTCTGACGCAGTTGCTATATGGGTTACTACTGCTACAATGGCAGCTTATCAAGATTTAAGTGAGCTTGAACGTGGTTTTAAAGTCGGCGCACGAGCGACGGGACACAGCAACTCCGAGGCAGCGATGAAGTGGGGATATTCCTGTGCCTCCATTTGACGAGTTCCGTGAATATCAGACATCCGGTAAAATCTCCGACAGCGCTGCGGCCGCAAACTGTCCTGCAAGAATGGTACCAACGACGACTGAAAAGAATCATTCAACGTGACAGAAGTACAACCCCTCTGCAAATCGCTGCAGATTTTAATACTGGGTCATCAACAAGGGTTAGCGTACGAACCATTCAATGGAACATCATTGATATGCGATTTCGTGGCCGAAGGGTACACAACCGTTGATGACTGCATGGCACAAAGTTATACGCCTGACCTGGGCCCGTCAACACTGACATTGAACTGTTGATGACAGGAAACATGTTTCCTAGTCAGACGTGTCTCGTTTCAAATTGTATCGAGTGGATAGACTTGTACGGATATAGAGACAACCTCACGAATCCATAGACCCTGCATATCATCATGGGACTGTTCAATCTGGTGGAAAATGTAATGGAGTGGGCCGTGTGCAGCTGGAGTGGTATGAGACCCCCTGATAAGTCTAGATACGACTCTGACAGGTGGCACGTACGTAAGCATCCTGCCTCATCACCTCCATCCATTTATGTCCATTGTGCCTTCCGATGGACTTGAACAATTCCAGCAGGACAATGCGACACCCTAAACGTCCGGAATTTCTACAAAGTGGCTCCAGGAACACTCTTCTGAGTTTAAACATTTCCGCTGGGCACCAACTCCCCAGACATGAACATTACTGAGCATACCTGGGATGCCTTGAAACGTGCTGTTCAGAAGAGATCTCTTACGGATTTATGGACATCCCTGCAGGATTCATGGTGTCAATTCCCTCCAGCACTACTTCAAACATCAGTCGAGTCCATGCTACATCGTGTTGCGGCACTTCTGCATGCTCTCGGGGGCCCTACACGATATTAGACAGGTGTACAAGTTTCTTTGGCTCTTCAGTGTATTTACGTTGGAGATTCGCAAGTCGCCAAAGTGGCGTCCAGTTGAAAGATTTGGACCAAGTGGTTGAACGTTCCTCTAGGGCCTCATGTTACAACGCAGATCAAAGCCAAGTCATGAAAAGGAGCCCTCTGAAAGTCGTGGTCAACATACAACTCGTCCAAATTCTTAGAAATCCAATGCCATGGAACAAAACTACGTGCTTCTTCGGTGTCAAGTTGGAAATTCAGCTACCGTGGTACCAGCACTTATAGTAACTGGGGTGGAAGCCGCTCGATCTCCTTAGTCGCCCCTAACTGCTGCTAAACCCAACTTCTGTGTTACCAGATCTCCTCGGCATGATAATAACCTAACTGCTGTTTTAAAAACTCCCGGGGTGCGCCCCTGCAATATGGCTGTGCAGTAGATTCACTCACCCCTCTCATGCAGCGAGCGCAGTGGGACTTCCACAACAGCTGCCAAGGAACTTCTCCTCTACGCAACTGTAGAAAGTCACTGGCTGCCAACTCAACTCTCCACGCTCCCAGCGCACATCGATATTCACTGATTCATTGAGAGGCACTTAACCGCAACGTGGAGACTAGTCATGTAGAGGCAACTGTTACTTGTAACTGAAACGTCCCGCGTACATCTCTTCAACGGCCAAGGATTCCGGATTAGCTCCCACTCGGCTCTGTGGGAGGGGACAGTCATGGGCGAGGTGAACGTGAAAAAAGATGAATAAACAGCGAGAAGTAAAATTCTATGAGTCGAAGGGTGGAATATCAGATAGGAATGACAGAAAAACTAGAAAGGAATATGCAAAGTTTCAATTTGGGTGTTGTGGGGTCAGTGACGTGATATGAAAGATAAAGATTTCTGCTCAGGCGAGTACAGGGTCGTATCAAGAGGAGTATGATTCCTCCTGAACAGGGAAGTAAGAGACATTTTATTCTCATCAGAATCGGCAGCCAACTAACGGCAGCGACAACATTTCAGGTATACATGCTGACGTCACAAGTAGAAGATGAAGATACGGAGAAAGTAGGTTGGACGGGTAATACAGTCTGTAAAAGGAGACAAAAATCTAATTACCATAAGGGATTGCAACGCTGTAGTAGAGTAAAATACAGTATGGAGACTGAGTTCTACAGAATATGGGCTCTGTAATGGGAATGAAGGAGGAAATAAACTGGGATCTGCAATAAATTTCAGCTAGTAATAACTAATATGCTGTTTAAAGATTGTAAGAGGAGAGGATGCACTTAAAATACGTTTGGAAACACTGGTTGATACCAGCTTGGTTATATCATGGCGTGACACATTCCGAAATGTGGGATAGTGGATTGTAATGTCTCCACAGCAAGCACTACCTATTCAGACCACAGTTTCTGTCGAGTGTGACTCAAACGACTTTGAACCATTTTGTTAGGGATCTAGCGGTTTGTTATCTTGTTGAAAATACAAATCGCCTGTGGCTTGCAATCGTCGAACAAACCGAAGAATACGAAAGAATCCCTATAATTACTAATGCTTTTAAATTTATAATGGTCGTAAGCCCCCCCCCCCCCCCCAAATTTATAATGGGTATGAAGTTTTTAAAGTTCAACGCTCATCTTGTGAATACAAGAAAGAAAAAAACAATTTGTGCTTGGTTAACACATCTGTAAGCATTACACAAAAGGAGTGCATTATTCAGCAGGTTTCATTTTCAGTAGACATCCAGCAGAAAAAAAGAGTTTTCTTTGTAGTATACTCTTCCTATTCGGTACTGGAGTTCCTCGCATTAGGTGGAAACGTTTCTCTCTGAACTGTCATTAATTCATACAATATCTCTGTGAAATGTCACTGATTCGTATATTAACACAATTTTTTTGGGTTTCATTACTCCTGTAATTTAATTTGTTTATAAATTTTCTAATCAGCTTTTCGTAAACTGTGTATTGAGTCGTTGTAGACCAAGTAGCTTTCGTTCAAAAGTGGTTCAAATGGCTCTAAGCACTATGGGACTTGACATCTGAGGCCATCAGTCCCCTAGACTTAGAACTACTTAAACCTAACTAACCCAAGGACATCACACACATCCATGCCCGAGGCAGCATTCGAACCTGCGACCGTAGCAGCAACGCGGTTCTGCAATGAAGCGCCTAGACCCGCTCGGCCACCGCGGCCGGTAGCTTTGATTCGTAAAGTCCCACAAAACTTGATAAATAAATTAGTTAAATTAATGAAAATAACAAGACAGCACTTCGATTTCATATGAGACAATTTAACAGGAGAAACGCTTTAATAAGGAACGATTTAATACCACAGCACTAAGATGTGGCGTGCTGTGGTAAATTGTAGTAACGGTGTTGTACAATTTTTGGACAGCACTTCAACCAAACTAGTTACTTATTATTAGCGTAACATGAGGTTTTTATCTAATCACTGCTTCTCCCGGCTAAGAAATCTCAACCTGGGAATGTGTAGCAATGTTGTCTGTCAAGCAGTGTAAATGGCACTACGTTGCACAAAAGTGATCTTATACAACCAGTAAACAAGCTAAATGCATGTTAAGTAATCTCACCTATACAAGAGTAATGATCTTTAGCAATCTTCAGTGCTGTTGCATAATATTCTCATTACTAGCCGCAGATCGTCTATCCAATTTACCGCTACCGTTATTCAAGGTGGCAACACTTTTCTTTAAGCAAAATGAACAGTTTTGACACACAATACCACACGCACACAACAGTAATGTATTATTTCCTGTCAAAAATATTTCATAAAAGTTGTTACGAAATAACCAGGCTTCATACATCAGCAGAGAACAAATTTTATCACGTAAGATGATGTTGGCACTATATTTAAAGATTATTCATAATCTAAGTGAAATTTATTACCTCTGAGTGGGTTCTGGGCCACCAATACACAATTATTATCGCAATAACGACCATCAAGATTTATGATTGTTTAAAAATTCAATTTAAAACTGCCGCTGCAGTATTTCACTAAGATGGCAGCTATCATAAGACAATCACTTATCAGTTCTCCTTCAGGCACTGTTTTACTACTAACAAATAATATATATTAAATCTATTCTGTACCTTTACTATATGAATTAACATTTAAAAGTATTTCTCAATGTTAATAGCTTATTATTCAGCATTTACCAATAAACCGCGCTGTAGATCAGTAGCGCTAATGGCTGCGCTCCATTGCTCCGTTGTATTATATTGTTGCCGAGGGGCTGGCTGTACAGTCTGCCTCATAACATTTGGCACGCGAAAATGACTCGTAACACCTTTATCTGAGAACTACCATTTTATATCAGTTTTAATACTGCTAACAGTTTTTCAACGTCCATGTCGTTGCTGCTAACATTAACACTTTACGAGCGTTCATTTGTTCAATAATCACAGCTATAACCACTGTTCATCACTTTTCTTAAAAGAAAACGCAGTTTTTCACTCGTCCACTAGACTTTCATAGTTCTTGTGAGACACGCTTCACTGTCCTGATTGCTGCTAGTGTTTTATAAAGCACACAACAGACAATCTTCTATACAATTGGCACTTTACGAAATAATGAATTCTTGTCATGTGCACTTTGTTCCATATCGTAATAACATGATAACAAAGATCATACACTGTCAAAAAAATATGAGACAAAATGACTGTTAGAATCCTCTACATTGTTCTGAGCATAGGATCATCATTGAACTGTGTAGATACCAGTACATTTCTGTATTTGATGACATACATTTTATTTCTGTTCATTTCTACTCATTCATTCATATTTTTGTTAGAATTGTTATCAAATTATGGGACAGATGTCCATGTTCGGTTCACCTAACAAGAGAAAATCTCATAAGAGCAAACGGCAAATGTTACCGCGTAAGGAAAAAACGTACCTAAAATGGTACACAACAGGAAAACGTTCCATGAATAGCGATTGCGGATACAGACACGCGAACTCACACGCAATTAACATTCGTTACGTGTGTGCGTTTACATAGTTGAGGTTCATAGAAACATTCATGACTCATTTACCTTTGTAACTTCGTACATGAATAAACGCCGTATACATATGTTGGGAATTTCTATAACCAACATAGAAAAGACAAAATAAAATGTGTTTACGGAGATAGCGTTTACACTCCGAGTAAATGACGTTTTCAGAATAATTAAAATTCTTATCATAAAAAAATTGTTCTCTTTCTTTGGGATTTATACTTCATGAAAACTATAGTGTAACTACTGACACGTGAGCTTACAGACTAGTACATATAATCTCGTGAAATTACTTATGTTAACATTTTCACTATAAATACTATTTACATATTTACATCTGTGCTGTTGACCATTTGCACTGGACATACTATTTTCTTTACTGAGGCCCAAAATGGATTCCTACTGCAAATATTTCTTAATGTCTCTATAACAATACATTCCTTTTAGGTTCCCTGTACTAACATCTTCTGCTAAATAACATCCGTCATGTTGGATTGAGATTATTTTAAATGGTCCTTCGTACAATAATTGCTATTTTCTATTCTTCCTTCTGTTTAACGATGCCTTGGGATGCGTTTTTAGCAATACCAATTAATCTACACAGTATTTCTGTTTGTTAGTAAGTTTTTTATCAAGTTTTGCTTTGGGGAGTTCTGCATGGCGACTTTTCCTGTAATGCCCTATCCAGTTTCTCCTGATGTGTTATTTTTTCTTCTTGGATCTTTGGTATGGGATTAGCCCATTCATTTACTTCGTTCTTCTATTCGTTCATGAGTTTACACAGTGTAAAACCGGTTGATACGTGCGGTAAATTATTGTAGATTTCCATAAAACTATTTAGGTATTCTACACACTTTGTGTGCTTATTGTGGGCGTAAGTTCGGAGGAACCTATTTAGCTCTCTAAAAGTCCTCTCGACCGGATTATTGCTGGGAGAAAACTGTGAAATCAAGAGATGGTTGATGTTATGTTCTTCCATGAGATCCTTCCACCTCTCTCCAGTTAAATGTGTTGCATTATCAGTTATCACAGTAGACGGGTATCCGACAAGTATATATGATACAATCATTGTTAAACTTTTCCCAATACTGCTGGCAGTTGACGTTCGTAGTGGATACATTTTTATATACAGTCTTGGAAATGGAAAAAAGAACACATTGACACCGGTGTGTCAGACCCACCATACTTGCTCCGGACACTGCGAGATGGCTGTACAAGCAATGATCACACGCACGGCACAGCGGACACACCAGGAACCGCGGTGTTGGCCGTCGAATGGCGCTAGCTGCGCAGCATTTGTGCACCGCCGCCGTCAGTGTCAGCCAGTTTGCCGTGGCATACGGAGCTCCATCGCAGTCTTTAACACTGGTAGCATGCCGCGACAGCGTGGACGTGAACCGTATGTGCAGTTGACGGACTTTGAGCGAGGGCGTATAGTGGGCATGCGGGAGGCCGGGTGGACGTACCGCCGAATTGCTCAACACGTGGGGCGTGAGGTCTCCACAGTACATCGATGTTGTCGCCAGTGGTCGGCGGAAGGTGCACGTGCCCGTCGACCTGGGACCGGACCGCAGCGACGCACGGATGCACGCCAAGACCGTAGGATCCTACGCAGTGCCGTAGGGGACTGCACCGCCACTTCCCAGCAAATTAGGGACACTGTTGCTCCTGGGGTATCGGCGAGGACCATTCGCAACCGTCTCCATGAAGCTGGGCTACGGTCCCGCACACCGTTAGGCCGTCTTCCGCTCACGCCCCAACATCGTGCAGCCCGCCTCCAGTGGTGTCGCGACAGGCGTGAATGGAGGGACGAATGGAGACGTGTCGTCTTCAGCGATGAGAGTCGCTTCTGCCTTGGTGCCAATGATGGTCGTATGCGTGTTTGGCGCCGTGCAGGTGAGATACACTGTACTAGTGCCGACATTGTGCATGCTCTGTTGCCTGTGTCTATGTGCCTCTGGTTCTGTCAGTGTGATCATGTGATGTATCTGACCCCAGGAATGTGTCAATAAAGTTTCCCCTTCCTGGAACAATGAATTCACGGTGTTCTTATTTCAATTTCCAGGAGTGTATTTAGTATACAAATCATACACTGCTAGGATACATTTCAGCTCCCCTCTAGCAGTTGGTAGGGGTCCTGCAATGTCGATAGCTGCCATCTGTCGTGGGCGTCGTGCAATAATGGGATGTAATTCAGTGTCCCTGCATACATTGTTCGGTGTCAATTTCTGGCATATCTTACACGTTCTTATAAGTTCTTGTATTTTTCTCTTTAAATTCGGATAGTAATAATACTGATTAATCTTCATTGTGCACTCGATAATGCCCCCATGCTCGATGTGTTAACCAAGTCAGGTCTTCAAGCTGGTCTGATGGAATACACACTGGCCAGTTACTGTTAGGATTGTCTGATTTGTAAAACAGAATATCGTTGCTTAACTGATAATACTGGTGGAAAACACCACTGTCACTTTGCTGACGCAATATGTCCTTCATGTTCTTCCACATCAAATCACTTTCTTGGCATTGTTTCAGTTTTTTCCAGAACGCTAGATACTTGCTTCTATTAGCTTTGTCCTTTACCAGCAAGATCTTACATTCTGTTGAGTTTCCAACTACGGCTGCAAACTCTGGTAAACCTGGCGGTAGCCTGGATAATGCGTCGCAACTACATTATCAGATCTTTGAACATGCCTGATTTCGAAGTCATATTCTTGTAGAGCTAGAGTCCATGAAGCTAAACGTCCATGCAGTAGTTTGCAAGTTAACATAAAGCTCAAAACCGGATGATCACATAGGACGTGAACATGCTTCCCATATACACAGTACCGGAGTTTTTTAAAAGCAAATACTACAGCGAGTGCCTCAAGTTCGGTCACTGTGTAGGAGTGTTCACATTTGGTTAGTATTCTACTGGCAAATCCGATCATTTTGACTTCCAGTTTATCATTTATCTGTTCAGTTTGGAACAGGCATGCCCCGATTCCATAATTTGAAGCGTCTGATGCAACGAAGAAATCCTTTGACATATCCGTCTGATACAGAATCAGTGCATTAATGAGTGCCTCCTTGATATTGTCAAAGTCTTCCCTGCGCTGCGATGTCCAGCAGCACTGTGCGTTTTTCGTTAACAGGTTCAGTTAACGCTTCGCAGTTGAGCTGCTGGGTCGTTAAAAATCTTCGAAAAAGGATGCTAATAACCCAGTCAAACTTTTTAGTTGTTTATCTGTCCGTGGCTACGGAAAATTCGAAATTGCCTCCATTTTGCTTGGATCTAGTCTTATCCCTTGATACGATATTATGTGACTTAAGAATTTTATTTTTTGTCGAGTAAACTTGGATTTGTTTTGAATTTACAGTTACTCCCCTTGCTAAATACTTGTCTAGCACATTCTGTATTAATTCAAGGTGTTCTTCCCAAGTGTCTGTCGCTAGCAATAGGTCATCCACATATGCTGTGAACTGATCTAATAGCTGGAGTTCTAGTACATTATCTAGGGCTGCTATGAACACACCAGCACACCAGCCAAAGGGAAGAACATAGAATTGGTAGCTTCGGCCCCCAAACACAAAAGCAGTATATTGTCTAGATTCCTTAGATAACAGGATCTGCCAAAATGAAGAACGCAAATCAAGTGAAGTCAAATATTTTTTACCAAAGAATTTCTGAATTTGCTCGTCGAGGTTTTCAGACCTCGTTCGCAATGGCACAATAACCTTGTTAATGACCCGTGCGTCGAGAACTAAACGTATACTTTTATCTGCTTTGGTTATGGCCAGCCAGGGGCTACTATATGATGAATTTGATGTTTCAATAATTCTCCAGTCCAGTATTTTTCGGATTTCCTTCATTACTTCATTTTTCTTTGCCCAGGGGACCGAGTATGAACCTCTACAATAGTTATTACGGGGATATAATTTCATACCATAAACATAATCTTTTACGATACCTCGTCGATCTATAAATACTTCTTGGTATCTGGATAGCAATATTATTTATTGTCCAGCCTGTGAAGTGCCAATGCAAGATGCCTCCTTGACCTTCTCCCCTGTTGCGCTGATGGCACTCACGATATTGGGTGCATCATTGTTTCGGTTAGTATGACACTTTTGTGGTTGATCATACCCTAACATCAACAATTTTTGTTTGCCGACAGGTACATCTAATCCTCTTTTCAGCGGAAGGCTCGTACCGATCTCCCGATTCAGCTTCAACGTTACTGTTCGCCGCCGGTACTTAAGTACACGTTACTCGGGCGAGATCTATTATAGCCTCTCTGTCCCGTAAAAACTCAAGGCCCAGTAACACCGTTATTGATAAGTTTTCCAATAATAAAAATGTGCATATAACGCTATCATTTCCAAAGGAAACTTCAACCTGTGTCTGGTACTTCACAATTTGTGCCTTTTTTCCCAGCGCTCCTATAACTTTGCGATTCGTAACAGACAAAATCGGCAGTCTTTTTATTTCCGTTACCTTCTTAAAAAATTGTGCGTTCATCACCGATACACTCGCACCTGTGTCGAGGAGGATACTGGTTGCTACACCATTGATGGTTCCATTGACACTTCCCTGAAAACTTGTCTTTTCTTCCCTGTCAGCGATGGCAGATTCTTGATAGAGTTCACCTTCGATTTTCTTACCATCCTGATAGCGAATCATATTAATGTTCTCTTGCATAGCTCTATTGCCTTAATTCTTAGTCTCGGTCTGCTGGTGAAGGCCTACAGGGACCGAGGTTAGTTTGCTAACTTCGGTATATTCTGTTTCGGCTCCAAGGATACCTACTTTATTGCAAGTAAACTGTACTTTATAATTCGGATTTCTTGATGGAACAAATCGCTGGGATAATACACACTGATTACCGAAACTTGGTCTATTATGCACTGCAACAGAGGTTGTCGGCAAATTTTCAATGTTCTTTTGCCTGTCAGTAATAGCGCCCTCGTTGCTGCGTGCTGAAATTCTTTCAAGATTGTGATTTTCAATGTTCAGTGCTTTGGCTACTTCCGTTCGGACTTGTTTCTGTATTTCTGTGGGTATATCATTCTGTATTGACCCCACAGTAGTAGTCAAAGCTTTGAACTGCGTTTCTAACTTCTCTACTTAGATTTGACGATTAAGTTGGTATGTTTGCCAATCCGGTAGTGGCATAGCTAGAGAATTGCTAATTTCTGCCCCTTGCTTGGTAGAAATATTATCATTCACTTCTAAAGGTTTAACTGCAGGAATGTCCGTTTGTATTGTCCACTCCTCAATTTCACGGTATATTAATAATTTTTACTTATGGACCGTCTGACAGCAACTGAATAAAACACAATTTTAGTGCCATACGCGTTTCGCCTTTATTTTCTGCAAGGCATCATCAGTGGCAGGTTGCGTGGACAATTTCCTACATATTACGCTCCTGTTGCATTTTTGGTGTTGTTCTTCTTCTTACGAACACCAATTTGCGGTTTTTTTCCCCATTCCACAACACTATGCACTGAACGCTTGTTTTAAAGCAATGTTTTGGTTTCTGTTACCGACTGTCGTAAGAAGAAGAACAACACCAAAAATGCAACAGGAGCGTAATATGTAGGAAATTGTCCACGCAACCTGCCACTGATGATGCCTTGCAGAAAATAAAGGCGAAACGCGTATGGCACTAAAATTGTGTTTTATTCAGTTGCTGTCAGACGGTCCATAAATAAAAATTATTAATATACCGTAATATTACACGCAACTGAGGAAGACAGGACTATAAAAGTTGAAGACCTCAATTTCATTTTCGCTTGGAATATCAGGTAATAGACCATTGTCATCCATATTTACTTTATCAAGGACTTGCACTGAAGTGTGCGAAAGTTGATCTATTTGAGGGTCTGATGCCATTTCTCCATCAGCATGTTCATTCGACTTTACGTGCTTCTTTGGTCTAACCATGTTTGACACTAATATTGCACAAAAATATATATCACTGGCAATAACAATATTTTCCACAAAATACCTTACAACTAACACAAATACAAATAACAATAGCTAAGCGGGTGAAATGTGTGCACAAAATATCTACGAGAGAATTATACTTGAAAATATTACACTCGCAGCCAGAATACTGGACCAATGATATTTAATGCTGCTGTCATGTGATCAACTCATGTTTTTAATTACGTTTAAATTATGACAGCCCATTTCACCAAGCTGCACTCAGCCCCTTCGCCGCAACATTTTGGTTTCATCAATGTAGGTCTTCTGATCCCCGTCAATCACCGCCGTTGGTGCCCTGATGGACCACAAGCTGCTCTGCCACTGTCATGCGGTGCATGGCGCTAACAAGTGGTGAGAGCTGACCAGCGCCTTGTCCCCACCCTTCCGCAGTAGAGGACCAAACCCGCATACCAATCTCCGCATCTACCTAATAATTATCCGCCTACCCTCACGTATGGTTCCTCTGCATGGGCCACGATTAGTGTCACCAGGATGCGGACTCTGTAGGGCTTGCAGAACAAGGTTCTCAGGTGGAGCCTGCACGCCCCGCCACTCACGACAATTGTGACTCTCCACGTTAAGACGACCATACGCAACAACGCGCGGCGGCTCTATGAGAAAGTGGATGCCCTGCGAGACACTGTTCATGGGTTACGCCACGTTGGGACCACACTTTCACGCCGCTGGCATTGACATCCGGTTCCTCTAACCATCCTAGAGGAATCCGATTCCGACCATGGCTAACGATAGACCTGGCACGCCCACCATAGATGCATCCATTGGCGGGACTAGCCCCCCATTCTACGTCCAATACTTTCCCACCCTTCCCGCCCATGTCGGGCTAAATTTTTCTGCCTGGCTGATGTAATACTGTCACCGTTGGAGGATGGTACGGGACTCCAAGCCAAACCTCCAAAATGTATTGCAGTGACGCAGCGTCACTGCCCTGTGGATAAATTTACTGCCTCACCAACACAGTTAGAGCCCAAAAGCCCGCCGATACTGTATTGTAAGATATCACAAAAAATTGCGTAACATAAGTTTTTAACTAATCACTGCTCATGTTCGTTATTTTGTCAAAGAAATCTCCACCTCAACGTATAGCAATGTTGTCTGTCAAGCAGTGTATATGGGCACTAAGTTCATGCAAAAAAGTGATCTTATACGACCAGTAAACAAGCTAAATGCATATTAAGTAATCTCTACTATACAAGAGTAATGAATTTAGCAGTCTTCAGTGCTGTTGCATAATAGCCTCATTAATAGTGATCGTCTATCCAATTTACCGCTACCTTTATTCAAGATAAGTGTTGACTTATCTAAACGCATATTATGCTGAAAAGTAGTGAACTTCGACTTAACAGGTAGTGAAATGTGTATAAAAAATGTGTTCCCTAGCTGTCCTTTCCAAAACCTTCAGTCATCATACTATGCAATATAACACATACTGTCAAAATGAACTGCAACAAATACTAAAATAACTACATAGCATAAATACATAAACTTCAACATTATCCTCATCTGTAAAGAAAAAACTTCATTATAAATCACTTCATTATCTATATTATCATAACTCCATTATTATCATCACCTGTAAAGAAAAACTTCATTATCCATAGTAGCATATTCTTCATCATTATTCGTCACCATTCATTATCATCTGCAAAAAAAATCACTTCATTATTCATTATACAACTATTCCTTATTTCAAGCATATTTCATCACTAAAACTAAAATGTGTAGTTCTGTCTGACAGCCTGCATCAATCGCCTTGTATTCTGAAAGAAAAAATTAGTCAAGACTGCAATACTACGATGTGTATAGTATATTCTTGTTAATGCTTGTTAATCCTGATCCATTTACTCTTCCTCATAAGGTTTTTGCATCTTCTTTCGTTCATTCCGTAGGTGAAATTCCCATTTCTGTTTAATTTATTTCTTTTACGCTTCATTTCTTGCTGAAACTGACGAACAAAGTTTAATGTCTTGCATTTAAATCATATACTCATTAAATAAAAACTGGTTTATAGTAGCATAATTGAGCATACAGCATAGCATGACAGAAAACGTAATATGTCAAAAACATAGATAGTGTTCAGAGTCAAAAATGTACACAGTGTATCACAATGTAGCAGCAAAAAAGTAAAATAGTCACGATGTTGAGATATCATAGGGCAAAAATGTTAAAGTCAACTGGTGTTTGTTATATCTTAAATATTTCATAGTGCATACAAACAAAGCAGGAAAACAATCATACATACATGAAAAATAGAAAATGTGCACGGTCTGATGTGTAATGACAAGAAGAGTGACCTGCTAACCTTACCTTGCCAGGCACTTGCCAAGAAAAAATACGACAATCATCAGTAAGTGTTCATGTGAATATAATTGCATAAGTGGTCATAAAAAAATTAGGAAATGGCATTACAGTGTGATAAATCATAAAGTATGTTCATTCAATAAAAGGTTTGATGTTGGAGACGTGGTGGTTCCCTTTGCTTTTTCTGGTTCTCAAAGTTTCGACGTGTACTACATTGGGGTGAGGAATGCTGCGAATCCGATATGGACCTGCGTATAGAAGTTCAAATTTACTACACCTACCTTTTCCTCTATTGGATAAATAGTGTGTACGTACTAATATCTTCTGTCCAATGTGAAAGTCACGACGTGTACAAACCTGTTTTTGCTGTCTTCTCCGGCGTTCTGCGGCACGTTTGATGTTGTTCAGCGCAATGTCAATTATTTCATGGTGTCGTAGTTGATGAGATGTAGGAAAGGTTACTAATTCTTTAATTTTGTTAGGTGGTTCAACATTTTTCTGTATAACAGACGGAGATAGCATAGTAGATTCATTTGGTATGGAATTAATTACATCTTGGAATGCGAGTGTGTGTGTGTCCCAATCAATATGTTTTTTATGGTAGTATATTCTACGCAGTTTACCACTTTCTTTCATTAATCGTTCACAAGGGTTCGAAGAAGCATGGTACCTGGATATATAGATCGGAGAAATGTTTCTAGCTCGTAACATACGTGTCCATATAGCAGATCGAAACTGTGATCCATTGTCGGAAATTACTTTCAACACATGCTCTACATGAAATAGAAAATCTTTTACAAATGCTTTCGAAACAGTTTCAGCAGTAGCTTTGCGTAACGGAGTGAAGGTAACAAATTTTGAAGTGAGTTCAACAGCGACAAAGATGTAGCAAAAACCACTATTAGTTCTGGGAATCGGACCAAAAATGTCTACAGCGGCCATATGTCTCAATTTAACAGGTACAATGGGATGTAATGGGGGAATATGTGAAGTCGTATCTGACTTAGCTTTCTGGCAGATTTTACATGACGCTAAAACTCGTCGAATACGTTTCTCCATGTTGGTAAAATAACAGTTCTGTCTCAGTATAAGAAAACATTTTCTGGCTCAGTAATGTATGTAACTTAAATGAGTATACCAGATTAATTTGTTAACAAGCTGGTCAGGAATGCATAATAACCAATTGTTGCTGTCAGGGTGAGAGCGGCGAAACAGAATGGCATTGCGTACAGTGTAATGGTTTCTAATGGTAACATTATTCCTATCTTGCCAAAGGTGTTTAATTTCTTTCCACACGTTGTCTTTACTCTGCTCTTGCGCTGTGTCTCGTAATGACGACGAAATGAAATTTTCAAATGCAACTTGTTGAATGTACATGACGCTGAAATTTGCTTTGCAGAAGTTGGTTGCGATGTCTTGCTGATTGTTGCTGAGAGAACGTGATAGTGCGTCTGCTACAATATTTTGTGTGCCGGGAATGTGAACAATTGTGAAATTAAATTCCTGTAAATAAAGTTTCCATCTGCTTAATCTGTCGTGTGTAAATTTAGCGGAAAGTAAAAACTGTATCGCTCTATGGTCTGTATAAACGGTCGTATGTCTTCCATAAAGGAAATGCCGAAATATCATAAATGCCCATACAACACATAATGTTTCAAGTTCTGTAACAGAATAATTACGTTCAGCAGGTGACAGAATGCGACTCGCAAAGGCGATGTTTTTAATTACTGTAGAATCATCATCTTCAATTTCCTGAAAAATGTGTACGCCTAAAGCGGTGTTAGAACTGTCGGTGGCAATGGAGAAATTTCTAGTAAGATCTGGGTGTGATAAAAGTGGTGCATTCAACAAAGCATGTTTCAAATAACATTCTCGTGAACAAGATTCTGCGTGTCAAAAGTATTGC
Organism: Schistocerca cancellata; assembly: GCF_023864275.1. Classification (NCBI taxonomy): domain Eukaryota; kingdom Metazoa; phylum Arthropoda; class Insecta; order Orthoptera; family Acrididae; genus Schistocerca; species Schistocerca cancellata. Next base: position 586,599,204 of record NC_064630.1, on the reverse strand, counting down.
TTGCGTTACTGGAAGATGCAACCTGTACTGTATTTAGTCAAATTCTATCTGACGTGCTATTATTTTCGGGTGGTTGCTGTGGCATTTCAACTGTTTGTACTGTTCTGTTATTTCTTCCTGACGTATTACGTTCGGGATGATATCTACTGTCTAGTTCATGCATGATAATTTGTTGTTGCGGATGATTCTGCTGCTGGTAAGACCGACTGTTATTAAACGTACGCTGAAAATTGTGCTCATAACTTTTACGTCTGTCATGATAGTCATTTCTATACGGCGCATTGCGATAGGAATTAAAATACTGTGTTTTCTGTACGTAGTTATTTCCTTGCTGCCGTGCGTTACTATTTGTTGGAGCTGAGACTATACGTGCACGCGGCGAAACATTAAAGTTTGGTTGACCTTGTAGACTGCATTGTTGGTTAGGTATGCTAACCGGCTGGCTTCCATGCTGTTGCGGTGAAAAACGTCTATTGTTACCAAAATGGGGTTCCTGTTGCTGATAATTTTGACGGTACTGATAATTAAAATTTTGCCTGTTATTAAAGTTCTGGTGGTTGTCGTTCCTAAAGCGTCTATTACCTTTGCTATTGAAATTGCGTGGCTGATCGTAATTGCTGTAGGTTTGTTGACCTTGGTTATTATAAGAAAAATTTTTGTTTATGAAGGAATAATCCGATTGCTCTACTTCCAAAATCTGTAACAGATCTCTGAATGCCGAAATATTTTCCTTCTGTTGACCCGTTAAAAGTGACACTCTTAATGACCGTGGTAATTTAGAAATGCATAATTGTATAAGTGCAGATTCACTGTATGGTTCACTTAAGTACTGATTTTGTTGGACCATGTGCTCAAAAAATTGCGTGACACTGGGAAAATTTGAGTTCTCATAATTCGGTAAACTAATTAGTTGATCCTTAATTCCGCGCTGTGTCGTCTTCGACCAATACGCTGACAGAAAAGCATTCTGAAACTCTTCTACCGAATAGCATTGCCTCGCGATCGGTCTCATACGAGTTGCCGGTTCGCCTTCCAAAAAACTGCAAATAAATTCAAGATTATGTGTTGCGGGCCAAGTCGGTGGAAAAACAAAGCTAAATTGCTGTATCCAATCCAGTGGGTGAATCTGTGTTCTGTCATTTTTAAATACTTTAAATTTTCTCACTGATAGAAAATGTTTGTAATCAAAATTATCGTCTTTGTATGACGGAACAAGGTGGGAATTTAAGGAGATGGGACCTGGATAAACTGAAAGAACCAGAGGTTGTACAGTGTTTCAGGGAGAGCATAAGGGAACAATTGACAGGAATGGGGGAAAGAAATACAGTAGAAGAGGAATGGGTAGCTTTGAGGGATGAAGTAGTGAAGGCAGCAGAGGATCAAGTAGGTAAAAAGACGAGGGCTAGTAGAAATCCTTGGGTAACAGAAGAAATATTGAATTTAATTGATGAAAGGAGAAAATATAAAAATGCAGTAAATGAAGCAGGCAAAAAGGAATACAAACGTCTCAAAAATGAGATCGACAGGAAGTGCAAAACGGCTAAGCAGGGTTGGCTAGAGGACAAATGTAAGGATGTAGAGGCTTATCTCACTAGGGGTAAGATAGATACTGCTACAGGAAAATTAAAGAGACTTTTGGAGATAAGACAACCACTTGTATGAACATCAAGAGCTCAGATGGAAACCCAGTTCTAAGCAAAGAAGGGAAAGCAGAAAGGTGGAAGGAGTATATAGAGGGTCTATACAAGGGCGATGTACTTGAGGACAATATTATGGAAATGGAAGAGGATGTAGATGAAGATGAAATGGGAAATACGATACTGCGTGAAGAGTTTGACAGAGCACTGAAAGACCTGAGTCGAAACAAGGCCCCCGGAGTAGACAACATTCCATTGGAACTACTGACGGCCTTGGGAGAGCCAGTCCTGACAAAACTCTACCATCTGGTGAGCAAGATGTATGAAACAGGTAAAATACCCTCAGACTTCAAGAAGAATATAATAATTCCAATCCCAAAGAAAGCAGGTGTTGACAGATGTGAAAATTACCGAACAATCAGTTTAATAAGCCACATCTGCAAAATACTAACACGAATTCTTTACAGACGAATGGAAAAACTGGTAGAAGCCGACCTCGGGGAAGATCAGTTTGGATTCCGTAGAAATGTTGGAACACGTGAGGCAATACTGACCTTACGACTTACCTTAGAAGAAAGATTAAGAAAAGGCAAACCTACGTTTCTAGCATTTGTAGACTTAGAGAAAGCTTTTGACAATGTTAACTGGAATACTCTCTTTCAAATTCTGAACGTGGCAGGGGTAAAATACAGGGAGCGAAAGGCTATTTACAGTTTGTACAGAAACCAGATGGCAGTTATAAGAGTCGAGGGGCATGAAAGGGAAGCAGTGGTTGGGAAAGGAGTAAGACAGGGTTGTAGCCTCTCCCCGATGTTATTCAATCTGTATATTGAGCAAGCAGTAAAGGAAACAAAAGAAAAATTCAGAGTAGGTATTAAAATTCATGGAGAAGAAGTAAAAACTTTGAGGTTCGCCGATGACATTGTAATTCTGTCAGAGACAGCAAAGGACTTGGAAGAGCAGTTGAACGGAATGGACAGTGTCTTGAAAGGAGGATATAAGATGATCATCAACAAAAGCAAAACGAGGATAATGGAATGTAGTCAAATTAAGTCGGGTGATGCTGAGGGTATTAGATTAGGAAATGAGACACTTAAAGTAGTAAAGGAGTTTTGCTATTTAGGGAGTAAAATAACCGATGATGGTCGAAGTAGAGAGGATATAAAATGTAGACTGGCAATGGCAAGGAAAGCGTTTCTCAAGAAGAGGAATTTGTTAACATCGAGTATAGATTTAAGTGTCAGGAAGTCGTTTCTGAAAGTATTTATATGGAGTGTAGCCATGTATGGAAGTGAAACATGGACGATAACTAGTTTGGACAAGAAGAGAATAGAAGCTTTCGAAATGTGGCGCTACAGAAGAATGCTGAAGATAAGGTGGGTAGATCACGTAACTAATGAGGAGGTATTGAATAGGATTGGGGAGAAGAGAAGTTTGTGGCACAACTTGACTAGAAGAAGGGATCGGTTGGTAGGACATGTTTTGAGGCATCAAGGGATCACAAATTTAGCATTGGATGGCAGTGTGGAGGGTAAAAATCGTAGAGGGAGACCAAGAGATGAATACACTAAGCAGATTCAGAAGGATGTAGGTTGCAGTAGATACTGGGAGATGAAGAAGCTTGCACAGGATAGAATAGCATGGAGAGCTGCATCAAACCAGTCTCAGGACTGAAGACCACAACAACAACAACATGACGGAACAGGTGCAGGATTGTATGGGAATCTGTTTGACTGTGACTGTTCGGAATCTAACTCACGTACTCTCTGTAGATTAACTAAATTATACTGGCTGTGTGAGTGTGAGAAATGTTCGGAATTCGCCGTATGCTGTGACGTGTTATTAACTGAAATATTTTTTATCTCTGTTACCTCTTGCTGTAAACTTGACAATTTTCTACGCAATGTATTATTAGACGAATCTATCTCATTGATTGTCCGCTGTAAATTTTGGAATTCAGGTGTTTGGTTAAACAAAATCGGTGTAGTATCGTCTGATTTGCTGTCATTATTACTTTCGATGACATCAATACGACTGGCCAATTCATCATATTTTTCAGTCAGTATTTTTACCTGATCATCGTTTTTAGTGTCTGAAGCATTAATTTGTTTTTGTATTTTATGTGTGGTTTCGCTCAATTTTTTAACGTCTGCTTTAATGACATCGGAATCCTGTGTTAGTTCTAATTGTTCGAGTCTGTCTGTCACTGTCTGAAAGTCTACTGTGTGTGTGTCTTTTTTCGATTTAAGATCGGAAATTTCATCACGTAATTCTGTGTTCAACTGTTTGATGGTATTCATTTCGTCGGACACTGTAGCAATATTGTTGTCTACGTACGTTTTTGCTACGTTTATCTTCCTGTCTCTGTGCGGTGATTGTTTCCATGACTTGTCGTTTTACTTTATTCTGTTCCTGTATAAATTTACGGAAACGAGTATCACTATTTTGTAGGTGATGATTAAAACGTTCGTCAATTTGAGTGTTCTGTTGGTCGAATTTCGCGTCTATCTTTGCATCCATTGTGCGCGAAAGTTCTGCTGTCATTACTTTAAACTCGTCGCGTAATTGTTTTGCTTTTTCAGAGCATTGTTTACCAACTGCACTAATTTCGTCTCTAAGTGATTCTGTTGCAGCTGTTTGCATATCCCTTAATTCTTGAGCAACAGATCTAATTTCTTCGCTACTTTTCCTAGCACAAGCCTCAATTTCCTCACGTAATTGTTCCTTATTATCATGACACTGCGCGGCAACGGCTCTAATCTGTTCACTAAGCTGTCTGGAATTGTTGTCTAATTTTTTATTAAGGTTGTCATGTTTTTCATTAAGTTGTTTGAAATTTTCATTAAGGTTGTCTTGTTTTTCATTAAGTTGTTTGAAATTTTCACTATTTTGTTGTTTGAGATTTTCACTATTTTCATTAAGTTGTTTGAAATTTTCCCTAAATTGTTTGTTATCTTCACTCTGTTGTTTGGAATTGTTATCTAGTTTTTCAATACGTTCATTAATATGTAGCAACAATGCCATAATTTGATCCGAGCCAAAATTAGCAACTCTATTCTCTGTTCTGTGTGTTGGTGTATTTGCATTTGTCACGTTTTCTGTAACCACTTGGTTATTCTGTGATTCTTGGAAATGTTTGCCAATCGGATGAGCACTGTTAGTCACTACACCGGAATTAAATAAATCTGTCGTACTCTGATTACTCTGTTCATTTTCAATAGAAGAATTTGTCTGTTCGTCACGTAAATCCTGCAAACCGGGTGTGTCAAGCTGGGCAGCGCCCATTGCAACAGAACGCCCCGCGTCATCAATTGTCGTAAAACTAACAGAGGACACAATTTAATTTATTTGCTCATCATTAGCAATAAAATCATTACCGGTGATCAGTACGCATTGATTGTCTGTAAATGGGGAACTGTCATTATTACACTTCGTGTCGCAAGTACTATCGGTCAAGTTATTTAAGTCGGCTATTTCACTCATTATACCTCGCGATGTACTATTAACAGTTTTTCGCGCCATTTTTACACAAATCACAATTATTCACAAATGAAATAAGCACAATGCAAAATCCAACAAACAAAAATACAACAAAGAGCAACGAATTGCCGATGATCTGTGGAAGAAAGTGACAAAATTAGTAAAAGCGTTGCGCCAAAGCCTAATTATATTTAAGTAAATAAGAGCAGATATATGACTACTTCTCAGAAGATTCACAAAGAAATATGATCCTGGTCCGGATGTCGCCAAGTGTAACCTCTCAACTGATAATGTTTAATAAAAAACGTGAAATGGAACCATGCATGAACTCCCCACAAAATTGATTAATGAAAATTGACCAAAAACCACACAATAATATTAATTAAATAGTGAACCATGACCCAAATGGAACCTCTCAACAGAAACAATAATATCTGGTAAATTTTATAAGGACAGCAGCGCTGACCTTTGGCCCTGTGAAATAATTAAACCTGATAAATCTTTATAAGGACGCAAGCGCTGATCTTCGGCCCTGTATTCAGAACAAAAAAAAAAAAAAAAAAAAAAAATCCTTACCCCAATAAAAAACTGCATCTCTATATCTGCTCTTATTTATCCATTCTTCTACACAGCTTCGTGCAATGCTGGCGTATATTTAATTTTGATTCTTGGAGGAAATGCATAGGAAATATTCTTTAAATTGAAATGAATGTTTTTCTTTACAAGAGGTACTTTTTAAAAAAATTATTATTGGGGCATTTTTTGAACAAATTAATTACAATTAACATACATTACTAGATGTGCGCAATGCTGCTTCATTACCTTCTATAACAATACTCATCGTCCACCACAATCCTGACCGGAGTCGCGAGAAGAGCACCGCGCCGACGCATGCCGACGCCCGCTCAGTACAATCGTCCACTCGCTACTACTGTATCCGACTGACTACTACCTCTCCCGACTCGCTACGTGCTACTATTCCTGCCGACTCACTACTCGCTACTACTGTCGTCTCGCGCGGTCAAGCGCAGACTAGCAACGATAAATAACTCTCTGGTCAGAGATTCTGTCATGCCTCGCCATCGCTGGTAATGAATACATACGTGTTTCAATATTAAATCTTTTCTGTACCTTCACAATATGCATTAACATTTAAAAGTATTTCTCAATGTTAATGGCTTATGATTCAGCATTTACCAACATCGCGCTGTATTATCAATAGCGCTAATGACTGCACTCCAATGTAGTTGATCAGGAAAACTTAACGTTTATATAGGACGAGAATCATACTGAAAGAGAAGTTCAAAGAAAAGAATTGATTTCAATGACACAGGAACTCCATTTTTCAAATATTACTTAACAACATAATACAGTCTTTTACAGACCTCCGTGCCACGAGACATCAATCACATCTGATCAGTACAATAGTTCGAACAAGAAGAAGAATTATTCTACAAGACTCATAGATAACAAAAGATGGAGATTTTCATTATCTATTTCCGTAGATAATGTCTAAGATACAGGCTTTTACAAAATATTAAAATATGTCATTGACAATAATAATTTATTATTTTGTAAACGATGAAGTCCTTTATATTAATGTCACAGGGTGGTTCATTCATATTCCACACACAATGATGTCGTAAATGTTTTTCTGAATAAAATATATGTGTGGATATTACAATGTCAAGTATAAGGAATTTGTATCACACGTGAAATGTTTTACATCAATAAATATACCTGTGAACAAACCAGAAGACATCTTTTCTGAGAGCTGTAAAAGTGTTCATAAAGTTATAGTTCAATGTGAAACCACACGTTGCGCTCTGGTGTTTTGCTCAAACGGAAAGCTTAACCAGTATGAACGTCAAAGAGGGAGAATTATTATAATTATAATTATTATTATTATTATTATTATTATTATTATTATTTGCAAGATTTCTCTTTCCAGCTGCTGCCTTTAAAATACACAGAAGAAATTTCCGGAGCGGAGAAGGCCGTATTTGACAGTGGCGCTGGCTCGTTCTCACACGGAAGCGCAGATACGGGCGCAGCCGCGGGCACAATAGCGTTTGTTTGTTTCCAGTCACAACCATAATTACTCATTCGACCGCTGCCGGCGGTTAGAGCACACTGATTAATTACAGATAACTAGCAGCATTAACTAAATCTCGTTGTATTTATTGCGCTGTTTTGTGCGCTATCTGCAATTTAACATACATTCGAAACACAGAATAATGATGTTAGCGAAGAGGGGCGGGGAAATTTTTTTTCTTCTCTTTATTGTTGCTTTATTCCTTCAAATGGGGGTTACTGACAGCAGCTAAGTATCTGCTCTTGAGCCGTAAAGGCAAAGAGTACAATGAAGCTGAATATAAAGTTACAAATGAATTGTAATGACGTGCGGATTTCATCGATAGAATCGGATGGTCCTGATGTGATTTGCAATGGTAATGGACTTGGCGTTGTAATACTTCCAATGGCATTGGTGTTGTAGCAATTGAAGTTCAACTACAGGCCGTTTTTAGAGGCTTCATTACGAGATTTCGGTATAAACTAGTGAAATAGAAATTTTATTCGAAGAAAGGTGGGATATTGGTGGGGCGGTGGAGCACGTATTGGTAGCGTTATTGTAAAGGGGTAGGATACGGCTGTGTTTATGGTGGGGCTTGAATGTAGTAGGAAAGCGATGCTGAGCAAGTGACATAGGTTTAGTATTAGACAGTGACATATAGACGGGAGAAAGTAAATTGGGAGTGGTTCTGCGAACATGTAGCTGTTTACATCAATGGAGGATACAGAGCGGTTCCAGTCGACCACAGTATTATTGCAGCTGAAAGCGAGGGCGCTTCGGTCGACTTACGTGAGTTGCTGTCGTGATATTTCACGAGGACACTTGAACCAGTTGACAATGTATGTGTATAGTTGTCTTGAGATCATTCACAATGCGATGCATTTTCCTTAGTCACGACTGTATTTCTTTGCTAGAAGATCACGACGTGTTTCCGATAACGGTCACAGGAGGCCAAATGCAGCAACATCGTGATCGTTTAGTAAGCAGTAACCAATGTAGTATCATAGAGTATACGGGTTCGGTCAAACTGTTAGATGTTTTGGAGAGCCGTGATTACGAAACTAATTAACTCTTCGGTGGTGGCTGCAGGACGTAATGAATTGTTTGTGTTTAGTGTTGTCTCGTCAGTTTTTAATTCAGGTTTGTTGGGAGGAGGCTTAGCGTTGCATTTTATAGTAGCAGGATTAGTGAGATTTGTTGTAGGTGCTACACAAGGAGCGGGGATTGTAGACTCGGACATGGTTTCAGAAGATGAGTGGCTTTGCAGTGGCGACAGCTGGGATGGCTTTTACGGTGTTGTGTGAGGTGGTCGTAGTATGTACTATGCAGTTGAGACATTCGTGTGACTGGGCTTTGGTTCTACAGGATTCGATGCGGAGTCTTCCGTGATAGAACGGAGAGCCGTAGTTAACGAGGTGAGCGTTACTTGAAGGGGACCCTGAGAATATGTGGATTAGGAGTATATAATCGCTACTGATGCCGATGTGCAAGGCTGTGCGGATCTGTAAATCAGGATTAGCGTTTAATTGCCGCTCACGTTCAGCTTCTGTGGTCCCGGGATGAAATCCCTTGATTACCGCTGTGAGCATAGGAGGGCGCCGAGGAGTTTCGGGCTTGTTTGGGGCGTGGGGGACTGAATGCATTGGGATCAAAGTTTGCAGCAGGGAATTAATGTAGTAGAAATAGTGAAAGTCAGAATTTTACATGGGAAGAGAAGAAAGAGGCATGCCTATTGTATTGATAAATGCTTTCCTCGAGGGTGCAAGAATGTAATTCTATTTTCGTCAGTTCAAATATCTGTTCTTCGTATTTGTCACAGTGATACAAGTCATAACGTTAGCTGCTGAACAGATTTATGTAGGAGCGACCAGCATGTGCTTCCATGAGTCAAGGAATGGAAGCATGGAAAACCGACACGAAGTATGCTTCACTTTGTAATGAGGTACTTCCCTGATTCCAATACTTACACGATTTCAACTGAAACAAGGTCCTGTCAGTGCGGTCGTACAGGTACATATACAAGTGTAAGAGACAGGACGCTAGTAATGCCGAACCATAGTGTAACATTATAAGGGTTTGTCTAATCTGCTTAGGAATAAGAAATCGAGTGCAGTTTTACAAGATGCAGCCGATGAACATTCGTTAATTGACCAAAAACGATAACTAAGTTCCAGGAATAACATGTGCCATGGACTACAGTGTGTAAATGAGCATAAAAAGGCAGAACAGACGGAGATGTATTTAAAAATTACGTTACAGACACAATTGTGGTTTGATATTCTTCCTTTCTCCTTCTTCTCTTCCTTGCCCACATCCTACTCCTCTCTCTGCAGCCCTTTCTACACCTCTTTCCGGATATATCCCTCCCTATCCTCACTCCCTCCCCGTTGCCCCCTCCTTCCCTTCGCTCAGTGTTCTGATTTATATCGATCTGCCTATCCACCTGGTTTCCTGTATTGCTTGCGATTTTGTTCCTCCCGCCCGTTCTTTAATCCATTTTGGCGTTTATGTCCCCTCTTGAGGTTTGACCTCCACTTCAAAATTTCCTGTTTTTAGTGTGAGCCATTTGAGGAAAAAATCCTTCCTTAGCATCTTGAGTGTGGATTCCTTTCCCCATTTCCTTCCCCTATCCCTACCCCACTGTAGTCCTCTTCCACCCTACTAGGCCACTAGCATGTGTAGCCAATCAGTGTGGTGGGTCTTTTATGCACCCATGTGGTTGAGCCCCATGACAACACAGGGATCAAACTACTGATACCTGAGCTGTATCATCCCCGTGTAAGCCAAGGAGTGGTTGCTTGTCTTCTTGGAGCATCGGAACTCCCAGTAACGGCCGCCGTGCCAGTGTGGCTGTGTGGCGCCCATGGGGAGAGCTCCTGGTCAGAGTGGGTGGTATAAGGGCGAATGCTTGGCGCATGAAGCGTATGAGCTGCAAAAATGTGGCCGTTCTCAAACGGCCGTCTCTTCGAATGGTGAAGGATCATTGAACGTTGCTGCACATGACCCAGCAACCTTCCCTTCACTGGCTACACCATGGGAAGAGGGCCAGGCTCGCTGTCTTGGGATGAAACACTTTCCCCGGTACCTCGTCTGTACTAGGACGTATAGGGAAACATTCACGGCTGCAAAGCCACTGTTTTTTGTGAAAAGTATCGAGGACAAGTTTGGTGAAGTGGAGTCTCTTAGTAAGATGCGGTCGGGCTCCCTGTTGATCAAAGCTTCTTCTGCCACCCAATCCACAGCTATTCATGCCTGTGATCATCTTGGAAATGTCCCAGTGTCTATTACTCCTCACCAATATCTTAATATGGTCCAGGGAGTGATTTTTCATATGGACCTCATCCTGCAAACTGATGAGGAACTCTGGGCTAATCTGGAGCGGTGTGGCGTTCGTTTTGTTCGACGTGTGCAGAAGGGTTGCACAGACAACCGCACCGATATTCGCTCCTTCATTTTGGCTTTTGAGGGGTTACCCTCCCAGAACAGGTCAAGGTTATGTGCTAAAGATGTGGCGTGAAGCAATATGTCCCTCCACCTACACAGTGCTTTCGGTCCTTGCTTTTTGGGCATATGTCTTCTCATTGTACGGCAGACCCTCTGTGAGGTGACTGTGGAGTCACTCCATGAGGGAAGCCCCTGTGTTCCGCCACCTGTGTGTGTCAATTGTGCTGACTGCCACTCCGCTCACCAGCCAGATTGCCTGTCTTACAAGAGAGAAAAGAAGATCCAAGAATACAAGTCCCTGGAGCACCTGTTTTATGCTGAGGCTCGTCAAAAGTATGAGAGACTTTTGCCTCTGTTACTTCATTTCTTCATCCTATCTCTTACGTACCCCAGCCCCATTCCCCTCCCCCTCCCCTGCAGTTCCCACGACTTCTCGCCTGGGAGCCACACCTCTCCCCAGTTGATGAAGTGCCCTCCTAGGACCCCTCTTCCCAGCACCTCTCAGGCTGGAAGCCTTCTACCACCACTCAGCGATGAGACACATCATATGTGTGCCCCAAGGTCGCCCACTCTCTTTCGGTTCCAGATCTTGCAGACGACTGTACTCCCCTCTGTGCCCTGCACTCCACCGTCTCTGAAAGAAAATATGACACATAAATCCCAAGACAAGCCCCCCCCCCCCCAGTGTCCCCAGAGGTGCCATCTCCCTCTTCACAACCTGAGTCTGACATCTTATTTATGGACTCTTACTACATGATCATCTGGTGGAATTGCAATGGATGCTATCATCACCTACTGGAAAGGCAACGTCTTGTCTCCTCTTATTCTGCATTCTGTCATGTTCTTCAAGAAGTACATTTCTGTGATGACCACTCTCCAATATTTTGTGGTTATTGGGAATTCTGTCAGAACCATGCCAGCCCCGGGGTAGCATCTGGTGAGATCTGCACTTTGGTTCACTCCAACTGGATCCCTCTATGTACCAACTTGGTATCAATAGTGGGTCGAGTGCAAACGACTCTGACAATCGCCATTTGCAATGTCTACATCCCTCCAGGCAGGCGACTTCCTTACATTGCACTGTCTACCTTAATCCAGCATTCCCACCCCTGTTTCTCCTCCTTGGGGACTCCAATACCCACCACTCACTGTGGGGGAGTGTCACTTCAATTGGTAGGGGTCTCCTAATTGACCAAAGTATTACAGACCTTGATTTGTGTCTCCTCAGTGATGGTTCCTGTGGTGTCAGCCTTTAAATCGGCCGCGGTCCGCTAGTATACGTCGGACCCGCGTGTTGCCACTATCAGTCATTGCAGACCAAGCGCCGCCACACGGCAGGTCTAGTCTAGAGAGACTCCCTAGCACTCGCCCAGTTCTACAGCCGACTTTGCTACCGATGGTTCACTGTCTACATACACTCTCACTTGCAGAGACGACAGTTTAGCACAGCCTTCAGCTACGGCATTTGCTACGACCTAGCAAGGCGCCATATTCAGTTACTATGAATGTATTCTGAACAGACAATATTGTGAATCATGTACCGTCAAGAGCGACGTTCATCATTAATGGATTAAAGTTAAGTATCAAACTAATTACGTCCGCTTTCTGAATTCTAATTCCTTGTCATGTTCCAGACCTCACGTCGGTATAGTCCTTCCCTCCTTACGCCAGCCTGCGTGAGCTAAAACGCGTGCATTTCGGCATCCACTAGTAACACGGTGTTGGCTCTTCTGCCAACACAACTGTTCCCCTGTCCACTTCAGTGCCACTCATGGCACCTTCACTGGTATCGATCTCATGATCTCCTCCCCTGCCCTTGTGGCTTCCCTACATTGATCATCCCAACCACTTACAGGTGATTCTGTCGTTCCCCTGCTGCTGTCAGGCAGACAGGCCTCCACGTTGGGTGTTCTGCGGGACCAGTTGACCTTTACATACGTCTGCTGTGCACTTTGACACCTCCTTCTCGAATTCCATTGATGCAGTCGTGCAAGGCGCCTCTGTCACTATTCTTCATGCTTCTGGCACTGCTGCCTCCCAATCCACAGGTCCCCTTGGTCGTCGACAAGTGCCTTGGTGGACCAAGGATGTTGTAGTCGCTGTCCAAGACCGCTGGCAGGCACTGCAGTGATTTAAGCAACAATATTCACAGACTAACCTCCTCGCTTTTAAGCGTCTCCGTGCTAAGGCTCGTTACCTTGTTAAGCAAAGTAAAAAGAAATGCTGGGAGAGCTACGTTTCCTCCCTGGGGATATATGCCTCTTCATCAGAGGGTTCGCCCAAGCACCGTAGCCTTCTGCGCCGCCAGCAACAGTCAACTGTCCAAGGACTTAACCTCCAAGATGTTCTGTGCACTGATCCACTGGTCCTCGCAGAACACTTCGTGACACACTTTGCGATGGCATCGGCGTCCTCCTCGTATCCTGCTATGTTCCCCTCTGTTTCATTCTGCACCACGCTGTGTCCTATAATGAACCCTTCACTGAACTGAAATTGTTGCAGGCTCTTAACTCTTCACGAGACATGGCCCCACGCCCGGGTTCCATCCACAACGCGATGATCCAACACTTGGACGTTCCCCAGAGGAAACATGTCCTCAGGGTCTACAACCGCATTTCACTCATGGGTGCTTTTCCGTCACAATGGCGAGACGGTATAGTTATCCCGTCCTTAAGCCTGGGGAGAACTCAACGTCTCTCGAGAGCTACCGCGCAATTAACCTGACGAATGTACTTTGTAAAGTGCTCGAGAGGATGGTTAGCTTCAGATTATGTTGGGTACTCGAATCTAGGGCTAGGGGTAGCGATTTTGACTAGTAATCAAATTGTCCTCCGTCCCAGGTTGGAATCCTGCCATTGCATAAATTCTGATTAATTATCAGCAGTGATTAGCCGAGCGGTCTAAGGCGCTGGAGTTACGGACTGTGCGGCTGGTCCCGGCGGAAGTTCGAGTCCTCCCGCGGGCATGGGTGTGTGTGTTTGTCCTTAGGATAATTTAGGTTAAGTAGTGTGTAAGTTTAGCGACTGATGACCTTAGCATTTAAGTCCCATTAGATTTCACACACATTTGAATAATAATCAGCACTGGCGGCCGAAGACTTCCGGCATAAGAAGTCACCCTCGTTCTGCCAACAGCCTTGTCAAAGAGGGTGGAGGAGCGGACAGAGGTTCAGGGCACTCTCTTGTCCTAAGGGTGGGAAATTGCCCCTAAAGGCGGAAGAATCAGCAGTGAGCAACGGCATGAGGATGCAGAAGGCAAAGGAAACCACTGCATTAAAGACGCGTAACGTGTATCCACAGGACGTGTGGTCTGTAATTGAAAAGTGTCATGATGATCTCTCCATTGGAAAAAGATTCTTGAATAGCCCCCATTCGGATCTCCGGGAGGTGACTGCCAAGGGGGAGGTGATCATGAGAAAAAGACTGAATAATCAACGAATCTACGAATCGGGGTGTGGAATATCAGAAGCTTGAACGTGGTAGGGAAACTAGAAAATCTGAAAAGGGAAATACAAAGGCTCAGTGTAGATACAGTAGGGGTCAGTGAAGTGCAGTGGTTCGCTGACAAGCATTTCTGGTCAGATGAGTATAGGGGAATATCAACAGCAGCATAAAATGGTACACAGCAGTAGGATTCCTTATGCATACGAAGGTAGGGCAGAGAGTGTGTTACAGTGATAGGGTTGTTGTTGTTCTTACCAGAATCGACAGCAAACCATGACCAACAACGGCAGTTCAGGTATATATGCCGACGTCGCAAGCTGGATATGAAGAGATAGAGAAAGTATATGAGGATATTGAGAGGGGAATACAGTGCGTAAAGGGAGACGGAAATCTGATAGTCATGGGAGGCTAGAACGCAGTTGTAGGGGAAGGAGTAGAAGATAAGGTTACTGAAGAATATGAGATTGGAACAAGGAATGAGAGAGGAGAAAGACTAATTGAGTTCTGTAATTAGTTGCAGCTAGTAATAGCGAATACTCTTCTCAAGAGTCACAAAAGGAGGAGGTATACTTGGAAAAGGCCGGGTGATACGGGAAGATTTCTTAGATTATATCATGGTCAGACAGAGATTCCGAAATCAGATACTGGATTGTATGGCTTACCCAGGAGGAGATATAGACTCAGATCACAATGCAGTAGTGATTAAGAGGAGGCTGAAGATTCAGACATTAGTCAAGAAGAATCAATACACAAAGAAGTGGGATACGGAAGCACTAAGGAATCATGAGATATGCTTGAAGTTCTTTACGCTATATATGTACCAATAAGGAACAGCTCAGTAGGAAGTACAGTTGAAGAGGAATGGACATTTCGAAAAATGACAGTCACAGATGGTGGAAAGAAAAACATACGTACAAAGAAAATAACAGCAAAGAAACAGTGGGTAACAGAAGAAAGACTTCATTTGATTCATAAAAGGAGGAAATAGAAAAGTGTTCCAGGAACCTCAGGAATACAGAAATACAAGTCGCTGAGGAATGAAATAAATAGGAAGTGAAGGGAAGCTAAGAAGAAATGGCTGCAGTAAAAATGTGAAGACATCGAAAAAGAAATGATTGTCGGGAGGACAGACTCAGCATACAGGAAAGTCAAAACAACCTTCGGTGACATTAAAAGCAATGGTGATAACATTAATAGTGCAACGGGAATTCCACTACTAAATGCAGAGGAGAGAACGGGTAGGTGGAAAAAATACATTGAGAGCCTGTATAAGGGAGAAGATTTGCATGGTGTGATAGAAGAGGAAACAGGAGTCGGTTTAGAAGAGATAGGGGATCCACTATTAGAAAAAGAATTTAAGAGAGCTTTGGAGGACTTAAGACCAAATAAAACAGAAGGGATAGAATGTATTTCTTCGGAAGTTTTTAAATCGTTCGGGAAAGTGGCAACAAAACGACTTTTCACTTTGGTGTGTAGAACGTATGAGTCTGGCGACATACCATCTGACGTTCGGAAAAATATCATCCACACAATTCCGAAGACTGCAAGAGTTGACAAGTGCGAGAGTTGTCGCACAATCAGCTTAACAGCTCATGCATCCAATTTGCTGCCAAAAATAATATACAGAAGAATGGAAAAGAGAATTGAGGATATGCTAGACGACGATCAGTTTGGCTTTAGAAAAGGTAAAGGCACGAGAGAGGCAGTTCTGACGTTGCGGTTGATAATGGAAGCAAGACTAAAGAAAAATCAAGACACGTTCATAGGGTTTGTCGACCTGGAAAAAGTATTCGACAATGTAAAATGGTGCAAGATGTCCGATATTCTGAGAAAAATAGGGGTAAGCTATAGGGAGACACGGGTAATATACACTCCTGGAAATGGAAAAAAGAACACATTGACACCGGTGTGTCAGACCCACCATACTTGCTCCGGACACTGCGAGAGGGCTGTACAAGCAATGATCACACGCACGGCACAGCGGACACACCAGGAACCGCGGTGTTGGCCGTCGAATGGCGCTAGCTGCGCAGCATTTGTGCACCGCCGCCGCCAGTGTCAGCCAGTTTGCCGTGGCATACGGAGCTCCGTCGCAGTCTTTAACACTGGTAGCATGCCGCGACAGCGTGGACGTGAACCGTATGTGCAGTTGACGGACTTTGAGCGAGGGCGTATAGTGGGCATGCGGGAGGCCGGGTGGACGTACCGCCGAATTGCTCAACACGTGGGGCGTGAGGTCTCCACAGTACATCGATGTTGTCGCCAGTGGTCGGCGGAAGGTGCACGTGCCCGTCGACCTGGGACCGGACCGCAGCGACGCATGGATGCACGCCAAGACCGTAGGATCCTACGCAGTGCCGTAGGGGACCGCACCGCCACTTCCCAGCAAATTAGGGACACTGTTGCTCCTGGGGTATCGGCGAGGACCATTCGCAACCGTCTCCATGAAGCTGGGCTACGGTCCCGCACACCGTTAGGCCGTCTTCCGCTCACGCCCCAACATCGTGCAGCCCGCCTCCAGTGGTGTCGCGACAGGCGTGAATGGAGGGACGAATGGAGACGTGTCGTCTTCAGCGATGAGAGTCGCTTCTGCCTTGGTGCCAATGATGGTCGTATGCGTGTTTGGCGCCGTGCAAGTGAGCGCCACAATCAGGACTGCATACGACCGAGGCACACAGGGCCAACACCCGGCATCATGGTGTGGGGAGCGATCTCCTACACTGGCCGTACACCACTGGTGATCGTCGAGGGGACACTGAATAGTGCACGGTACATCCAAACCGTCATCGAACCCATCGTTCTACCATTCCTAGACCGGCAAGGGAACTCGCTGTTCCAACAGGACAATGCACGTCCGCATGTATCCCGTGCCACCCAACGTGCTCTAGAAGGTGTAAGTCAACTACCCTGGCCAGCAAGATCTCCGGATCTGTCCCCCATTGAGCATGTTTGGGACTGGATGAAGCGTCATCTCACGCGGTCTGCACGTCCAGCACGAACGCTGGTCCAACTGAGGCGCCAGGTGGAAATGGCATGGCAAGCCGTTCCACAAGACTACATCCAGCATCTCTACGATCGTCTCCATGGGAGAATAGCAGCCTGCATTGCTGCGAAAGATGGATATACACTGTACTAGTGCCGACACTGTGCATGCTCTGTTGCCTGTGTCTATGTGCCTGTGGTTCTGTTAGTGTGATCATTTGATGTATCTGACCCCAGGAATGTGTCAATAAAGTTTCCCCTTCCTGGGGCAATGAATTCACGGTGTTCTTATTTCAATTTGCAGGAGTGTATAATATGTAGAAGAGTCAAGACGGAATAATAAGAGTGGGCGACCAAGAACGAAGTGCTCGGATTAAGAAAGGTGTACTACAGGGATGTAGTCTTTCCCTCCTACGGTTCAATCTGTACATGATTTGCTGAATGGAATGAAGAATCTAATGAGTACAGAACATGAACTCAGAGTAAATCGAAGAAAGACAAAAGTAATGAGAAGTAGCAGAAATGAGAACACCGAGATTGATGGTAACGAAGTAGATGAAGTTAAAGAATTCTACTATCTAGGCCCTAAAATGTCCAATGACCGACGGAGCAAGGAGGACATCAAAAGCAGACTAGCAGTGGCAAAAAGGGCATTCCTGGCCAGGGGATTCTACTAGTATTAATTTGAGGAAGAAATTTCTGAGAATCCACGTCTCGATGACAGCATTGTATGGTAGTGAAACATGGACTGTGTGAAAACCGGAACAGCGAGAACAGAAGCATTTGAGATGTGGTGCTACTGACGAAGTTGAAAATTAGGTGGGCTGATAAGATAAGGAATGAGGAGGCTCTGCACAGAATCGGAGAGGATAGGAATATGTGGAAAACACTAATAAGGAGAAGAGACAGGATGATAGGACATCTGGTAAGACATGATGGAATGACTTCCATGGTACTAGAGGGAGCTGTAGAGGTCAAAAACTGTAAAGAGAGATATTAGAATACATACAGCAAGTAACTGAGGACGTTGGTTGCAAGCGCTACTCTGAGATGAAGAGGTTGGCTCAGGAGAGGAATTCGTGGCAGATCGCATCAAACCAGTCAGAAGACTGATGGAAAAAAAAATCTCGGATCTTGGGGCCTCTTGTCCCCGTATCAGTGTGGCTTCCGGGCAGGCCAATCTCCAGCTGAGCATTTACTCAGGTTGGAAAGAGTCATTCGACAAGCTTTTACTTGGTCTTCTTTTATCTACATAAGGCATACGATATGGCTTGGCACCATCACATTTTACGAGTAGTTACCCTGCATGACTGGGGATTTCGTAGCCCCCTTCCGATTTTTATGCGCAAGTTTTTATCCCGCCGGCTCTTCCGAGATCCAGTTGGCACTTCACTCAGCGCCCCTCGGATTCAGGAGGAGAACGGTATCCCACAGGGGTCTGTTTTAAGTCTCTTCCTCATTGCCCTAAATTGGCTTGTGCCTTTGCTAGGTCTCTGGTTACCCCAGCTTTGTGCATCGACGATTTTTGCGTCTGGTGTAGCTACCACTTGGTAGCATCTGCTGAGGACCGGCTCCAAGACGCCATCCGATGGGCCACTGCGTGGGTGAGCACCCATGTCTTCCAGTTTCCTTCCTCCAAAACGCGGGTTATGCACTTTTGTCGTCGACCCACACTACATCCCGATCCAGAACTTTATTTAGGCGACTGACTTCTCGATGTTGTAGCACAGTCCCGTTTTTTGCGCCTTATTTTTTATAACAAGCTGACATGGCTGCTACACACTCACCATCTAAAGACTACATGTATGCAGAAGCTTATGTTCCGCCTCCTAACCCACACAACTTGGGAGCGCAGACCGTACCACTTTCTTCATCTTTGTCATCCAAACTAGATTATGGTAATCAGGTTTATGGCTCAGCAGCTCCTTCCACTTTGGAACTGCTTGACCACGTTCACCACTGTGGGGTGCGTCTGGCTATTGGTGCCTTTCGCACTAGTCCCATTGATAGTCTCCTCAGCACATACTACGGAACCAATCCTGGTATCCTATGCAATGGCCATTCGCCAATTCCCTGACCATCCTGTGCGACCCTGTGCTCTTTGCCAATGAGGGATGTCTCCCTCCTCACACCCGCCCACAGGTGGGATTGTCGGTTGGCATGCATCTCACTTCCCTCTGTCGGTTGCTACATCTCCTCTCATTGGAAAGCACTCCATGTCTTTCCTCGCATACTCCCCCTTGGAAGGTGCCTAGACCACGGGTTAGGACCGATCTATTCCAGTGCCCTAAGATCTCTAACGCCCCTACAGTTTTCCGGCGTCTTGTACACTACTGGCCATTAAAATTGCTACAACAAGAAGAAATGCATATGATAAACGGATTCATTGGACCAATAAATTATACTAGAACTGACATGTGATTACATTTTCACGCAATTTGGGTGCATAGACCCTGAGAAATCAGTACCCAGAACAACCACCTCAGGCCGTAATAACGGCCTTGATACGCCTGGGCATTGAGTCAAACAGAGCTTGGATGGCGTGTACAGATACAGCTGCTAAGCAGCTTCAACACGATATCACAGTTCATCAAGAGTAATGTCTAGCGTATTGTGACGAGCCAGTTGCTCGGCCACCATTGACCAGACGTTTTTAATTGGTGAGAGATCTGGAGAATGTGCTGGCCAGGGCAGCAGTCGAACATTTCATGTATCCACAATGGCCCGTACAGGACCTGCAACATGCGGTTGTGCATTATCCTGCTGAAATGTAGGGTTTCGAAGGGATCTAATGAAGGGCAGGGCCACGGGTCGTAACATATCTGAAATGTAACGTCGACTGTTCAAAGTGCCGTCAATGCGAACAAGAGGTGACCTAGACGTGTAACCAATGGCACCCCATACCACCAGGCCGGGTGATACGCCAGTATGGCGATGACGAATACACACTTCCAATGTGCGTTTACCGCGATATCACCAAACACGGATGCGACCATCATGATGCTGTAAACAGAACCTGGATTCATCCGAAAAAATGCCGTTTTGCCATTCGTGCACCCTGGTTCGTCGTTGAGTACACCATCACAGGCGCTCATGTCTGTGATGCAGCGTCAAGGGTAACCGCAGCCATGGTATCCGAGCTGATAGTCCATGCTGCTGCAAACGTCCGCGAAGTGTTCGTGCGGATGGTTGTTGTCTTGCAAACCTCCTCATCTGTTGACTCTGTGATCGAGACGTGGCTGCACGATCCGTTACAGCCATGCGGATAAGATGCCTGTCATCTCGACTGCTAGTGATACGAGGCCGTTGGGATCCAGCACGGCGTTCCATATTACCCTCCTGAACCCATCGATTCCATATTCTGCTAACAGTCATTGGATCTCGACCAACGCGGGCAGCAGTGTCGCGATACGATAAACAGCAATCGCGATAGGCTACAATGTGATCTTTATCGAAGTCGGGAACGTGATGGTACGCGTTTCTCCTCCTGACACGAGTCATCACAACGTTTCACCAAGCAACACCGGTCAACTGCTGTTTGTGTATGAGAAATGGGTTGGAAACTTTCTTCATGTAAGCACGCTGTAGGTGTCACCACCGGTGCCAACCTTGTGTGAACGTTCTGAAAAGCTAATCATTTGCATATCACAGCATCTTCTTCCTGTCGGTTAAATGTCGCGTCTGTAGCACGTCAACTTCATGGTGTAGCAATTTTAATGGCCAGTAGTGTATGTAGCATTCTTGCAGAGTTCCAGGATGCCACCCTACCATCTTTTAGAGTGATCGTTCTAAGACACCCGATAAGGTGGGATACACTTTCACGTTTCCTGCTGGCTTAGAACACCATTAATTGCCGGCATCATGTAGCATGTTCACAGCAGAGCTTCTAGTCGTTCACAGAGCCCTCCTTTTTTTTCTCAAGGCTCCCTCCGCATTGTTTTCATTTGTTCAGACTCAATGAGCAGCCTGAAGGCTATCGACCGATGCTACTCTCGCCACACTTTGGTCTCTGCTATCCATGACCTTCTGTCTGCCCTTGGCCGTGCCGCCTGTTCAGTTGTCTTTCTCTGGGTCCCAAGTCATGTGGGCACCCCAGGGAATGAACTGGCTGACCGTTTGACTAGAGAAGCAAATACTTATCCCCTCCTTTTCCTTTCATGATTCCAACTCCGGATATGCGGATTTACATCAAATCTCTCTTTGCTCAAAAATGGAATGACATCAGGTGTGGTACTGCTCATAGTAATACTCTGCCCAATCAAGGAATTTACTGCAGTTTGGCGCTCTTTCTTCTCTGGTAAGGAGTCCACTGTTTTATGCCGTCTACGAATTGGTCACACCAGGCTCACCGAATGTTTCCTCCTACATAACGACCCACCCCCACAATGTGGTTGTGGAGCCAGACTAACGGTATCCCACATATTGGTGAGATGTCTCCTTCTCTTGGCCCTTCGTGCTAAGTGTAGTCCTCCCGATTCCTTAAATTTAATATTAGCAGATGATTCACGAATGGTTGAACTGGTCCTCAGTTACCTCCGTGAAAGTGGTTTTTGTTTCCAGGTGTATGGTTCTCCTTTAATCTTGGAGTAGGGGTAGGGTGGTTGTGGTTGGGATCTCACTTCCAGTTTTCTCGTTATGGGATCTCGTGACCACCCCCCATGGGAAGACCAACCCCTTTTTACAGTTTTTAGATTTGATCTCACCTTTTATGCCTTTTACTGTGTGTATTTAATCTTTATTATTTTATAATTGGCTCCCTTGACTGGATACGTCCACTTTTAGCGGACTCTCTTTCTTCTGTGACTAACTTCGGAATCGCGGGACTGATGATCTTGACGTTTGGTCCTATAACACCTCTTAATTAATCAATCATTCGATCATTTGATGCCTCAGGACGTGTCCTTTCAACCAATACCTTCCCTTAGTGAAGTTGTACCATAGTTTCTTCCCCCAATTGGTTCAGTATCTCTTCTTTAGTTACTCTTTCAACATCATTCTGTAACATCACATTTCGAGAGCTTCCATTCTGTTCTTTTCTCTGCTGTTTATCATTCACGTTTCATTTCCGTACAAGTGCTACACTCCAGATGAATACGTTCTGGAAAGCCTTCCAAACAAATTTATATTCGATGTTAAATCTTTTTTTTTCAGAAATGCTTTTCTTGTTATTGCTATTGCGTATTTAATATCCTCCTAACTTCAACCAACTTCAATTATGTTGTTGCTAAAACTCGTCTGTTGCTTTTAATGTCGCATTTATGATCTCATTTCCTCAGCAACGCCTGATTTAGTTCGACTACATTCCATTGCCTTTGTTATGTGTTTGTTTATTTCCATCTTATAACCTGTTTTCAAGACACTATCCATTTCGTTAAACTGCTCGTCTAAATTCCTTTCATGCCTCTGACGGAATAACAATCTCATCATCAGACCTAAATGTTTTTATTTCTTCTTCCTGAGCTTCAATTTCGTTCCCAATAGTTTCCTTGGCTCCCTTCACAGTTTGTTCACTGTACAGATTGAATACCTTTGAGGACAGACTTCAAACTTGATTCACTTAGAGATTACTGCTGCTCTTTCATGCCCGTTGATTCTTATAACAGCGGTCTGCTTTCTGTACTAGCTGAAATAACCTTTCAGTGGCTGCGTTTTATCCCGCTACCTTCAAAATTTCAAAAATTGCGGTCCAGTTAACGTAGTCAAAAGGTTTCTCCACATTTTTTTGTTTCTTATCTTTTTATTTTGGGTCCTCCGTCTTGTGGCTAATTTGATGCTTACGTTAAAAGTAACGGCCGAGATAGCAATAATATTCCTTTATTGACCGGTTTTAGCTTATACACAAGCCATATTCAGAATTTCTTACCCCCCTATGTCTGGTGCTGAGGGGTCCTCGGATTTCTCGTGGTACCACGACCGTACACTCAGTGCTCTATGTCGTCAAAATTTATGATTTGATGCTGCCCACCATGAATTCCTTTAACGTGCCCGTCTCTTCATCTCGGAGTAGAAGTTGAACCCAACGTCTTTACTTATTAGTTGCATATATTTCAATCTCTGTCTCCCTCTACAGTTTTTACTCTCTACAGTTTACTCTAGTCCGCTAAAATTCTTTCGCGATGTCTTAGCACATGTCCTATCGTACTGCCCCTTCTTCACATAATTGTTTTCCACGTCGTCCTCTCCTCGACGGTTCTACATATAACTTGCCTATTTCTTGTCTCATCTTCAACATCCTTCTGTAGCATCACATCTCAAACGCTTCACTCCTCTTCTTCTCCGGTTTTGCGACTGTTCGTGATTCACTTCCAGATAATGCTGTGCTTCAAACGTAGCTCCAGAACTCTAGCTTTTATGTACGAAACTAACAGACATTTTTGCCAGTGTTAGTCTGCTTCTTATGTACTCCTTACTTCGTCAGTCATTTGCTATTTTACGTGCATGGTAGCAGAGACCCTTCACTGCGTCTACTTCGTGGTTCCCAGTATTGATGTTAATTTTATCGCTAATCTCATTTCCACTGTTCTTCATGAATTTCATCTTCCTTAGATTTACTCTCAATCCCCAGTGTTTGCTCAATGGACTGGTCATTCCATTCAAAAGGTCCTACAACACATCTTTTATTACCGTCATTGTTTCTTGGATGTATAGGCTGAATATTCCGAGTGAGAGACTGCATCCTTGTCTTATACCCTTTTTCATTCGAACACTTCTTTCTTGACCATCCATTGCCACTTGTAACTCTTGGTTCTTGTATGTATTGTTTGTTACCTTTCTGCTACCATATGGCTTGTACCAATTTTCCCAAGAATTTTCAATATCTTGTTCCATTTTGTATTATCGAACGCTTTTGTTCGGTAGATAATTCTTCTAAAGGTATATTGATTTTTCTCAAGTTTTGCTTCCATCACGAAGCGCAATGCAGACCTGCCAGTTTGGTGCTTTTACCTTTAGTAAAGCAAATCTGATTGTCATCTAACAAATCCTCAATTTTCTTTCCCATTATCCTGCATATGATTCTTGTTAGCAACTTGGATGGACGAGCTGTTATGCTGATTGTGCGATAATTCTCGCACTTGTCGGCTCTAGCAGTCGTCGTAGTTGTGTGGATGATGTTAGGTGGGGTATGGCCAGACTCTTACATTCTACACACCAACGTGAATAGTCGTTTTTTGCCACTTCTACCAATGATTTTAGAAATTCGGATGGAGTGTTATCTATCTCTTCTGCCTTACTCGACCTTTATTCGTCTAAAGTTCTTTTAAATTCTGATTCTAATACTGGATCTCTCCTATATGAACTCCTGTCATTTTTTCTATCACGTCATCAGAAAACTGTTCTCCCTCATAGAGGCCTTCAATGTACTCTTTCCAACTATTCGCTCTCTCGTCCGTATTTAACAATGGAATTCCCATTGCATTTTTAATGTTACCAACCTTGCTTCTAATTTCACCGAAGATTGTCTTGATTTTTGTACATGCTGAGTCAGTCCTTCCAACAATCATTTTTTTCGATTTCTCCACATTTTTCATGCAGCAATGTCGTCTTTGCTTCCCTGCACTTCCTATTTATTTCATTCTTCAGCGATGTGTATTTCTGTATTCCTGAATTTCCTCAAAAATTTTTGTAATTCCTTCTTTCATCGATCAATTGAAGTATTTCTTCTTTTACCCATGGTTTCTTCGCAGTTATCTTTCCAACTTCTGTGAGTGCCCTTTTTTAGAGACGTCCATTCTCCTTTAACTGAACTGCCAATTGAGCTTTTCCTTATGGCAGTTTCTATAGCCTCAGAGTTCTTCAACCATATCTCTTCATTCCGTAGTACTTCTGTTCCCACTTCTTTGCGTTTTGATTCTTTCTGACTAGTCTCTTAAGCTTACTCTTTATTACCACTAAATTGTGATTTGAGTCTAATCTGCCCCTGGATACGCCTTACAATCCGCTACCTGATTTCGGGATCTCTGTTTGATCATGATGTAATCTAACTGAAATCTGCCTCTTTCTCCCGGCCTTTTCGAAGTATACCTCCTCCTCTTCTGATTCTTGAACACAGTATTCGCTATTACTATCTGAACCGTATTGCAGAATCAGTCTTTCTACTGCCTCATGCCTAATACCAAGCCCACATTCTCCCGTAGCCCTTTCCGCTCCTTTTCCCCTACAAACGCATTCCAATTCCCCATTACTATTAGATTTTCATCCCCATTTAACTACTGAATTACCCGTACAGTATCTTCATAAACTGTCTCTACATCTTCATCTTCTGATTGCAACGTCGGCATGTATACTTGAACTATCGTTGTTGGTACTGGTTTGCTGTAGATTCTGATGAGAACAATCCTATCACTGATCTGTTCATAGTAACTCACTCTCTGTCCTACCTTCCAATTACTCCTGTTATACCATTTTCTTTTGATGCTGATGTTGCCCTATACTCATCTGATCAAAAATCCTTCTCTTCTTTTCATTTCACTTCAATGACCCTCATTATATCTAGATTCAGCCTTTGCATTCACTTTTCAGACATTCACTTTTCAGACTTTCCATCTTCCTTACCACGTTCATACTTTTGAAATTCCACAGTCCGACTAGTAGAAAGATATCCTTTCGTTCATTATTCAGTCTTTTTCTCATGGCCACATCCCCTTCGGCAGTACCCTCCAGGTGATTCGAATGGAGGAGAAGTCATCTTGAGACTTTTCAATTATAGGCCACATGTGCCTTCTGCATCCTCATGGCCGCACGGGATTAGCCGAGCGGTATAAGGCGCTGCAGTCATGGGCTGTGAGGCTGGTCCTGGCGGAGGTTCGAGTCCTCCCTCGGGCATGGGTGTGTGTGTTTGTCCTTAGGATAATTTAGGTTAAGTAGTGTGTAGGTTTAGGGACTGATGACCTTAGCAGTTAAGTCCCATAAGATTTCACACACATTTGAACATTTTTTGCATCCTCATGCCGTTGATTATTGCTGATTCTTCCGCCTTTAGGGGCAGTTTCCCATCCCAAGGGCAAGGGCAAGAGAGTGCGCTGAACTTCTGTTCACTCCTCTGCTCTGTTTCAAAAGGCCGTTGGCTGAATGAGGGTGATCTGTTATACCGCAAGTCTTCGGCCGTCACCGCTGATAATTCTTATTCAGAATTTAAGGAGTGGCGGCGTTCGAACATGGGATCGAGTGCGTTTTGATTACTAATTACCGACCCAATCCCTAGACTACAGGTACAAGTACTGATTACGCATATGGGTGAATACAGTGTCTATATCAGGAAAACAATATTTTAATATTTTACTCGACACGTTATCAACACCAATAGAATTTTTTCGAGTGAATTGATTTCCACAGAAGATAAAGGAGTGAGCTCAGTGTAAGTGAGTGCTTCTGGAGTTCTCGCTTGAAGTACTGATTCCTACGGTGACTACCCTAAGTTTCTCTTATATTTAGGAAGTAGTTAGTTTGCTTTTGTGTGTGCTGTAGTAGGTCTTTGATTTTTTTCTTTTATTAGTGGTGTTGCGAGCTTTAGTTTGAAGACTATTTTGATACAGCTCTACGTGCTATTCTACCTCTTCATCCCCAAATTACGTCTGTGTGAACCTGACTACTGTGTTCATTCCCTGGTGCCCCTCTACCGTTTATACCCCCACACTTCCTTCCATTACCAAACCGATGATTTCTTCTTAGTAGGCGTCCTATCGATCGACCCTTTATTTTAGTCCAGTTGTGCCATAATTTTCTTCTTCCCAATTCTTCTTCTCATTACTTACTCGAGCTACTTCTCTTCTTGTTTATCGCTCTCGTTTCACTCCCATATCAGTTAACTGTACAGTACAGCTGCGTAGTGTTGCAGAAAAAAACGGCTGTAGTTTTCCTTTGTTTTCAGACGTTACCGGTAACAGCACAGCAAGGTCATGTTGGCTAATGCTACACTGTTTAATCAGCCAATCACCCAGACTGTTGCTCCTGAGACTTCAGAAAAGACTGTTGCCCCTTGTCTGGAAACACAGGTTCGTCTGGCTTCTCCAAAGATACCCCTAAGTTGTGGTTGCTGGCTGTCTGTATCATAGCGGCATGCAAGCCACCCGTATCTTTGCATGGATTGTGTATTCAGAGGGATTTCTTGTATTCTTCTTCTTCTTCTTCTTCTTCTTCTTCTTCTCCGCTTCATGGATTAGGCATTCTCGTCCGTTCCGGCTTCACAGTTGACTCCAGCGTGTCCAGGGTCACCCTCCATCTCTTCTTCCCTGCGACATGTAGTCCAACGCTGCCTTGTGAAGTCTGGTATTTTCTGTTCTTTTTAAGTGATTGGTGCAGTTCTCTGTGTTATTTAATATTTTATTGTGTACTGATTTCATATTTAATTCTTTCCAAATATCTCAATTTTGTATGCTATCCAAACTCTTCTACCGTGTAGCACTCTTTAAAAAAATCATTTCTGCTGAGTATATTTCGCTTGGTTGCTTTTGAGTCGGCACTCAGGCTTCACTGCCATAAAGTAATGTGGGTAAAGCCATTATTTTGTCAAATTTCACTCTAGTTTATTTTCTAATTTTGTTTTTAAAAGTTCCCACGAACAGCCTGAAATTTCATAACTTTTTGCTCATTGTGCCTATTATACAAACTGATATCACAGCCAAAACATTTAAAATTCGTTATTTTTCCTAAAATGTTTTCTAACACAACCTTTTATCTGACTGGATCCTTTCCTCTACAAACCATAGTTTTCCTTGTTAAACTAAGATTTTTAAATTGCAAGATTTACACAGATTGTTTTAAAATGTATTTCTGTAATGGTATCTTGTTTAATTGAACTATTATTTTATCTTCTGTAAATACAGGAGTGTTTGAACAGGCACTATCTGCTAATTTAGTTCCTCAATCTACTATCAATTTCAGTTTCTTTAAAATGTCGTCAACATACAAGGTGATTCAGTAGCCCCTACATATGGGTTTTATGCAACCCGCAACGCCTTCAGAAAACGTGTGAAATTTTTATATCGTCTCACTCGTTATGGTTTGGTTGTTTTGGGGAAGGAGACCAGACAGCGTGGTCATCGGTCTCATCGGATTAGGGAAGGATGGGGAAGGAAGTCGGCCGTGCCCTTTCAGAGGAACCATCCCGGCATTTGCCTGGAGTGAGTTAGGGAAATCACGGAAAACCTAAATCAGGATGGCCGGACCCGGGATTGAACCGTCGTCCTCCCGAATGCGAGTCCAGTGTCTAACCACTGCGCCACCTCGCTCGGTCACTCGTTATGCACAAACTACTTGTCCTAGGGATAAGATGAACAGAACCTTTTTGTAGGAAATTTAATGTAGTTAAATTTTGTACTGGGGCACGTTTTCGCTGGAGCTCACGGTTTTCGAGCTATTCAAGGAAAACAATTTTATCAGCTGAGTCAAGGTGTAGTTCTACAGCAACGTTCCGGCAACTTCCCAACAAGTTTTTTTTCAGGCGAAATGTCAGGTTCATCTCCAGATCGTATCTTTATAGACGCTGGATCGCATGCTCCTTTGCCCTGTGTGCTACGGCTGCGCCAATCACGCGTCTCTGGAAGGGGTGTCGTGGACGGTCCTGGGGTCGGGTAGTAATCGCGGACGGTGGTGATGGGATGGGGTAGGGGTCTCCAGGAGTCTTGGAGTATCCTGGCACCGCGTCCTGGTGCTGCCTGTCTATTCCTTCCACTGCCTTCGCCGCTTTCACATCAGAGCGCTCTTGACCCATTCTTCCTAACGCTACATCATATGCACAGCTGTCGGAACCCGCTATTCCAGTTGATAAAATCATCATGGACCCGTATCTCCTCTGCCTCTTTGATGATCGAATCCCAAAACTCGTTGATCCGACACAACACCACTTCTGCCCGTTCAAAATCACACTTACGACCTTCGCTGAGGCTGTGCCGCGCCCCTGCATATTTTGTACGTTTGGCCAAGGTGAACGCTTCTCACATGTTCTGAACGGCGCTGAGAAATATATCCTTGTGTCTGGTCGATATATTTTTTGACACATTAGTAGATGATTCTGTAGACACCAGTAGCATGTAGTCCTAGTTTGTCTTTCATTGAGCAAAGCAAGTTTTTGATTTTGGCAGATGAGCAGACATGGTTTTAATGTCATTCTTCTCCAATATCCTGGCAATCTTTGCCATGGACGACCCAGCATACGAAAGGAACGCCAGAGCCTTTATATCTTCTTCCGGATCGTCTTCTTTCTTCTCCTCGCTCTGCTGGAGACCGCGTGTCTCTGAGTAGCCGTCCTTGTAAAGATTTTCCTCTGATGCTGTAACTCGATGGGTAGACTTTCCTTGTGGCATATGTCCCTATTCACGACGCTGCTGAGCACTGATTTGCGTTGTGCTGAATGGTGGCAGCTATTGGCATTTAGGCAGAGGACCGTGTGTGTCTTTTTCTATAGACAGAATGTCCCAGCATGCCATCAGTTTTCTTTCTCATGAGGATATCGAGAAAACGCAGGCATTCGTTATCTTCTAACTCCATGGCGAACTTAGTATTGTTGTGTATGCTGTTAAGGTGGTCAAGAAATTCCTGCAGGTTTTCTTCACCATGCGGCCACACCACGAATGTGTCGTCACACATCGGTAGATCGCCTTTGCTTTCTGACACGTGGTTTTGAGAGCCGTTTTCTCTAAGTGTTCCATATATAGGTTTGCGATTCTTGGCGCAATGGGGTGGACCCATGTCGACTACGTCTAACTGCTGGTAGAACTTTCCACCACGTTGGAAGTAGGTGGTAGTGAGCGTGTAGTGGAACAGTTCCACAGCGTCTTCGTTAAAGTGACTGTCTGGTAACGGAGTCCTCTAGCGGTACGTGCGTGAAGAGAGACGTGACGTCGAAACTGACTAGGATAGGACACTTGTCCTGATATAACCCCAAAGCACCTTCACAAACTCAGTTGAGTTTTTGACATAGTGTATGCAGTGACCCACGAAGGGCTTTAATAACTGCATCCAGGTTTTTACCTAGTCCATATGTTGGTGAATTTATCGAGTGTACTAGTAGAACACCACATGGTATCGATGCTCTGGGATAAGCCTTCTGACCACTTCCTTGTCTAGTTCTGAGTTGTTTAGGAGTGAGATGGTCTTCCTAGTCACAGCTGGTGTACGACCCTTTCCTACTGGCTTGTAAGCTGGTTCTTGTAATGGTATTTTAATCTTCTGCCAGTAGCCAGCCGATCGTAGCAGCACCATCGCACTGCCTTTGTCAGCTGCTAGGACGACTCCGTCTTCTCGCAGGTATCGCCCTGAGTTCTACCAACGAGCTATTTGTTTTCGGCAGTTTTGCTTTGTCAAGGACAATGCATGTCTCGCTTCTCACCTTGAGAGGCACCCACATGCCTTGCTCATACTGTGACATCAAGCAGTCAGGCCTGCAAGATGAGTGGTCTGCCAAGCGAGTGGACTCATTTATCGAGTAACATGAACTCTAGTACTCACAATTAAGTTACAAGTTATTCTCCTGTTTGTATATTACGCAACGGGTACGGAAACGCACATCTGACTATTAGTAATTTACAAAACTCTGACTGTTCACTACGCACTGGCAGTACCACATTTTCTTTCTTATTTAACGGATTTGATCAACACGTGGCCATCGCACTGAATATGAATGGCGCACACATTATAAATTCTGGGTATCGTGACAACATACTATTCGAAGGAAAAGGCCACCAATCTTTTTCTTTTCACTATCTTATTTATTCCGATAAATTCTATAACCTAAACACACAAATTCTATAACCTACAACAATAACACATGAGAAATTCCGCCCAGTGATTCTCTATCTTATGGTCTCGTAATTATTTAACCCTACAGTGCACTTTCTGGATAGGACGGTGGATCTTTTTCTATATCTCACACTTCGACTCTCACACCCATCATTACGAAAATTTCCTCCAGACTGAACGGTACAAAAAGGAACATGCATAACCCACTGCCTATGAAACTATCTTGTTACTCTCCCATGCCAACCACACATACTTAAATTTCATGAAATACATCACACTGGCAACATACAATACAAAGAATAGTCACAACGTTATAATCACATCACTTTCAGCTTTCCCACTTCAATTAGTATTTATCCCAGTTTCACAAGACACTGCCCCACGTCGTAATTTTTCTTTCCTACTATGAACTCTGGAGGATATATGCACGTCTTCCTGTGCAATGCAAGCCAAGTGGCGTTGCTGGATAGACGGCTGACTCACCTTGCTTCTCTCTCAGAGTATTATAGTTTGAATCAAGCGTCACACGGAAACATAACACGGAAAGTAATATTAAGAACATATTCATCACACACACGAGTCCTCAACTGATACCATGGATGAGTACTTCTCCTTATCCTTTGTCTCATACGCAGATTGAGACTCACACAGTACTCACCACGTGGAAGTACTCGTATCTAATTTCAAGTCCTGCACATGCCATTTCTTAAATATTTCCAACTTACAGTACACACGCTAGTAATTCAGCTTAACTTAAGCACTCGGAAGTATTTCAACTTATTGCTACACGTGGTTTCATTGTGACCGTTGGTCACTTCCGAAGATTACTACGATCCCCTTAATATTACCTGCCTGGCATTTAATTCTCCCCACAAAATTTCCTGAAATAGAGAAATTATTATTCCAAACTACTCTTAGGTATTTCACATGCATACCATGTCTCCACTCTTTGGCTTTACGGAGCACACCTAAGACAGGTCTTATCAACACTAGATCCAGCGGCAGAGTGCTGAAACATGGCCGTTCTTCAGGTCATCTCGCACCTCCGTCGAGGCGGGGGAAGACCATGCTACCCATTGGTCAGCCACATTTCAGGCGCTCAAAGCTCCGGTAAATTTCATCTCTTTGGTTCCACCAAAGGTGACCAAAAGATCGTCTCAAAGATGATCATATATTCACATTCACTATCTGCGGTTAGCAGACGACCATACATTCATTCATTTCACAGATCTCACCAAACTGGATGTAGGGATTTATTTTGTGGGAGTGCACTTGTGATCAATTAAATAAATAAATTGTCATTCTTTCCCACACTGGCATCCAGCTTCGCTGTATTAATTGAAATTGAGTTATTATTAGAAAAAAATATGTTGTACTGACAAGAATAATGAAGAATGTTGTACCTATTTTCTGGCCGAGGCGAAGTCGGTATCTTCATCCTCAGCGCCGCCTATGACGCTGGTGGAACTCGCGCAAGTGGCGAGTCTGTATGGCACTGGCACCAGCTCGCATCTTTGCGCCTGTGATGTTTTTTTCCTGGCTGTATCTTGTTCGGACGACACAGCAATCTCCAGTTTGGGTAATGTCTTTCCAACGGTAAAAAATTTACCCTTTTGACAGCAGAGATGTTGTCGCCTCGTCCAGTACCTTTCCAATCAAACTGATGAAATTCCTCGAATCTATGATGTCCATATTCTACACGAGTGTCCCTGGAAGCCGGCTGTTGCGTTGCTTCAAGGTAACTTTGCGCTCGCGAAGTTCACTGGAGGCGAAAGTGTTACCATCTAGGCACTCCCTCCTCCAGCGCGAGGCATTGGATGCCAACCGCAAGTGGTTTACTAGTAGAGTACGTCCAATATTATCTAGTTAGAACCTCATGATGCGCATGCGCTCTCGCACCAGGGCCGAATTAACACGCTGCAAAATGGGTTTTGTCTTCGTCGTGGCGACGAGCAGCTGCAGGCAAGCAAACTGCGGAATCACGCCCTTGTCCCGACAACGCCGTAAGAAAGCCCGTCTGCTAAGCAAACTTACTTTGTTTATTCGAAGTTTCTACAGCATCTTGAAGCTGCGCTGGATCTCGTCCCCATGGAGCTGTACTATGAGGGTATGTAGGCTTTCTAGGCGAATGTCGATGAAGAGGTTTTCTCGTGTTATCAGCCGAGTCAAACCGTCGCTCTGCGGCAATGTTTAGACAAGTTACCTACAAATCATCTTCAGGTGAGGCGTCCGGTTTATGTCCAGTTCGTATTTTTATAGACGCTGGACCGCCTGAAACGGCTGGGCCACTCTCGCGCCTCCGGAAAGGTGTCGCAGACGGTGGTGAGGAGAATAGGAGACGACGGTGCTGGTGTTGGAGGGGGGAGGGGCGGGAGGGTGGATTCCCGGTGTGCTTCAGGGTCGAGGCGTAGCTTACTTCTGTATGTTTTTCTTCAGTAATTGTAGACCTACGACGGTAAGAAACATCCCCCAGGCTGTGGCTAAGCCATGTCTCCGTAATATCCTTTCTTTCAGGAGTTCTAGTTCTGCTAGGTTCGCAGAAGAGCTTCTGTAACGTTTGGAAAGTAGGAGACGAGGTACTGGCAGAAGTAAAGCTGTGAGGACGGGGCGTGAGTCGTTCTTGGGTAGCTCAGTTGGTAGAGCACTAGCCCGCGAAAGACAAAGGTCCCGAGTTCGTGTCTCGGTGCGGCACACCGTTTTAATCTGCCAGGAAGTTTCGTAGACCTACAATCTCGTATTGCAGTACAAAGTTTAACTACATTAAATTTCCTGTAAAACGGTCCTGTTCATTTTGCCTGTAAGACTAATAGTTCGCTTGTAGCTGCTGTGAGAATACTAAAATTTGTAGTGTGGAACTTGAAGGCATTGCGCGTTGCATAAAACCTATCGGTAGGGGCAGATGAACCACACTATATTTTTACCAAAAAACGTGGTGATAAGCTACATCTTTGTCTAAGTCCTATATTTGCTAGAATCCGTTCACTTCTTTTAATTCTCGATGTATGGTAAAATTAGTATTTCTGTACAGAATACTTCTTTCTAATCTAGTATTTGCCATAATTTTATTACAAAATCGTATTATCCCTTGACAGATTTCCTGGATTCATTTCTGCCCTTCTCTCTGTGCTGTCTCGATTTTATGTTCTAAATTATTAATTTTTGACGTGAGACGTAAGCTTTTCGTTTTGTTCAGCCGCTGGCAGCGGGCAGGCCCCCGCCTGCAGGCGCGTCTCACTGCCGGCGACCCTCGCAAACACGCCGGCCGGCCGGCCGCCCCCGCCACGCCTTTCATTACGGCCAGTTCCCGGCCCCGCTCGCCGTATTCCGCGCGCCGCACCGCCGCGCCGGTGCGAATCCGGCAAAGGCGCCGCCGTGTGGTGTGGCGCGGCCCGCCCTGGGCTGGCCGGCTCTCTAATTTGCTGGAGCGGTCTGGCCCGGGGCGCCAACTTGCGACCGGAGCGGCAAACTTCCGCAGCCCAGGCTGCGGCCGCAAGTTCGCCTCCAGCAGCGCCGGCCCGTCACACGGCCGTATCTAAATATTGAAACAAGCGCACCGCACCAGAGTCGCGGCCGCGGAAACTGCTACAGGCGGTAAGGATGCGTGAGTCCAAATTAAATATCGCCATTTGTGGAAAAACAGGTGACCCTTTCAACTTGTTTGTGACAGCTAGAAGTGTTTTGTAATCGCATCTGTGTTCTCGTGGAGCACTGCGGGCCAGCTCGCTCCAAAAGCTGCACATAATAGGAAAGAATGGTGTCGTCCCCCCCCCCCCTGGCCATCCATCTGCCTTGGGTCGGGAGTGCCATCTTTGTGCCGCCTTTTTCGTGCAGTGTTTTACAGTGTGTTTTTCCAGTGCGTGCTCCGTGTTGTGTCTTTTGGGAAGCGTAGCGAACAGCCATCATACTGTCGCTGGGTGTGCTTTTATTACTTGCGAACAGAAACCAGACTGTCGCCATGTTTTTTACTTGTGTGTCTACTGTGTTACTTGTCTGATTCCTGTGTCTTTTATCTACATTGCCAACCCCCTTTGCTTTCTGTCCAGCGTGAACGGCTCTATGTTTTTTGTTTTTTAGTGTCTACATTCTTTTGCCCGCCATTTTGATTGTATTCTCTGTGCCCCCTCTATGTGTTACTTATTGTAAACCTGAAGCCTGATGAGCGGCGTACTCAGCTGCTGACAGCCCGCCTTGTGTAAGGTGATAAAAACCACAATAAAGAAAAAAAAGGAAAGAATGGATGTATTCCCACGTCCCACCCGGTCTCCATCTCTCCACCCTCCTTACCCTCTCCCAAGGTGGCTTCCGCCAGCTCCCTCTCCCTGATGATGCCCTCCTCCACTCCATCTACCCCTCCTACCAACTTTGATCCTCCCTTCCTCTTCCTGTGTTTGCTCCTTTGGGCCCCTTCCCTCCCTTCTCTCCCTCTTCCCTCCCTCCTCCATTTCTCCCCACCTCGTCAGCCATTGGCATATTTGTTCTCCCATCTCCCCCCCCCCCCTCACCCTTCTTCCCCTCTTGGCAGGTCCCCGGACTCGCACACGTTACGTGGACATTCGCGCGCCGAAGATCATCGCCATCAGTGTCTCGTGTGTGCCGTCGTGTTTAGTGTTCAGTGTTCACCGTCGCACTCCATCGTTCACCTGTGCCATCGCCATCTTCAGTGTTTGTGCGTCGTGTCAACAGTTTGTAGTGTGGATTATCGTCGAGTGTGAACGGCTCCGTGTTTGTCTTTCTGTGTCTACTGTTTTATTACCCACCATTATGTCACTTATGTGTATTCTTTCTGTTGTTTATTTATCTATTCTATGGCTGAAGAGCGGCGTAACATGCTGCTGACAGCCTGCCTGTTTGTACGGGTTTGAAAATAACAATAAAGAAAAAAAAAAGGATAGAATTGAGACTCCAATAATCATATCGTTTCTCCTCTACTTTCCAATCCTCGTATGCTGCAGCACCTTTACCAACACATCTCACCGACTCTCCACTAGTACACCGTCCACTTTATCTCCCAAAGAAACTTCAACGATCTCCACCTCCTATGATCGAGAACTCCACTCCGACATTTTCCTACCCTACCAGCTATAGGTCCACCCCACCATCTTATCAGGGATTCCTCTCCCTCCCCTCTTCACATTTCCTTGCCCCATTCTTTTCCCCTTCTCCATTTCTTTCCCCACCCCTTTTCCCCAACAACTCTACTCCATCCCCTGTCTGTTCCAACAGCCACTCCTATCCCACAGCTGCAATGCACCAGTCCTCCATCCTTATACCACCACATTCCTACTCTCTTCACCGGTCAACCTTGTTGCCTTCAACAACTGACTCCCTATCACATGGTAGGTCCTTCCAATTTCTATTGACAGAAATGTGCTTCTTTCACAAATCAGTGTTTCGGCAACATGTTTTAAATGAACGTTTATTGTGTTTCAGTTTACCTTTTATTACTACTGTTTTTTAACTGTCAGTGCAAAAAATCATCCATCGTGTAACTCAAAACTGGTATTTTATTTTTCACCTTTAAAACGTTTTAAATTCATTGTATATAACTCCCTTATCTAAAAATGGTTCAAATGGCTCTGAGCACTATGGGATTTAACATCTCAGGTCGTCAGTCCCCTAGAACTTAGAACTACTTAAACCTAACTAACCTAAGGACATCACACACATCCATGCCCGAGACATGATTCGAACCTGCGACCGTAGCGGTTACGTGGTTCCAGACTGAAGCGCCTAGAACCGCTCGGCCACCAGCGGCCGGCTAACTCCCCTATCTGTTTCTTGTTTTTTCATCTACTTTACTTGGCTGAAGAACGGGTTGCCTGGAGCGCTGACAGCCCATTCCCCCACCCATATGAGGAGTGGGGAGGCAAGAAATAACAACAACGAAAAAAAGAAAAAAATGGATATAAAATCCTACAAAACTGTGCTCTTATTATATTCTTTGCGTCACTGACTAGAAATCGTTCTTACCGCGAACCATTTGCGACTGGAACAGGAAAAGGAGGAAATGACCTTTCACCAATCAATAAAGCGAGCTAATATTACATTGTCATCCATTCCTGATCTACACAATGTGATCAAAAGTATCCGGACACCTAGCTCAAAATGACTTACAAGTTAGTCGCGCTGCCCATCGGTAATGCTGGAATGCAATATGGTGTTGGCCCACCCTTAGCCTTGATGACAGCTCCCACTGCTAGAAGGTTTCCTGGGGAATGGCAGCCCATCCTTCACAGAGCGCTGCACTGATGTCGCTCGGTGATGCCTGGCTCTAAGTCGGCGTTCCAAACCATACCAAAGGTGTTTTATAGGATTCATCCCACGACCCTGTGCAGGCCAGCCCATTACAAAGATGTTACTGTCGTGTAACTACTCCGCCACAAGCCGTGCATTACGAACAGGTGCTCGATCGTGTTGAAAGATGTAATCACCATTCCCGAACAGTGGGAAGCAAGAAGGTGCTTAAAACATCAGTGTAGGCCATTGCTGTGATAATGCCACGCAAAACAACAAGGGGTGCAGGCCATCTCCATGAAAAACACGTCCACACCATAACACGACAGCCTTCGAATTTTATTGTTGGCACTACACACGCCGACAGATGACTTTCACCATGCATTCGCCATACCCACACCCTGCCATCAGATCGCCACATTGTGTACCGTGATTCGTCACTCTACACAATGTTTTTCCACTGTTCAGTCATCGAATATTTACGCTCCTTACACCAAGCGAGACATCGTTTGGCATTTACCGACGAGATGTGTGGCTTATGAGCAGCCGCTCGACCATGAAATCCAAGTTTTCTCACCTCCCGCCTAATTGTCATCGTACTTGCAGTGCATCCTGATGCAGTTTGGAATTCGTGTGTGATGGTCTTGATAGATGTCTGCCTATTACACATTACGACCCTCTACAACTGTCGGTGGTCTCTGTCAGTCAATAGACGAGGTCCGTCTGTACACTTTTATGCTGTACATGTCCCTTCAAGTTTCCACTTCACTATCACATCGGAAACAGTGGACCTATGGATGTTTAGGAGTGTGAAACTCTCGCGTACAGACGTATGAAACAAGTGACACCCAATCACCTGACCACGTTCGTAGTCTTGAGTTCCGCGGAGCGCCCCATTCTGTTCTCTCACGATGTCTAATGATTACCGAGGTCAATGATAAGGAGTATCTGGCAGTAGGTGGCAGCACAATGCACCTATATGAAAGATGTATGTTTCTGGGGGTGACCGGATACTTTTGATCACATAGTGTATGTTGAAAACATCAGGTCTCTAGCTCATCTGGAAGTTGGTTTAAAATCAATTGCAAAATTTGCACCGAATCGACACACAGATAGAATAGAAAGCGAACTAAAAAAAGGTGTTAAATAAAATACTGCAACCGTTGTTCTTCTCAGTGACTGTTCTAAACAAGCAGGATGCAATTTATGTTGGGAGATGCGGCTTATCGTTCCATTCAATGAACTACCTGCTATGGAAGATTTTCTCTAGGTGGAAGATTTTCTATAGGTGATGAGACGTATGGAGTCGAGCATTCGTGTCTCGGGGTGAAACAATACACTGTACTGTTATAAAGGGGTATGTAAGTAGCAAGCCTGTCTTCCCTATAAAACACAGCAGACAAAGTTATGGTGTATGTGTCCATCTCATCCGCACATAGTTCATTTAGAGGACATTTAGCAGCTCTAGCAAACGCTTTCATTTTACACGTCCAACAGAGCTCTTCACTGAAGAGAACGATCCTCCCACCATCCTCCCTGTTCGTCGGCAGTCCAGACTATCCGTCAGCATGCTCAAAGCAAATGTCTCCTTCTGTACCAAGGAGCAAGCAGTACACACACGCAAAAATACTTTTACAAACTTTAGAGGCAGGTTCCTTACATCAAAAGAAAGTTTCTGTAAACAAATGCCCAAAAATCCTTAGCTTATCTATGAAGCTCATTGAAACTTAAATGTCACTTTATTTTCAACACATCAAGTTACACACTGTCAGCTTTAAAGTGTCATCATCCCAGCCTCTCAGGCACTCAACTCATCAGGGAATGTCACATCCTTGCAAATATTCCCAGATGGCCTCGAATGGTTTCCCGAGCTTCCATCACACGTCGGTGTAGAGTAGCTGCGCCCGGATTGTCTAACGCAATGACAAATTGTACGCCTCTCCCCCCCCCCCCCCCCCTCATTAAAAATCCAGAGGCTCGAGAGCAGGCCATGGAACTGGCCCTCTTGCATCTAGCCGCCCTTCAAGGTAGATATGAGACAATATGTCTCGAACAGGTGGACTAAAACGTGCCGGAGAAGCACCAGGCATAAACCACATGTTGATCCTTATCTGCTGATGCACATCTCGGACGGCGTTCTGAATAAATTCCACAAAGACATCATCTTCTGGAAGAAGATATGGACGTGTCTGTCAGTCGCCTACAATTCCACCACACACAAACTGATGTTGGTGCTTGGGTTGAACTGTATCAATAGAATTTAAATCAGCCCATATGTCTTGTTTTGGAATTTATTATTCGATCTCTTCCTAACGATGCCTCTCTGTTAACTTTCATTAATAAATTCAAAACGTAGCATTTTCAGCCATGCATCACCCTCCAGAATCCTTCTGTGCGCAGTATGCGGCAATATCAACTTCCGGCTGTTGCAGCAAGGGCAAACCGTCAGTAAGATCAAGTCGCAGTTGTACTCCCCTCGAAGTGTCTTTTATATGAACCTTCGGATGCCGAATATACCCTGAAGAGCCAAAGAAGCAGGCACACCTGCCTAATATCGTGTAGGGTCCCCGTGAGCACGTAGAAGTGTCGCAACACGACCTGGCATGGACTCAACTTATGTCTGAAGTAGTGCTGGAGGGAGTAGACACCATGAATCCTGCAGGGCTGTCCATAAATCCGTAAGAGTATGAGGAGGGTGCGGATCTCTTCTGAACAGCACGTTGGAAGACATCCAACATATGCTCAATAATATTCATATCTCGGGACTTTAGTAGCCAGCGGAAGTGTTCCTGGAGCCCCTCTGTAGCAATTCTGGAAATTTGGTGTATCGCATTGTCCTGCTGAAATTGCCCAAGTCCGTCGGAACGCACAAAGGACATGGATGGATGCAGCTGACCAGACCTGATGCTTTCGAACGTGTCGCCTGTCAGAGTCATATTTAGACGTACCATGGGTCCCATATCACTCCACTTGCACACGTTCAACACCATTACAGAGCCTCCACCAGCTTAAACAGTCCCCTACTGACACGCAGAGTTCATGGATTCATGAGGTTGTCTCCATTCGCTTGATACAATTTGAAACGAGACTCGTCCGATCAAGCAACATGTTCTCAGTCATCAACGGTCCAATGTCGGAGTTGACGGGCCTTGCAGAGGCGTATAGCTTTGTGTCGTGCGCTCATCAAGGGTACACGAGTAGGTCTTCGGCTCCGAAAGCCCATATCGATTGTGTTTGGCTGAATGGTTTTCACGCTGACACTTCTTGATGGCCCAGCATTGAAATCTGCAGTGGAAGTGTTGCACTTCTGTCACGTTGAAAAATCCTCTTCACTCGTCGTTGGTCCTGTTCTTGCAGGACGTTTCCGGTCGCAGCGATGTCGGAGATTTGATGTTTTACCGGATGCCTGATATTCTACACTCGTGAAATGGTCGTACAGGAAATTTTCAACTTCGTCGCTACCTCGGAGATGCTGTGTCCCATCGTTTGTGCGCCAATTATAACACCACGTTCAAACTCACTTAAATCTTGATAACCTGCCATTGTAGCAGGAGTAACCGATCTAACAACTGCGCGCCCCTTTTGTTTTATGTAGGCGTTGCCGATCGCAGCGCCGTCTTCTGCCTGTTTACATATCTATGAATTTGAATACACATGCCTATACCAGTTTCTTTGGCGCTTCAGTGCATCATTAAAAAGTTTTCCAAAAGATTTTGGAGGCCAGTACCGCCAAAGTAGCGCTTTATTTTGTCTTCTCTAATTTTCCAAAGGCTGTCTATCATAGTTCATCCGTAAACTTTTCCTCCACGTTATTCGACGAATTTAGAAATAATGACTGTCGTCTGTCACTCTCATAGTGTTAGTTGACCTCTTACGTGGACAGTCCAGTGGCTGCATCAATTCCGAGTTGAGTTAAACGCGCATCGGGCAACGACAGTCTGGCCTCGATCAAAAGCGTTAATATCGTGTATTTGGTCTGTCCATAGGGTGCGAGAATTTGTGGTCGACAGCTAGTACAATGTGTGACGACATCCGAGCAGGTGGCTCGCGAAACTAATCGTTTCGCAGCGGCGAAACAAGTAGACCCACTCTACAGTCTGTACAGGAGTTTCTAATTTAATTGCTCGTGTTTTCAAACATGCAGCTGACTGGGAATGTATCCCGTTTCGACGGAATTTATAGGAATTTGCTAGATATCTTTGTGGTGAGGCTATCAATATTATTTACAGTGTTATTTCCAATTTCAATCCGCCAGTTCTCACTGTTTCTCACAAATGTGTTCGTCACATAATCGTTAAAGAAGTTAAGATGTAGTAAAATTACTGCTACTTTGCTACTAAGCAGAAAGTTTAATTTTTTATATCAGAGGATGACACTAAGCACATTTCACGACGGTGACAATTTGAAGGACTACATGTATCAAGATATGATATTTTTTCACGATATCGTTTTGTTTACAGCAACCTTTTCATAAACAACGTTATACCACAGAAAAAATGACATGATTCCTGGGTGTTATTCCGGTATATGTAAACGAATTGCACTGCGTCCACTATACCACAATCCATATAATGAAGCTACCATACCAAAATAATCTCATAAATGTTCTACTCATATGAATAGGCTCAGAGACAGGACTGTCAGTAACCGGAAAGGGGGGGGGGTGTTGCCCAAGGAAACAGAAGATCTACGTACGATTCACAGTCGGCACCACAAATTCTTCACCTCTGGAGCTTTTCGATTGTCGGAGTATATTTGCGACTGGCTTCAAGACTCCTTGCGGGCATAACTCAACGTGTCGTTCTCAATGGAAGAAAATCGACAGATGTAAAGGTAATTTCTGGAGCACCCCATGTAAGTGAAATAGGACTGTTACTACAATGAAATTTTCACTCAGCAACGGAGTGTGCGCTGACATGAAACTTCAAAAAATGGCTCTGAGCACTATGAGACTTAACAGCTATGGTCATCAGTCCCCTAGAACTTAGAACTACTTAAACCTAACTAACCTAAGTACAGCACACAACACCCAGCCATCACGAGGCAGAGAAAATCCCTGACCCCGCCGGGAATCGAACCCGGGAACCCGGGCATGGGAAGCGAGAACGCTACCGCACGACCACGAGATGCGGGCCGAAACTTCAACTTTTACTGTTTACAGTGTATGTGAATGATCAAATAGAAAGTGTCCCATAGAGCAGATGATTCGGTAGTCTGTATCAATACCAAAAGACAGTATCGATTTGCAGAATGAGTTGCAGAGAAGTAATGAATTGTGCAGGCTCTGGCAGTTGAGCGTAAACGTAAATAAATGTAACGCATTGCGCATGCTTAGGAAAAGACAGCCAAGATTCAAAAACTTGATGAGAAAATGCTGGAAACAGTATCTACCTTAAAATATCTGGAAATAACTAACCAGAGCGACATTAAGTGGAAAGATTACATAAAAAAATAGTAGGAAAAGCAGACACCATACAGAGATTTATAGGAAAAATGTCATCCACGAAGGAAGTGGCTTACAAGATCCTTGTTCGACCTATACTTGAGCATTGTTAATCAGTATGGGATTCTTACATGGTGGGACTGATGAAAGAAACAGAGCAGACCCAACGA
The DNA here is from genome assembly GCF_023864275.1 of Schistocerca cancellata. Taxonomy (NCBI): domain Eukaryota; kingdom Metazoa; phylum Arthropoda; class Insecta; order Orthoptera; family Acrididae; genus Schistocerca; species Schistocerca cancellata. The sequence continues at coordinate 586,556,560 of NC_064630.1, read as the reverse complement.
AAAGCTGCACGTTTTGTCACGGGATCATTTAGTCGCCACGAGAGCGTTACTGATGTTCTCAACGAACTGCATTGGCAGACGTTGCAAGAGAAGCGTTGTGCACTACGGAGAGGTTTACAATTTGAAATTTCAGAAAGTACCTACCGGGAAGAGTCGGACAACGTATCAGTTCTCGTAAGGACCGAGCTGAGAAAATTCGAGAAATTAGGGCCAATACAGAGACTTACCGACGCTCATTCCTCCCTCGCTCCATTCGCGAGTGGAACAGCGTAGAGAGATCAGTTAGTCGTACCACAAGTAATCTCCGCCACACACAATTACGTGGCTTGTAGAGTATGATGTAGATGTAGCAAGATTTAGCTTTTCTCTAGGAGGCATCCCAAACGCCGCCTCGATGCTCCTCCAAGAGCCGTCCCTGCGTCTTCCTCTGCAGTTCCATTTCCTTAACGGCATCCTTAGAAATACATTTACTTCCGCGCATTCAGGCCTTCCCATCAGAGCCACACGTCCCCGACATAGAGAGTAGGCTTTGTGAGAATCGCTATTGTCTCAGGAAATGTTTTAACTTTTCCACATACACGCTCAGTATGCATAGAAATACGTACATCAGTTGTTTCATTTGATTTTTAGTTACCTGTGATGTTCGGATTATAATCTATATGAGACGCCGAAACAGTAACGCCACAGTCAATTTCTCACTCATTAAGGTGTCATAATGACGAATAATAAATTACTGTCACTAGGCTAATGAATTGTCATAATCCTCCAAAAACCAGAATCAATCAAATTGTAAGTAGCTTTGCAGGGAGTATCATTCGTCCAGTAATCAAGAGAAGATTGCTGCCTGCAGTTCATAATGAAATGGCAGGCCATTCAGTTAACAGTAATGATTATCACAGTTGCAGCTATTTCAGTAATTTCACAAATATTTTGTAAATCATTAGAAAGAATCTAACAATCAACCCTTTCAGAAATATCTGCATTATTTCGCATTTTGCACAGCTTGCAACAGTAAGATGGTGGCGCGAGTTGAGAAATGAATTCTATATATGTTTTGGTGTGGAAATTATGCATTTGCTTACCTTTGGTTTATTTACATCCCAGATGAGACATTCTGGGAATAGGTCAAAATGACAACATATTTCCTATAATTCAACAGGAATGAAATTACCACGAGATTATGTTAATACGACAAGGTGAGTCCGATTTCATCATATCGATGTGTTAATGGAATAAAACATAGCAGTCACAAAGGAGATGGCGCGTTGTTAAGACAATGCGCTCATGTTCGAAAGGAGCTGGCTTTAAATCTCAGCATCATCACCGTTTTTATGTTTTCCTACCTGACAGCGACATTGTCCGCCTGTTTGACAAGCATGTAGCCGACTAGCCGTGTATAAATTGCTGTCACTACGCTATATCCTATAATAATCAATATCAATGAAATAAGTACCTTTGTAGGCACTATCACTGGCCCAGCCACCAGGAGAAGACTGCTGGAGTGTCTTACAGGCTTTTTTTTATTTTCATATGCCACAATTTGTGGTTCGCCACAGAAAAAGGCGGTAATTTTGTCTGTTTTTGATTCACGTCACCAAAAATATGCGTTTATCATGGAAACCCACCCAGTGAGAAGATTAAATTTCTTAAAAATTACTTTCACATTCCTTTTTTGTCTGTAAAATAGTTGGGAGGTAAACACAAAGTGAGAATTAATGTCATTTGTCCGTAGTGACCCGGGCAAACGCATTCATACGTAAATAAAACTTATCCACTTCCACGACAGCAACCAGTTTATTATTAGAAACTTCAATGAATATACCACATTCCTTACGCCATAAGTAACGTATATACACTGCTGGTCATGCAAATAGCAACATCAGGAAAGATACCAAATAAGGAAGTTTTACTTACTGTGCTTTTACTGTAAAGTAGGACTAACAGAATGGGCAACATGTAGTCTTCTGCCATATGGTTCAAAGACGTCAAAGACAGGTCATAACCATTGGCCTTAACACTTCAGAAATGTAACGGCTGCTGTCCAAATTACTGATTCCGAAAGCAGAGATGATGGCACCCCATATCATCACACCAGGTGCTCGGCCCGAATGGTGATGACGAATATGTTACGGCAACATTCCTTTTCATCGTAGCCCCCACACACCGATACGTCCATAGTGATTCTGTACATAGAATCAATACTCGTCTGACAGGACAATGTGGTGCTACCCCTATGGTGAGCGTGTTATGCTTGGGCGCGCCACTGACTGCGCGACCCTCTCTCAGCTGCACTAAGAGATGCTGCAATGATAGCCGTCGCACTGTCCTTTTACTGAGTTTGAGAAGAAAAATTTGTTAACAGTACACAAACCAATTAAGATAACGTCGGTATATTCGCCCAGCACTATTACTGATTCATGTGAGGCCTATTCGGACAGTAATGTCCGATCGGGCGCGAAATGGAAACCACAGTCAACATCCAATGCAGCTTTGCACAGATATGTTGGACAGTGTCTCTGGTATTCCCATCGATCGCGTCACGTCGGTCTTTTCAGTTCTGAGAGCCCAATGACCACGTAAAGACGCCTGGAAAATAGTGCCTCCCGTCAAGTATGAGGGCCTGGTGAGAGATTTCGCCCGATGTCATGCAGCCCACATAACACAACTGTCACGCATTTCCTTCTTGCTGACAGTTCTCGGCCGCAATCTGCAAGGGCATGAAGATGCTCCTGTGGTGTTTTCGATTGGGAAGTGTTTGATCACCCATAATACAGCCCGTAATTTGCTCGCCCTGAGTTTCATATCTGCTTACACAAACCGCTGGCTATGAAGAAAACATTTTGGTACAGACAACGAACTGCAGACCAGCGAAGGGAACTGGCGAAAGCACGGGCGGCTGCCTTCTATGACGAGGTTATTGGAAAGTTGGTACAACGGTACAACAAATGTATAAGTCGGAGCAGTGACTATGTAGAGAAGTAGCTAACTGTTGTAAATAAAACATTTTTTATTTTCACAGTGGTTTCCATTTCGTGACCGATCGGACCCTTCTTTCCGAATAGTCCTCGTATAATGGTGCCGAGATTAGTGCAGTGCTTATGGTGAGGGTCTCAGTGTCATCGTTTGCTTGTTTATTTACCATTTTCTCAAACAACGCCTACACAAAACACAAGCAAACAACATGGACAACATACACAATCTACTGTGACACGATAAACAAACGTGCGTCAATTGTCATGCAAAGGCAATTTGAATAATTAAAAGCTTATTACTAAAATAGCAGTTCCTCAGATAATTCATTGCTTTACAATTTTCAGGTCACACACGGCCTCACCGTGTTTCCTGGATGTCCTCAGTTCAATATCTTTCCAATACACAAATGCCAACGCAGCAAAACGACATAAATAATTCTTATGCACAGTCTTCCAATGGTCGTAATGGAAACCTTTCTTCTGTAATCTCTTCCTGGCTCCCAGCAACCGTATGCTCTGGATATACGGTGGTAAACACCATCTGCTGCTCCCTCCAGACGATGCCTCGCTTTAACTGTTATGGCAAGACGAAACCACAATCGTCCGCCCATAGTTTCGAGTTCTTCGATTGCTCTTTGAGATGACTCATCTGAATTGCAACATATGAAATATTTATTCACTTTACAACATGAATGACAGGAATATTTACTTAATTTGATACAGTCCTTTGCCACAGGATTGGTTCAAATGGCTCTGAGCACTATGGGACTTAACATCTATGGTCATCAGTCCCCTAGAACTTAGAACTACTTAAACCTAACTAACCTAAGGACTTCACACACATTCATGCCCGAGGCAGGATTCTAACCTGCGACCGGAGCGGTCGTGCGGTTCCAGACTGAAGCGCCTAGAACCGCTCGGCCACACTGGCCGGCGCCACAGGATTGCTTGATAGTTTACACATCAGCGATATGCAGATTTATTACGAGGATGCATGATGACTCAGAACAATGGTTGGATAGCATACTGACATAAAAAAGGTTTTGAAATGAAGAACAAGTTATTATTTGATGAGGTAAAAAGTTTATTTTTATTTTTGTAGACTTGTACACTTGGTCCACTTCACCCTCGTCACAGTCGAGTTATTGATAGTTATTCTATTGATTGATCTTCTGAGTTAATTTACTGTACTATAGGAATTATAAGATTACATGAACTTTCATAGTGGAGTCTATAATTGTTCTCCTTGACAAGTTCCTTCCTAACTGAAATTTCTGTACTTAAAGGTTAAGTCATGTGTTTCATTGGCATTCTATGTCAAGATTATGAATCCAATTTTCCTGGACCAACTGTAGTTACCTTTTAGCAGTATTTTTTAGCTGTTGCGGAGTGTTGCTCTGTTGCTGTTTCTGCCAGTACTTCATTTTGCAGGTGAGATTCGTAATACGTGATTGTTTCGTTTCGTTTGCGGAATGTAGTTTCTGTCAGTTTCTTTATTTTACCAGGGCCAAATATCCATGCAGAGATTTTCGTGTGTTTAAAGTTACATTCTTATCCACGTCGACATTATAGTTTGGTTTGCTTTTTTCTACAGTTACGATATTTTTTCCAAACAGTTCGCACTGACCAAATCTACTGAGCGTGAAATTATTGGTTTCCTCATTTATTTGCTTATGAATCAGTTCGGTTTTCACATACATGGGATTTATTTGAGTTTCGTGTAAGTCACGTGCCTTTGAGTTCAGTAGCACATTTAGGTCGTCGGTCCTCATTCTCATATTTGTATTTACGATAGCACAAACATAAGTAAAGGCTGCTCACTTACAACTCTCATTGACTATTAAAGCATCACTTGGACTAAGTAACAAATTCTTTTCTTGAAGTACAGTAATCAAGATTTACGAAAGTAGATTTCCAACTAAGACTTGAATAACTCTTAAGACTTACTCTGTATTGACCTCTGTGGGAGGACACTGAGGTGCTGAGAGAGGGGACGTGTCTTCTTCAGCCTCTCCCATTCGTCATTGGAGATTGCAATGAGACACCGCTGATATGTGGTATCGATATGCGTGGCCGACTTTGATGTGGCGCCGCGATCTCTGGACGATACCACATTGACAACAAACTACACGCAACGCTGACGGACCGCAACCCCACTGCCTTGTTGCCTCCATGCTATCCTTCCGATTCCAGGCTGCACTGTTGAGCTTACTCCGGGATGTGATCGGTTTTGTCAGCACAACCCAACTCTGTCCAATTCCTCGGTCTATACTGAACAGCATTCACCACGGCATTTCCAAGAGACAGCCAAACCGATGCAAAACAAATTAAGCCACCACTCTAAGCATGGCCCTCGGTGGCTCACCGCAGCCTTGTCAGCCGCTGCCACTCCAGTTCCGTACTTCCAGCTGTCCTCTGCTGTCCGTCACCACCACGGCAAACCTCAGGGTGGCACTTCATCCGCCGGCTTGCCGGCACTCACGCCCACTGGCGCAGGTGTAGCGTACGACCCGAGCTAGAGCGAAATGTTGGCCTAGTCGAGAATTTGTAACCTCCCCCTCACTTATCGACCTTAATGACGGTGAAAAATTAAACCGCGTGTACCTAATGGAAATTTGGGAAAAGCAATCGTCACCGAAGTTAATTTGTCGGTAAAGAGGGAGGAAAGGGTTACATCTAAATGAAAGGAAAAATGCTAATGAAACTGGTGGAAATTAATTTTGGAAAGGGGTAAAGTTAATAAAGAAAGTAAATGTGCGGCCGTTACGTTAACAATTAACTAGCGGTAATTAGATATTTGAGATTTGGGGGAAATTATGGTCGCCAGTCCTAAGGACAATTACTATAGTAACTGAAAAAGAAAGGTTATTACAAATATAATTAGCACTAGAAGCGTGGCAACTGAAGGTTGACACATGTAGTGTGAAAACTGAAAGTTTGTCAGAAGTAATAAATTTCGCTACACTCTGACTTAATTTAGCAAAAGAATTAATAAAACCGGAAAATCGAAAGTTAATTTAGTGACTGAAGTTAATAGTGAGCTTTCTTTCTGAAGCACATCGAAATTCAGTAAAACACGGTTAGTCTTGGACTACCTCAACAATCATTTCAAAAGCTACTTGAATCTACGCAATTTAGAAATAAGAGATTTAACTTTGAACTTGAATTAAATGATTCTGAACAATTAACAATAGTAAAATTCAGTACGGACCAAGCTGAGCTGCAGTCACAGGTAAGCTAAAATACGGTAACAAAACTCGCACTCTTAATTTGTGCTTGTGTAATCTAAATATTGTAGCCAGTTATGAATACCTTAACTGAACTTTGAAATTAAAGCAGTGAAATCGAATGATGCTGGCGTTTGAATTTCAACGACACTCGGGTTTATTCCGGAAAAGGAAGGGACCCATCTTGGTAATGCAATTGGGACAATGAGCAACAAAGGTTCATGCTAAGTAGCTGTAATTTTGTGATGCAACAATTTTAAAAGTTTGAAAAGCTGAGGTCTGCCATACAGTTCTAAAACTTTACGTGCTTCCAGTCTTCCTTGTTGGTTGATTGAAGGTTTGAAGCCGTCGATCGAGGAGGTGGCGACAGTCACTCATTGTAGGCCGTCGCTGTTGCAGAAGCTGGATGTTGGCGCGCCTTCTTCTCGACACGGTCACCAGACGAAACGGGCTCTTGATGTGCGCCCGCTAATGGTTCCCGTCCGCGACACCGTGTCAGAAACTATCATAGCAAGTCGAGCGTAATTACATGCTGCCAAACCCCGAAAGTGCGGCAACTCGCGGGAGCGTCACACAACACACCTGCTCCACTCGCTACTCCAGCCAGACTCTCCCTCTGCTCGCGCCCCACGCGACAGAGTTAACACTACCAAAGATCCTAAACTCTTTGGCTCTCCACACGACCTATCGATGTATTTGTTCGATAGCATAGCTTTCCCTAGGCGAGACCCAGCGTATAAATACAAATAATATTCACAAAACAAACCAATTATAAATCGACATAAATGCATATATATACAAATAGTAAAACAATTACAATATATAAAGAGACAGAAATGTCATATCTTCAGGTGACAAAATAAGGAAAAATTATAGTACAATAGATGGAAATAGGAGGATATGCATTTCCGGCGTTACAAATTCAAGCATGCTGTAAAACAGCTGATTGGTGGCACACAGTAAAACATTTTTGATTTCTATTTCAGTTTCACTGGCACAGCGTAATTTGTTTCGATCATCTGAACTAGTGTAAAAAATTACGGTATTGATCATCATCAGCCAACAAGTCACTAATTAGCTATCTGAGCTATATTTTGACTCGTATAAACACAATATTGTTTCTCAACAAACTCAAAAAGTTATAAGCAGGTCACAAATAAAGCTGCGAGTCTTGAAACTTGAAGGCACAGCAGTGAAATCTGAAAGTTGATGACTGTTCTTAAGTACGTGTTATTGACTGCCTTAATCCTGATCAGCACTCTTGAGATCTTCACATATGTACTATTTTCTATAATATAACGCAATTTTTTTAAGCTGAGCCGAACGTGTTCACCGTCCTTCCTCTTCTTTCCTGATTCAGTAAAGTTCTCCATTTCCTGCTTCCTCATTGAGATCAACATTTTCATTCAATCATGCTGCACTCTACAACAAACAAAAATATGCTCACAGACATAACGGAAACCATACTGAACTGTACTGGTCGCCGGCAAAGCAGACGACTAAAAATCACCTACCTTTAAGGACTGAATGACACTGAAAAGGGCAAGATCTCTCCAAGGTCGACAGAAGATGAAAGCGACCAACTCTCTGACTCCTCGCTGTGCCTAAACTATAGTACTTTTTAGCAAATTTATTCATTTTTATACTGGATGGCTTTATCCTAACTGCAAATTTGTCGATCTATAATTCAAGAACCGTTCTGAAACGTGATTTTTCTCTTATTTTTGATTTTTTTGCTATTTTCCGACTCGATTTATTTTTAGGTGAAGAGCACAAATTTGGTTCATAATCCCTAACCATACAGAAGAAAGAAGTTTAAAATATAACCACATACGTTTCATCAAGGACCGACATTGAGCATCAGATGACATGATTACATAGAAACGCCTTTGATCTTACTGTTCACGTCCACTAAAATTTTCCGTTCTATTTCTGCTTATCTGGCGAGTGTACTACGAAAAGGGGTATAACGGTGGGAAGCAGACGCTGCATCCTTTTCGCCACTTGGTCTGCACGTTCATTGCCCCCAGAAACCACATTCTCCGGTGTATTCATTGCATACGAGTCAATTGAGCCAGCTCTTGACTCTTCTCAGTATATCACGAGCCAAGAGATTTACAGTTTTTCTTTCGGCTACCCCCGTAGATGACCCTTGCCACTCGTAGATTCAGTACATATGAGGACTTTGTCACCTTGTGAAACGGCTATGTAAAGAATGCGACTAGTTTGATGAATGGCAAACTAATCTACGGTCAATGAGGACGTTTCTGTGGGTAACAAGAAGAATTGTCTCCTTTCTGTCTGATTGGAACCATGCTTGTATAACTTGACCAATTACGCCAGTTGCGATCTAGTCTTGACGGTGTGGAGGCACTGTGTTCACTCAAGGGTACGGATCCTTTAGCTATTTTCCCGTCATATAGAGCACAGTGAATTTTTGAAGAGATATCATTTGATTGACAGCACTTGTCCTCCACGAAAGTGATGTTAGAATTCTGTTGTCGAATCTTCTAGGGTTCGAGCATACTATACACGACTGGCCATTAAAATTACTACACCACGAAGATGACGTGCTACAGACGCGAAATTTAACCAACAGGAAGAAGATGCTGTGATATGCAAATGATTAGATTTTCAGAGCATTCACACAAGGTTGGCGCCGGTGGTGACACCTACATCGTGTTGACATGAGGAAAGTTTCGAACTGATTTCTCATACACAAACAGCAATTGACCGACGTTGCCTGGTGAAACGTTGTTGTGATGCCTCGTGTAAGGAGGAGAAATGCGTACCATCACGTTTCCGACTTTGATAAAGGTCGGATTGTAGCCTATCGCGATTGCGGTTTATCGTATCGCGACATTGCTGCTCGCGTTGGTCGAGATCCAATGACTGTTAGCAGAATATGGAATCGGTGGGTTCGGGAGGATAATACGGAACGCCGTGCTGGATCCCAACGGCCTCGTATCACTAGCAGTCGAGATGACAGGCATCTTATCCGCATGGCTGTAACGGATCGTGCAGCCACGTCTCGATCCCTGAGTCAACAGATGGGGACATTTGCAAGACAATAACCATATGCACAAACAGTTCGACGACATTTGCAGCAGCGTGGACTATCAGCTCCGAGACCATGGCTGCGGTTTCCCTTGACGCTGCATCACAGACAGGAGCGCCTGCGATGGTGTACTCAACGACGAACCTGGGTGCACGAATGACAAAACGTCATTTTTTCGGATAAATCCAGGTTCTGTTTACAGCATCATCATGGTCGCATCCGTGTTTGGCGACATCGCGGTGAATACACATTGGAAGCGTGTATTCGTCATCGCCATACTGGCGTATCACCCGGCGTGATGGTATGGGGTGCCGTTGGTTGCACGTCTCGGTCACCTCTTCTTCGCATTGACGGCACTTTGAACAGTGGACGTTACTTTTCAGATATGTTACGACCCGTGGCTCTACCCTTCATTCGACCCCTGCGAAACACTACATTTCAGCAGGATAATGCACGATTGCATGTTGCAGGTCCTGTACGGGCGTTTCTGAATACAGAAAATGTTCGACTGCTGACCTGGCCAGCACATTCTCCAGATCTCTCACCAATTGAAAACGTCTAGTCAATGGTGGCCGAGCAACTGGCTCGTCACAATACGCCAGTCACTACTCTTGATGAACTGTGGTATCGTGTTGAAGCTGCATGGGCAGCTGTATCTGTACACGCCATCCAAGCTCTGTTTGACTCAATGCCCAGGCGTATCAACGCCGTTATTACGGCCAGAGCTGGTTGTTCTGGGTACTGATTTCTCAGGATCTATTACCCAAATTGCGTGAAAATGTAATCACATGTCAGTTCTAGTAGAATATATTTGTCCATTGAATAGCCATTTATCATCTGCATTTCTTCTTGGTGTAGCAATTTTAATGGCCAGTAGTGTAGGTAGTAGGGGTATGTGTTATTCTGTATGACTTAATCTGTATAAGATTTAGTACTCGAAGTAATTTGCATTATAATCGATAATTAATGAAGGGTATGACCCTCAGCATACATCAGCCACATAAGAGCTTTCGTCTCGTAACGAGTGAAGGTAGTGCTCATTACAGATTTGGGTGTCATTTTAATACAGCCTTCACAAGAGACGTGGGAGCAGAAGCATTCAGCATGCAGTCATACTGCGTCTTAATCCTTATTAACTGTTTGTACAGCTGTTAGAGAGTGCTAGGCTAGGCTCCCGAGTCAGTTCAAGACAAAGCTAGACTGGAATTCTGTGATACATCTTTGCATTTGAATGTAATTTCTAACCACATACCCGGAAATTTAACTTGAGTAAGTGCTAAAATAATATCATTAAAATTAGTAAGTAAATATTTCTGTCTCTAATAAAAACATCCAGATGTTATTTCTCAGGCATTGTACGCATTCGTATCTAGATTAACCGAATTATCACAATGTTGACAGCTCCCTCCAGTGATAATTTAATTAGAAAGACACTACCAACAGAGTACAAAAGGGGTTCTGAATTTACCAACAAATGAGAACCCTTTTATCGGAAGATATGATTGCATCAAAAGCAAAATCAATTATGTTCAACAGGTACTTCACACTAGTATTGACGCTTTGTACCGAAGCACTCACCCTCGTGAAGAGAGGGACACCGTAGCTCCAGACATCAGCAATGAAATTCTTTATACCCACAATCTAGAAGACCAAAATGGATAAGTTACGGAACGAGGAGGTGAGGAAGGAAGCCGCGATCAAGACTACCCTTTCAGACCGAATCATCACATCATGTTTAGGCGGTGGTACGAATCTGCAATGAGGCTGGAGCCTACAACAACAGCCCTAACGATTTCAGAGAGAGAAATGGAAGGAAAACGCCCTGTAGGAAGACCCAGAACCCGTTGGATGGACGTCATCAAGGATGACATTGTTGCCAGAGGAAGGAAAAGGGATGGCGTTTTCCATGATGAGTTATACATGGACAAAAGGAAGTGGGAGAGCTTCACTACCCTGGGAATTGGAATTGTGCAGTGATGGTGGTGATGATGTTACTGATAAACTTGTTTCAGGAATAAATGATAATGATGAAGTGCTAGAATACGAGTACAGGAGTCCATCCTAGGTTCTTTATCAGTTCATTCACCTCTGGCAATATTTGTTATGTAAAAACTGGCCTAGCGAATCGCATCCTGGTTCGGAGCCCACGTTAAACTTTAGGTCCCCTCTATAAATGCCTGAGTAATTCTGTTCAAAGGCCGAAAGAAGACAACAGAATACCACCGTGTCCAGTAAAGCTCTTAGGTGTTCAAATCTACGTTCGGACTGATGACAGCTTAATCTTTATCCAGAAGACCGGACCAACAACTTGCGGTGCATTCTAGTACACAGGGCAGTAGGTGCCGCTTTGGCTCGGCGTGTTCCCTGGCTGGTGCGGCTGCCCTGTGGCCGCTGGCGCGTTGAACGCGTGGCGTGGCGCAGACAGCTCGCCGCCGCTGCCTGCTCCCTCAGAACATCCTGTCCATTACTCCCGGCTCCCTCCCCTCCGCAAATTAGGCGCTCGGATCAATTCGATTTACTCTGCCTGACCGCAGTCATTACACTTGTGCCTGTAATTGGCAATGAAGCAGGACTGAGCTGTGCGCCTCGTCCAGTCGCCAAGCGCCTGCAACACGACGCTGCCGCAGTGACTTGGTCTGGTACAAGGAATATACGTACGCATTTTACATAGTTTTGGAACACTCCTTCATTCCTATGTGTATTTATTTTATCTTTTGCTGTTCGTTACATTATCATGTTGTTTTTTCGCGTGCTGGCAGCAAACTATAAAAGATAGAAACACATTGCGCATGTCACTGGATAGATGAAGGTTCACAGTTTTTACACAGCTGCGCTGTTGTTCGTTTGTAGCAATATGGCGACTACACCGCAAGAGAAATCATTTCGCGTGTTGGAAATTGCACTAACTCAATTCAGTGTTAACGTGCGACGTGCGTCCTCCGTCGAGTCAACAAGAAGCCGCCTCCTCACAATCGTTCTTATGACTGGCATACAATATTCCGGGAAGCCGATTGTACAGGCAAAGGGAACAGCAGTGGTCAGCCACGCACATCTGATGAAAGTCTCGAGCGTGTCAAAAAAATGGTTCAAATGGCTCTGAGCACTATGGGACTTAACAGCTGTGGTCATCAGTCCCCTAGAACTTAGAACTACTTAAACCTAACTAACCTAAGGACATCACACACATCCATGCCCGAGGCAGGATTCGAACCTGCGACTGTAGCAGTCGCGCGGTTCCGGACTGGGCGCCTAGAACCGCTAGACAACCGCGGCCGGCCGAGCGTGTCAGAGATGCGTTCAAAACGGAGCCCTTGGAGGTATACAAGACGGATAGACAAAGAACTTCAGCTTCCTCATGTAAGGCGTGTATATTTCTATTGTCTATTGTCAAACCACAATTTATGAAAGATGTTTATATTCTATTAATAGGATTAAGTGGGAATAATTAATATTTGTCATGTTGGAAATAATTTTAGTAGCTGGGAATGTCTGCACCAAAGTAATGTTGGCACGAGAGACCTCTCCTGCCAACAATGCTTTCTGGTGCAGACAATCCCTGCTACAATTACAAAATGTATCAATGCGCGGTCTTTCCCGCTCTTTTCTTAAATTGTATTATTTTCTTTGCGAAACTCAAGACTACTGAGAGGTATGTTTGCGAAATGCTAGTTGTAAGATTATTGTAAAAAGTAAGTCCCATTTTAACGTTTTTAAAATCATTTCATTACCAACAGTAAATATTTGAAGCGTTTTCAAAATATAATTAATTTTTGCCAGCAATGTTGCATTACTGATTATAATCCATCCCAAAAACCATCAACGTAAAACATTGCAATAATTCTATTGTTGTCAAGAAAAAGTGTAACTATGAATTACGTAACTTCAGTCAAATTAATTAAATAATAAAGTCAGCTTTGATATTAAAGAATAACGTAAGCTTTGGTAATAAATACAGCCATTTATTATGACAGCCCACCAGCAGTTAATAGAGTATAGTAAACCAGAGTAAGTATATTCATGTCGCAGTTCGATGTAGCGATCCATTAACAGTAAAAAAAGGTAAGGAACAGTTTTGGGTTATTGCAGATAACGACTAAGGGCCACGACGACGTCACATTCTATGTTTCGTCGAAATAATCAGAAAATCACTTTTAATAAGCAGCAATTAAATTTGAATGCGAAAATTGAGAAAGAGAATAAATTTCAAAGGGAAGATTTCATTTGTTATTATTAAGCAAGGGATAGAAATCCTAAGGAAAGGTTTCATAGCTTATTGTAGAAGGGAAAGTTGGCACTACACAAACGAGATATATAGGAGACGAGAAGGTTTCACTCATACAAACCGTGTGGCGTGTTCTGAAACGACACCTGTATAGGAAGCCTTGAAGAGTGTAGTTACTGCAGCATTTGTGTAACGGCGACCATAAAAGAAGGTACTAATTTTGTGCTTCACATTTCCAGGGTATGGTAGAGGGCACTTTTCCGAAATACTCATCTTTTCGAGCGAATCAACGTTTCATCTATCGTGTGAAGTAATCTACCGCAATACAAGAATTTGGGGGTCATAAAATCCTGGTTTCGTCGTCAAATATGAAAGAGACTCACCGACCTGAATGTGTTTCTTGTCGTTTCTGTTCACAAAGCTTATGGACCTTTCTTTTTTCCGGAGGACACTTTGACAAAAATCACATAACTGGACACTCTGCAAAATGGGTTTTTTCCTCGACATCAACTTACTTTCATGTTGCGGAGTGTCGGTAGTTTAACAACGCTATCTCACAACGTTGGATTGAAAGAGATGAACAACAAGCTTCATTGTTTATGGCCTCCCAGGTCATCAGACCTCACACGTTGCAATTTTTTTTGGTCTACTTGAAAGACTGTCTTTGTCCCACCTATGACAGCTACTCTTGAAGAGCTCAGAATTGTTGAATCTGTCTATTCAATAAGCATGGACCTGTTGAATAGCGTGGGGAATGAAATGGACTACTATTTTGATGTTGCTCGAGCAAAATATGGTGCTCATGTAGAATGTATGGTATAGTACCTTGAGAGCATAAAACTCTGAATCTTCCTCTTTCCAGTGACATGCTTAATGTGTTTCCATTCTTGATAATATGTTTGTAATAAACAATTGAAATGTGTTCTCTCTATTTAATCACTTTGTGTAACATCATCTTTATTAAATTATTTTGGAATATCATGACATTTTACCATGTACATTTGTTTTTTCTTTTCTCGATACTGCAATCGTGCTATTTGCCATAATATGTTTCTGCGCTGCTCGCTAAGTAAGTGACCACAGAGATGCTAACCGTCACCGGGTTGAATTATGTTCAGTCGTTGATCGCAGTGTTCTTCATTAGGACTATCGGTATCGGATTTAGCCGTTTTCAGATCAGTTTTATCCAAACGCCGACAAACATCTGTAGGAAGAAAACATCTCAAGAAAGATGATGGGCTACATGGAAAACTTTACTTACGCAATATTTACCGAGATAGTTCCAGAACTCGCCAAAGAATATACTTTTTCCAAAATATCTGGCTTAGAAATTTATTATTTTCGCTGCAATAGTATTCAAATACACTGTTTGATAAAAGACTTGGCTGGATGTCAAAGTAACTTGGCACATTTGCACGCCGTCAACAGGTATATTATAAGGCTGGTATCACACTATCAAATTTCTTTGTCCAATATCTTTGTCAAAGAAATTTGATGGTGTAATAGGGAACTTTGTCAAATGTCGTCAAATATTTGATCAAATCTATGGCCTCGCTGTAGATTTGATCAAAGAACTCGCTTGTCGTCTGTTCACTGCAATGTGGCATGTTACCACGTGTAGCGCTAGCATCGCTGCAGCATTCTGTCATCTGTAGTGTTTTTATAAACATTGCTGGTAAATACAATTGGTGTGTACCGACAACTACAAAATTAATAGAGATGTATAAAGCTGATGAGGCGCTTTACAACGTGAGGCACCCTGAATACAAAAGTAGATTAAGAAGATTGGAGACGTAATGTAATCTAACCAAACTCTCTCCTGTAGCAAGGAATCAGAGTGTTACAGTGAGCCTGTCTTCTGCAGATGTAGCAGTTCTTAAGTGAATATTGTGCTTTGTGATATGAGGATACACTTCACTGAGCACATACGGAAATGTATGCTCATCAATTCTCAAGTAATTGATGTACGACTTGACGTCCTCCACTATAAGCTCACGTAACAAGTTTTGTTGAATGCTTTTATCGTGTCGTCGTAAAACCCACGACTTCACCCAGGTACGTTTCCTTTTTTTTTCCCCTCGCTTCTCTTTCACATGTGCACACAGGGCAATTGTGGTATGTGCAACTGCTGCAGTTAATAACAAGTTGTTGTTGTCAGCCATCTTGAACTTTGACGGAAAATATGATGACAGTGTAATACCCCTTCTAGCGTTACATCAACGATCTTTGTCAAATATATTTGACGGAATATTTGATCACATCTTTGATCAAATCTTTGACAAAGACATTAGATAGTGTAATACCGGCCTAAATGATTAGTGTTGCAGATCTCAGTGCCATGCAGAACTGCCACCAGAGTGTATTAGTGCTGTTCGTGTTTACCGTTGTTACCAGGACTGGTAGGGTATATAAAGAGCATGAACAGACAGATGTTAAGTGATCACTATAAAGGACACGGAGGTGCCGCGTACTCATGTGAGACGGCGTTATCAGCACCCGACAGAGTTTGAAAGAGGCCTCATTTTGGGTCTGCGTTTGGCTGACTAGTCGAATCGTGCAATATCCAGGTTTGTGAGGCATTCTGATGTAACGGTGGACCCAAGCAGGACTGCATGAGTACGTGACGGTAGGCATACTCATCAAGATGAAAGAGTTGTGTTGAAACTCTTTCATTGATGCTAAGCAGGCTAACTGTTGTGTGTGTTTCTCGATTCGGTACTCTGCCACTCCGACACAGAGCTCCTGGTGGAGTAATAAGCGCCTGTCTCTATATATTTATTGGTGTTCTGTTCTTGCTCAGCCCCACTTCCTTTTTTCAATCCCGTATGAATGAGAAAACAAGCAAAACAAAGCAGCTCAAAATTCCCTCCAGCACGGTCATAGTGTTTGGTAATCTGGTATGGTTTGTGAATAAACGGTCCTGTTTCTGAATAATTTTCTTTGTGAATATAACTTTAACTTTGACCCAAGATCCCATCACGTGGTGATTACCTTATAGCTCGTTATTCTGGAATCTGAACGTACAATTGCTAGGAATTTCTTTCGATAGTACATCAATGGAAAATTCCTTTTATTTCAATAACTGCCTTAAGCACATTCTTTTCTCCTCTATGGTCGTTGTCGAAATGGAGTTTGCAGATGTAATATATTTGAGTACAGAAGCTATGAGATCCCGCCATCTGGTGCAGGCTTAAATTAAGTAAATTCTTGATCTGTGTGGACATTTTCTACGTAGTTGCTTTACAGTTCCTGGGGGTATTTTTTCCGTCGTTACAACTACAAGAAAATGACTGTTTTTCTCACCAGACACGTTTCGCTTTATTGATGCATCATCAGTGGTCTGTAATTAAGGATATTTACAGTTTTATTTGTTTTCTAGATCGAAAAAGAGTTTCTTAAAAAATTGTTGATTTTTGCATACGGTAATTACTACTTGATTTTTTACCTACACAAGGAAAAGCTATCTTCCAGCACGTCTTTGGTTTCTTTCTTCGTTAGACACTGACAATTGTGATCTAAGCTTACGCTGCTTCGCAGAACTATGCAGTCTTTCCGCTTTACACAGCACGATTTCGTACACCACTGTTTATTATTTATTTGTACACTTCTAAGAGTATATTGCGTTTTGTAGTGTTGCCGACATTGCCACTAGTTTTTTATAACAAAGGACAATCACAAACACACATTTGACATGTACAGGAAACCCACGGCAAGTTGTTGTTGTTGTTGTTGTGGTCTTCAGTCCTGAGACTGGTTTGATGCAGCTCTCCATGCTACTCTATCCTGTGCAAGCTTCTTCATCTCCCAGTACCTACTGCAACCTACATCTTTCTGAATCTGCTTAGTGTATTCATCTCTTGGTCTCCCCCTACGATTTTTACCCTCCACGCTGCCCCCCAATACTAAATTGGTGATCCCTTGATGCCTCAGAACATGTCCTACCAACCGATCCCTTCTTCTGGTCAAGTTGTGCCACAAACTTCTCTTCTCCCCAATCCTATTCAATACTTCCTCATTAGTTATGTGATCTACCCATATAATTTTCAGCATTCTTCTGTAGCACCACATTTCGAAAGCTTCTATTCTCTTCTTGTCCAAACTATTTACCGTCCATGTTTCGCTTCCATACATGGCTACACTCCATACAAATACTTTCAGAAATGACTTCCTGACACTTAAATCTATACTCGATGTTAACAAATTTCTCTTCTTCAGAAACGCTTTCCTTGCCATTGCCAGTAACGGCAAGTTACACTATCTGAAATGCAACCCCAAACCACCTGTAGAATCATAAACAAACCGCAATCGGATACATGTTAAACATACTGAACAGGATTCCCCTAAATAGTTCTGATTACCAAAAAGTGCTCCTCGTTAAAAACAAACAGAATTAAAAGTGGACACAAAGAAATAATAATAGTAAAACTAAATAGAAAAATAAAGACAAAAATGATGAAAAACCTTAACCAAAACACATCAACACTTACAACCTGCACAACCGCAAGCAATGGCATACAGTGCCTACCATAACAAAAGTCGCACAAGAAGTAGGTAACATATTCATAACACAAAACATAAACATTGCTTCCAAAACAAACAATTCAATGAAAACACACATGCCAAATTGAAATCAAAACCAGACAGATACCAACAATCTGTGTTCTATCAGCTCAGGTGCAGAGACTGTGAAAAAACCTACAGTGGGATAACTGGCAGGATGTCTGACGTAAGGTACAATGAACACATCAGTTCACTGAAATGTGGTACAGATCATTCAACATTTTCAGACCATCTTAAACAGAAATATTACAGACAAGCACTATTGAAAATATATGAGCATCGTAAGAATCAGTAAAGGTAAGCATCTCCTCCCTTTCTAAGAAAATTTCCTTATACGCTAAGCATTAAAACAAAATAAACACTGCTCAATGACCAAACAATAACCAATATTGGAGACCATACACTATATAAAATAACTGAAGAAATCACATGAGAAAGAAAAGGGCCTTTTCCATTCTTCTCCCTTTCTCACTCAACCCCCCCTCCCCCCCACCCACCCCCCATTTCATTTCGCTTCTTGCTCCTCACCTTTTTCCTCTAACTCATTCTCTATCACACTAACATGCACTTATGTCCATTCATCTTTGCTTCTCCCTTCCCCACTTACTCACCATGAAAAGCAAACAACTCCATTAGTATTCCGCCATTACTCTTACACAGTATGCAAATGCAGAGTAACTTAATTAAATTCAGTAACGCACGCATAACGTATAACAGAGAAAGCAATAATAATAATAATAATAATAATACGCATCAAAGAAAAACTAGTGGCAATGTAGGCCACACTATACAGAACACACTTAAAAGTTTATAAATAAACAGTGGTGTACGAAATTGTGCTCTTTTAAACGTAAGAAACGTTTAGTTCTGCAAAGCAGCTTAAATTAGGCCACAATTACCAGTGCCTAACGAAGGAAGAAACCAAAGACATGCTGGTAGGCATTTTCTGATGAAGTTGAAAAACCAAGCAGGAATTATCGTGTGTAAAATGCAACAGTATGTTAACGAACTCTTTTTAGATCTAGAAAACAAATAAAATTGTGAAAATCTTTAGTTACAGACCGCTAATAACGCTTTACTTCAATAAAAGAAACGCGTCTGGATAGAAAAATACGCATTTTCTTGTAGCTGAAACGACGGAATAAAAATACCCTTAGGAATTGAATTGAGTAATTTAGTAGGACTCTACCGGTAGATGTTTGAGCAGATGAATGTTCCCGATTGGAGCCCATGTATAATCATCACTTCCTCACCAACGACCAGTCCTGTGCAAGGACAAATGAATGAAAGTCTGTTTGAATTCAGCTTAAGGGATCATTTTTTCTTAAATATGTTTTTGTCCACTGAAAATTAACTGAAAGAACATACACTCGTAGCATGTGAAGTCTGGTTTTTGTTTGAAATAATAAAACAGTTCAAATTAAATGAAGCCAGTTTAGATGCTAATAACTCGAATCACTATTTCCCCCATCATGCCTCCCTGTAAGCAACGTAAAACCACCAGCACCATTTGCTACTATATGATGCGCAAATGGCAGAAAGGGCTGATTACCCACATTAAGGAGGAATACAAAATTTCCCACATTTATGACAACACTTTCACCAATCTTTACGTGCCTGCAATTATTCTTGCCGATCAACATCAGCATTAACCGCTGCGAAATTAAGTAATTTATTAATGATCATTTTATATTTTTTTATATGGCCAAGCCTTTTGTCACTAGACTAAGTTCTTTCTTAGACACGCGTGGAAAGTGAATTTGGCGTATGTAGATGCAAAGTGAGGAACCTCAGACTGTCCTGGCAATAAGTGCAGCAAATATCACAGTTTTGAGCGGGCAGTTTAATTTCAAGGTAAGTACAGCGACCTTTCATATGGAGACCCAGTACTACAATAATACTGCAATCTTTGAAAGTTTCCCGTCGAACATTCCTGATCAACGCAAGGGAAGATTGATGTATTGTGCACCAAGGACATCGTATCCCGTTCACATCTGCACCAATCATCTGAAAACTAGTAATAGGCCCGCCCGGCCCGCCCGGCCGAGCGGTTCTAGGCGCTACAGTCGGGAACCGCGAGACCGCTACGGTCGCAGGTTCGAATCCTGCCTCGGGCATGGATGTGTGTGATGTCCTTAGGTTAGTTAGGTTTAAGTAGTTCTAAGTTCTAGGGGACTGATGACCTCAGAAGTTAAGTCCCTTAGTTCTCAGAGCCACTAGTAATAGGCCCCCTGCAAATTTCCGTGTCTTTCCGCACCATCGCTCGGAGACTCTCAGCAGCTATACTAAGGAACTACCCCATACGTTGGCTGCCAGTAACACTACAACAGAAACGGCTGCATTTAGAGTAATGTCGAGAATTGTGGACTGCTGATGACTGGTGTCACATAGTGTTCAGCGATGAATCATGGTTCTGCGCATCCCTGGATGATCAACGTCGGCGAGTGTGATGGAGAGCAGGGAAGAGGTGGAAGAGGTCCCATTCTTCAAATGTTTTGGAGAAGTACAGCATGTTACTCTTAGTGTCGTGGTGCAGGAAGCATTCGTTATGACTTCAGGTCATGGCTGTGATTGAGGGGACTGTGACTGGGCAACGGTACGTCATGCACATCCCGAGTCCTTGTATGTTACCTCTCATGTGCCAGTATCTTTGTACCATTTTTCAGCAGGACAACGCTCGCCTGCACCTAGGACGAGTCTCTATAAACTGTCTCTTTGATGTTGATGTACTCTGGTTGAGAGTAATATCTGGCATATAATAGCTTAACGATACAGCCAGAGCAGATGCCCCAATGATTTCTGCGAGTGCCGCGAGCAGAACTTTGAACATCGCCTGGCCGCCAACCAATGGAGCCTACCAGGATGGTGTTATAAGCGGCGGGCAACTGGGCACCAGTCTTTTAGTCAAGATTACTTCCATGTCGCTAGCTGATGCGAAACGTTACACCAAGTTGTTGATACCTAGTTCAACTGGAAAACATTTTGTGTACATAGACGCACGTCCGTGTCAGGTATTTGTTTATTGTTATCCACGGCTAGCCAGAAGTAATCAACGTCTTTTGCTTGCCTATCTAAAAATGGCTCTGAGCACTATGGGACTTAACATCTATGGTCATCAGTCCCCTAGAACTTAGAACTACTTAAACCTAACTAACCTAAGGACATCACACAACACCCAGTCATCACGAGGCAGAGAAAATCCTTGATCCCGCCGGGAATCGAACCCGGGAACCCGGGCGTGGGAAGCGAGAACGCTACCGCACGACCACGAGCTGCGGACTTGCCTATCTAAATTCCTACGGCGACAGATCATTAGGACACCTTCCACCTATTTCTCATTAGCAACAAGGACATAACATTTGGCTCCTCGGAATATAGCGGCTGCAGACTTGCATCATAACAAAATCGCGAGATCTGTCCCAGTTAGAACATGTGTGGGACCAACTCGGACAACAACTGTGTCCCATTTCCAGTATACAGGACATCAAAATACTAGTTACAACAGTTGTGGGCCGTCGTGCCTCAAGGGATGATGCAACAGCCCTATAGTACCTTTCCCAACCGAATCAGAGCATGCATCCAGGCCAGGTGAGGTGCAATGTCATACTGATAAGTGGTCTCATACTGCTAGAATCAGAGTATGCATCCAGGCCTGATTGTGGTGGTACCTAATGGTTGCTCCTTATGTGTAGTTGCTCTTCCAAACAGAATCCCATACGAGCAAAGCAACTGTGTCCTTGCCTGTGGTTAATCATCTTAAGGTACTGCAGCTATGCACGACTATGTTTAAAAAGAATAGCTCCGTGTAGTCACAGTGTACTTTCATGCCCTGCAGCTAATTCGCTGCAAATAATAACATGTAGCTGTGATCCTGCAGTCAAATAGGTAATGCTTTGACTAGAATTACTAGTTAATAAAATACACAGAAATATAAAATACAAGATAAATGAATAATTTAAAAAAACAGTTCTGATCTAACGTCAGTTTTTGATGAAGAAGACAGCCCCACGGCGAATACCGCAGTCCACCACTTCACCCCTTCGCCGTCCCACACCGAACCATTCTTTCAGGGTTATTGTGCGGTTCGGCCCCCGGTGGAACCCCCCCCCCTCCCCCCCCAGGGAACGTCTCACACCAGACGAGTATAACCCCTATATTTGCGTGGTAGAGTAATGGTGGTGTACGCATAGAACTTGTTTGCGCAGCAATCGCCGACATAGTGTAGCTGAGGAGGAATAATGGGAACCAGCCCGCATTCGCCGAGGCAGTTGGATAACTGCCTAAAAACCATCCACAGACTGGCCGGCTCACCGGACCTCGACACAAGTCCGCCGGGCGGATTCGTGCCGAGGACCAGGCACTCCTTCCCAATCCGGAAAGCCGTGCGTTAGACCACATGGCTAACCGGGCGGGCATAGTAACCCATACTCTGTCTGTCCTGTGTTCCTTGAAAAAAAAAAAATAGTGTCCTACTCTGGAGCACATTCAGACCTCTGGAAACCTAAAATGCCTTCAGAATGATGGTAGCGGCCGTTCACCGCCCAGAATCAAACACCTCCAAGAGCGAATCACACATATTGCCATAGGCAGGTCTGCTTTCTTTCAGCACTCAACATAAAGTGTCCTCAAAACATAGCGGCTGTTAACCGCCCAGAATCTATCACCCGTACGTCTGAATCACGCCCTTTACCACAGACATGTTTGTCTTCTCCCAGCACTCGACATAAGGTGTCCAGAATCGTTCCCTCGAGCTCTTCACTCGAAAAGCCCCAGTCTCCACTTGACTCCCATAGTATTCCACTACTGTCTGCTCTTCTGTTGGCTGAAGGCAATCCCCACCAAAAATAAATCTTTCTTGCGTGCTACAGACGTGATTTGATTGACCTTGACCACCATCCCGCTATAAACTGATGTATTACAACAATATTTAAAAAAAGAAATATCATAAACATTCGATTATACTCAGATCATTTACAATACGTATAAGTAACAGTTAGTTCATAAATAAATAAACCAGCATTCTTGCACAAGAGTGTTCACGATAAATGGCAAGAAACTGTCCTTAAATATTGTTTAAAGAATTATTTATGCATACTTGACAGCGGTTCTTCTTTCCATTGTGGTACCCGCTGAAACACGCGCCTAACCACTTTTAAACTAGCATTGTTTCTTAATAGCACTGCTATCAACAATTTAATAAAATTACTGGCAAATAGTAAACTGAAGCTTCCTGGCAGATTAAAACTGTGTGCCGGATCGAGACTCTAATTCGGGATCTTTACTTTTCGCGGGCAAGGGCTCTACCATCTGCGCTACCCAAGCACGACTCACGCCCCGTCCTCAGAGCCTTACTTCTGCCAGTACCTCGTCTCCTACCTTCCAAACCTTACAGAAGCTCTCCTGCGACCCTGCAGAACTAGCACTCCTGAAAGAAAGGATATTGCGGAGACATGGCTTAGCCACAGCCTGGGGGATGTTTCCAGAATGAACTTTCACTCTGAGAACCATTTGTATAGCAAAAAAGTTGTAATAGACGTCATAAATCAACATATAGAATAGATCCAGATGAAAAAATTTTGGGAGGGTAGCTATAGTGCACTGCTATCATCTGAGATATCGTATGTTGAAATCGCATGAAGCATTTAAAAGTTGTTAATTCAGAGGTTCATTGAGTAAATGTTTATTCAGTATGAAATACTAACTTCTGTAGTTTGAAAGATTTTGAAATATTGCTGTGTCACTGGATGTTCCTCATTTTTCTGGGATCGCTGATGTATTAAGAATTGCATTGATATTTGGTTGTAAATTATTTAAGACTCTCAAAGAGCTATAAGAAGCCATCTTTCAGTTTGTCTCAAAGCCCGCCATTGTGGAGCGTGGCCGGCGCTCTTAAGCGATCGTCCATCATCAAAATTCCCAAACTGTGATTAAACTACACCCGGTGGCACTGCTATTCCTTGTGTCTGGACTCAGTATGAGTCATACTGGTCACCTAGCTGGAAGCTCGAACTGCCGTGGGATGCCCTGACACCTGGGCCCACTAGTGTGTATCTGTACGCCAAATTCAGCTTACCACATACCAGTTCCAGATGGCTAATTAGCTCGCTTACATGCTTGTAACGTTACAAGGTGCAACGTCATACTGGCAAGTGGTACAATACCGCCAAGTTCTTTACAAATTTGACTCGATTTTGTAATCATTCAAATACGATCACTTTCCATTAATCCTTGAGTTCCAATTCGTTTCCCCCACACCTTCCGGGTGAGCCACATTTTCTTGTCACAGAGTGGGTGTCACGATTTTTGAGCTGCCACTTCCTACATCTATAACCGCAGTGTTAATGTTGACACAAACAACGCCTCAACGTGCACTCACTTGAAGATATTTCCTGTTACGATTTATGGTGCTATGAGAATCTATTTTATTATGGTTGACTTACACTTGGAAGTGATCTCATTTCTGCTACTACTTTTATAATGTTTTTATGCCAAGTGCACCCATTAACTACATGTACCACCACACACACCCTCCACGAGTTCTCCTCCTCCGTGAACCTCATCTCTTATTCCAATCTTTCCTGCAGACACGTAATCGAGACACACTCATACGTCACCAGAAATTGCAAAGACACATAAAATATCTGCTAAGGTTCGTCGGGATTGGCGCCTTACGTGCGCTAACCACAACACCACAGTAGCCATAAAATTTTCTAAGTTGTGGAAAGCCATTCATATTCTTACCAGTAACAACACTGCTTTTCCCTTCCCCCTCCTGCACAATAATCAACCCTTACCTGACAACCTAAACAAAGTCAACCCTTCTGCATCCTATCTGCCTGACACCTTCACCATGGCCGACTCTTTAGTCCTAACACTCCATTAGTGCACCCGTACCTCTCTCTCACCTCTTGCCCCTAACTTCGAGTACCAGGACAATATATCACAGAAAGAGCTTGACACTTCAGTTACATCACAAGATATTAAATGGGAACTCCTTAAAAATAGCAACATCACTCCCGATAACGACTGCGTTACCTACAGACACCTGAAAGAACGCCCCTTTTCTTTCCTAGAAATCCTCGTCACATTTGATAATGTAGTTCTCCATAAAGGTTTCTAACCTCCCGAATCCTACTTCTCCTTACATCCAATAAAACTACCAGTGGAACCTCCTCCTACTAGTGCATCAGCCTCTCCTCAGTGTTTAGCAAGTTTTTCGAGTCTGCATTCATAAACAACTACGACAACATGTACCCATTCCTGCTCACCAGTGCGACTTTTGTTCAAACTTCTCTTTCGATTGCCAACTCCAATACCTTAGCCACCTCCTATCCCACCAAATTAACAACTGCATATCCGCCATTCTTGAATATGTTGATCTCGAAAAAGTGTATGATCGAATATGGCATTCCACTACTCTCACTAAGCTCTAGACCTAAGCACTATCAATTAATTATGTCATACTTATCACATCCTTTCTATCCAGCTTCCTTTCCATTGTCATTATCAATGACTCTGGTATTTTCCTTCCCAATTCCGGCTTGCCCCAAGGATGTGTCCTCTTTCCACTTCTATATGTCCTATACACAACCGATATTTATGAGCCACTTCCTCTTCCACATCTCCTCCCCTTTGCCACTGACACTGCCTTCTTAACCCTCTGCCCAACCTTCCAGAAATCCCAATGGTCGCTCCAGATCCACCTAAGCCAGTTTATCTCCTGGTGCAATCAGTGGCTTCTCGAAATAAACACTTTCAAAACCTTGGCAATAATTATATGATGTACCACTTGTGCCCCATAACTTTTACCTCATTTTTTACTACCGTCCTATCCAGTTAACTAACACACTAAAATACCTCAGACTAATTTCTGGTCGCCAAATAACATGGAGACCCCACCTACGGATCACTCAAGAGAAAGCTCATACCAGATCAAAACTACACAGACTACTAGGTCTAACATAAAGATTGCCACCTTTCACAATTCTCCACAGTTATAAATCTGTGATGCAGGCCATCCTGTTGGAATTGCCCAAGTCCGTCGGAATATGCATTGGAGATGAATGGATGCAGATGATCAGACAGGATACTTACGTACATGTCATCTGTGAGTCGTATCTAGACGTATCACTCCAACTGCACACGCTTCACACCATTACAGAGCCTCCACCAGCTCGAACAGTCCACTACTGACATGCAGGGTCCATGGATTCATGAGGCTGTCTCCATTCCCGTATACCCTCATTCACTCGACACAATTTGAAACGAGACTCGTTTGACCAGCCAACAGATTTCCAGTCATCTACAGTCCAGTGTCGATTTTGTTGGGCCCAGACGAGGCGTAAAGCTTTGTGTTGTGCAGTCGTCGAGGGTACACAAGTGGGCCTTTGGCTCCGAAAGCTCATATAGAAGATTTTTCGTTGAATGGGTCATACGCTGACACTTGTTTATGGCCTAGCATTGAAATGTGCAGTAATTTACGGGAGGGTTGCACTTCTGCCACGTTGAACGATTCTCTTAGGTCATCGTTGGTCCCATTCCTGCAGAATCTTTTCCCGGCAGCAGCGATGTCAGAGATTTGATGTTTCACTCGATCCCATATGGTCGTATGGGAAAATCGCCACTTCATCGCTACCTCGGAGATGCTGTGTTCCATCGCTCGTACACCGACTATAACACCAGTACAAACTCACTTAAATCTTGATAACCTGCCATTGTAGCAGCAGTAACCGATCTATCAACTGTGTCAGACACATGTTGTGGCGTTGCCGACCGCAGTGCCGTATTCTGCCTGTTTACATATCTCTGTATTTGAATATGCATGCCTATGCCAGTTTCTTTGGCGCTTCAGTGTATTTCCGCTCCTCAAAAATTGTGTCAGACTGTACTGATCCTAGAACACCACACACTCTGTCTAGCCTTTCAGATTCGTTTAGCCTCCCCTGCACGCATCCTATCAACTTATGAAATTCCTGCAGCTCTCTCACAATTTTAACACCTATGAAGATCATAAATTTTACACAAACTTGTCAATAACCATCCTATAGTTTCAGCTACTCTCCAGTCTGAGTGCACTGTTGTGCCAATACCAAGACATCCATTAAGACTTCTCCTACACACCTGACTATGAAATCCGCCAAGATCTGTCTTGCTGGAGCTAGCAGAAACCACATTTACTCGACTTGTCAGGGCTCCTGTCCTCACTACCCCTTCCACTCACATCCTAAGGCTTGGTATAGAACTTTCCCTCATCATCCACCCAAATCACTCAACCAAAGATTGACACATATGAAATCCTTATTACAAACTACAAAAATATACAAGTGCAATAATACCCTTATCCCTGGTCCTTACTAGGGAAAATATTTTAAACATTCTACTTTTCAGTTTTTGATCGTTGAACTAGTGCAAATTACCATGTGTTTTTTTCTGTGAAAACATTCAGTTTTTGACATAGTCAAAAAATAACTCTCTTTTATATTTTCAGAATCGTTTATGGATGAAGAGTGATGAACTGTAACCACTGACAGCCCATGTGGAACGAGGGTGGGAAAATAACAATAAAGAAAAAATGACTACTAATTGTAAGTTTGCCCAATGTATGCTGTTGGCTGGACAGCTTGGTGACTCATGCACATCGACTTCCACCTGAAAATGGAATGATAGCTGAGGTGGGTCAATAGTAGGAAATAAACAATAATTACAAATCTATGGAGGATATGCTGTCATTCCAGAAATGTTGTGCAACTGTGCTAGATGCCCCAAAGGCAGTAATACTATTTCTAATGATACAACTATTACAAAGATCGTGACTGTAGAGTCAGAGAAATATGGCTATATATGGAGGCATATTAACACCTATTCATCCCGAGAACCTCCAGGAATGAAAGAGAAGGATTTGCTCAAGTGCCAATGCATGTGGCAATCATCCTGCAACAATAACACCGTGCGCCACGCACCATACGACGTGTGGTGAAGTTTTGGTACACGTATTTTTGCATAAAGTAGACATCCTGTAGACAAAAATAAATCCAGAACAGAGTACGTGCTGGACGCTTAAACTTTCTATTTGCCCATAACAGTCAATATTCAGCCACCACACGAGACAGTCTGTTCCAGATCCTAAACCAGTCACTTTCAGTTCCATGTAGAACAAACATCTGGAGAAGGTTTATTCATTACATGCACTGGATGGGAGTTAAAATTTCAACTCCAAGTAGGCAGTATGCAACAATTTTCAACTCCCCTTGTGTTAGCAAGACCCGTCACGGAAACTGTTGGTAATAAATCGTCTGAACTCAGCGAGGTGGCTGGTGGAGACACACATGTCTGTCATATGTCGCTATAGGTAACTGCAATACACTGACCTGCGGCGTTCAGGTGATGCTGTCCCCTCTGCACAATAAAAGTGCTGGTTGTGGGTTCACCTGACTCTGGTTCTGGATGAATGGCTGTCATGGCGTATAACGATTGAAGTCTTACAGGAGTTAGTGGTCGAATAACGGCCCGCACGTTTTTTGAAGGGATGTCATTTTTAACTCCACTAATTTCCTTTGTGGTGATTTACAAAACCCATTTACACACTCACTTATCATCAGTCAGCGCCGTATATACAGTAGATTACAATGGTCTTACACTCACGAGTCCGCAGCTCGTGGTCGTGCGGTAGCGTTCTCGCTTCCCGCGCCCGGGTTCCCGGGTTCTGTTCCCGGCGGGGT
Organism: Schistocerca cancellata; assembly: GCF_023864275.1. Taxonomy (NCBI): domain Eukaryota; kingdom Metazoa; phylum Arthropoda; class Insecta; order Orthoptera; family Acrididae; genus Schistocerca; species Schistocerca cancellata. The sequence continues at coordinate 586,527,803 of NC_064630.1, read as the reverse complement.
CAGGGATTTTCTCTGCCTCGTGATGACTGGGTGTTGTGTGCTGTCCTTAGGTTAGTTAGGTTTAAGTAGTTCTAAGTTCTAGGGGACTGATGACCATAGATGTTAAGTCCCATAGTGCTCAGAGCCATTTGAACCGTCTTACACTCACGTATTGCGCCAAAACAATGATAGCTACATTTAACAGACTCTAAACCGTGCCACAATTTAACTGATAAGGCATATTCCACCGTGATCAGCGGGCTCTACGCCTTATGTGCAACAGCTCACCTCTCCTACCCCTTCCTGACTGCCGCTTTGTTACCTTGACACAGGGTAGGAACGCGCTTCTTTGTGTTTAGGACTAATCGAACTCTCCGTTTTGTTGCCTATGTATAGAGGTCTGCGCGGATAAGAAAAGTGCAATCCGCATCCGCAAGTTCCTTATCCGCAACCGTACATATTTCAGTTTTGAATGAGTAATTAATAGTAATAGACAGTAGTACTTAGAATTATGGTATGTAATAACATAGTTATTGTTAGGGAGCCATTTCTGCAACAACTTAACTACTTTTGACTTCTTAAATCACAGGAAATGCTCTGTACCTACTCTAAAGCAGAGCATTCCAAACAGTAAAGCATTGGCGCTCCGGAGCACACACAGTAGCGGCTCGGATCTCGTGAGATTGGAAACGCTATTTAAAAAAATAAAATTCAATGTAATAGTATTAAATGATGAAAATACGTGTATAGAAAAAATTATATTTCGCTGCTCTTGTGCCAAGGCAGCTGAAAATGACGATGGTTTTAAACTGTTACTAGCACATTGCATCATTTACCGACATTTTTTTTGTACCCACTGCTTGTATGTGTCAAATTTTGAAGCCATTCATGTCAGCTGATGACTATATTATAGCTTACGCGTTCGGTCCTCATCATTTCCAGGTGAAAATATTTACATTATTAGGCCTACACTGCAAAACGCTGGCGCACCTGTGAAAAAGTTAAACTGCCAGCAATAATTGACGTTGTCTGGAAGAAATAACTTGTCTTCCGAAGAGTGACAACAAAATCAGTGGTTATAGAAATTAGGAGTGGTTGGATGAGGTAGCAGTTCCTTAGCACTCACTGCACCGTACTTGGCCCCCATATCAATAAGAAACTGTGGCGTCTCGAGAAACCCAGATCCACACGCAACTTCGAATGGTAAAATGTCTTTGTTGACAAAATTGAAGTTATCATGTCGCGGCTGTCTTCAAATTTGGCGGAACTTCAGGAACTTTCACGTCTCTCTTGGTATATAAATAAGTAATTATGCTACTTTGTCCAGCCTCACACGAATGTTTTAGCAAATTTGAAGTTCCACTTTTGTGTCCAGTGTAGGAATATACCTTTTTAACATGCAAAACAAGCTACTGTATCTTTTATCTTTTCGTTGCCATCAAATAGGTATCCGAATTTTTTCCAAACTGGCGATTTCAGTTTGTTTTCCTTCACTAATGTAACATCCCCTTTTTTCACCTTACACGAAATTGTATCCATCGATATGGTGTTCATTTGAAGAAAGAACTCTGTCTCACTAATATTTGCTACGATGCACGTTGTCACTCAGTCACTACAAAGCGCTAACTGAAGGCAGCGGAAAATTGCAACGGGCACCTGTCTGGTAGACAGTGGGCAGGTTTGCCACCCAGAGAGCACTTCACAGGCCACACAAAAGACACGGTCGCGGAAACGGATTAGGCGCAGGTCTCTTGGGTACAGCTACGTCGGTCGTAGCCAGGGGCTGTGGACAACAGGCATCCGCTCTACACGGGCCCTGCAAGATTCCAAGAATGTCAACAGAGTTGAAGTTTTCAACTAACATTGCAACATACGTACTGGGCAGATGTCTTGCTCATTATACGCATATAACACGCGGATATCCGCGCCGGTCGCGATTTTATCCGTCAAGTAACAAATACCGCGGATATCCGCGGATATATCCGCGGATATCAGCATCCGCGCAGACCTCTACCTATGTATATGTTGCCTTCTGGAGTCCAGCAATGGCCGACTTCTTACGTGGCTGACGTAATGCCACGTCACCAAGAATGCTTTGCAGGACGCTGTGTGTTCCCCAGTTTATTCCCCCCCTCCACCCCTCTCTCTCTCTCTTACACACACACACACACACACAAACACACACACATACACACACACACACACACACACACACACACACACACACACACACACACTCCACTTGAAACATGCTGCCCAACATTGCATAGTCTTAGGTATCACTCACTGACCATAATTACTCTAAAACGTCGAACTTCCATATGCAAATGATCACCATCTCAGTGAAATTTGTACAAAGCAGGTAGGAGTACCGCCGTCTTCGTCCTGTATGTAATGTAAGATTACCCAGAAGTTTTCCCACGCATAAAGTGAATTTAGATTTTGGTCAGAAGAAGAAACGTCTACCAACACAAGTCGTAATTTGACAGCAGCAAGAACAAGGCATATCGAGACTTTGGTTTATCGTTCTACGATACTGTTGGTCTTGTTGGTCGATCTCTCATATATGATATACGAATGTGGAATCAGTGGGTTCAGGAGGGCAATACTCATAATCAGGCAGTATCTCACTGGCCAAGCGTGACTAGCGTCTGAGATGAAAGAAATACCTTTCACTCAGGCATGCAGGATCGTAAAGGTGCATCCCGTACCTTAAGTTTGAAGAAACCAGCCTTGTTTGCAGGGAGACGCATATCAGCGTGACGACATCTGAGTACTGTGGACTTTCAGCACATTGGCAATTATTGCGGCTTCATTTGACCTGGCAGCAGAGAAAGGCAGGCAGGCACTGGTGCATCCAACTACAACACTAAACACAGGAGTAGCACCACATCATCTTTGCAGATGAGTCCTGGTTCTGAGTACAACATGTTGAATGGTATATCAGTGTGTGGAGGCTCCTTAGATGATGGATGTTACCAGTCAGCATTCATCATTGTCATACTAGCCCCACAACTGTTGTGAAGACATGGGATGTCATTGGGTGGGCTTACACAAACTGATAATTTCTGTTTCATATAGCTGGTAATTTGGACAGCAGGCGGTACACTTTTGAAATGTTAAAGCTGATCTCTAAGCCCTATATTCGAGGTCTCTGTTAGGTTATCCTTCAACAAGATAATACAAGACTGCATGGTTTCCATGTTGTCCTGACCCATCCCAATGCAGATAATATTCAGTTGTGCATATGGTCAGCTTGTTCTCCAGATCTCTCAGACAAGCTGTGAGAAATGTTTAACTCTGGCAAGCACATACATTAACCAATAGTAAAAACAAACAAGTTGTCCTATAGAGAAACCAGTGTGGTGTTGGTATAGACAAAGTAAAAGCTGCAGCTTAGCCCTGAGCTATGTGTAAGCCATATCGTAGATATCGATAATTAATAATAGGTTTGTTTATAAATAAATCTGCTACCAGTCACGATTTTTCTTTTATTTACTTTTCGCACGTCGCATTTCGGGAAATGATTCCTATATTCAAGTGCGTTTTTTTGTATGTATTAAGCCATTTCCATTAGCGTTGTCAATGTATGAGAGTCTACTTCATTTCCTTGACTTTTACTGCCATGTATAAGAAACACACGATTTTTTAGTTGCTTATCGATTCTTTTGGTGAAGTTAGTGGCGAAATTTAGAAGAAATTGTACTTAACACTTTTCTAACGGTCCATTTGTGCAGAGTCTCTCACACTAAACATCACACACAACTTGTTGTACACTTTACACATCGAAAATATCTTATTTAAATAAAACAGTTACTAAGATCTTCTTACAAGTAGTCCACAGAGATAACATTATATGTCTTCCACAGATGAGGACATAATGGATCAAATCAGATATCGATAATTGCCGCTCTGCAGGAACATCTTTGCTTGGTTACTGGGTAGCTGGTAGGCGAGCTTCCGTAAGGGGGCAGCATTGTGCCGCCGTGTCATCATAAATGGCTATGCAAAGCATACATTATGACAGTGGTTTATTGGGGGCACAATGCGCTGTTCGGGATTCACTGTCGCTGCTGACGTGTTTACTTTCCCTCAGTGGTGATCTTTGGGACAGGGGCGGCAGCCTGGCCAGAGACGCGTCTCTGATTTCGAGCCAATAACCACTCAACCAATTGCCAGACAGGAAGCTGGTATGGAATTTTTTCTCACCTGAAAACTGTTGAGATCTTTATGGAGGACATCTGCCTCCGTCATTGGGCAGTGATGTGAAATTGTTAAACAAGTGTCCTCAGCTCCTCTCATCCTGGTTACAACGCACCTTGAAAGTGTGTTTCCTCCCCTTGCATAAAACTGGGCGAGATCGCTTAATTCTATTAAACTGTTTGTGACCATTTTCAGCATGCGTCGTGAATTGCTGTGGGCATGTGCAATTGCTGCATATTTTTGTTAACTACACTAGGCGAGCAGGTGTTGCACATACTGAAACGACATAGCATTTTTGAAGCTCACATAAGCTTTTCGTTATATCTTGTTATTCTTTTAATTAATTTGCTCTTAAGAGATTTGTTTTAAACTTCCTTACTGGTTTCCATTTCATGAGCTTGTATATGCTGTCAAGTTTATTTGTGCACGTGTGCCTTTATTAGTAGGAACCTTATTAACATAATTTCGTATGATGCAGGAGAGCCTAAAATTATTATTATTGTTATCGCACGTACATGGTAAAGAAGAGTGAAAGGGGGTCTCTCTATAGTCCTACGTGCCTGCTATCAGCACCTCAATTGACCACTAACTGAAGACAAAGAGCCACCTTCACCTGCTACTTAACTTCTGAATGTAGTGGCTAATAAACGAATATATCTCCTTTTGTTAAAGCAGCTGGACAGCTGGTTGAGTTTGTGTACTTCTATTGAAAGTTTTCAACGCTTGAACCACATTTTGAGAGATCTCCACTCTTTGTGATACTGCCACCACTTTCATTGTCATCTGTTTTTTCGCCTCCATTTGCTACCCCAGTGGGGTTAACTGTCTTTTTTTTAATTGATATCAAGAATGTTTCTATTTTATTAAAATTTTAATTTGCTTGTTGCTGCAAAGTGTTTCACCTAACTTGTTAATCTAGTGCCAGAGGGCGTTTTTATTAAGTACCTCGGTTGTAAGACCCCGTTAGCGGCATGTATTTGCTACTCCATTCTGCTTATTATTGCTCTAGGGCACTTGTTCTAAACTTAACTGTACGTGACTGTGAGGGTGGTTGCTTTTGCTTAAAGAAACGAAAATAAATCTTTATTAGTACCATTATATGGCTATTTTCGGTCCCTAATTTGTAGCTCCACCACATGAACCATGAACCTTGCCGTTGGTCTGGAGGCTCGTGTGCCTCAGCGATACAGATAGGGAGATAGCCGTACCAGTACCGTAGGTGCAACCACAACGGAGGGATATCTGTTGAGAGACCAGACAAACGCGTGGTTCCTGATGAGGGGCAGCAGCCTTTTCAGTAGTTGCAGGGGCGACAGTCTGGATGACTGACTGATCTGGCCTTGTAACACTAACAAAAACGGCCTTGCTGTGCTGGTACTGCGAACGGCTGAAAGCAAGGGGAAACTACAGCCGTAATTTTTCGCGAGGGATGCAGCTTTACTTTGTGGTTAAATGATGATGGCGTCCTCTTGGGTAAAATATTCCGGAATTAAATTAATCCCCCATTCGGATCTCCGGGCGGGGACTAGTCAAGAGGACGTCGTTATCAGGAGAAAGAAAACTGGCGTTGTACGGATCGGAGCGTGAAATGTCAGATCCCTTAATCGGGCAGGTAGGTTAGAAAATTTAAAAAGGGAAATCGATAGGTTAAAGTTAGATAATAGTGGGTATTAGTGAAGTTCGGTGGTTTGAGGAATGAAATAGTGAAGGCAGCAGAGGATCAAGCAGGTAAAAAGACGAGGGCTAGTAGAAATCCATGGGTAACAGAAGAAATATTGAATTTAATTGATGAAAGGAGGAAATATAAAAATGCAGTAAATGAAGTTGGCAAAAAGAAGTACAAACGTCTCAAAAATGAGGTCAACATAAAGTGCAAAATGGCTAAGCAGGGATAGCTAGAGGACAAATGTAAGGATGTAGAGGCTTATCTCACTATGGGTATGATAGATACGGCCTACAGGAAAATTAAAGAGACCTTCAGAGGAAAGAGAACCACTTGTATGAATATCAAGAGCTCAGTTGGGAACCCAGTTCTAAGCAAAGAAGGGAAATCAGAAAGGTGGAAGGAGTATATAGAGGGACTATACAAGGGCGATGTGCTTGATGACAATATTGTGGAAATGGAAGAGCATGTAGATGAAGATGAAATGGGATATATGATACTACGTGAAAAGTTTGACAGAGCACTGAAAGACCTGAGTCGAAACAAGGCCCCCGGAGTAGACAACATTCCATTAGACTTATGACAGCCTAGGGAGAGCTAGTTCTGACAAAACTGTACCATCTGGTGAGCAAGACGTATGAGACAGGCGAAATACCCTCAGACTTCAAGAAGAATATAATAATTCCAATCCCAAAGCAGGTGTTGACAGATGTGAAAATTACCGAACTATCAGTTTAAAAGTCACAGCTGCAAAATACCAACGCGAATTCTTTACAGACGAATGGAGAAACTGGTAGAAGTCGACCTCGGGAACATCAGTTCGTATTCCGCAGAAATGTTGGAACACGTTAAGCAATACTGACCCTACGAGTTATCTTAGAAGATAGATTAAGGAAAGGCAAATCTATATTTCTAGCATTTGTAGACTTAGAGAAAGCTTTTGACAATGTTGTCTGGAATACTCTCTTTCAAATTCTGAAGGAGGCAGGGGTAAAATACAAGGAGCAAAATGCTATTTACAACTTGTGTCGAAACCAGATGGCAGCTATAAGAGCCGAGGGGCATCAAAGGGTAGCAGTGGTTAGGAAGGTACAGGGTTGTAGCCTCTCCCCGATGTTATTCAATCTGTATATTGAGCAAGCAGTAAAAGAAACAAAAGAAAAATTCGGAGTATGTATTTAAATCCATGTAGAAGAAATAAAAACTTTGAGGTTCGCCGATGACATTGTAATTCTGTCTGACAGCAAAGGACTTGGAAGAGCAGTTGACCGGAATGGACAGTGTCTTGAAAGGAGGATATAAGATGAATATCAACAAAAGCAGAACGAGGATAATGTAATGTAGTCGAATTAAGTCGGGTGATGCTGAGGGAATTACATTAGGAAATGAGACACTTAAAGTTTTGCTATTTGGGGAGCAAAATAACTGATGATGGTCGAAGTAGAGAGGATATAAAATGTAGGCTGGCAATGGCAAGGAAAGCGTTTCTGAAGAAGAGAAATTTATTAACATCGAGTATAGATTTAAGTGTCAGGAAGTAGTTTCTGAAAGTATTTGTATGGAGTGTAGCCATGTATGGAAGTGAAACATGGACGATAAATAGTTTGGACATGAAGCGAATAGAAGGTTTCGAAATGTGGTGCTACAGGAGAATGATGAAGATTAGATGGGTAGATCACTTAACTAATGAGGAGGTATTGAATAGAATTGGGGAGAAGAGGAGTTTATGGCTGAAATTGACTAGAAGAAGGGATCGGTTGGTAGGACATGTTCTGAGGCATCAAGGAATCACCAATTTAGTATTGAAGGGCAGCGTGGAAGGTAAAAATCGTAGAGTGAGACAAAGAGACGAAAACGCTAAGCAGATTCAGAAGGATGTAGGTTGCAGAAGGTACTGGGAGATGAACAACCTTGCACAGGATAGAGCAGCATGGAGAGCTGCATCAAAACAGTCTCAGAACTGAAGACCACAACAACAACAATAATTTGTAGCTGGCCGTTGTCAGCGAATTCTGACATAGTTATTTTTATTATTCTCAGTGGGCCTTGTGTATATTTCAGTCTGGGATTCTATGTACCGTAAGTACTGTTTTGGTGCCCCATTTACTGTAAACTTATAACTGGCCATTGGCTTTAATTTTTTTAAATTGTTGTTCATTCATTTGACAAAAGGTTCTGAACGTTTGCAAAATTTTGGAATTCTATGTTGTTTTTTGTTAGTAATACCTAGCGATGTTCAGGTTGTTATTAAGTTTTATTTGTCTGTGGTGCTAAGAGAACAGCAACCAACTGTCTTCCTGAATTACTTTCTCGGTGGAGAATTGCAATTTGTACTTATTCTGAGTTGCAAGGCACTTTCTCGAGAAGCAGTAGAGCTACCACATTATTGATGACTCTTAACGTTATTAAATTGTTGTTAAAATTTTGTAGATTTATTGATGCAGCTCCCTACAGCTCACCCTACCAGCTTCCTACAGTTTCAGTCCCATTGTCCTAGATGAGAAATTGAACTGGTACTTTACGTTAGCTACAATCTCAATTGAGCTGTAAGCAAAACAGAGGCTAACTGATTACCTCATGGGGTAAACGATATTAGCTACGAAAAATTCTGTCGTAAGCCTGTTAAAGGCAATGTAAAAAGTCCATCTTGCATATCAAGTCAGCATCTACTGGACACGGTGGTATCACAATCCAAATGGTGATTATTATTGTACCACTATTGCCCACTAAAACAGATATCTTTTACCAATCTTTAATCGCAAGTGTTTATCTTGGGGCCTGTAAATAAGCAATTGTTCAGTTACTACCTAAAAGGGACACTGTCACAACTCCCTGCGATTTCCGCTCTATTTGCATTCTTTTGGCGCTATCTAGAACCTTTTGAATATATAGTCAATCACCAGCCCTCGTACTGAACTACAAACAAATTACTAGAAGAAAGTGAATAGGCTTTCCGTAAACATCGCAGCACAACATTTGCTCTAATAAAAGAAAGTGTGTAGGCTTACACTTCGCCAACAAGTTCCCACATCCTGCTCCATAAAGTAGCAATGGAGATAAGTAGTATCAGATGACCCCTAGGGTTCAGTATTGGCTCATGTGCTCTTTTCACTGTATGTCAATGATGTGTTATCAGGTTCGTCCTAGTGTAAATATTTGTTGTATGATGATGACTTCCAGTTGTATCTAAGTGCAGAAGCAATTAACTTGAAGAAAGTTGTAGAAAATTTCAGCACCGACGTGTGCAGGCTACCAAATTCAACACAGGGTATAGGATTAAAGCTCAACGCATCCAAAACCCAGGCGGCCTTATTGGTCTTTGTACGTCCATTAACCCGAAACATCAGGAATCCATACCAGTTTTAATCCCATATTGGACAAATATCAATTTCTCTCCCTCAATAAAAAGTCTAGAACTAATAGTAGATAAGAAGCTGAATTGGGCTGACTACATAACTGTAATGTGCAAGAAGGCAACAACATCTCTCCATGAACTACAAAAATATAAATATTTCTTCCATTATGCCCTGAAATGGAAGTTTTCATGTTTGTACACAAAATCGTTGATAGCAGCGATGTTATCTTGCAAAGTCTTTCTCAGGAAAGCTCGCGGCACGTGAAAGTGATCACGAAACCCTGCGTTCGATGATTTTTGACGTTCGATTCTTTGATAATATTTCAGCATCTTATGCTCCGCTATCCTGCTAAGTGCAACAAGTGCAGATATTTCCAAAACTCTTGTATCCTTTACTGTCTTATAAACGTACACACTCCCTCTTATTTTATTAATATATTAATTAGTTGGTTGGTTGGTTGATTTAGGGGAGGGGACAAAACAGCTAGGTCATCAGACCCATCGGATTAGGGAAGGATGGGGAAGGAAGTCAGCCATTCCCTTTAAAAAGAAACATCCCGGCGTTTTCCTGAAGCGATTTAGGGAAATCACGGAAAACCTAAATCAGGATGGACGCACGCGGGTTTGAACCATCGTCTTCCGGAATGCGAATCCAGTGTGAATAAAAAGAAACGACAACTGTCATACACTATGATCGAACTACATTTTTGTAGTTTTTACCGGGAGCAGTCTGCAATGACACGAAGTGTAATGAAGGTTGTATGTAAACCTGGACAAAGGGCGGAGCAAATGGTCACAAGTTGTTTGACTCACAGGAGTAAGACGTGGAAATTTTGACAAACCTGAATTAGCAGAAGCTAGAAAAAGGACTTCAATTGAGAGAGTACATACAAACTTTCAAGAAGTATCGCTCCCGTAGGCGTCCCGATGAGAAGCTTAGACTAGTTACCGCGCGTGACGAGGCACATAATTACTCCGTACGCTACTGAAACGAGAAGAAACTGTAACATATGAATCCATATTAAATACCGTCTGCCATGTACTTCCCATATATATAGACGTAATAACAGCGGTGACTGCGAGTGATAACTACTACTGTTGGAGCTGAAATGCTTCTCTAGTGAACAGTGATTTATTTACACATTTTGCTCATTTATTATTATGTAACATAGATTAGTCTGCAACTGGATCCATAACGTCAACAATCATGCTCTGACCAGGCTTTTGGTATTGACAAGTTACGCTTAGTGACCACGTTGTGGTGCTGAAAAATGTATTTAGAGGTGATATGCGGTCTAATCATCGTAAGAGTTTTACTAGTTTAAGTGTTTTAATATTTTTATAATATTATAAAATTTTCAACCTATCAGTTTAATAAGTCACGGCTACAAAATACTAACACGAATTCCTTACAGACGAATGGAAAAACCGGTAGAATCCGATCACCGGGAAGATCAGTCTTGATTCCGTAGAAATGTTGGAACACGCGAGGAATATTGAGCCTACGACTTATCTTAGAAGATAGGTTAAGGAAAGGCAAATCTACGTTTCTATCATTTGTAGACCTAGAGAAAGGTTTTGACAATGTCAACTGGAATACTCTCTTTCAAATTCTGAAGGTGGTAGGGGTAAAATATAGAGAGCGAAAGGCTGTTTACAATTTGTACAGAAATCAGATGGCAGTTATGAGTCGAGGGCATGAAACGGAAGCAGTGGTTGAGAATGGAGTGGGAGAGGGTTGTAGCCTATACCCGATGTTATTCAGTCTGTATATTGAGCAAGCAGTAAAAGAAGCAAAAGAAAAATTTGGAGTAGGAATTAAAATCCATGGCGAAGAAATAAAAACTTAGAGGTTTGCCGGTGACATTGTAATTCTGTCAGAGACAACAAAGAACCTGGAAGAGCAGTTGAACGGAATGGACAGTGTCTTGAAATGAGGATATAAGATAAACACGAACAAGAGCAAAACGAGGGTAATGGAATGTAGTCAAATTAAATCAGGTGATGCTGAGGGAATTAGATTAGGAAATGAGACACTTAAAGTAGTAGATGAGTTTTTCTATTTGGGGAGCAAAATAACTGATGACGGTCAAAGCAGAGAGAAAAAAATGTAGACTGGCTATGGCAAGAAAAGCGTTTCTGAAGAAGATAAATTTGTTAACATCGAGTATAGAGTATTAGGAAGTCATTTTGGAAGTATTTGTATGGAGTATAGTCATGTATGGAAGTGAAACATGGACAATAACTAGTTTAGACAAGAAGAGAATAGAAGCTTTCGAAATGTGGTGCTACAGAAAAATGCTGGAGATTAGATGGATACATCACGTAGCTAATGAGGAGGTACTGAACAGAATTGGGGAGAAGAAGAATTTGTGGCACAACTTGACTAGAAGAAGAGACCAGGTGATAGGACACGCTCTGAGGCATCAAAGGATCACCAATTTAGTACTGGAGGCAGAGGCAAGCGTGGAGGGTAAAAATCATAGAGTGAGACCAAGCGATGAATACACTAAGCAGTTTCAGAAGGATGTAGGTTGCAGTAGTTACTCGGAGATGAACAAACTTGCACAGAATAGAGTAGCACGGGGAGCTGCATTAAACCAGTCTCTGGACTGACGACCACAATAACCTGTCAGACCAAGAGAATCTACCCATAGAGATAGAACGTCTCAAAACAGTTTTCTCCAGGAATGGATACACAGACAGACAAATTGAGAGGGCACTCCGACCAGCCACTATACCACAGGTTCCTGAAGAAGACCAAGATGAAGCAAAGAAGGTGGCATATCTGCCCTATGCTGGTTCTATTTCTGCCAGAATCAGTAGGATCCTCCGTAAACACAATATCAAGTGTGTTTTCTGTCCATCCATCAAGATCGGGGGACTGCTGGGGAGTGTCAAAGACGACCTGGGGTTACGAAAACCAGGGATTTACAATATACCTTGTCAATGTGGCATGTCCTACATTGGCCAGACGACAAGAACTGTGGAGATCAGGTGCAAAGAACATCAGAGGCACACTAGATTAAGACAGGTGACTAAGTCAGCCATTGCTGAACACTGTCTAGAACTAGATCATGCCATGAAGTATGAGGATACCAAGATTCTAGCACAAACACCCAGATTTTGGGACAGTGTTATAAGAGAATGGATAGAGATTAAAATGGCTGACGATCTTATGAATCGTGACACAGGGTACCAGCTAAGCAGAGCCTGGGATCCGGCTCTGGAATTGTTAAAGGAGCAACGGGGCCAGCTGCAACACTACACAAACAGAAGAACCAGAGACATGGAGACGGTAAACGAGCCCCTGACGGACTGCCAGGCGCACCAGACCGAAGATGGAACACCCAGAAGTGGGACTGGTGGGCGCGGACCGCAGAGGGGACATCCAGAGCCGCAGCGGACGAAAAACGGAGCGGCAACGCTCCAACAGGTCGTGGTGAGCGGGCGCGGACCGCAGGGGGAACGCTTGGTACCCCAGACCCTAGATGAAACCCCCAGGAGCGGGTTTGGTGGGCGCGGACCGCAGAGGGAACACCTAGAACCGCAGCGGACGGAAAACGGAGCAGCAGCGCTCCAGCAGGTCGCAGGGAATGGGCGCGGACCACAGAGGAAGCGCCTGCAGCCGTTGGTGGAGGGGGAAGGCCATAGGCATAAATACTGGACCAGGTCCACTCGAGCAGCACGGCAGAGAGCGGCCTGAGCTGGCGAGGCGAGCGCATCGCTGTCGTTGCGCGCTTCGCTTACTCGGCTGTTGAGAGCTCGTGAAGAGGTTTTCTGTGCTGTGGGCGCCGCGGAGAGCAGATTGTCGTGCGTTGTTCTTACAACGCGTGCAAATTGTCGTGTTCCGCGCCTCGCAGCATGGGAAAGAAGGGTGCGCAGAGGAAACCTGCCGCTACGAAGGGTCCTTCGGTTGTGCAACTCACCGAGTCTGCCGACCATGCGAGGAACTCCCGTGAAGACGAGTCGCGGCCTGCTCCCCCTTTGTACGTCAAGTGCAAAGGCGCGTGGACAGCGCTGTTCGACACCATCACGAATTGCGCTCGGAACGAGGTGGTCTACGAGTCTGTCGATACAGACTCGCTGATCTGCGTTCGAGCTGCAAACGTGGCCGACCACAGGGCGATCAAGGTCGCAGTGGCCGACCACGTCGTCGACGTACCGCCGGCGCGTGATAAGGCACCTTCCGTCGGAAGGATGAAGACGACCAAGGCACTCCTCAGGGGGTTGCCTTGGTGCTGTGACGAGGCAGCGGTCCGGGAAGGGCTGCTGCGAGCCGGGTTTGGTTGCGCAACCGAAAGGTTGCACAACCGGACCAACAGGAAGAGGGCGCCGCTCTATCTACATCTACATCTACATCTATACTCCGCGAGCCACCTTACGGTGTGTGGCGGAGGGTACTTATTGTACCACTATCTGATCCCCCCTTCCCTGTTCCATTCACGAATTGTGCGTGGGAAGAACGACTGCTTGTAAGTCTCCGTATTTGCTCTAATTTCTCGGATCTTTTCGTTGTGATCATTACGCGAGATATATGTGGGCGGTAGTAATATGTTGCCCATCTCTTCCCGGAATGTGCTCTCTCGTAATTTCGATAATAAACCTCTCCGTATTGCGTAACGCCTTTCTTGAAGTGTCCGCCACTGGAGCTTGTTCAGCATCTCCGTAACGCTCTCGCGCTGACTAAATGTCCCCATGACGAATCGCGCTGCTTTTCGCTGGATCATGTCTATCTCTTCTATTAATCCAACCTGGTAAGGGTCCCATACTGATGAGCAATACTCAAGAATCGGACGAACAAGCGTTTTGTAAGCTACTTCTTTCGTCGATGAGTCACATTTTCTTAGAATTCTTCCTATGAATCTCAACCTGGCGCCTGCTTTTCCCACTATTTGTTTTATGTGATCATTCCACTTCAGATCGCTCCGGATAGTAACTCCTAAGTATTTTACGGTCGTTACCGCTTCCAATGATTTACCACCTATGGCATAATCGTACTGGAATGGATTTCTGCCCCTATGTATGCGCATTATATTACATTTATCTACGTTTAGGGAAAGCTGCCAGCTGTCGCACCATGCATTAATCCTCTGCAGGTCTTCCTGGAGTACGTACGAGTCTTCTGATGTTGCTACTTTCTTGTAGACAACCGTGTCATCTGCAAATAGCCTCACGGAGCTACCGATGTTGTCAACTAAGTCATTTATGTATATTGTAAACAATAAAGGTCCTATCACGCTTCCTTGCGGTACTCCCGAAATTACCTCTACATCTGCAGATTTTGAACCGTTAAGAATGACATGTTGTGTTCTTTCTTCTAGGAAATCCTGAATCCAATCACAAACCTGGTCCGATATTCCGTAAGCTCGTATTTTTTTCACTAAACGTAAGTGCGGAACCGTATCAAATGCCTTCCTGAAGTCCAGGAATACGGCATCAATCTGCTCGCCAGTGTCTACGGCACTGTGAATTTCTTGGGCAAATAGGGCGAGCTGAGTTTCACATGATCTCTGTTTGCGGAATCCATGTTGGTTATGATGAAGGAGATTTGTATTATCTAAGAACGTCATAATACGAGAACACAAAACATGTTCCATTATTCTACAACAGATTGACGTAAGCGAAATAGGCCTATAATTATTCGCATCTGATTTATGACCCTTCTTGAAAATGGGAACGACCTGCGCTTTCTTCCAGTCGCTAGGTACTTTACGTTCTTCCAGCGATCTACGATAAATTGCTGATAGAAAGGGGGCAAGTTCTTTAGCATAATCACTGTAGAATCTTAAGGGTATCTCGTCTGGTCCGGATGCTTTTCCGCTACTAAGTGATAGCAGTTGTTTTTCAATTCCGATATCGTTTATTTCAATATTTTCCATTTTGGCGTCCGTGCGACGGCTGAAGTCAGGGACCGTGTTACGATTTTCCGCAGTGAAACAGTTTCGGAACACTGAATTCAGTATTTCTGCCTTTCTTCGGTCGTCCTCTGTTTCGGTGCCATCGTGGTCAACGAGTGACTGAATAGGGGATTTAGATCCGCTTACCGATTTTACATATGACCAAAACTTTTTAGGGTTCTTGTTTAGATTGTTTGCCAATGTTTTATGTTCGAATTCGTTGAATGCTTCTCTCATTGCTCTCTTTACGCTCTTTTTCGCTTCGTTCAGCTTTTCCTTATCAGCTATGATTCGACTACTCTTAAACCTATGATGAAGCTTTCTTTGTTTCCGTAGTACCTTTCGTACATGATTGTTATACCACGGTGGATCTTTCCCCTCGCTTTGGACCTTAGTCGGTACGAACTTATCTAAGGCGTACTGGACGATGTTTCTGAATTTTTTCCATTTTTGTTCCACATCCTCTTCCTCAGAAATGAACGTTTGATGGTGGTCACTCAGATATTCTGCGATTTGTGCCCTATCACTCTTGTTAAGCAAATATATTTTCCTTCCTTTCTTGGCATTTCTTATTACACTTGTAGTCATTGATGCAACCACTGACTTATGATCACTGATACCCTCTTCTACATTCACGGAGTCGAAAAGTTCCGGTCTATTTGTTGCTATGAGGTCTAAAACGTTAGCTTCACGAGTTGGTTCTCTAACTATCTGCTCGAAGTAATTCTCGGACAAGGCAGTCAGGATAATGTCACAAGAGTCTCTGTCCCTGGCTCCAGTTCTGATTGTGTGACTATCCCATTCTATACGTGGTAGATTGAAGTCTCCCCCTATTACAATAGTATGATCACGAAACTTCTTCACGACGTTCTGCAGGTTCTTTCTGAGGCGCTCAACTACTACGGTTGCTGATGCAGGTGGTCTATAGAAGCATCCGACTATCATATCTGACCCACCTTTGATACTTAGCTTAACCCAGATTATTTCACATTCGTGACCGTGACCGTGCAAACGGGCGACGGCGGGAGTGACATCTTCGACTTGCGGAAGTTGCTGGGCTTCCCGGTTACGACGGAGGCTCTCCCGACCGCCATGGACCCTCTGCCCCAGTGCTTCAGGTGCCAGGGCGAGGGCCATGTTGCGAAGTATTGCCGCAACGCAGCGCGGTGCGTCAAGTGCTCAGGCGAGCACTACAGTCGCGCCTGCGACCGCGGCAGCAACGCTTTGCCGACTTGTGTCCGGTGTGGCGGCCCGCACGTCGCCAGCTGGCGCGGTTGTGCGGCTTTCTCAAGTCGCAGCCGTGCCGGGGGCGGCGAAGCGGCCGCGCCGACGCAGCAGCAGAAGAAGAGACGACGTCGGAGACGGCGTAGGGCGCAGAACAGCCCGGCACAGCTGAGGGGCGGCGCAGCAGCAGACCCACCTGCCTGGGGCAGGGACGGCCGCTCGGAAACGGGCAGCCAGGACGCAGCTCGCCCTCCCGTGAAGAAGTGTGACCTCGACCCCGGGGCCGCCGTGAAGGAGGCCACAGCAGCCCTCAAAGCCGTCATGGCGGCGGAGAGGGCTGCCTTCGCAGCCGCCGTGGCTGCAGAGAAGGAAGAGGCCTTGAGGCAACTGCGTGCAGTCTTCGCCCAAGGCCTCAGCGCAGTCGTACCTGCGCCTATTCCAGCGGTTGCCCCAGCAGCACCGCAGGTGAAAGGTGCAAAAGCCAGTAGGGCAGTCTTCATCGCACAAGCGTCGCCAAGCTGCCGCGCCGAACTTTTATGTTACAGGGACTAAGCCACTGCCGCCGGCCCAGGAGACTGCAAGCGAGCCCAGCCGCAGCACCGGACTGACCCAGCTAACGACCACGCAGTACATAGGTAACGTTGCACGATACCTCACGCTAACCACCCCTCACCTTGCATGCTCTGTCGCAGCTAGCAAGCCGCTACTGCCCTTACTACCCGTCCTACTGTCGCCGAGGTTTTTTTCCCTTGGCGCTGGCCTAGGCACTTTTTTTCCTCTGCTCTTACAACCGCTACCCTTCGATCGTTTTCGACCAATTCTATCTCCTGATGGACCATGTTAATGAGTAGTCTTACCCAGACGCATGGATAACATCACAGCCTGCATCCTGTGACGCCTGATTCAAAAACTAACATGTTTACGGAGGTGACAGTAGAACTTTTGGTTTGGTCACCACGTTGGTGTGGGCGTGGAGGGGCCCCATCCTTTATGTAAAACTCGAGCAGCAGTCTCAGGTCGCACCTGATGAAGGTCTCGAACTACGTGACCGAAATATCGTGCAAGTAGGACGCTGATATCCGGCAGAATACCCGACAACCCAAGATGTCAACAAGTACAATATTTTTAGTAAAAGATTGGTGACTGTGACGGTCTAGTGGTTATAGCACTAGAATCCGATCCTGGAAACCATGGGTACACACACAACAGGGGTGGGGAATATTGGTCCTTCCAGACCTACAGCGTGGCCATAGGCCCATTCAGTCTCTCACCCTGCTTACTGGGAACTTCTCTGGGGATCAAACGCGGTGGCAACGATAGGCTCGCCGCCCTAGGGTTGCGTCAAACGAATGCTGCAGGCAGTCTACAGACCACTACCCCAGTCACGGGCTAAGACCACAGACTTTAATTTTTTATCATAAAAATTTATGTTCTTAAAAACTGTTAGGAGGATTTTTTCATAAATTGAAAAGCAATTTTCCTGTTTGTTTCCTTAAATCTGAGGACAGTCGTGAGTCAACCGAAACTGGTTATCATCTATTACATTACATTCCAACCAACACCATACAATTTATAATAAACAAGCTATCAGACTCGGATGCACGTGTGAAGTATCTACATGTCCGTCGTAGAGGTACTAAATTATATACAGAAACCTTTCTGGGGAATCAGTTTATCTAACGGTGAAAACGATACCAAAGTCCCTACGGTAGTTCCTCACATTAGACTTCACATGCAGAAAAATGTGGTGCAGGACTTAAATTCATCATAATTTACACGAAATATTTATAAATCCATACCATGTTGTAAAAATGGATGTATATGTACAGGGTGGAAAAAAATTGTGTCACGAGATTTTAACCCTAGATAGATGATGCCAGTAGGAACCAAAATTATTAATGTTGTGTAGGTCGACAACGCATCATTTTTAACAACAGAAACTTGGCGCCACGCGCTCCGATTAGCTGCGGGATTGACCTGTTGCCGTATGCTCTGGACAACGCAAGGACCATGAATGCTTTGCCTGCCGGAGATCGCGATGTATCCAAGGCGGCCTGCACGATCGGTGATAGCGCACATCAAAAAAAGTTTTGCATCACCCCGGTTCCCAGAACTCCTGAAGACAGACGTTGACTGTGGATATTGTATCACAGACTCAGTTCCTTTGATTGTTCAGAGATGTCACTAAAGCCGGCCAAAGACGTAAACAACCATGCGTGAGCAGCGCCTATTAGACGAAGGGCGTCCAACAGCAGATCAGTTCCAGTCATTCCACTAGGAAAGAGGTACATGGCTCGTATTGTCTGTAGCTCAACCATGCCTAGACGGTCAATAGCGGTTCGATCGCGTCCGCATTGTTTCTTTGTGCCACGAAGGGCTCTCAACAAGGGAAGTGTCCAGGCGTCTCGCAGTGAACTAAAGCAATGTTTTTCGGACATGGAGAAGATACAGAGAGATAGGAACTGTCGATGACATGCCTCACTCAGGCCGCGCAAGAGCTACTACTGCAGTTGATGACCACTACCTACGGATTATGGTTCGGAGGATCCCTGTCAGCAACGCCACGATGTTGAATAATGTTGAGTAATGAAGACACATCGTCCAGCGAGTGCAGCAAGGTGGAGATTCTCTGTTGTTTTGGGGTAGCATTATGTGGGGCCAAAGTAGGCCTCTGGTGGTCATGGAAGGCACCGCAACGGCTGTACGATACGTGAATGCCATGCTCCGACCGATGGTGCAACCATATCGGCATTCATCTCATTGACGACAGTTCGCGCCCCCATCGTGTACATCTTATGAATGACTTCCTTCAGGATAACGACATCACTCGACTAGGGTGGCCAGCATTTTCTCCAGACGCAAACCCTATCGAAGATCCAGAGATAGATCGAAAAGGGCTGTTTACGGACGACGTGACCCACCAACAACTCTGAGAGATCTACGCCGAATCGCCGTTGAGGAGTAGGGCGATCTGATGCCTTGATGAACTTGTGAATAGTACGCCACAACGAATATAGGCATGTATCAGTGCAAGAGGATGTCCAACTGGGTATTAGAGGTACCGGTGTGTACAGCAATCTGGACCACCACCTCTGAATTTTTCGCTGTATGGTGTACAACATGCAATGTGTGGTTTTCATGAGCAATAAAAAGGGCGGAAATGATGTTTATGTTGATCCCTGTTCCAATTTTATGTACAGATTCCGGAACTCTCGGAACCGAGGCGTTGTGTATGTTTGTATGTGTGTACGTATGTTCCACATCTCCTTCTAAACCACTGTACCGATTTCAACTAAACTTCGTACACATAACCCTTACTGTCAGGCAACCACCGATATGGGGGATGAGAACCACCTACCTATCATAATTCAGGCGTTATGACGCCATAAACAATGCGATGCACTGAAAGCTGCAGCATCATGCATGAATTTTAAATGTATTACTTCTGTGCTATCAACGCTATTCGCAATACATTTTGTAGAAAGTATCGAAACATACCGCTGAATGTGCCAATAAAGTTATGTCATTGTATGACACATAGCTCAGGAGATATGACTTCATAAACAGTGAGATACGTGGAAAAAATGCCACATTATGCACGAAACTTTAATACGTTTATTTCTTACTACTAAGACACTCCTACAGACGAGTCAACTTTATAAAATCCCTGACACCTGCCAGCGGTTTTGACAGCTTTCGACTGTGAAGCGGAAAAGGCTGTAGGCGAATACGATATCCGTCTATAGAACTGCGAAGAGGTGTTGCTATAGAGAAATTTGCAAAAACCACTTCGTAGACACAGTAAGCAGCTGCACCCAGCGTAAGAAACTTCCCGGGATCACGTTTCTTAATTTGGTCTCTGTTCTTATACATTTGTACGACTGATTCACAATACCAAAGTTGTTTTCACAAATACATGGAAATAAAGTTTTTTCGATACTTCTCTACACAAACAGTTCAGGAAAGTGGCAAAATGGCTACCCAGGAAATGCCGGCTTTGTCAGCTAGTTGTATATAGAAACCTTGATTGTATGCTGCTCTATCTTTTAGTGAAATCCGTATCAGAATCGGTACGGTAGTTCCTAAGATTAGCCTTCTCATACAGACAGAAAATCGCACCGGGAGGACTTAAATTTACAATAGAGCTAAGCATAGATAACACAGATCGCTGCCTCCCTCAACTGACTATGTCATTTCACAAAATTTTTTATAGTACTGACACTCCGAATTACAAATGGTTAATGATACAAGTAGATACACGATCAGAACATCTAACCTTCCCTTGTTGACCTGTACCTAAGCCATACCCTTCGGCCAATGAAACAGAAAATAAACTTCCGGCTGCTGTTGTCGTTAGAACATAAAGTGAGAGTGATAAAGAGGGAGGGTCGGACTAGCAGGTTATAAGACGACACACGTGAAGCGCTCCTAGTTTATGCGTGGTAGTTTTGTACAGCGTTACTCTAATTACGGAACGCTCAGTTGTTGTATCATTTGCTTTATGTTATAGAGTTGTTGGTGCTTTGGTTCAAGTGGTTCAAATGGCTGTGAGCACTATGCGACTTAACTTCTGAGGTCATCAGTCGCCTAGAACTCAGAACTAATTAAAACTAACTAACCTAAGGACAACACACACATCCATGCCCAAGGCAGGATTGGAACCTGCGACCGGAACGGTCGCTCGGCTCCAGACTGTAGCGCCTAGAACCGCACGGCCACTCCGGCCGGCCTGTTGGTGCTTTATGCGATTTTTTTATAAATCATGGGATCCTTTGTATCTAGGCATCTTATCTCTCCTCGCATACCTGTCTTCTCTAATATACCTCCCACCCCTCTGCAGCAACTCGCAACCGCAGCACCGCCATCGAGGAAGCTTTAGGCGCTCGGCACGTGGGCCTGGGGCGACAGAGCTGGTACAGGCCGTAATCACGTTAGAGAGAAATATTCCTCCGTCGCGGAAGGGGCGGTCGAGTTATTATTCTGACACGGGGGGAGGGCGAGCAGGCGGCGGCAGTGGCAGCGGCAGCGGCTAGCAGTGAAAGCGAGAGCGGCGCCCCCGCTGAGCTGTCGGGCCGGAGTGTCGCTGTAAATGAGTAATCGGCCTGTGGAGTCGGGGGCGTGGCGCGGCGCGGCGCGCTGAATATGCAGGGGCGGCGGCTGGAGCCCGGGGCTGTCGGCTACAGCTGCGGCCGACACGCCGGCGCCGCTGCATTATGGACGCCGCGTCTGCGACGTCACAGTCCCGACACCTGGCGGCACCTCCCCACGTCACCCGTCCCCAGCCATCCGTTGCTGTGTCGAGCTGAAAAAATACGGACACTGCAAGTGGACTCAGGACACGCACTACAAAAAATGTTTTGCGCTGTGTAACATTTTCGGCTCTGTGGGTCGTAATCTTTATTTATTACCACGCATCACATTTCACGAGGAGAACACGGCAAGTGCCACACCCGATTTCTCAGAAACTTCGTTCAGTGGAAGAAGAACCAAAATAAGCGAACACGTGTCTGATCTTATCCTTAGATACTCGAGCATTCCTGAGAAAACGATCGTCAAAGTTTCCTACGTAATTTCAAATGGTTCAAATGGCTCTGAGCACTATGCGACTTAACTTCTGAGGTCATCAGTCACCTAGAACTTAGAACTAATTAAACCTAACTAACCTAAGGACATCACACACATCCATGCCCGAGGCATGATTCGAACCTGCGACCGTAGCGGTCACGCGGTTCCAGACTGAAGCGCCTTTAACCGCAAGGCCACACCGGCCGGCTCCTACGTAATTTAAATGCCTTTCAGCGAGCGATAAACTTAGCCCAAGTACACTGAGACACTGTAATTAATTTGTAATGAAATAAAATAAAAGTCGATTGCGTACTTGCGCGCGAAAGTCAAAGGTCCCGAGCTCGAGTATCAGTCCGGCATACAGTTTTAATCTGCCAAGAAATTTCATAAGTCTCATTATTTTCATCATATTATTTTTCACTCAATAAAGAAAAATGACACATTCTACCGCTCCTTGAACTAAAATGATAACGGTCAAGAGTTAATCTTTTATGTAGAAATAATTCATAAGCCAAGCTCGCTTAAATACTGTTTACTGGTTAACCGGTTTCAACACACTACAGGTGGCATTATCGGATCAGAATGTAGATTATCATTTAGAAACCATTTGGCTATAACGATACATGAGGCAGACCAGTCGATATACACTCCTGGAAATGGAAAAAAGAACACATTGACACCGGTGTGTCAGACTCACCATACTTGCTCCGGACACTGCGAGAGGGCTGTACAAGCAATGATCACACGCACGGCACAGCGGACACACCAGGAACCGCGGTGTTGGCCGTCGAATGGCGCTAGCTGTGCAGCATTTGTGCACCGCCGCCGTCAGTGTCAGCCAGTTTGCCGTGGCATACGGAGCTCCATCGCAGTCTTTAACACTGGTAGCATGCCGCGACAGCGTGGACGTGAACCGTATGTGCAGTTGACGGACTTTGAGCGAGGGCGTATAGTGGGCATGCGGGAGGCCGGGTGGACGTACCGCCGAATTGCTCAACACGTGGGGCGTGAGGTCTCCACAGTACATCGATGTTGTCGCCAGTGGTCGGCGGAAGGTGCACGTGCCCGTCGACCTGGGACCGGACCGCAGCGACGCACGGATGCACGCCAAGACCGTAGGATCCTACGCAGTGCCGTAGGGGACCGCACCGCCACTTCCCAGCAAATTAGGGACACTGTTGCTCCTGGGGTATCGGCGAGGACCATTCGCAACCGTCTCCATGAAGCTGGGCTACGGTCCCGCACACCGTTAGGCCGTCTTCCGCTCACGCCCCAACATCGTGCAGCCCGCCTCCAGTGGTGTCGCGACAGGCGTGAATGGAGGGACGAATGGAGACGTGTCGTCTTCAGCGATGAGAGTCGCTTCTGCCTTGGTGCCAATGATGGTCGTATGCGTGTTTGGCGCTGTGCAAGTGAGCGCCACAATCAGGACTGCATACGACCGAGGCACACAGGGCCAACACCCGGCATCATGGTGTGGGGAGCGATCTCCTACACTGGCCGTACACAACTCGTGATCGTCGAGGGGACACTGAATAGTGCACGGTACATCCAAACCGTCATCGAACCCATCGTTCTACCATTCCTAGACCGGCAAGGGAACTTGCTGTTCCAACAGGACAATGCACGTCCGCATGTATCCCGTGCCACCCAACGTGCTCTAGAAGGTGTAAGTCAACTACCCTGGCCAGCAAGATCTCCGGATCTGTCCCCCATTGAGCATGTTTGGGACTGGATGAAGCGTCGTCTCACGCGGTCTGCACGTCCAGCACGAACGCTGGTCCAACTGAGGCGCCAGGTGGAAATGGCATGGCAAGCCGTTCCACAGGACTACATCCAGCATCTCTACGATCGTCTCCATGGGAGAACAGCAGCCTGCATTGCTGCGAAAGGTGGATATACACTGTACTAGTGCCGACATTGTGCATGCTCTGTTGCCTGTGTCTATGTGCCTGTGGTTCTGTCAGTGTGATCATGTGATGTATCTGACCCCAGGAATGTGTCAATAAAGTTTCCCCTTCCTGGGACAATGAATTCACGGTGTTCTTATTTCAATTTCCAGGAGTGTAAAATCACTGTCACAACTGCTCTCAAGGTCATTCATTTCCATAAAATATGTAAAATATTTAAGCGATTTTAGCTTTTGATTTATTTCTACAACAGAGTGATCGCTCCACTATGCACTACGTGTTCACTGCAAAACTTATTCTTTTACGTTTAGGTTTTTACGAACTGATATTTTACGTTAGGCCCACTGAAAGTTATTTGTTTGTGCACATGTATTACTGAAAATTCGTTCTTGTTTTAGGAAAGAGGACGTGTTGTTAGACAGTGCTGTGACGTAATGCATATGGCCGGATCTAGACTTCTGAGAGACAGACAGTTACAGCTTTTTCTTTTGCACTGCACGACGTTTTCGACTAACAGATAGCGCAATAGAGTAGCTCAAATGGAAAGGAACACTTCCTCTTTAAATTTCTGGATCCTACACTGTTGGCAGTTCTTTGTAGGTGACAGTTACATGATTTTATTTCGGTGATTACAAAATAGAGTCGAATATATGCACGGGGTAGCCTAGGCAGCTAGTTCATGGCGATTCGGTCAACCGAGTAAATGAATGTACTGGACATGCTGCAAACCACTACAGGGAGCCTGTGTGTCAGAATTCTCATCGAGTGTGCCTCAACGGTGTTATGAAAGAATAATGAGTCATACAGAAAATGATATGGTGGTCTGTTGGATTGATGATAGGTTCCTATGATGATGGTCTGGGTTCGACTCCAACTTCTGCCCATGATTTTTAATAGGGAGAGACAGATTCTATTCTCTTCTGGCTACGCCAAGTGAAGAAGGTATAATGACATTGTGGTCTGAAATTCACATTAAACATGATATTCCTTCTCTACCGAGTAGTCGTTAGGTTGCACCACAATAAAGTCAGGAGTGGCGAAATGTGGGAACTCTGTCACCAGTAACCTTTCTTATACTAGTTATTTATTTATAGTGACGAAACAAACGCTATGTAGGGTCACAGGACCCTTATTCCATCTTTTATTTGAGCTTCTGTACGTCGATAAAATTGGTTCTGAACTTGGAATGCAACTCAGACCGCCCTTAACGCGGAATTTGATCCCTTCGTGACAATACAGCTCGACTACAATTTGTTGTTTGTTCAAAACTGCAGATTCCTCACCATCTCCACATATTGCGCGTGAATGTGTTCGAATGCTGGCCCGCACTAAAGTTTTCATTATGTATTATCAAGCTCTAGCATGGGAACACCTATCTGCTGATGGATAATAATTTTTATTTTAATGCATTTTCATTCGTTGTCAACACTAACGATATCTGACGTTTTTCACTACCAGTGTGACACAGAACTATTTGAGAGATCACTCTCAGTTCAAGGATGTTAATCCGAGCTGCTGGTGGAGAAAAATTCTGTAGCTGACGTCTCTTTGTGTGTAGTCAACAACGGTGTGTGTGGGGTTCGATTCCCAATCAGCATTGAACTCTTCGTCATATTATTTCTATTTCAAACATGCTCACATGTCGCTGCTGATGTAACAAACCCATATTTAACGTTCGTTTTCTCTAATATGTAACAGCGATAGGTTCCGTGTTGGAGTCCTGGTAAGGGAAAAATTAATGTTTCGTCTCGTCATTTCAGTTAAAACATCTAGCTACTGCCGACAAAATCCGATATGTCACAGTTGATTGTGCTTCGATAACAATCCGATTAGGTTCTGGGTTCGAATCCCTGTCCAACACAAAGCTTTACATCACGGCATTTCAGGCCGGCCGGAGTGGCCGTGCGGTTCTAGGTGCTGCAGCCTGGAGCCAAGCGACCGCTACGGTCGCAGGTTCGAATCCTGCCTCGGGCATGGATGTGTGTGATGTCCTTAGGTTAGTTAGGTTTAATTAGTTCTAAGTTCTAGGCGACTGATGACCTCAGACGTTAAGTCGCATAGTGCTCAGAGCCATTTGAACCATTTTTGAACGGCATTTCAAGTAAGTCACTTGTGAACAAGCAATATTTAACATCTCTCGTAGTTCGTTAACAGGGACAATAGATGCTGGGCAGGAATTCGCGTCCGTTAAAAATGTGTACGTTATGTAATTTAAAGTTGATATTTGCTAACTGTTACTGTCTAAAATCGAGGCATATCACTCTCTGTATGCCTAGTCAGAAATGACTGTTAGTTTCCGTCAGTCACGAAATCGTAGTCTGCATGGCCTGGGTTTGAATCCAAATGCAGAACGAGACGGTTCGTCGTGTCATTTGAAGTTCACACATATTCTCAACTAGCTGCTCGTGAATAACTAAAATTTTTAATGTCATTTTGTGTTAAATAACAAGTACGGTATGTTACTTTGGAGAGGAAATCATGAATACGACGAACTTAGTACGTGCACTACCTATCTGACGTAATAATGAGGGTGGTAACATTTCAGGTATGCCATTTATTGCAATAAATGTGAGCTTAGAAGCCTTAAGGACAGTCTTATCTGTGATAAGGTGTTCCCTGATATTTGTAGTGTCGTGGTATTACTTTACATCTTGAGTTATTGCGATACAGAGCCGAGTTTTCTAGTGGTGACTTGTTGGAGCCATTTTCAATAGTCAAACGACTGTACGAGGGAGCGATTAGAGGACCTGCTAGACAGCTGCGTTATGTGGGTTGCATGCGAATCTGACGAAATGCAATTCAGGCCGTTCGGATACTTTTGAGTACGACTGTACATGCTGACAACAGTAGCATGTGAACAATCAGCGAGCTTCTATGGTGTTTGTTTATGGGCTATGGGTCATAACAAGCTATCACAGACGCCTTAGTGAATTTCTCCGCTTACGACCCGTAGGACCACTGGAATGATTTTCCAATCAACCCTAATTTGCTTATGTACTTCACCTCCTGCTTCACATGCCTACAGTGTCGCCATGTAGGGTCCAATCTTGCGGAGGGCAAATCCACAACTGTTCTGTAACATGTTCATGGCAAACACATCCGTCGCAGTTGTCAAATATTTTTACGGATCGGAGTCTTGCACGACAGAAGTCCCTTTACACTACCACAGATTATGGGTCTTAGCCCCACCATCAGGTGCATCTGTTATCTAGCAGTAGTAGACGTCATGTCCATCCCCAACTAAACTATCTACCGTAGGTGGTCCATCAAGTAACATCTCCAAATGATGCAGCAAAGAACCCCAGCTTTCCATCAGAAGTCCGCTTCCCGTTGCCATGTGGGTCACACAGGTGGACTGTGTCAGATTTTTAGATTGCATGCGCTCCCGATGGCAATCTTGGGACAAGAGGCACTTTCCCAGGCTGTGATTGAAATTTGGGCTTCTTTGCAGCCACAATTTGGGATGTTACTTCATGGCCCACCTACTAGTT
Organism: Schistocerca cancellata; assembly: GCF_023864275.1. Taxonomy (NCBI): domain Eukaryota; kingdom Metazoa; phylum Arthropoda; class Insecta; order Orthoptera; family Acrididae; genus Schistocerca; species Schistocerca cancellata. Next base: position 586,500,513 of record NC_064630.1, on the reverse strand, counting down.
GTTTGGGCATGGACATGATGTCCTACCACTGCTAGATTTCAGACACATGTAATGATGGAGTTAAGACCTGAAACCATGGCAGTGTATAGAGACTTCTCCCCTGCAAGACTTTGATCAACAAAAACATTTTATTATTGTGGCGGATTTGTTTAAAATGAACTGGTCATAATATTTGGGTCATTAGTGTACGTTCTGTACCAGTGAGTGTGCGTATACTCTTTATTTGGCCTACGACCGCTTGTTACAGACTGGAACGAGCTGCTCCGTTTCCCACTCACGTGTCTTATCTACGATAAACGATATGGTGCAAGTGGAGCGACAACAGACAGGCTTGCTTCCCAGAAGATGGGAATGGCAGCTATCCGAGCAGAATGCTCGGCACAGGCATGGGCCTAGGCGGCGGCTGTTGACTGATGGCTGTGACTACACGGCGACAAGGCTGAGCGACAGCTGTCAGCTGGGAGGCACACCGGCGTCCCGCAAGCGGACAGGGAACGCCAGGGAGCGCTTCTAAGTAGCTCCACCGGTACGGTCGTTTGTAGCCACTCACTAGTCCCAGAACTCTTCATTGCTCTCTTGACTGTTGCATGGAACAAGTATCCTACACAGAGATGACAAAAGTCATGGGATAGCGACACGCACATATACAGATGGCGAAGTATCGGGTACACAAGGTATAAAAGTGTAATGCATTGGCGGAGCTGTCATTTGTACTCGGGTGATTCATATGGAAACTTTTCCGAAGTGATTATGGCACCACGACGGGAATTAACAGACTATGAACGCGTAATGGTTCTTTGAGCTAGATGTATGGGATATTCCAGTTTGGAAATCAATATTCTGGGTTCCACAGTGGCAGAAGTGTGCCGAGAATATCACATTTCAGGCATTACACCTCACCACGGACAGGACTGCGGCCGACAGGCTTCATTTAATGACCAAGAGCAGCGGCATTTGCGTAGAATTGTCAATGCTGACAGATAAGCAACACTGCTTGAAATAACCGCAGATATAAATGTTATAGGCCCCCTACGTACGAAAATATGTTCCCAAACAACGACGGAATTTTTATGGATGACAATGCACAATGTCGCCAGGCCAGCCGCTCGGGGTAGCCGCGCGGTCTATGGTGTCTTGTCACGGTCCGCGCGACTGCCCACGTCGGAGGTTCGAGTCCTCCTTCGACATGGGTGTGTGTGTTGTCCTTAGCGTAAGTTAGTTTAATCTTAGGGACAGATGACCTCCGCAGTTTGGTCCCATAGGACCTTACCAAAAATTTCCAAATTTTCGCTAGGCCACAGTTGTTCGCGATTGATGGACAGTTTGAGCTAATGATTTGGCCATCCAGATCGCCCGATATAAATCCCACCGAACATTTATGGGACATATTCGAAAGATCAGTTCGTTCACAAAATCCTGCACCCGCAACACTTTCGCAATTATGAACGGCTATAGAGGCAACATGGCTTAATATTCAGGGGACTTCCAACGACTTCTTGAGTCCGTGCTACGTCGAGTTGTTGCACTATCCCAGGTAAAAGGAGTCCGACATGATATTAGAATGTATCCCACGACTTTTTCATCTCAGTGTATTCTATACTCTGTTTGAAGGTCAAACTGTAAATTTCAACGTGCTGAGTCCGGAAACAGCATTCATACATCTGTGAGTGTCAAGCTCCGTGGCCAAACGGGTCTGTGTCATTGGTCATACGAGCACACTCCTGCTTTCGACTAAGCTGCTCACAAAGTATTAAGATGTACGCGCCAAGTGCAACGTGTTTTTATGTAGTAAGCTTTCTTCTTAGATCAATATAACTGCAGAAGAATATTTACGTGGGGCGTCCAATAAGCAATGCAACACTTTTTTTTCTCGACCAATTTCGGTTGTAACAAAGCAGAATTTGTTGTCAGGCATCGTGGAATTTGCCTGCTCCAGAGACTGTTGAAGCTGGGACCCGATTTCCGAGAAATATTTTTTTCCCGAGTTCTTCACGGGTATGCTACAGTTCTAGAGTTCTCTGTACAAAATTGAAGTAGAAGTACTACATAATTTCGCGAAGAAAACAATAATACTTCGGAAAATTTTAATCTTGTAAAAAGAATTAATTGCCAGATTTGCGAAAGAAGTAATAATTACAATTTTGAATAGCTCCACAAGAGTTCTACAGAAAGCTATCATTACATTTTTTTGCAGATAATAGTTTATAGCTACAATAATGAGGGACGCATTTCCAGAGACATGTGAAGCTGGCAGCCTACTACCGAGAAATCTACATTTTTTCAGAGACGTTAGTAGATACGAGTGGCACAGGGGGAGAGAGGGAGGGAGAGGGAGGGAGAGAGAGAGAGAGAGAGAGAGAGAGAGAGAGAGAGAGAAAGCGAGAGAAAATTTAGAGTGGTCTGTTGTCGCTGCTCACTAGAAGAAGTCCCTGAAGATGCTTAGCAACCTAAAATAAAGGTTGTCTTAGACTTAATTAACATTTTAAATCATTTATTTAATGTATTTAAACAACATCTGTTACAGCTCAGGAATCTTATGTACCATTAAGATGATTCTTTTATCCGTGACGTTGTCTTGCCTTCAAGAAATGTCATGGACGAAAAGACTTGTATTTATCTATATGTCGTCTCAAAGAGACATGGGACTATATAACTATGTGCAAGTGTTCTTAGCTCTAGGAAATGTTGACTGCCCAATGAATGTCAGAAATTAATTATGGCAGAATCATTTCGGTATGAAAAAAGATTATTAGGTATCAGTTTTAAAATGAAATTGCTAATAAATTGATCAGTTCCATTTCTGTGTCACAAGGAATCTGCATTATATTTTGTTGACTAACTAAAAATGGGTTTGAAACTTATAAAAACAACATGCAACTGACCCTTGCATGTTTACGTTTTTCGATTCATTTAGTCAAACTGTTATTATCTGTGTTATCTGCAGCACACTCGCTCTGCTCTTTCGGGTATGGAAATTGACTCAAATCCTCATTTTATAACTGAGACACGATCAGTTTTAATGCAATTTTAAATGGAATGTTTTTTTTTTGCCTTTTAGTTTTGAATTTAAGATTTGCGATGGCAAGTAACTTCAACTAAAAATGCCGAATCCAATTGTTTGTGGAGAGAATAGACAACTCCAAGTTCTGTCTCTGTCGCTCTCTCTCTCTTTCTTTGTCGCCCACTCTTCGCATCCAGAAATCTGGCCCAGAGCTATCTTCACCAAACGACACTCTCCGGCAGCTGTAGCACCTTAAACGGGGCCAAGGACGGCATTCACCCTCTGGTGTTCTAATAAGCGTGTGTCCTTTGAGGTGACGTAATTAATTTAATTGTTGTTCTTTTACTTCCTCTAAGCGAACAAGATATTACCCCTTTGCCTGTTTTCCAATCCGGACAGCGAACGTATGAAGGTACAAAGGGTTCTTACATTTCACGACTCATCTGAACTCCTCTGTGAAGAAAATAGCGTACGCCTTGCCAAACGTTCGAAAATCTCAGCATGTAAACAGGAGTCCGTGAAAGCCCATTATAAAGACAACGATCTTCAAATCCGATACTTAAGTGTAAGCAAAGATTATCAAATTAAATTAAAGTTGTTGTAATACGACGCAATAAGTAGAAAAAATGACAACTACCGTTAGATTGCTGGGGTCATCAGCAGTCGGATGCATAGTGATAGTCGACATGACACCGATCACAACTGAGGGTAGCGAAGTTCAGTCTCCAAACGAAAAGGTGTATGTCAATGAAGTGCGTCCCATATTATTGCAATTGTAACGATCACCTTCACAAGAAATTAAAATAGGTTTTCCGATAAAACTCTTGGCTGTGTCCAGAATTGTGATCGGAACTGTCATCAGAACTCTGGTGCGAGTTTGTATATTTTCTGTAGTGAACATGTGTCCCTCGTTATTGCAATTACCTCATAAACTATTACCTGCACAAAAAATTGTCAAGAAAATTTTCTGTGGAGCTCTTGGGGAGCAGTTTGGAATTGTGATCTCAATTTTATTTTACTACTATTTTCGCTATTACTAGTGTTTTCTTAGCCAAATTTTGCAGACGTATTAAAATTTAGCACAGAGAACTCTAGAACTTTTGCATACCTATCAAGAGCTCTGTAAAAAATCTATATTACGATTTTACATGACTCTGCTGAAGCCGCTATAGTTTCAGGAAGTTCCGGTAGGTGGCGGCCCCATACGTAGCCTTCAAATTGGCTTCTGTAACAGTGGCGCGTTCCAAGCGGAGAGCTGTAATTGAGTTTCTTTTGGCGGAAAACCAGAGCATCGTAGATATTCGTAGGCGCTTGCGGAATGTCTAAGGAGACCTGGCAGTGAATGAAATCACGGTGAGTCGTTGGGCGGGTCGTCTCGTCAGCATCGCAAGGTCGCGCAAACCTGTCCAGCCGACCGCACACACTTGTGACGCCTGCAGCGTCGAAACGTTCGAAGACAATCATTCGAGGTGATCGACGGATCACAATGAAACACCTCGATCGACAACTAGACGTCTCTGTTGGTAGTACTGATACACTCTCCACCAGTTGGGGTGCCCAGAGGTGTGTGCCACTGGGTTTCTCGCCGCCTAACAGATGACCATAAAGAACAACGAAGGACCGTCTATGAGAAATTGTTTGCGCGTGGCGGGGCTGATCGTGAGAATTTTTTGTCGAACAGCGTCACAGGCGATGAAACAAAGGTTTATCACTTCGATCCGAAAACAAAACAGCAATCCATGGAGTGGCGCCACACCATCTCTTCTCTAAAGAAAAGGTCCAAAGCCACACCCTCAGTTGCGACGGTTTTCTGGGACACCGAAGGGGTTAGGGGTTATTCTGTTCGATTTCCTCCCCCTAGGTGCAGCGATCAACTCTGAAGTGTTTTTTCTATCTTCAGGAAATTGAAGGAAGGACTTCAGCGTGTTCGTTGCCATAAAAACAAGAACGAACCTCTCCTCTCCATAAAAACGCAAGGCCGTACACACGTCCGCGCACCCGAGGGGCTCTAAAGAAACTGCACCCGGCAGTCCGGATCTCGCACCTTCCAACTTGCATCTATTCGGCCTAATGAACGATGCACTCGGTGGGAAGCAGTTCGTGGATGATAGGATGTAACACCATGCGGGAGTACTGGCCCTCCCATTAAGGTGGCATAAGGCCGTCGCATTGAACGGAGGTTATGTTTATAAATAGGGTTTAGTAGACAAATATGTGGGGAATAATATGGTGTATTGAAAATGGTTCAGATGGCTCTAAGCACTATGGGACGTAGCATCTGAGGTCATCAGTCTCCTAGAGCTTAGAACTACTTAAACCTAACTAAGGACATCACACATATCCATGCCCGAGGCAGGATTTGAACCTGCGACCGTAGTAGCAGCGTGGTTCCGGACTGAAGCGCCTAGAACCGCTCGGCCACAGCGGCCGGCCTATGGTGTATTGAATCCTGAATAAAACCAGCCTGCCTTCAGAAAAAAATGATGAACCTGTTATTGATGCAAATTCGTATGAGTACTTGCCGGAAGAACATGTCGCCGCATTCTTTATGAATTTTTTCACAGAGCACATGGGGGCAAGGATTTCAGTTGGTAGTCGGAGTGATCACGTGTATTAATTTACTATGAGGTAATGAAACAAAGTTCAAATTCTTCCCCCTCCCCCTCCACAAAACAACAAAATACATTTACCTTTCATATGTTTTTTTTCTTTTGCAAATCGAAAATTCACATTTTTATCACAACCCAACGAAGGTATGTAAAAGAATATTCAAAGCATACCTGTCCACTTTACTCTTCAGTCGACTCGCAGCAAAATTTCTTCAAAGTAAGTTACTCACCCATTGGAAAAAACTTACGACACTGATGATAAAAATTCTTACGATACACCCTATTCCTTCTTTTTTACTTCTCCACAATCCTGTTTTATCTGCGTCATGTCAAGAATCGCGCGGCCCCTCCCACCGGAGGTTCGAGACCTCCCTCGGGCATGTGTGTGTCTGTTGTCCTTAGCGTAAGTTAATTTAAGTAGCGTGTAAGTCTAGGGACCGATGACCTCAGTAGTTTGATCCCTTAGGAATTCAGACACCTTTGAACATTTTTCTCTTCTTGATCTACCTTGTTATATTTAAAATTAATTACCTTACTCTGTATGTGTCCGAATTGTTACACTTTTAACAGCTCATCCACCACAGTCTTTATGTTTGGTTGGTTACTACTCTCATTCCGGCTTCATTCCATAATTTTCCGCTTTTCTTTGCTCAGTTTTCTATCAAACTCTTAGCAGGGTGTTCAGCGCATACTAAACCTTCGTTACATTGTTTAACGAAAGTAAAGTCGCCTGAGGACTGAAAAACTTGGGCGTAGATCATATTCTGATGTGAGCACCAGTTTCATGTTTCCCATCTGTAGTATGTTGCATTGCTGGCAGCTGATATTGATCATCCAGGTCTGAAGTTGACACACTGGTCTCTACAATAGAATGTCCAGCATCCCCTCTGCCAGTCTACATACTTCGTACCGGTGAATAATGTTCCTACGGTACATAGAACAAGAACCTACGTCCATCGAAAACAATTCCCTATCATCGTCTGTGTCCGTAATGCCCATACAGGTTCACTCAACCATACATCCCTCCTGCAGTAATCAACGTGCAGAATTATCAGCTTTCCTCAAAATCTACATGTGTAGAGATGATTTCGGGAGTATCTCAAGGGACTGTTAAAGGCCGTTACTGTTTACAATTTATATTAATGAACTAGAGGATAACGCCGAAGGCTTCGTGAGGCTATTCACAGATGATGCTGTTGTCTATATGAAGGATGCAATGCCAAAATACTATAGTGAGATGCAGAGGGCTACAGACTGTTGTTGGGACTGGTGTTGACCATGAACGTAAACGAGAGTTACAAACTACGCTCGGAGAAAGCCACTATTACACGTTACATTACTGATGACGAATCACTGTAAAGAGTAATTACCGCAAAACACCTAGGGGCAACCACACAGAGCGACTCAAAATGGGTAACTGCGGATGTCAGGCTGAGATTCATTGGAAGAATGTTAATCCTACCGTGGTTAATGGCATACATATGTCCCACTAAAGTAATACGGTTTTGAGCATTGTGACATCTATATCTCAAATCTGTCTCACGCTAGCAAGTAGAGAGGTGCTTTCGGAACTTCGAGAAAAATACTACAGACCACGGGATTGATATATAGAAGGCTATGCGCGATCAAATGGGGCAGCATGTGTTTATAGGTGCCACAGTGCGTCTGTTTAACGAAAATCAGATCAAATCGACATCTTCTCTATATCAAGTAACTCTCTATATCTGAAGTAACTAACTTTCTTTTCTAACACATCATAGGTATTGTTTTGAAATATTATTACATGCCTCAGTAATTCTGCTGGTTAACACATAATGTGCATGTAGTGAGACGTCTATGACCCAAAAAACTTCATAGAATGTAGAAAAAATGGGTGTTTGGTAAGTCAAAGCCAGCTTCAAATGTTATGTTGAAAATATGTGTGCGATATTTCAAGTTTTTTATTAACACGAGGATAAACATGTTTTGGAACTGATTTGTTGTACTTTTTCCATAGTTGCCATTCTGATAAAATCTTTCTAAAATTAAAAATTTAACTGGGTTCACATGAAAACGTGGCTCTAGTTGAGTTCGCGAAACACATGTGTACCACTTCACCGATTTTCAAAATCGGTCAACTTAAACATTTTTTGGTAGTGAAAGTGTATTATTTATCACAAAGGAAGACTATTGTTTCTCAAATATATGGAAAATAAATTTTAACCGTGAAAGGGCTAAAGAAGTGTAATTCATCCGCGACAGAAACGGTTTACAAAACACTTGTTCCCAAATTTACTGTCCTCCAGAAGAGTTCTCACGCTCAAATTATTCTTGGGGCCGTGAGCTGGCTGACACCCGAAGTGGAAAGTTCTGAGACTTTTAGCGAGTCGTGGAATGTATATCGGTAACACAGCTTAAAGGCCACAGGAGGGGCATTGCAGTTGCAAAAATATTTTCTTTATTGAAGTAGAAGTTGAGTGTGACAGTGAACTCTGATCCCGTAAAACGGGTGTAGGTGAAACTAAGTTAACCTAGTTGGACGTGTTTACCGACCACCCGATTCCGCTGTTGTAGTGTCATTCTAAAAAAGTCTACGGCCATTAGCGCATAAATACCCAGATCATGTAATACTAGTTGGAGGCGACTTTAACCTGCCGATTATAGACTGGGATGTAGCTACAAGGTCTAAGATATTTATACTGTACGTGGATTGCCGAGTTAGCTGCTCAAGACAGTTTTCAGAAAACGTGTTCAAAAGAATTTCGCATGACTGTCTGTCTGTACCCGCTTTACCCGCAGGACAGGACAGATAGTTTAATTCGTGGAAACGGACCAAAATGAGTGGCTGTCAGTTGCACTCGAACATACTACTTTATTCATTTGACAAAAATTGCAAGAGTAAAGAAAAAAATAAAAACAGAGCAAGCCAAACATTAATTTTACAACTTAATTCCCGGCTAAATGCGCCATTCAATCTCACGCCTTAAGGGCAAAACAACTTTAATTTAAAATCGACTGAAGACCAGTAACTTACGACTCAAAAACAGGATTCTGAGTTTAAAAGTCAGAAGGCCTTATCTTAAAACATTTCTCTAAATTAAGCTGAAGGCCCAAACAATCTCATGCCTTAAGGGCAAAACAACTTAAATTTAAAATCAGATAGAAGCCATACATAAACAAATAACAAGGACAAATAAGAAATGGCAGTACATCAAACGGCGCTCAGAAGTTTCCAACGGTCGGCCTGGAATTCAAACTAACGCTCATTTATGTGAGACAGGCAGTCGGCCCAAAAATTCTCAATCCGACGGCAACCCAACCGACAGACAGTCAACGGACCAAGCGACAGGATAACTTCTGCTCCACCTGACCAGCACAGAACAGGGAGTTCAATGGAACATGCAGAAAGTATCGGCGCCCACAACGAATTACACATTCAGCTGTCAAACTACACGGCGAGCTGCCGGCCGGAATGGCCGAGCGGTTCTAGGCGCTACAGTCTGGAACCGCGCGACCGCTGCGTTCCAGGTTCGAATCCTACCTCGGGCATGGATGTGTGTGATGTCCTTAGGTTAGTTAGGTTTAAGTAGTTCTAAGTTCTAGGGGACTGATGACCTTAGAAGTTAAGTCCCATAGTGCTCAGAGCCATTTTTACACGCCGAGCTGGACAGCCACAACAAAAAAATGGTTCAAATGGCTCTGAGCACTATGGGACTCAACTTCTGAGGTCATTAGTCCCCTAGAACTTAGAACTAATTAAACCTAACTAACCTAAGGACATCACACACATCCATGCCCGAGGCAGGATTCGAACCTCCGACCGTAGCGGTCTCGCGGTTCCAGACTGCAGCGCCTAGAACCGCACGGCCGGCTGGACAGCCACAACACGACGACAAAAATACACTACCTGAACTTACGTCGACGGCCAGGGCAGGTAACATTTCAGTTCAAAAATAATCAAGTTATGTTAAACTCCACAAGAGAGCGGCTCGAATTTCGCCAACTTGAAAACACGCGTTGTTGCTCGCGGGAATGTCCCAACAGTCCACAACGACTTAATGTGAACAGCTAGGGCTGGCTGATAGATTGAGTAAAGATTCAAATTTCGTGTCCGGGATCGGTGAGCCACGGACCTCGTAGCAATGGGAACAGCACCTCACACTCCGACCTCGCATGGACGCCGCCAGCGGCCTCGGCCAAACTAGCAAACTACGCGCCACGGAGACTTCCTCGCTGCTCCACGCCAACCGACCAACTGCCCGCACACGGCACAGCCAGAAACTGTAAGCGCGAGGCCCAAGATAGTACAAGGGTGTGAATACCGATACACGCTGCTGTTACCACTATCGGAGAGAGAGGATAACAGCATAATCGCAATAACTGCGGGAGACTAAACACAGAATCGCAACCAAGGTTTAATGCAAAGCATAAGACGAGCCAACCACGGCTCAAAATGGATGTGTCAGAACTGAAACGGATTTGTACAGCTGCAGTTATTTCAGAGCTCATAGAATATTAGAAAAAGCCAAAGTTTCCGACATTGCGGAGCTTCTAGCATCTCCGAAGACAGAGTCTAATAAACAGTCCAGCACTGGCTCTACCACCGCTGCATTAGTGACTATCAAGCCTTCCCAAACAAGAAAAGCAAACGGGCCAACCGCAGGCAAAAATAGGTAACGAACCGTCAGGTTATGTCATTCGACCTGACAGTTCCAGTGAGTCCGTTTCGGAGGCAATGGAACGTGATGTCTGCCGAGGGCCAGCACCTCGCCCCCATACTGAACCTCCACCCATAGCAGGTTCCCCACCCCAGTGGGAAGACAGGGTGAAAGTGTATCCCTCCCATGATAAATGGCTTCAATACTACAGTGGAATATGAATGGGTTCAGGACTAATGCGGAGGAACTGAAACTCTCATGAGTTTGTATTTACAAGGTTCAAAATGGCTCTGAGCACTATGGGACTTAACATCGACGGTCATCAGTCCCCTAGAACTTAGAACAACTTAAACCTAACTAACCTAAGGACAGCACACAACACCCAGCCATCACGAGGCAGAGAAAATCCCTGACGCCGCCGGGAATCGAACCCGGGAACCCGGGCGTGGGAAGCGAGAACGCTACCGCACGACCACGAGATGCGGGCTGTATTTACAAGGAACACATTTAAAGCCACTGATGCCACAATGCTACAGGGCTATACACTCCACTGCAACGATGACCAGTCCACGGAAAGAGCCAAGGGAGGGGTAGCTGTATTTGTCAATAACTCACACCATTCCTCTGTTCATGGTTACTGATCTAAAACCAGTAGCCACTGAAGTTCATGTGGGTCAGAAGATCACGGTCTGTCCACTGTAATTACCTCCACAGGGGGCTCTCACAGACCTTACAGACCTTGTAGAACTACTGTCCCACTCATTTCTCGTACTGGGTGACAGAGAAGCTGTATGCAGTATTCCAACAAGATGGAGTAACCGCTCGCACATCCACCCAAAATAAGGCTCACACCACCAGTAGGGGCCTCTGAGCCCAAAGAGCCCCGGACTTAACATCGTGTGATTTTTATGTAGGGGGCACACAGAAAAACTAAGTGTAAGCTGACAATCCTCGAAAATTAAACGATCTTAAGCGGGGAAACCGATTTTTTTAATTGCATAAATTGTTAGCTTAACTATTGAAGAATACGCTGTCAACATTTCAAAGGGAAATTCGCATTCGTTTACATTTTAAAAAGTTTTAAAAAGCGAATGTATAGGTCCACAACAGAATGGCGACTCGACTCCGAAACATCGGAAAAACTAAAACGCTTGGTGGAAAAGGCAAACTCTCAGAGTCATTAGTGGCAAAGCTCAGCACTTATTATGGATTAGCAATTCGAAGACATATACACTCCTGGAAATGGAAAAAAGAACACATTGACACCGGTGTGTCAGACCCACCATACTTGCTCCGGACACTGCGAGAGGGCTGTACAAGCAATGATCACACGCACGGCACAGCGGACACACCAGGAACCGCGGTGTTGGCCGTCGAATGGCGCTAGCTGCGCAGCATTTGTGCACCGCCGCCGTCAGTGTCAGCCAGTTTGCCGTGGCATACGGAGCTCCATCGCAGTCTTTAACACTGGTAGCATGCCGCGACAGCGTGGACGTGAACCGTATGTGCAGTTGACGGACTTTGAGCGAGGGCGTATAGTGGGCATGCGGGAGGCCGGGTGGACGTACCGCCGAATTGCTCAACACGTGGGGCGTGAGGTCTCCACAGTACATCGATGTTGTCGCCAGTGGTCGGCGGAAGGTACACGTGCCCGTCGACCTGGGACCGGACCGCAGCGACGCACGGATGCACGCCAAGACCGTAGGATCCTACGCAGTGCCGTAGGGGACCGCACCGCCACTTCCCAGCAAATTAGGGACACTGTTGCTCCTGGGGTATCGGCGAGGACCATTCGCGACCGTCTCCATGAAGCTGGGCTACGGTCCCGCACACCGTTAGGCCGTCTTCCGCTCACGCCCCAACATCGTGCAGCCCGCCTCCAGTGGTGTCGCGACAGGCGTGAATGGAGGGACGAATGGAGACGTGTCGTCTTCAGCGATGAGAGTCGCTTCTGCCTTGGTGCCAATGATGGTCGTATGCGTGTTTGGCGCCGTGCAGGTGAGCGCCACAATCAGGACTGCATACGACCGAGGCACACAGGGCCAACACCCGGCATCATGGTGTGGGGAGCGATCTCCTACACTGGCCGTACACCACTGGTGATCGTCGAGGGGACACTGAATAGTGCACGGTACATCCAAACCGTCATCGAACCCATCGTTCTACCATTCCTAGACCGGCAAGGGAACTTGCTGTTCCAACAGGACAATGCACGTCCGCATGTATCCCGTGCCACCCAACGTGCTCTAGAAGGTGTAAGTCAACTACCCTGGCCAGCAAGATCTCCGGATCTGTCCCCCATTGAGCATGTTTGGGACTGGATGAAGCGTCGTCTCACGCGGTCTGCACGTCCAGCACGAACGCTGGTCCAACTGAGGCGCCAGGTGGAAATGGCATGGCAAGCCGTTCCACAGGACTACATCCAGCATCTCTACGATCGTCTCCATGGGAGAATAGTAGCCTGCATTGCTGCGAAAGGTGGATATACACTGTACTAGTGCCGACATTGTGCATGCTCTGTTGCCTGTGTCTATGTGCCTGTGGTTCTGTCAGTGTGATCATGTGATGTATCTGACCCCAGAAATGTGTCAATAAAGTTTCCCCTTCCTGGGACAATGAATTCACGGTGTTCTTATTTCAATTTCCAGGGGTGTAGATAGTGTGCAAGAGATGATAAAAGCAGTTATGGCGACATACTATCATATGATTTCCTTGGATGAAAATCCTCGACACGAGTATTGCCCAGAGGGAGAAGACAGCTGGTGCGAGTGGCAGAAACGAACAGCTCTTGGAACGCAACATGAACCGCACCCTACTCCATTGCACCCCGACCTACAGAAGTGAATTCATTCACTATACGAAGACCTATCAAGGGATGAGTTACTGGAGAGATGTTTAGGTAGCCACACACAAAATGCGAATGAAATTTTTAGTTCCACTATTTGGCAATTAGCTCCTAAACACTTGCACTCCGGACTAAAAGTCGTTGAATTTGCGTCGTATTTAGCAGCGGGTTTATTCAATGAAGGAAATTCATCCCTTCTGATGGTCACGAATGAGGCAGGAATTGTAGTAGGCACGCAAAGCTTCAATTATGCCGAACAAATGAATAACCAGCGCGTGAGCCGGCAAATCAGCGTAGTTCACTGGAATCGAACCAAGGTCGGAAAGCTCGAAAAGCACTGCTGCAAGCGTAAAACGAAGCCTATGAGGAAGGAGGATTACTATATGGTGCTGGAATCGCAGATTAATCGGTAAGAATTTTACATTACTGTTAACTTCCTTGAATTTCTACTTTCCGAGAATTTATTTTTAAAAAGGAATTAATCTCGAAATGACTTTTTTCGCATTTGCGTGCAGTCTAATTCAAAAAGTATAGAACCGATCATTATGAAAATTGATAGTATGATTCTTTATAAAATTACGAATTATTTGAACCAACTTGTAAGGTGTTATCATGATTTTTCTCTGCATATTTAGAGAAAAAAATCGTAAAAATCGAAGTGAATTGTCCCAACGCCTGCAAAATTTTTAATTTTCATTATTTTAGACCTGCATTGAGGTTCATATTCTTAGGACATAAGTTATTATTGTAAAATCAAAACCTTTTTGATTTCAGATGAAAATCGGAATGGCTACACTGCACCCAATTGGAGAACTATACGTGCAACCTTCAGTCGACATCACAGCGTAACTTTGTTATTTTTGGCTGAAATTATTCACAAAAATTCACAAAAACTGTTCGAAATATGAATGAAATTATGTCAAAATTTGATTAAATTCTAATTAATTCTTCCCACCCAAAAAACCCAAAAAATCAGAGACAAACAGCCTCCTAATGTGGTTTCCCACCTTAAGCGGATCTTTACTAGAGAAACTACCATCACGACTGCAGAATGACAGCGTGTTGCTTATAACGCCATCACACGAACTCAGCGATGTCTGGATGCCCCTAGCCACCACTTTCAATATCTCTTATAAACAGGTAACTACATGTTTTTTAACGTTGCTATTGTCTATTCATTTTTAGTTAGTTCATTGTTACTTGAATCTCGGGTGTGGGGCGTACCGGTTTTATCTAGGATCCGTCGGATCCATTTCATATGTTTCTGTCAAGTAGTTACGTGGTTTCTGGGTTTTAGATGCCTCTAGCTTCCTGGATGTGTTGGACGTGAACCTAATCGGAGAAAGACTGCCGTGTTTTTCCTTTCTAAAAATTTGTAAATTTGTGCTGAGATCTTTTGGGAACAAATTGCTTAGGTCATCGATCCCTAAACTTACATACTATTACACACTACTTAATCTAACTTAAACAACCTTACGCTAAGGACAACACACACACCCATGCCCGAGGGAGGACTCGAACCTCCGACGGGGGTAGCCGCACGGACCGTGACAAGACGCCCCAGATCGCTCGGCCTTTTCCTTTCTGTTTCAACCATTGCACCTATAGGGTACCCCAGAAATGTCATGACAGACTTCGAAGGGTTGTAGATCTACATCTACATCCATACTCCGCAAGCCACCTGACGGTGTGTGGCGGAGGGTACTTTGAGCCTCTATCGGCTCTATCTTGTATTCCAGTCTCGTATTGTTCGTGGAAAGAAAGATTATCGGTATGCCTCTGTGTGGGCTCTAATCTCTTTGATTTTATCGTCTTGGTCTCTTCGCGAGATATACCTAGGAGGGAGCAATATACTGCTTGACTCCTCGGTGAAGGTATGTTGTCGAAACTTCAACAAAAGCCCGTACCGAGCTACGGAGCGTCACTTTTGCAGAGTCTTCCACTGGAGTTTATCTACCATCTCCGTAACGCTTTCGCGATTACTAAATGATCCTGTAACGAAGCTCGCTGCTCTCCGTTGGATCTTCTCTATCTCTTCTATCAACCCTATCTGGTACGGATCCCACATTGGTGAGCAGTATTCAAGCAGTGGGCGGACAAGTGTACTGTAACCTACTTCCTTTGTTTTCGGATTGCATTTCCTTAGGATTCTTCCAATGAATCTCAGTCTGGCATCTGCTTCACCGACGATCTACTTTATATGGTCATTCCATTTTAAATCACTCCTAATGCCTACTCCCAGATAATTTAAGGAGTTGACTGTTTCCAGTTGCTGACCTGCTATATTGTAGCTAAATGATAAAGGATCTTTCTTTCTGTGTATTCGCAGCACATTACACTTGTCTACATTGAGATTCAATTGCCATTCCCTGCACCACGCGTTAATTCGTTGCAGATCCTCCTGCACTTCAGTACAATTTTCCATTGTCACAACCTCTCGATGTGCCACAGCATCATCCGCAAAAAGCCTCAGTGAACTTCCGATGTTTTCCACAAGGTCATTTACGTATATTGTGAACAGCAACACTCCTCTGCGGCACACCTGAAATCACTCTTACTTCGGAAGACTTCTCTCCATTGAGAATGACATGCTGCGTTCTGTTATTTAGGAATTCTTCAATCCAATCACACAATTGGCCTGATAGTGTTTAGGAACAAAGCGAAGGTAGGAAACCGTCTCCGAAAACGTCATTCAACGACGCTACAGACGCTGGCGTCTGCTACTAGACCACCTCTTTGGCAGCAAATGTGTCTTTGTACCCTGACAGACCGCAGGAGGGACGTCTCACGATGTTGTTTGTTATTCAATGATAGCGAATGACTGCCACGATCGTCACTGTAAAAAATAGAGTTAGCTGCTGCGTATAACGAACTTGTTTCCTATGCGGACTGTCACAAATTCCTCTCCCTTACCAGGCCTTCATCTCAGAGTAGCATTTGCAAACTTCGTCCTCATTTATTTGCTGGATGTTTTCCAAGCTCTGTCTCCTTCTCCAGTTTTCCTCTGCGGTTTTTACCTTCAACAGTTTTAATCCTCTACAGTTTTTACGCTCTACAGCTGCCTCTACTACCACGGAAATTATTTCCTGATGATTTACCACATGTCTTGCCATCCTCTCCCTTCTTCTTGCCAATGTTTTCCATATGCTGCTTTCCTCGCCTATTATGCGGAGAACTTCCTCATACCTTAGCTTATCAACCCATCTACACTCCTGGAAATGGAAAAAAGAACACATTGACACCGGTGTGTCAGACCCACCATACTTGCTCCGGACACTGCGAGAGGGCTGTACAAGCAATGATCACACGCACGGCACAGCGGACACACCAGGAACCGCGGTGTTGGCCGTCGAATGGCGCTAGCTGCGCAGCATTTGTGCACCGCCGCCGTCAGTGTCAGCCAGTTTGCCGTGGCATACGGAGCTCCACCGCAGTCTTTAACACTGGTAGCATGCCGCGACAGCGTGGACGTGAACCGTATGTGCAGTTGACGGACTTTGAGCGAGGGCGTATAGTGGGCATGCGGGAGGCCGGGTGGACGTACCGCCGAATTGCTCAACATGTGGGGCGTGTGGTCTCCACAGTAATAAGAGAGATGGGGCCCCACCACGCCCGCACCAACGTGGTGACCAAACCAAAAGTTCTACTGTCACCTCCGTAAACATGTTAGTTATCTAGTAGGTGGATCACAGGATGCTGGGCTGTGATGTTGTCCGTGCGTCTGGGTAAGGCTACGCATTAACACGGTCCATCAGGTGATAGACAGTGGACGAAACGCGAGTGAGGGTAGCGATTTGAAGAGCAGAGGGAAAAAAGTGCCATGGCTCGTGCCGTGGGAAAAAAACCTCTGCGACAGTGGGATGGGTAGTACATCGATGTTGTCGCCAGTGGTCGGCGGAAGGTGCACGTGCACGTGCCCGTCGACCTGGGACCGGACCGCAGCGACGCACGGATGCACGCCAAGACCGTAGGATCCTACGCAGTGCCGTAGGGGACCGCACCGCCACTTCCCAGCAAATTAGGGACACTGTTGCTCCTGGGGTATCGGCGAGGACCATTCGCAACCGTCTCCATGAAGCTGGGCTACGGTCCCGCACACCGTTAGGCCGTCTTCCGCTCACGCCCCAACATCGTGCAGCCCGCCTCCAGTGGTGTCGCGACAGGCGTGAATGGAGGGACGAATGGAGACGTGTCGTCTTCAGCGATGAGAGTCGCTTCTGCCTTGGTGCCAATGATGGTCGTATGCGTGTTTGGCGCCGTGCAGGTGAGCGCCACAATCAGGACTGCATACGACCGAGGCACACAGGGCCAACACCCGGCATCATGGTGTGGGGAGCGATCTCCTACACTGGCCGTACACCACTGGTGATCGTCGAGGGGACACTGAATAGTGCACGGTACATCCAAACCGTCATCGAACCCATCGTTCTACCATTCCTAGACCGGCAAGGGAACTTGCTGTTCCAACAGGACAATGCACGTCCGCCTGTATCCCGTGCCACCCAACGTGCTCTAGAAGGTGTAAGTCAACTACCCTGGCCAGCAAGATCTCCGGATCTGTCCCCCATTGAGCATGTTTGGGACTGGATGAAGCGTCGTCTCACGCGGTCTGCACGTCCAGCACGAACGCTGGTCCAACTGAGGCGCCAGGTGGAAATGGCATGGCAAGCCGTTCCACAGGACTACATCCAGCATCTCTACGATCGTCTCCATGGGAGAATAGCAGCCTGCATTGCTGCGAAAGGTGGATATACACTGTACTAGTGCCGACATTGTGCATGCTCTGTTGCCTGTGTCTGTGTGCCTGTGGTTCTGTCAGTGTGATCATGTGATGTATCTGACCCCAGGAATGTGTCAATAAAGTTTCCCCTTCCTGGGACAATGAATTCACGGTGTTCTTATTTCAATTTCCAGGAGTGTAATTTTCAACATTCTTCTGTAACACCATATCCCAAGTGCTTCCATTCTCTTCTTTTTTGGTTTTCCCGCAATCCATGTTTCACTACCATACTATGCATTGCTCCAAAAGTATATCCACAGAAATTTCTTCCTCAAACTAAGGCCTATATTTGATACCAGTAGGCTTCGCTCGGCAGAAACACCCTTATTGCCAGTGCTAGTCTGCTTTTGATGTCCTCCTTGCTCCGACCGTTAAGGGTTCTTTAGCCCTCTAGGTAGCAGAATTCCTTAACTTCATCTAGTTTGTGATCACCAATACTGATGTTAAGTTTCTCGCGGTTCTCATTTATGCTAGTCCTCATTACTGCCGGCCGGGGTGGCCGAGCGGTTCTAGGAGCTTCAGTCTGGAACCGCGCGACCGCTACGGTCGTAAGTTCGAATCCTGCCTCGCGCATGGATGTGTGTGATGTCCTTAGGTTAGTTAGGTTTAAGTAGTTCTAAGTTCTAGGAGACTAATAACCTCAGATGTTAAGTCCCATAGTGCTTGGAGTCATTTGAATTTGAACCTCATTACTTCCGTCTTTCTTCGACTTACTCTCAATTCATATTCTGTACTCGTTAGACTGTTCGTTCCATTCAGCAGATTCTGGAATTCTTCTCTACTTTCACTAAGGATAGCAATGTCATCAGAAAATTTTATCATTGATATACTTTCACCTCGAATTTTAATTCCGCTCTTGAACCTTTCTTTTACTTCCGTAATTGCTTCCACGTTGTAAAGATTGAACAGGAGGGGGGAAAGACTACATTCCTGTTTTACACCCTTTTAAATGCGATCACTTCGTTCTTAGTCTCCCACTACTGTTGTTCCCTCTTGGTTCTTTTACGTTCTGTGTATTACCCATCTTCCCCTATAGCTTACCCCTATTTTTCTCAGAATTTCGAACACCTTGCACTATTATAGTGTCGAGCACTTGTTCCCGGTCGACATATCCTATGGACGTGTCTCGATTTTTCTTCAGTCTTGCTTCCATTACCTGCCGCAACATCAGAGTTGCTCTCTGGTGCCCTTACCTTTCCAGAAGCCAACCTGATCATTATCTACCAGATCCTCAATTTTTTTTTTACGTTCCTGTGTAAATTATTTTTGTCGTAGCTTAGATGCGTGAGCTTTTAAGCTGATTGTGCGATAATTCTCGCACTTGTCGGCTCTTGTAATCTTCGGAATTATGTGGCTGATATTTTTCCGAAAGTCAGGTAGTATATCGTCTGACTCATAAATTCTATATACCAAAGTGAATAGTCGTTTTGTTGCCACTCCTCCCGATGATTTTAGCTGTTTTAAATTCTGATTCTAATACTGGATCCCCTATCTCCTCTACAGCGACTACCGCTTCTTCACCTATCACGTCACCAGACCTGTCTTCCCTCTGTTAGAGATCTTCATTGTACTCTCTCCAACTATCTGCTTTCCCCTCTGCATTGAAAAGTGGAATTCCCATTACATTCTTAATGTTACCATCCTTACTTTTCATTTCACCGCGGGTTGTTTTGATTTTTCTATATGATGAGTCAGTCCTTCCGACAATCATTTCATTTTCGATTTCTTCACATTTTTCCTGCAGCCATTTCGCCTTAGCTTGCCTGCATTCTCTATTTATTTCGTTCCTAAGAGACTTGTATTTCAGTATTCCTGAATTTCCCTGAACGTTTTTGTACTTCCATCTTTCATCGATCAACTGAAATATTTCTTCTGTTTCCCACGATTTCTTCACAGTTACGTTCTTTCTACCTAAGTTTTTTTTCCAACATCTGTGATTACCGTATTTAGAGATGTCCATTCCTCTTTAACTGAATTGCCTACTGAGCTATTTCTTATCGCAGTATCTAAAGCCTCAGAGAACTTCGAGCATATTTCCTCATTCCCTAGTACTTCTGTATCCCATTTCTTTGCGCACTGGTTCTTCCTGACTAACCTCTTAAACTTCAGTCTACTCTTCATCACTACTAAATTGTGATCTGAGTCTATATCTGCTCATGGGTGCACCTTACAAACCAGAATCTCACTTCGGAATCTCTGTCTGACCATAACGTAATCTAACTGAAATCTTCCCGTATCTCGCAACCTTTTGCAAGTATACTTTCTCTTCGTGTGATTCTTAAACAGAGTATTCGCTGTTACTAACTGAAATTTATTGCAGAAGTCAATTAGTCTTTCTCCTCTCTCATTCCTATTCTCTCGTAACACTTTCTTTTCACTTCTTCTGCTATAACAGCATAATAATCGGCCATGACTGTTAGATTTTCGTCTCCCTTTACGTACTGAATCCCCCGTTCAGTATCCTCATATAGTTTCTCTCTTTCTTCATCTTCGACTTGCGATTTCGAAATGTATAACTGAACTATTGTTGTTGATGTAGGTTTGCTGTCGATTGTGATGAGAACAATCTTACAGTGAACAGTTGACAACAACTCACACTATGTGTTACCTTCCTATTCATAAAGATTCCTACTCCCGTTGACCCATTTTCTGCTGCTCCTGGTATACTCTACACTCACCTCACCAGAAAACCTTGTCTTCTTTCAACTTCACTTCACTGACTCTCACTATGTCTCGACTGAGCCCTACCATTTCCCCTTTCAGATTTTCTATTTTCCCTACCAAGTTCAAACTTCTGACATTCCACCCCTTGGCTCGTAGACAGTTATCATTTGTTTGGTTATTCAGTCTTTTTGTTATGATCACCTCGCCCATGGCAGTCCCCTCTGGGAGATCCGAAGGGGGAACTAGTCCGCAATCTTTTGCCAATGGAGAGATCATCGTGACACATTTTCTCAATTAGAGGCCACATGTCCTTAAATCCATAGTACGGGTATGTAATGAAGTGGTTCCTATGGCCTTTCTGCATCCTCATGCACTTGATCATTGATGATTCTTCCGCCTTTAGGGGCAGTTTCCTACCGCAAGGGCAAGAGAGTGCCCTGAACCTGTGGCCGCTCCTCAGCCTTCTTGTGCTGGAAGTCTTCGGCTGCCATTGCTGAGAGTACCAGAAGAAAAATAAACTGCGGATAGAAACCCGTTTCTGAAACCGTCGTCCACTGGGGCAACAGAGCATCTCATTCATAAGAGATAAAGCCTTTCTATGAAGCAGCTAGTTCCATCTTCTCCACTGGTGATCGTGGCGATCAGTCACGATCATTGAATAACAAACAAGTTTGCTAGACGTTCCACCAGCGTTGCTGCCGAAGGGGCGACCTGTGGCAGGTGCCGGCGCTCGTAACTTCGACGATCTTTGGCGTCGTTGGATGACATTACCGGACACATCGTCCTATCTCAGTTTGTTCCTCAAGATACCCTCTACAATCTCTCGAAGTTTGTCTCAGCATTACGTAGACACGTAGACACCACGTATATTTTGTTATTCTAATCATTTTTTTCCATTTCCTAACCTTGTGTTTTAATTCTGCGCGTCTTGTTGGAGTGCGTGAGGCAAGTGTGGTTTGTCGTAGGCAAAGATAGTCTGGGAGCCTTCAAGGGCAGTCTGGCTAATGTAGGGTGACTGGGCAGAAGGGTAGAGATGTTCATCAACAAACTGAGACTGTTGTTTTTGTATGACGGTTTCTGGAAACATTGGTATCAGGTAAGCAATGGTCTGCGACTTAGCGCTCTTCCTTCTCTAGCTTTCAGAGCGGGTGAGGGCTGGTCAGTGGAATCGTCGTATATCCCGACCGACCACTGTGTCACCCAGTGCCAGTGGCATCATGGGAAGTGGTCAGCACACCGCACTCCTGAGCATTGTCGGGTTTATTGACTTTAAGCCTCTACTACTCGTGAAGTAGCTCCTTAGCTGGCCTCAGAAGGCTGAAGGTACCTCGTTCCAATCCTGCCAGCAAGGAAAATCTTCTGGCAGTGCTTGGAATCGAACCTAGGTTCCCCACATGGCAGTCCGCCGCTCTGACCACTCAGCTGCGGAGGTGGACAATTGTATAAATATTTTATGCAGGTGGTATTGTACAATTTTAATGAATGTTAAGACCTATATTATGCAATATTCAGCTGAAACGGTATATTTTATTAGCGGCTATCGGTTTCGGTCTAGGATCAGACCATCACCGGGTCCAAACCTATATCAGCTATGCATTTGCGTAATTGGAATAACAGTTACCAGATGTATATTGTTCCATCACTGACGTGAGCGTTGAATACGTAACATGTACATTTAACCTCATAGACGTATTTGCGTGGTATACTCGTCCAATTAACAAAGCAGGGCAAAGGGGAGCGATATGAACCTACTTTGTTCATTGCATGAGTATACCACGCAAATACATCTGTGAGGTTAAATGTACATGTTACGTATTTAATGCTCACGTAAGCGATGGAACAGTATACATGTGGTAACTATTATTCCAATTACGCAAATGATCACACGGTTTTTGGACCCGATGATGATCTGATCGTAAACCGAAATCGATCATCTCTAATGAAATATGTAGTTACAACTGTCTAATGCATAATACACATCTTAGCAATTTTATGAAGAATTGGGCCTAAATTTAAATATAAAACATTGCATTTCCGTTGGCTAAATTAAATTTGTATGTTGATAAAGCATATTTTATGTGCAGAGGTAGTGAAGTTCCCCGCCAGTAGTCACAGGGCAAGCTACAGAGCGCAGGATAAACTGAACTCTGTAATCATTAGCAAACAGATATTTTTCAGATCGACTGCATTTTCACTGTGTTTAACAACTGAATACTAACGCAGCAGAGTTATATTGTAGCAAAGACCAAGGCCGTCCTAAGCTCTCAACCACCATGTAAATGGATACGAAAATATTTCACTGTAGATGAAAATGACAGAGGTCTGAACATTATGCCATCCAGTGAATTCTACACTACTGGCCATTAAAATTACTACACCACGAAGATGACGTGCTCCAGACGCGAAATTTAACCGACAGGAAGAAGATACTGTGATACGCAAATCATTAGCTTTTCAGAGCATTCACCCAAGGTTAGCGCCGGTGGCGACATCTACAACGTGCTGACATGAGGAAACTTTCCAGCCGATTTCTCATACACAAACAGCAGTTGACCGGCGTTGCCTGGTGAAACGTTGTTGTGATGCCCCGTCTAAGGAGGAGAAATGCGTACCATCACGTTTCCGACTTTGATAAAGGTCGGATTGTAGCCTATCACGATTGCGGTTTATCGTATCACGACATTTCTGCTCGCGTTGGTCGAGATCCAATGACTGTTAGCAGAATATGGAATCGGTGGGTTCAGGAGGGTAATACGGAACGCCGTGCTGGATCCCAACGGCCTCGTATCACTAGCAGTCGAGATGACAGGCATCTTACCCGCATGGATATAACGGGTCGTGCAGCCACGTCTCGATCCCTGAGTCAACAGATGGGGACGTTTGCAAGACAACAACCATCTGCACGAACGGTTCGACAACGTTTGCAGCAGCATGGACTATCAGCTCGGAGACCATGGCTGCGGTTACCCTTGACGCTGCATCACAGACACGAGCGCCTGCGATGGTGTACTCAACGACGAACCTGTGTGCAGGAATGGCAAAACGTTATTTTTTCGGATGAATCCAGGTTCTGTTTACAGCATCATGATGGTCGCATCCGTGTCTGGCGACATCGCGGTGAACGCATATTGGAAGCGTGTATTCGCCATCGCCATACTGGCGTATCATCCGGCGTGATGGTATGGGGTGCCAGTGGTTACACGTCTCGGTCACCTCTTGTTCGCATTGACGGCACTTTGAACAGTGGACGTTGCATTTTAGATGTGTTACGACCTGTGGCTCTACCCTTCATTCGATCCCTGCGAAACCCTATATTTCAGCAGGATATGCACGACCGCATGTTGCAGGTCCTTCACGGGCCTTTCTGGCTACAGAAAATGTTCAACTGCTGCCCTGGCCAGCACATTCTCCAGATCTCTCACCAACTGAAAACGTCTGGTTAATGGTGGCCGAGCAACTGGTTCGTAACAATACGCCAGTCACTACTCTTGATGAACTGTGATATCGTGAAAGGTCTCTGTTGGATTCCTTTCATGTTTAAATTCTTAAATCTGTTGCCATTTATGGAATAAATTCCTCTTCTAAATGTACTGTGGCGTTTCTGACTATCTGGGAGGAGACTGAGCAGTGGAACGTGTTACTTTTACACATAAACAAGAACGATCTGCCACACTACTACACTTTAAAGCACAGTTTATATGTAATTCTTATATGTAATTCATGTCACACAGTCTCATACGGAACCTACATCCGCATTCTTTTATATACTGTATATGATAAGATACTGTCATCCCCCTTCCCTTTTGTGTGAGAGAATGAATGAGCATATGTATTTCTAGTTCCATGGTTGAGGGTAGCTGACAAGGCTGTCTGCTAGAGAACAGTAGGACCAACGTCGGAACAGGTAGCTACGCTTCCTAAAAGCAAAGAGGTTTCTATCCTTAGTATGGTCCTGTCCGTCCGTTGTCATGTTGGTATAGGAAGCTGCCCCTCTGGCCACTTCCGTTGGTCTTTGGGAGCCACCCTCAGGAAGCACGCTCGGCGGTAGGGAGTTGCAGGGTGGCCGTGGCGAGCGTCTGAAGTGGTAAGATCTCCAGCTAAGCGCGTGTCTGTTAAGTCCGTAGGACAATGGATTTCTTAAGTTCAGCCTAACTGAAAATTTAATCACTTTTATTTCGGGTTTAGGTCTAAAATATCCGATGTTATCTTAAATTGCAGCGCAGTATTATTCTTGTGTGAAGTTCAGATTAGTTTCCGGTAGTTGCTTTGTTACTACTTTGTGAGTAAAGTGGAACTACGTGTTGATCAGTAACTCTAGCTAAGATCAATCTTAAATGCGAATGCTTGTGTGATTATAACGTCTCGTCTTGACTATATTTTCAATATAGCAACTTTTCTTTATGTTCAGCCCACGTGGGGTGTACTTTGCGAGGCCACTACCACGTGCTTATATAACTGTTTGACCCATCAGGTTAATAGTAAGACGTTAGTAACCAGCTCAAGGTTTTTCTTTTGTCAATTGCTTTTCGAGCTAATGTATTTTAATTATCAAAATTATTGTGGAGTTGTACGCTTTGTGTAAACCAAGGCGACCCCGTGGAGCATGTGGTGTAATCATCAAAGTAGCCCTCAGCTATTCTTTTTGCGAAGACTTCACAAAGAGTTAATGTGAATTTAGTATACCAGTGTGTGGTAATTACATGACGGACAGGATTGTGGTATGAACGTAATTTCTTTGGGTAAAAACTGAATCTGTTGGTTGTGGTTAATTTCTTCTTGCTTATGTTTCAATGTTCTTCGTGTGTTATTTTATGAATGGAGTGTTGTATGCAGTTTTCCAAATCTTGGCTCCATATTTTATGTGTTCCGTAAGATTACAATCTCACATTCTTTTCAATCGTAAATAAGGCACCAGCTCAGTTATAACTCACGTATAATATGCTGAAATTTCAAGGAACAACCTTAAAATAAATTTCCAAATATAAACTGATTTCTTTCTTTTTATTTAAATTCTCCTTTTTATATATATATATTTTACCGGTTTTGTATGACTATTAAAAGATTATCATTAATGTTAGTCTACTTGGTAAACCTAGACTAAATATCTGATGAAACAGTTGCCCAGTAATCCACGGTTAACGTCCCCAGACAGATCACGGCTTTTAACCCACTTTCATTGTCATTTGCACCGATTTCAGCATACCAAATTAAAGTTACAACTTTACACATCAGCATACAAAATTAAAGTAACTACATTACACATGGCGACCCTGTTCTGTGATTCCGCTAGACTCTGGAATCTCTGAAATGTTAGATTGCGAGCGTGTTATAATCTTAATTTTTTTTCCCGACAGCGCTCAAACAACTTCTGCGTTGTTTCCGAGCAGACTTTCAAAAGATTCACGGCGTTGTTGATCGGCGTTGCGTTGTTTGTCTTGTTTTGTTTTTTTATACTTGTGTGTTTTATATGTCTGTGTGTTTTTTATTCTCGCTTGTAAATTCCACTGTTTCGATCTAAGATAAAAATTTGTTTTGCGTGTGAAAAAGTGCGCACTAGGTTGGGTATCTTTCGTGTGACTGTCGTAATTTTTGTGGGACACATTTATTTTGATTAGTGTGTCGCATACCGGTTATAAATTGCACTAATGCAGACACGTAACCAAACTAAAAGTAAGCGGTCCGACAACCTAAGCAACATGGACCAAGGGGATAATTTAATTTCGAATGTTAACGCGTCGGGCGGTTCCGAAAATGCAATGGGGAATACTTCAGACGAAATGCAAAACAGCACGAACGGGCTCACAGCAGAGCCAGAAATTAATTTGCCTCCATCTAACCAAATTGATTCAGCAGAACTCATGAAAGCCTTATTGCAACAAAATAAAGAAAACACAGAGAAATCGATCCGCGAGCTAGGGGAACAAATGACGCAGAAATCTGAAAAATCGATCCGAGAGCTAGGCGAACAAATAGACGAAAAACTAATCCAGCAGATAAATAAAGTCGACAAGTCGATGCAGAGAGTGTCCGATGATATCTCACAAAGAATAAACAATCTGGCAAGTGAGATAAAAAGTGATAAAAGAATTAGGCCGTACATTTGAACAAATCGATGATCGTCTGCAAGCCTTAGAACAGAGCAAGCGGAGGGGCGATGCCGAATCTAAAGAAAGTGAAGAACGGCTACTTAGGAATTTCCAAGAGCTGAGGGAAGAATGCCAAAGGGAGCACCAGCAGGTAATCGCGAGCGTCCAGGAGGCGGAAACGCATTGTCCCACGTCCGTTAGCAACACAATAGCGGACAACAGTTTAGCGATCCACGCGTTGGAACAGCAAGTAGAACAATTGAAGCAGACTGGGGCGGAGGACAAGAGACAAATTGATGATAAGATTGCGGCATTAGCGGACATTGTAGGCACGATGAAGCTGACGGAAAGCGAGAACAATACTACACCGGTAGCGGCCGCAGAGACCGAAGAAGTGCGTTTGCTTCTGAGATTTCAAAAGGGACAGTTCGAAGTGAACAGGCAAAACAGAGCTGTAACAGGCGAATTACAAGAACGCGTGGCGCATCTGGAAAACCGCATGGCGTGTGATTCCGAACTCGTCAATAGCATTAAAAATAGCCGTACGAACAGTGCAGAGAGGGACTCCGGCCACGAGGGAGATTTTGACGATAGGGAAGAATGTAATTTGAGGGGCAGACATGAGAATAATAGAAACATTCAAGGGCCTCGCCAGGAGGAAATGCGGGGATTTGATTTCAAACATTTCCTTACGGTGAGAAAGTTTGAGATATTCCGAAATTCGCAAAAAGGAATACATCCACGAGCATGGCTCGAGCAATTTGAGTTCTGTCTTCCTCCCGACTGGGCAAGTTCACATAAGATAGAATATATGTGTGGCTATTTGGAAGGCGAACCGGCGATTCGCATGAGGTCGGCAGCGCGTCACTGCAACTCCACTCGGGAGTTTCGACAAGCCTTTCTGTCCGCCTATTGGTCGGAAGCGGCACAAGATAGGGTCAAACATGGCATAATTATGCTGCCAAATTTGAACCAGTCTGGTTTCGGCAGCCCTGCACGCCTATTCGACCACATGCTGCAGGCAAATCAATTCCTATACGACCCATACGGGCCTGCGGAACTAATTAGGATATGCATCACCAAATTGCCGATGCACTTGCGGCACGTCATTCTTGCGGGACGATGCAAAGAGGACGTGGAAACGTTTAAGACGCTTCTCCAAGAGTTGGAATACAATACAGGAGAATGCCCGCCTAATCAGGCACAAAGTTATTACGGGGCACAGCAGCGCGACCGCAGTCGTGGCCGTATTACTAATCAACGGCGTGACTGGTCGTCGCGACGCGAACGGAACAATAATCGGGACAGGCCGTATAGAAACTGGGGTGACAGTCGCGAACACAGGTGGAACAACAGAAATGATCGAGGACGTGGACAGAATCGTGAACGGAACAGTTACGGCAACCAGAATCGATACTACGGTGAACACGGTGGGAATAGGACTATAGGCGGAGCACCTCATGATGTGGAAATTCGGCCGGCTAATCCTAGACATAATCCAGCAAATGGAAATGAACGAAACCGGCAATGACAAACGATCAGCGCAGAAGGCGCCCAATCGGAACAAATGAGCGACATGGCAAATGACTAGAAAGGACAGTGAGAAGTAGAGAGGACGGTGAGGAGAAAGAATTGATTAGTTTAAATTTATGACGAATGCATTTTGAATAATATGTTGGTAAAAATTAATGATAAAGATGTTTCTGTGTGATGTATGGAAGTGATGTTTTAATTTTTTTTTCTCCTTGTGCAATTAGGATTTAGTTTGATTCAAACGTGAAGATAAAAGGTTTCTTTGTGAACGAGGAAAATGCTGTTTATGTTTTTTTTGTGTGTAAATTGAAAAGAGTCGCTCCTGAGGAAAGCAAGATCGTTGCTGAATTAGTGCATAAACTCAGGGGAATATCCGATCTGTGGGTATTATGGGTCTGGCAAACCCAGGTCCCCAGCTGTTAGTAGCCTTGTTTCCGATTTTCTGCTTTCAGTGCTACTATCTATCTATTACTATTCTATATCTGTCAGTATAAATGAGGATCTCTTACTATAGTATGCGTGCTGTATGAATATTTTAAGGTAGGAGAACTCTGAGAAAGGAATGAGTAAGTTTGGAATCTTGAAAACAGGATGCGATAATACGATTGTTTAACAAATGGCTTCCCAATATACGCTAATATGTTAATATTGATGATATATCTTTTTTTTTGTTCTTTATAGCTGAGTACGTAAAGTGCTGTCTGTGGATTTCGTAAGTATATTGATTCCCTTCAAGGTGAAAGAAGAATTGTGGTTTGTGTAATTTACGTGGCTCTGAAATATTATTGTGGTAGTCAAATACGAGCAGCTTTTCAGCAAATGGAGAATGGAACGGAAATATGGATCCTTTTTGTAGTCTTGATTGATGTTGAGCCAAAGCCTAAAAAATTATTCTGCGTTAATACTTGTCCTAGAAAAGCGACGTTTATGTGTTTTGCTGATGCTGTGAGCATTACAGCTTACTGTTTTCGCTGGTGCGGGATGCACTGCAGCCTATATGATTTGTACTGAGGAAATTTCCCTCTTGAAGGTAGAGGATGATTAAATAATTTTGATTATGGGAACGAAGGAAAGCTTGGTTTAAGGTAATAAGGATAAAGCAAAACATTTGTCATTTAAACTACAGGAGGATTCGGATCTTTTGTGTCTGTTGTAAGTTCAATATGTTAAGATGATACTGTTTTACAGAATAGAGGTGACCACAATTTTGCCATTCATGAGAAATGAATCCAGAATAACCACCACAGGCGAAATAACTGATTTGGAAGCGAAAGGTAACGTAAAGAAGGAACGAAATCGCAGCAAAATGGGTAAGAAAATGTAATATAACCTGTATAATGCAAATATTTTTAACCTTCTCAGAGTCATCTGCGTGATTAATTGTTGTGATAACGTAATTTTAGGTGAAATTTTCTTACTGTTTTATGTGTGAATATATGAGTATGATAAATGTATAATTGCGAGTCTCTTTTCAGGTGTGCGAACTGGTATAAATGTTTTGGCGTGTAAATAACCATTGTTCTTTTGAATGTGTATGTTTAAGGAAAGTTCTCCATATTTATCATGTGACAAGATGTATGCCGCGAGCGTCAAGAAGAGGACGAATTAGAACAATGTTGTAGTGGTATATACACGATGTTGAAATAGCATTGAAGTAGCTTATTGGCTTAACTAGTAGCGGATAGAAGTAGAATATTGAGTAATGCATGTTTATGGGTAGTTAGTTTGTAGAATAGACAACAGGTGTGCATGTATGTGTGTGTAAATAACATGTGAACCCTATGCTGTCCTGACCTATACTTGCACAAGGCATAATCCTATTCATTTTAGTGAATTAATAAATAGCATTTGATTTATTAAAACGTAAGTGAACCACATTAGTGATGTGGATTTAAATATTATATTGTCAGTTCATTTAAATTTTTATTTTTATACTGTCAAGTCATTTCACTTTTATTTTTTTTACATTGTCAAGTCATTTAAATTTTATTTTAAGTTGTCGATTCATCTAATTTTTTTATTTAAAAAAAATATTAAGTCTCACTTTGTTCTTAAAAATTGTGAAAGACAATACTAAGTGGTATTATGTATGACATTGTGTAATCACATAAGGATGATGAAAAATTTCTGTGAATGCAGTTGAGAACGTGAAAGTGAACCGGCAAAACTCTTAAGAGACAGCGGGAGCAGCCGGACTAGTTGTAAACTGGCGGGTTTCCCAGCAGGACACGCTGTCAGCCAGGCCACTTTGGGAGCGCGGCCGACAACAAAAGAAGGTACGCGGCAAACACTTTCCCTTGTACCTGGAGCTAATGGGCGGCCGCCCCGGGCGACCCTTCCTCGAGGCGATGACCTGAGATGGGCGAACGGTCCACCGCGCGGAAATCCATCTGCTGGCAACGCACCACACGCACGCGACCGTGACGAGACGGCCGCGGTGAAACAACACAAGGGGCGTGGATCCTTTTGACAGGTACTGCCCAGAGAAACTTGCAGACATCAACGACGCCTATCGACATTTCCTGATGGATGCCTACTGTCAAGCGACAGTAAATCATGGTTCGATGTTCTCTGGTCGCTAAGGGTGGCACAAAAGAAGAGCCATTAAGTGTCATCCTTGCCCAGGAATATCAAACCGGCGAGCCAATTGAGGATAACCCAAGAATGTAACAACACAAAGGGCGTGGAGCCTTTTGACACATACTGTCCAGAGTAACTGGCAGACTTCAATGACGTCTATCAACATCTCCTGACGGATGCCCACTGTCAAGCGACAGTAAATCATGGTTCGATGTTCTCTGGTCGCTAAGGGTGGCACAAAAGAAGAGCCATTAAGTGTCATCCTTGCCCAGGAATATCAACCTGGCGTGTCAAACGAGGATACCGCACGAATTTGACAACACAAACATGGAACCAAATCGAGATGACTTGACACGGGAGAAACTTCATGAGAGGGCAGAGACGGCGGGATCGCACGCAACAGATGGACAAAAAATCCCGACTGACAGCTGCGGCGACGAACCCCCCCTCTTTCCCCTATATTGTGCCTCGGAACAGTGGAAGTACTGAGTGTGTCAGTGAACAGTGATTATACGGTTCTTAGTCCAGTGCATATACG
The DNA here is from genome assembly GCF_023864275.1 of Schistocerca cancellata. Classification (NCBI taxonomy): domain Eukaryota; kingdom Metazoa; phylum Arthropoda; class Insecta; order Orthoptera; family Acrididae; genus Schistocerca; species Schistocerca cancellata. Next base: position 586,469,240 of record NC_064630.1, on the reverse strand, counting down.
TGTGTTTCTGTCAGAGAAACTCTGACTCGTGTGTTTTGCAGGAGTTCGATTTATTGGTGTTTATCAGACTGACTCTTGTATTTTGCAGGTGTTCTATTTATCTTTTTTAGACTTTGAATCTTGTGTTTTGCTGGTGTTTTATTTATAGGTGTTTTTTTTTTGTTTTAGATGTTGACTATTGTACTGTTTTATTTATCAATGTTTGTTTTTGTGTGCTGTATTAGATTTGTGATATTTTGTTTCGTAAATTCATTGCTGTGGTCTTGCTTCGTTTATCAGTCAGATAGCTTTTTATTCTCATTGAACTGTGATCGATTAGCCTTTGCATGGGGCATATTTACTGTGAGGAACCCCTTAAGGGTAATAATCACATAATTATTGTAGTTTCAGTATAATGACACAGTGCTCATTGTTTGCTAGCTCATTGAAATATAGTAGAGTGATTAAATGAGTGCCACATAGTTATTTTAATTCTACAAATTATTAGTTTTATACGATATAGAATTTTTTTGCGATAACCACTTTGTAAAACATGTTTTTTCTCTTATCATTTTGTTGCTTTTGCAGATTGTGCATTGTTATGTTCTGTTTTTTAATACCGATGTTATATGATGTACTTTTTTTTAATTGCTGTGGCACCTTTGCTATTTTCATAAATTTTGCTTGTTAATAAACAGTCATAAATTTTCCTGTGATCAGTTGGCTCTTGCAATGAGCAAATACTGGTGAACTCCATAAGGGTAACAACCAGAAATTGTTTTCATATTAATGACACAGGAACCATTGTTTTTACTTGCTGACCGAATTAGGTCTACACTACCTTTTAAATAGGTGTCACAGATTGTGTTCTTTTTTTTCTGTTTGAAATTGGTAGATTCTAAAGATGTGTTGAAATTATTGTGTTTTAGCAAGTAGCTGGTGTCCTTTTGCCTTTTCTTTTACACTTTTGGTTTAAGTAGGGTGTGAGAAGCCTGCTTGGGAATGTCCTAGCATGGCCAGAAAATTCCCTGCACAGTCTTTTCCCGGAGCGTTGGGGTTATGAAAGGTCTCTGTTGGATTCCTTTCATGTTTAAATTCTTAAATCTGTTGCCATTTATGGAATAAATTCCTCTTCTAAATGTACTGTGGCGTTTCTGACTATCTGGGAGGAGACTGAGCAGTGGAACGTGTTACTTTTACACATAAACAAGAACGATCTGCCACACTACTACACTTTAAAGCACAGTTTATATGTAATTCTTATATGTAATTCATGTCTCATACGGAACCTACATCCGCTTTCTTTTATATACTGTATATGATAAGATACTGTCATCCCCCTTCCCTTTTGTGTGAGAGAATGAATGAGCATATGTATTTCTAGTTGCATGGTTGAGGGTAGCAGACAAGGCTGTCTGCTAGAGAACAGTAGGACCAACGTCGGAACAGGTAGCTACGCTTCCTAAAAGCAAAGAGGTTTCTATCCTTAGTATGGTCCTGTCCGTCCGTTGTCATGTTGGTATAGGAAGCTGCCCCTCTGGCCACTTCCGTTGGTCTTTGGGAGCCACCCTCAGGAAGCACGCTCGGCGGTAGGGAGTTGCAGGGTGGCCGTGGCGAGCGTCTGAAGTGGTAAGATCTCTGGCTAAGCGCGTGTCTGTTAAGTCCGTAGGACAATGGATTTCTTAAGTTCAGCCTAACTGAAAATTTAATCACTTTTATTTCGGGTTTAGGTCTAAAATATCCGATGTTATCTTAAATTGCAGCGCAGTATTATCCTCGTGTGAAGTTCAGATTAGTTTCCGGTAGTTGCTTTGTTACTACTTTGTGAGTAAAGTGGAACTACGTGTTGATCAGTAACTCTAGCTAAGATCAATCTTAAATGCGAATGCTTGTGTGATTATAACGTCTCGTCTTGACTATATTTTCAATATAGCAACTTTTCTTTATGTTCAGCCCACGTGGGGTGTACTTTGCGAGGCCACTACCACGTGCTTATATAACTGTTTGACCCATCAGGTTAATAGTAAGACGTTAGTAACCAGCTCAAGGTTTTTCTTTTGTCAATTGCTTTTCGAGCTAATGTATTTTAATTATCAAAATTATTGTGGAGTTGTACGCTTTGTGTAAACCAAGGCGACCACGTGGAGCATGTGGTGTAATCATCAAAGTAGCCCTCAGCTATTCTTTTTGCGAAGACTTCACAAAGAGTTAATGTGAATTTAGTATACCAGTGTGTGGTAATTACATGACGGACAGGATTGTGGTATGAACGTAATTTCTTTGGGTAAAAACTGAATCTGTTGGTTGTGGTTAATTTCTTCTTGCTTATGTTTCAATGTTCTTCGTGTGTTATTTTATGAATGGAGTGTTGTATGCAGTTTTCCAAATCTTGGCTCCATATTTTATGTGTTCCGTAAGATTACAATCTCACATTCTTTTCAATCGTAAATAAGGCACCAGCTCAGTTATAACTCACGTATAATATGCTGAAATTTCAAGGAACAATCTTAAAATAAATTTCCAAATATAAACTGATTTCTTTCTTTTTATTTAAATTCTCCTTTTTATATATATATTTTACCGGTTTTGTATGACTATTAAAAGATTATCATTAATGTTAGTCTACTTGGTAAACCTAGACTAAATATCTGATGAAACAGTTGCCCAGTAATCCACGGTTAACGTCCCCAGACAGATCACGGCTTTTAACCCACTTTCATTGTCAATTAGCACCGATTTCAGCATACCAAATTAAAGTTACAACTTTACACATCAGCATACAAAATTAAAGTAACTACATTACAATCGTGTTGAAGCTGCATGGTCAGCTGTACATGTACACCCCATCCAAGCTCTGTTTGACTCAATGCCCAGGCGTATCAAGGCCGTTGTTACGGCCAGAGGTGGTTGTTCTGGAGAACTGATGCATTTCTTCTTGTTGTAGCAATTTTAATGGCCAGTAGTGTATCTGATAAGCACGGAGCTGACAGCTGCAAAGAAAGCACGCAGCGACTTTCCTGGAGATATGGGCTGTTTGCATTTTTCGACGCCGGTCACAGCTTTTCAGCGGTGTCAGCGGTCAGCAGGGCTGTCGCTGACAGCTGAAGCTGTGCCGTGTGTGGGCGGCCGCGGCCGGTTTGTCGCTTTATTGGGCCTCGCAAATGAGCTGCACACGGCACTCGGCGCGTGTTACAGGAGCAATAAACTGCACTAAATTGATTTCGGCCGGCGCACCAGCGAAACAAAACGGCGCGGTCCGACACAGCGAAACTGGGTGAAGATCACACGCGCGGAACAAAAATACGCCGTTAAACGTAGCCACACAAACAAACGCTGCTCTCTACCTCGTACTCACAGACACACACACACACACACACACACACACACACACACACACACACACACATATAGACACACACCCACACACACAATGTAAGAGGCGGAAAACGTGTATTCTGCATCCCACATCCTACCTAAATGTACAACATACAATGAGATGACGAAAAGCATGGGATACCTCCTCATATTGTGTCGGACCTCGTTTTCCCGGTATAGTCCAACAGCTCGATATGGCACGGACTCAACAAATCGTTGGAAGTCCCTTGCAGAAATGCTGAGCCATGCCGCCTCTCTAGCTGTCCATAGTTGCTAAAGTGTTGCCGGTGCAGGATTTTGATCACGAACTGACCTCTCGATTGTATCTCGTTAATGTCCGATGAGTGATGTCTGATGAGTGCCAAAACATTTGCCAGAATTGTCCAGAATGTTCTTCGAACCAGTCGCGAACAACTGTGACCTGGTGACGTTGTCGTCCATAAAAATTCGGCCATTATTTAGGAACATGAAGTCCATGAATGGCAGCAAATGGTGTCCAAGGAGCCGAATATAAGCATTTACAGCCAATGATCGGTTCAGCTGGACCAGAGAATCCAGTCCATGCCATGTAAACACAGCCAACACCATTATGGAGCTTCCACCAGCGTGCACAGTGCATTGTTGAGAATTTCGATCCATGACTTCGTGGAGTCTGCCCCGCGCGCGAAACTTATCATCAGCTCGTATCAACTGAAATCAGGACTCATCTTACCAAGCCACGGTTTTCAAATGGTTCAAATGGCTCTAAGCACTATGGGACTTAACATCTGAGGTCATCAGTCCCCTAGACTTAGAACTACTTAAACCTAATTAACCTAAGGACATCACACACATCCATGCCCGAAGCAGGATTCGAACCTGCGATCGGAGCAGCAGCGCGGTTCCGGACTGAAGCGCCTAGAACCGCTCGGCCACTGTGGCCGGCTCGACGGTTTTCCAGTCTTGTAGAATCGAACCGTTATGGTCACGAACCCAGGAGAGGAGCTGCAGGTGACGTCGTGCTGCTAGAAAAGACACCTCGGGCCATTCGTTTGCTGCCACAGACCATTAACGCCAAATTTCGCCGCACTGACCTAACGGATATGTTCGTCGTACGTACCACATTGATTTCTGGGGTTATTGCCCTTAGTGTAGCTTGCCTGTTAGCACAGACGACTCTGGGCAGCCGGCCGTTGTGACCGAGCGGCTCTTGGCTCAGTCCAGAACCGCGCTGCTGCTACGGTCGCAGGTTCGAATCCTGCCTTGGGCATGGATGTGTGTGATGTCCTTAGGTTAGTTAGGTTTAAGTAGTTCTAAGTCTAGGGGACTGATGGCCTCAGATCTTAAGTCCCTTAGTGCTTAGAGCCATTTCAGCCATTTGACTCTACGCAAACGCCGCTGCTCTCGGTCGTTAGTAGAAGGGCATCGGCCACTGCGTTGTCCGTGGTGAGATGTAATCCTCTAAATAATGTATTCTGGGCACACTGTTGACACTGTAGATCTCTGAATATAGAATTCTCTAACAATTTCCAAAATGAAATGTCCCACGCGTCTAGTGCCAGCTACCATCGTGCATTGAAAGTCTGTTAATCCCCATCGTGCGGCCATAATCAAGTTGGATACTGTTTTCACGTGAATCACATGAGTACAAATGACAGCTCCACCAATACACTGTCCTTTTATGCCTTGTGTACGTGATACTACCGCCACCTGTAATTTTTATGTCTGTATCGCATGATTTTGTCACTCAGCGTATCTATATCCGACAGCAGAAAGTTTCGTTTGTGCTTCTCCTTCCAGCACGAAATTAAGTATATTGCTGTGCATAACTTAAGGATGAGACAGACGGGGTACCATAACTTACTTACTGCTCGGTGGAAATTAATAAAAGTACAGGAGCATGTTGCCAAGATCTGCTAGTTCTGCACAGAAAGCGAGATGTGGCGTGGTGTGACGTCAGCGTGACTATACCACCAAATGTGGGTGATCCCGCGACAGGAGGCAATTGAAGGAACGGGGAAAGACAGTGTGTGCCAGTCAGTGAGCTGTTACGGTGCATTGCGGTGGTGTTCTTCATTACAAAATTGCCTACAGACAACATCTGGATCACCTCACAAGGGAAAGAATCATCGCGAAAATGACGAAGTGTGACGATTGTAGCCCAGGAGCTTAGAATTGCTCACAGAATTGTTCACGTGCACGACAAGCTTTCTGAACTATAGACACTGCTGCTCGAAGAAGAGGTGCTGGACCACGGTCAGCTATAGCAGCAGATGGAAATGAAATGAGCGGTTGGCGTCATTGGCCGGGAGGCCCCTTGCGGGGCAGGCACGGCAGCCTTGGTGCAGGTCTTATTACATTCGACGCCACATTGGACGACCTGCGCGCCGGTTGGGGATGAAATGATGATGAAGACAGCACAACACCCAGTCCCTGAGCTGAGAAAATCCCCAAACCAGCCAGGAATCGAACCCGGGCCCGTAGGACGGGACTCCGTCGCGCTGACCACTCAGCTATCGCGGCGGACATAGCAGCAGATGAACGCTACATTGTGCAACATGCAAGAAGGGAGCCACGTCAAACAGCGGGTGCAATTTCAATCAGATTTAACAGAGCCGCAAGGCACGCAATCACATGCTAATAGCGGCACTACTACAAAAGGCAGCAAAACTGGACGTAGAATATCTTCGACGAGCCGCTGTGCTGTATGGGTGCTGCGGATGACAACCAAAGGGGTCCTGCAATGAAAGGAAATATCACCTCAGACCATCACTCTCGGTTGTCGGGTCACACGGCGGGTGACATTGGGTTGGTATTCCACCGCTCGTCTCGAGACACGTGTTCGGCCTGGTATCTCATTGACTGGAGCACAATTCTCGTCAGTGAACAGTCCTGCTTCGAACTGAGCAAATGACCAGCGAAGGAGGGTTTCTCTTACAAGCATTGCCATTATATTTTCAATAGCATTCAGACTAACTGTAGACGATTCAGTTAAATTGCTATATTCTGAATAGCATTTATATTACTAGCCATGTCTCCAGTACCTAGACTGGGAAGGTTAAAAACACAATCTATGTGGCTTTAGCTTTTGGCTATGTTCTCACCCTATAATGTTTCACATTGCTATCCTGTTGCTACCATTTCTTCTTTTTTCCTTCTGTGTCGCATTTTTCATCCTTCCACAGCATCATAGGGATCTTTCAGAGTAAACAGTTCTCCGATTTAACCCACATGGCGAAAGTACTGCTGTTCTTGAGCGCCTGTAGATTACAAAATTGTTTATTTTCTTGAGACGTTGTAAGGGGTTCACTACTCTGCTGGAGCAAATGTAATTTCGATGTATTGCTCATTTTCTAGAACGACAGTTCACAGGCGCTGCCTGAGACACAAAATATCTTGGCTCCTGTTAAAAGAGAGCTGCAATAGAGTCTCAGGTCAGAGCAGTCTCTGCGGCAGTTGCAGTCGCTCGCTGCTACAGGGCAATTGTAGTCTGTCGCTGGTACAGCGCAGTTCACACTTAGTAGTTGTTAAAGTCACAGTGCAGAACAAGTTGTAAAATTGTATTATATGGAACTGAATAATAACTGCGATCATCCGCAGAGCTAAATGATACGATGGAATGAGATGATGATGAACAAATGAATAATTGTAAATATAATGAAAAATCAACAGTGTAATTCAGTCAACCATCTATTGTAAGGTAAATTTTATTATTTTTATTCGCATGCGCGTAGTTAAGTCACTTGTCTGAGATGTTAATATGAATTTGTTTCAATCTCTTCTTTTGTGATTCGTCAGAACCATTTGACCCAGGTTTGTAAGATATTCAGTTTTTCCGTAGATCTTTATCAATAAAGTAAAAAATTTTCAGATTATAATTGTTTTTACCAGTCAACTATAAAAGTATAATTTCCCCTTAAGTCATTGCCAGTCCCTGTCCAGTCATTTATCTAAATTAAAATATTTTTGTCAGATCATAGTTACGTGTTCTTTAGTTATCAGACGACCAGCTGTGCAGCTGTGTCACTAAGTAAAGTCAGTTTTTCTCGTAATTCAGATATCAGACAAATGTTATCCAGTATTAGTAGATAGTACAGCATTGCACTAAGCTGTGCCATTTATGAGCAGATATATAGACAGCGTTATCCGGCGACATCATCACGAGGTAAGAATTTTTCAGTTTGTTTCTCACGGACAGATTCAAACTGATTTCACAGGGCCATGGCGTAGCGCTGCTTACGTCAAAATTTATCAGTTTTTCATGAATTAACATTTATCAGCTTGCATACGCCAGAACTTAATTATCCAAATTTCATTTTTTTTATATTTTTTATGTATACGGGAAGGTTACACTTCACTACTATATTTTTTGTTTATACGGGAAGGTTACAACGTTTCTACCTGTTTTTTCCTGTTTCAACTTTTCTTGGTTGTTTTTACGTTTCTTTCTTGATTTCACGGTCTATTTACGTTGTTCACGTCCACTATTTGTACCACCTTTTTTTCTTAGAGCTCTGGGACCGTAACTAATTGTTTTCTTACTTTATATGTTTATTGAGCCGTGGTAAAAATTGCTGTTTTGAAGAGCGCGCCGCAGCGCGTAGTGTGAAGCAGTCACCCTTCGTTACTGCCGGTGGCGCCGCTGTGGCAATCGCAGCTTTGGTGTCTCCCTCTGGTGGGAAAGGGGAAAGTTTGCCTGTTCACGTGCATTTAACGGGTGCTATGAGCTCGCCAGTCCATCATTCGAGGGTTGGATTCCCTCTCTTCTTCATCGAAGAGTTTCACTGCCTGGGCTACTCTCAGGGTGCAACTTCGAGGTGGAAGATCCCCACCGTTTCCTTGCCGTGTCGTCTGCTCGCCGTCACTCCTCCTCGCCGGCCGGTCCTCCTCGCCGCCGCCGCCGCCGCCTGGTCGCCGCCTGCCGGTGCTCGCCGCCGCCGCCGCCGCCGCCGCCGCCGCCGTTTGGTTGCCGCCTGCCAGTCCTCGCCGCCGCCGCCGTTTGGTCGCCGCCTGCCGGTCCTCGCCGCCGCCGCCGCCTTCGCCGCCTGCCGGTGCTCGCCGCCGCCGCCGCCTGGTCGCCGCCTGCCGCCTGCCGGTGCTCGCCGCCTGCCGGTGCTCGCCGCCGCCGCCGCCGCCTTCGCCGCCTGCCGGTGCTCGCCGCCGCCGCCGCCTGGTCGCCGCCTGCCGCCTGCCGGTCCTCGCCGCCGCCGCCGCCTTCGCCGCCTGCCGGTGCTCGCCGCCGCCGCCGCCTGGTCGCCGCCTGCCGCCTGCCGCCTGCCGCCTGCCGGTGCTCGCCGCCTGCCGGTGCTCGCCGCCGCCGCCGCCGCCGCCGCCACCTGGTCGCCGCCTGCCGCCTGCCGGTGCTCGCCGCCTGCCGCCGCCGCGGCCGCCGCCGCCGCCGTCTGGTCACCGCCGCCGCCGTCTGGTCGCCGCCGCCGCCCTTCTCGCGCGCCGCCGCCATGTCCCAACCCACCACCACTACCACTATCATTTTCACCTCTCCCTCCGCTGCTCCAACCACCATCACATGGAGCTCATCCTCCATCCCACTTCCCGTCCTTCCTTCTCTCCCTGTCCACCCCACCCCTGCGCCACTTTCGGCTGTAACCGCCCCCAACTCCTCTTCCCCTATCACTGTCGCCCCATCGACAGCTACTGACTTTCCGCCGCTCCCCGCACCGCCTCCGACAGGCTCCAAGCCAGCACGGATCTCTGCTCGACGTTCCACAGTCTCAGTGACACCGACGCCCCCACCGTCTGCGTCTTCCGCTGCTCAGGGTGGTCCTGCCCCCCGCCATCTCCCCCTGCAACCTGTCCCCCTGCCCCCTCCCCACCCAGTGGTGTCCACGAAACCTTCCAAGTGCCCGAATGCTGACCCTTCCCCCGAAGTCTCCTCCAAAAAAACCCCCAATCCCCGTGACCCACCCACTCCTATGGACACGGCCCCGACCCCCGCCCCCGCCACTCCTGCCACCCACACCTTTGTCCTCTCCAATCCTGACCCTCAATTCCTTGATGCCCGCTCCCTCACTCTCGCCATCTCGGAAATACTGCCCCAATGCTCCCATCTCCCAACTGATTCCTCGCAAGGACTCGGTCCTCATAAAATCCCCCAATGCTTCCTTCCACACCGACCTTCTCTCCCGCATCCCTCGTATCCAATTTGGCCAACGTGCAACCCTCACCCCCTACCACACCCCGTCCTCTCCCCGTCAGCCTCAACCTCCCCGACGTCCGCCGACCTTCACCGCTGTGATCACGAAGCTTAGCCCCGTGATCACGGAGGCTGAGGTGTTGGCGGAACTCAACTCCCGGCCCGACATCGAAATCCGCTCGGCCCGTCACATCTTCAATGATGCCGGGCCGACTTTTCTCATGCGGATATTCACTGAATCCTCCTCCTCCATTGACCGCCTCCTCACCGAGGGAGCCCTCATCTACAATCGGCGCCATAAGGTGGACCCCTCCTGTTCCCCAGTCCAATCCTACCGCTGCCAACGCTGTCTCACCTACAACGACCACGTTACCTCTGCCTGCAAGAACCCCCCTACTTGTCCCCACTGCAAAGCTTCCCACTTCCTCAAGCATTGCCCCAACCTCACCTCTCCCCCCTCCTGCAACACTTGTAATGAACCACATCCTACCTACTCCGTGAAGTGTAAAGCGAAACCTCCACCAGTAACCCCTGAGCTCACCGTCCCTGTCCGTCCTGTTGATGACCCCATCCACCCCAACAACTCGCTCCACCCTCCCCCTACTGCTGAGGACGTCATCCGTTTCACCACCATTGTGCTCCAAAACATCCACCCCTTCCAGTGCTCCCACACTCTTTCCCAAATCGCCCTCGCTGCCCGTTCCATCTTCCATCTTACCACCTATGCCACTTACTCCCACAACCAGGCCCACTTCACCTTCACCCCCCTCACCACCCTCGTCTAACTCCCCACTCCCATGGTACAACAACCGTACCGTCTCCTGTACCACAACATTCGCTCCCTGCCCACCCACAAACTCCTCTTCCTCCACACCCTACGTCAGCACCGCGTGGATGCCTTCGTCCTCAATGAAACCTTCCTTCAGCCCCGTATCTCCGTCTCCACTGCCTCTTACACCCTACATCGCACCGATAACCCATACCCTCTGGCACGTGGCGGAGTTGCTATAGGCCACCTCAAGCACCTCCCTGCCCGGCCCCAACCTCTCCTTAACAATCCTGCCGAGCATCTCACCCTCAGCCTCTTCTTCCCTGCCCTTACCATCACCTGTGCCACCATTTATGTCCGCCCTCGCACCCCCATCCCGTACGATTTCCTGGCCCACATTGACCGCACCTTCTCCACCTACGTGATTGCCGCCGACCTCAATATCCACAGCCGTGATCCTGCCGACCTCCGGCGGTGGCATCAGTTTCTCACCACTCTCCAGCGAGACCTGGTTCCCCTGCCTCAGCACACCCGGCCCGCATCCAACACCACTCCTGATGTAGTCCTTGCCTCTCCCAACCTCCTTGGGTGCATCACCGCAGATGTCCTTGACCTCATTGGCAGTGACCATGCTCCTGTCCTCCTCACTATCTCTAACGGTCGCCATCCCCGCCACGCTCCTCGCCCTGACGTCCCTCCTAAACTTGTCCATGATTACTCCCGTGCCAACTGGGATGCCTACCGGGATTCCATTCACACCCAGGTTGACAGCCACGACCTTACCCTCCAGTCTCCTGATGACATCTCTCGCACTGCTGCCTTCCTGCACCAGACCTTGTCTGACGCCGTCGCCACCCATATCCCCACCAAAGCCATCCACCCTCACCGCCCCGCACTGCCTCCACAGGCCGTCCTTCTCCTTAGAGAGTCCCGCCGCCTCTACCGCTCTTTTCTCCACACTCGTGACCGGGATACACTTACCCGCCACCGGCAATTACAGCGACACATCCGCAACCTGCTTGTTGCGAAGAAACGCCGAGCCTGGCGCCAGACATGTACACAACTCAACACCACGCTCCCCATCAACTCTTCCAAGTATTGGTCTGCTTTCCACCGCCTTACTGGGAACCGCCCCACCCCCCAGTACCCTCTCCTCCTTAATGACTGTCCCTTTCCTGACAACCTCAGTAAGGCCAACCACTTTGCCTCCCACCTCTCTGATGTTTTTTCCATCCCAGATGATCCCCACTTTGATTATTCCCTCTTCCCTGATGTCATGGACCGTACGAATACCTCTGTTCCTCCCCTTGCTCCTAGCTTCGGGCCACACCCCACCATCTGCACTTAACACTCCCATCACTACACAGGACATCAGCCTCACACTCCGCACTAAACGCAACACTGCTCCCGGCCACGACTGCATTACCTACCGCCACCTCAAACACTGCCCTCCCTCCTTCCTTTCCGTCCTTGCCACCCTCTACAATGTCATCCTTGCCACTGGCTTCTATCCCGACCTGTGGAAAACCTCCGGTATCCTGATGTTCTCCAAACCCAATAAGCCTCCATCTGATGCCTCTTCCTATCGTCCTATCTGTCTCACATCGGTGTTCAGCAAGCTCTTGGAATCCATCCTTTCCCGGCGCATCCATCTCCACCTCCACCAAAATCACCTCCTCCCAAACACCCAATGTGGCTTTCGACCTTCCTTCTCTGCTGATGACCAACTCCTCCGCCTCACTCATCTCCTCTCCCTCCAGATTAACTCCCGTTGCTCTGCCATTTTTGTCTCACTTGACCTCGAAAAGCCTACGACCGTGTCTGGCATCCCGGTCTCCTGTTTCAACTCCAAACCTACGCCCTTCCTATCAACTACATCCGTCTGGTGGCCTCCTTCCTCTCCCGCCGCCCCTCCTATGTTACCATCCATCATGCCAATTCCCACACCTTCTACCCCTCTGCCGGTGTGCCCCAGGGCTCTGTCCTCTCCCCTCTCCTCTACCTCCTGTACACGGCAGATATGCCCCAACCCCCCCCCCCTCCAGTACACCTCTTGCAATATGCTGATGACACCGCATTCCTCGCCCTCGCTCCTACCCTCCAACGGTCCCAATGCCTTCTCCAGAATCACCTTGACCTTTTTGCTGCATGGTGTAACCAATGGCTCCTGAAACTCAATCCTTCCAAGACCCAGGCAATCATCGTAGGTCGTACCACTCGCTCCTTCCGGCTCCTGGATTTCTCCCTTACTGTCTGCGCACGTCCTGTCCGTCTCACCCCCACCCTCACCTACCTTGGCCTCACCATTGACCGTCACCTCACCTGGATACCTCATCTCCGCTCCATCCAATCCAAAGACCACAACCGCCTCCGACTCCTCAAACTCCTCTCTGGCCGGACATGGGGGTTGCACCCCTCTACCATCCTCCACACCTACAAATCCTTAATCCGTCCCATCCTCTGTTCTGCCAGTCCTGCCTGGATATCTGCCCCCCCCCCCCCAAATTCTATCAGTCCCTCCAGATCCTTGAGCGTCATGCACTCCGCCTCGCCTTCCGTATCCGCCTCCCGTCCCCCACGCGGATCCCCTATGATCTCATTCCTTTCCCCCATCTGCTCCTATTCCTCGAACATATCCGCATCCTCTACACCTCCCGCCGTCTTGAACCCCCTCACCCCCTGGTTGCTCCTCTCCTCTCCCATCCCCGCCCCCTGCCACGTCTTCACCGTTGTGTCCCCCCTACCCTCCATCTCTACACCCTCCATCTCCTTTCCCAAGGTGGCTTCCGTCAACTCCCCCTCCCGGATGATGCCCTCTCTCCCTCCATTTATCCTTCCTATCAACTCTGATCCTCCCTCCCCCTCTTTTCCTCTGTCCTTTCCCTGGGCTCCCTCTTCCCCCCTTCCGTCCTGTTTCCTCCCCACTACACCTCTCCCTACCTCCCTTCTCCCCCCCAGTCCTTTTGTATTCCCCTCCTCTGCCTACCCCCCTCCCTGTCGCGTCTGCCCCCCACCCCTCTTATGGGTCCTCATCCTCCATCAGCTCCTTTCCCGGTTCCCCCCCCCCTTCGCTTTTACTCTCCTTTCCCCCCTTTTTGTTTTCCCATCTTCTGTCCAGTTTCCCCCCACCTGCTCTCGACTGTGGTGTCACATTTTCCGACTTTTTCGTGCTGTGTTCCAGTGACTATTCAGTGTTGTTTGTCTTTCACGTGTTGCGAACAGAAAGCACGCTGTCGCTGGGTGTGAATTTTATATCCTTTGCGAACAGAATCCAGACTGTCACCGTGTTTTTTTAATTGTCTATTGTTTTCCCTGTCTGCTCCGTATGTATTTTTATTCGCTTCATCATCCCTCTGTTGTTTGTTTTAAGTTCCACGTTTTCTTTTCGCCTTGTTACTCACTAAGTCCCCGATTTTATCGCCTGTTTTTTATTATTATTTGTTCTCCTGCTCTTTGTCAGAAAATCTGTAGGCTGAAGAGCGGCATACTAAGCTGCTGCCAGCCCGCCCCCTTCGGGGGGAATTGAAATTCAATAAAGGGAAAAAAAAAAACTCGCCAGTCAGTCAGTCGGTCAGTCTGGAGTCAGTCTCTCGTCCCCAGCTTGCTAGTCTGTCTGTCGGTCGGAGTGCTAGTATGTTTGTCGTTCGGGTCAACCTTTAAGGCCGGCAAAATGAGAGTCTTTCCACTCCGCCAGTAAGAGAACTCAGCGAGTGGTCGCCCGCTCGGGGCTTAGTTCCTGCATCTGAGTCTGCGCGTTAGGCCGCCAGTCTACTCGAGTTGCTCAGGCAATGGTCATTGGCGGCTGGATCGATCGGTTGGTCGGTCGCTCACTGAGACAAAAGATGACTTGTCCGTCTTGAGCGTCGGCGCATGTGAGGTCGCCACGCGAGTCCAGTGGGCCGCGCCGTATAGCGAGGGGTAGTGGCTTCGCGGTCGACACGAGAGCAACAGGAGTCAACCCACGACATCAGTCTGGCCGGTGTGAGTTGCGACGCCGTGGTGTAACTAGTTCTCAGAGAGCTTCTGGGCCCCTTCAGTTACCATCTTGTGGAGCTTGGCTCGGTCATCTCCTGGTGCAGGGATATCGTTTTGCCAGTGGGCGTGTTTCCTCTGCATGGTTGGGTCCGAGTTAGTATTCCCGCCGTCGTGTGTCTGGAAGTGAGTGGGAGACGCACCAGCAGTGCAATCGCGACGGAGCAGCAGTCGGGGACGGAGCAGCGGCCAGTGGTTCAAATGGCTCTGAGCACTATGCGACTTAACTTCTGAGGTCATCAGTCGCCTAGAACTTAGAACTAATTAAACCTAACTAACCTAAGGAAATCACACACATCCATGCCCGAGGCAGGATTCGAACCTGCGACCGCAGCGGTCGCTCGGCTCCAAAATGTAGCGCCTAGAACCGCACGGCCACTCCAGCCGGCAACAGCGGCCAGTCGGTCGGTTGGTGCGGACCAGGAAAGACGCGCCTTCCTGCATCCGTTGGAGCGGCTGGCAGCGGACGGTTCGGGAGAGCGATTTCGAGGTGCTGCGCCAGGTCTTCTCGAGAAATCGCAGTTTATTAGAAGTTAAGTGATTGGTGATATGTTGTGTGATTTACTCTTGTTAAGTTCTTCTTGTTTCTTGGTCAGTCTCTCGTCCCCAGCTTGCTCGTCTGTCTCTCGTCCGCGTTTGTTAGGCAGTTAGTGTTTGTCTGTCGTTCGGAGCTGTCTCTGTAATGTTTGTTGGATTTAGTGTGTTAACGAATTTATTGCTTGGAGTGTAACGGCCTAATTCCTGAAACATGTTTTGATCTTGCCTATCGTCTTGAGAGGCGGTATCTGTGTACTGTAGAGCATCGTAACTTGTTTGGCCAACCCTGTAGAATTTTATATAAGATTTCATTTCATTGGCTTTTATTTAAATGATCATTTTAGTACATAAAGGTGCCACCCTTTCACCGTACGACTTTTCTTAGAAGTTAAAATCAAGTTGCACCTTCGGTGGCAAGTTAATCTTCTAATTTTAGTGTTTTGTACCATTTCAATCCCTCCTACAGGGTGCTTAGTTTGTGTGCTTGTGTGAATTGTTAAAACTTTTAGTTTAAGGTAATCTGGTGTGTTGCAGATTTGCATCTGTGTAGTCTTTCAGACGTAGTTGTGAGAAGTCGTGACTACGGCCGTGTCAAAAGGGAGCGGAAAGGTTCTCAGCCCGAAAGCTCATACACTCAAAAATTTGTTTCTTTCTGCCTCTGAATAAATTGTAACTTGATATTTAGAGGGTGCTTTCTGGTTATAATTTTAAATCTGTTTGTTAAAAAAAATAGCTTTTAGGAATAAAATTCCCGTTTGTTAAAAGCAATTTCATTTTGATTTCATCAGTTACTCCCTGGCAACTACTTCCACGCTCACATAGTGTGATTAAATGTGTTAATATTCTTGATGAATCGCTAGTAAATAAAGTAAATTCTTAAGATTTTTTTAAAGTAAATTCACGGTTCATTTATTTTTTTTACGAATATTATAAGACATACAACGCTGAATTAAACTCCGTCAGCTATATCATTGCCATCTTCGCGCAACAAACTGACCACAGACACAGACAGTACACACTGTCTCATATTACTCACATACTCTTATTGCTCTTGTTTCCATCATTTAAAAACAATAAAGCAATGTGTTTTACCACTTCGTTAACACATTCAACAGGCACATCCAGTAGGACGGCTTGCGGAGTTTAGAGTTACATGCAGAAGGTTTGCGATAGCACCTGAGTTTTCTCTTCAGATGGCCACGCACTGAACCCGGATCGTCTGCCCCTGCAGTTGTGGGACAGAACGGGACAACGAGCAGGTAAGTGCTCACCTACAAGCCACTGGCGTCTAGATGAATTGCTCACGTGTGTAAAACGCCGCTGTAATGCCTAGGAACATCCAGATTCTGTTTATTGAAGCCACTGGCTACTACATCGTAATGTGACTTCTTATCTGGACTTCGCAACGCTTTATTGGTGGCTCGCTTTTATGAACCAGCATCATAGACTTTCTGCCTCCCTTTTACGGTATGTCACAACGTACTAGTGTGGCTCTTACTTTTCAAGTTTGGATTTGCATTTGAACTACCTACAAATTTGACATTAGAATTATACTAATACCTTCAGCTGCTAACGGGTGTTGATATATATCAACGGGAACAGGTGAAAATATGTGCCCCGACCGGGACTCGAACCCGGGATCTCATGCTTACATGACAAATGCTCTATCCATCTGAGGCACCTAGGGCTCAGAGGATAGCGCTACTGCAGGGACTAACTCGCGCACGCCTCCCGCGAGACCCACATTCTCACCTTGTATGTCCACCCACCACATTCGTAGTGTCCCACCCCAACACACTCATTACTCGTAGAAGTCCCGTAAGAGTTCGGGGAATATGTGTGCATCCGCACAGAAGAAGGTCATGGCCGGTATTGCCAGAACTATATAGGTATATGGATATGGTGTCTGTTCTTTCGGACATGCGCGAAAGAACAGACACCATATTCATATACCTACAAATTTAGTTCAGTAAGTTGTGTCCAAGTTTTGCACAGCAGGAGAAGGGAGACTATCGAACACAAAAATCGAAAATTTTTGATAAATTGCATAAAAATTTCATTTCCTTTGTTTCAAAAATATACGGAAGAAGTTGTGTAATTATTTTATTACCTTGAACTTAATGATTAATACTGCTGTATAAAGTTTAAAACTTCAATATATGACACTACTGTATAGTTTGTGAATCAAATACGATGATAAAATCTTTCACAAGTCTGTTTTGTATGCCCTGCACGTTTAATGTGCAAACTTATGGTGATACTGATATACAGGCCGAAGCACATCATATTGGTTCTTTCCTTGTTTTTGTAAAATAATTTATTGTAGTCCTCCATGAAACTGATGTCTCTCTCAACCGGAACATTCCAAATTTTCAGTTTATTAAGCAAACGTGCAGCATTGGCTAAAACTTTATTTTCATGCAACTGCGAATGATGTGTTTTAAAGACTTTGTCATTGGGGTTAAATCTGGTAAAAAGATACTCTGCTTTTAGATGAAACAATCTGTTCGATCCCATTATTGATCATTTTTGTGATTTGATTTATTTGCGATTTTTAATGTTCTGATATTTCTGCCTCACAATTCAATGTAATCATTACACTCATTTTTGGCTCATTATTTCATTTAAGATGAGAGAATGCCAAGATGACGGACTGAAAAACCAGGTGCCATAAATAATGTCTGGGCTTCCTATCTTTCCCTCATCAATGCGTCTGAGGATGATTTCCTACTTGTGATGCCAGTTAAAAATTACTTGATAGTTGACGGCTGTCACTTGCCGCTACGCTGTTGCCACGTCGGCGGCCGGCTACCGCTCGGTTGTAGCTAACACCCGAACATGGCAAGCCACTTCACAAATGCTGTTGTTGTGTAACACGATCCAGTGTTGGAAGTGGCCACCCAAGGTATGTCGAAAATGCGGGATTCTCTGTCGATAGCTAATTTTAAGCGACCAATGACTGAACTGCGGCAGGAGACGCGTTTAAAGCCCCGTATTTAAACTCACGTCCTCAGCTAATCACAAACTCGTGATGTGTAATGTATCCGAGAAAGCGGTGGCTAACAGTCTGCAGCGGAACTAAAAGCACGATCTATTTGTTCTCGGCGATTAAAGTCAGCCTCTACGAGCAGACTCCACACAGAAAAAGTTCTGTTTCAGTACTAAAAGCAAACTGCAATTTCTTACTGTCATTGGTTACCTCAAAGTATCCTGTCACCAGCTACATGTTCTGGCGCGTTACCACCGGTGAGTAGTCCTCGTTTGCACTTAGTTGCATGACACAGGTAGATTCCAGATGAAAAAGGAATGACAGGTAGAAAAAAAGAACAAATAAAAAAAATCAATACGATGACGAAAATGTCGTGGCAGATAATTAGAAATAAAAAATTACATTTAAACCACTAAGCTCTAAGCTTGTTGATACCTGTGCCTACCAATTTTAATTGTATATTACAGCACTGAGGATGGTCACTAAGTGACCGAAAATCGATTTTGCGGATAATGAAACAAAACAAAAAAATACGACCAATGCTGATTCTCCTTCGAATTATATAATCAGACAGTCGCAATCTGAATTGCAGTCTCCAAAACCTGAGTCACGCAATGTCGTACGGAGCTTATCTATGTGATGTATGCCTATCTCTGTGATTGTGATAACCGCGTACGTGACGCAGAATAGCGTCTTGAGCGGAAGTATCCAGTAATGTTTGTTTAGTGTTGTGTGTGAAAAACGTGGGTATCTCAATAGCATCGTTGTGTGTGTGTGTTGTGATGTGGTTATCATGTATGATGAAGTACGAAATAAAAGTGCCAAACCCATGATTCCGGATCCAAACACATCAAGAATGAATGCCGGTCAAGGAACTGGAAGTGAACCGAACAATTGTTGTGGCGGTCTGACAACGGCTATGGGTTCGGCCGCGACGATGAGCGCTCTGATTGAAGGAAACCAGTTCCAGCGCGAAAAGTGTCAACTATCAAGCAGTTTTAATCGGACTGTAGTGTAGTCTTATTCACGCTCTTTCTCAGTCATCACAGTTAATAGATGTTTGGAAAATCTTTTAGAAAGCAAGAATACTTCGAATTACCATAGAATTTTTGTCGGACATTCATGAAAAATCTCTTACACGTAGGGGAATTTAGTTATGAGTAACGATCACGGAATCATTGACGTGGTAGAGGTACAGCCGTCAGTTGTCTTACATGCTAATGAGCGAGATAACATTTTAGAAACGACATTATTTATGATAACTTTGAGTTTACAAGCGCTGACTGTCTCATATCTAATACGGAATTTCCTGACATTTGTAGTATGAGCATTGTTCTCTAGTGGTCACTTGTGATAACCATTTTGTGCAGTCAGACGACTATAACGAAAAGTAGAGGACCTGCAAGACATTTACATTATGTGGATTCAGAATGAGATTTTTCACTCTGCAGCGGAGTGTGCGCTGATATGAAACTCCCTGGCAGATTAAAACTGTGTGCCCGACCGAGACTCGAACTCGGGACCTTTGCCTTTCGCGGGCAAGTGCTCTACCATCTGAGCTACCGAAGCACGACTCACGCCCGTGCCTCACAGCCTTACTTCTGCCAGTAGCGAAAGGCAAAGCTCCCGGGTTCGAGTCTCGGTCGGGCACACAGTTTTAATCTGCCAGGAAGTTTCATTATGTGGATTGTTTGCAAATCAGGTTAAACACAATTCAGGTCATTCGGATACTTTTGAGCTTCATGGTACAGTATATTATGTACCCTGATCCTAGCTTCGACAATGACATCATGAAATTTTTTCATTGTCAGTCAATCCTCCTAATTCACAGTTGCAGAATGTTCCTCAAGTGAAAAATTGGGGCATGTTGAACTCAAAGCTGTTAAAATATTTCAAAGTTTCGATATTTTAAAAGAAATTTCAGAGGCCAAGCTCCAGTCTAAATTGATAACAATATGATTCATCAGTCGCTTTTAAATCATATTATGAAACGTTTGTTGTACGGTAATACGACTGTTTTTCATTGTCTTCTGGGTGAGTACACAAAGTCAGCTTACTGTATCATCCCATCACTTCAATGCACTCAGGCTAATTTACTTTTTCTTTATGTAATGTTAACTGTTCCGCTCCAGTGGTATCGATACCATTTACGTAGTTCGTTACTTAATATATTAAAGAGCCTTGTAGATCTGCGACTCTAATTATCTTTAGCTCACGAGCTTCTTTAATCCATTTGCAAGATCAGCTTATTCGACGGAGTGCCGTGTATATGTCGCTCCATGACGCCGCCGGCAGCCGCCGAGCGTATCGAGGAAGAGTATGAGCGAATTTGTAACGCTGACAGATTGACGTGCTTACGTGCTTTTAGCGAAATTAGTATTGGAAGTGTAGCATGCGTTGGACTTGACCTGTAACTTATACTTCCTGAATCGCACGCTGATATGGTATGACAATGAATTGTAGCTTCTGAAATTTGTTCTGATAGAAGTTTGTGTGCGCTGCTAAAATCCGAAATAAATAAATTTTTGAACACGTCGGGGAAAAAATGATGTATCATGAACAGCAGAATTGACAAGTTTTTGCACTTAATGTTCAAGATATTTCCTATATAATATTAATGCTGGCCATTTTGACGAATGTTTAACGATATTTTCTGTCGACAGCTCACATTGAAATAGTTTCTTCTGACGAAAGAAACATATGAATAGTGTGTTTCTGGTTTTCAGACTTACAGACATGAGAGCGGTATTTTCCTTGGGACAGTCTTCAAATCAGTCTGATGTCCTCACTTTATTCCTCACAGGCATTATCCACATTGCCAGAGGAAAGAAATCGAAGCAACTGATCAAAACGTAGATCTTCAGGCTCATCAAATAGCCTAACTTCTTCAAGTTTTCCTGCATCTTGGACACATTTGGGTCCCTTCTGCTACCTGAAGAACGACCAGCAAATTCCTTGAGTGATAGGCGCCCTCCCACTCACTCATTTTTTACCAAAAATTTTATTCGAACATCGTTTTTCATATATCATGTCCAACAAACTAACATTCATTATATCAATTGTGGATGATAAACTACGGCTGTGATTTTTAATCAAAAAGTCAATGATTGCATATAATCTACAAAAACCGCCAAATAGATATCTTTTCAGTTTCTCTTTTGATATCTGAGGAAAGTTCTAGTAGCGGTACTTGAAACATTCTCCAAATTTGGATAAGGCTTTCGCAGTCACATTAGGAACAACTCAATGTGTAGAATTGGTAACAGAATTTGTGTATCACCGAAAGGAAGTATATTTAATTTGACATCTGGAGCGAAAATGTCAGTGGAAACAATACATTTGTCTGAAATTTGTGTGTACGACAACAAATCTGCACTTCAGTCAAAGTGTAAATAGTATAAGAAAAATGTATCATTAAAATCAATAAGATGTTTTTTTTTAATATTAGGCGTTAATAGTAAGAAAATAATTAGTCGTATGGTTTTTGTTATGACATGAGGACTCATTATGCTAAAAACCACAAGAATTAACAAATTTGATTAAAAAAGTTTTCAATCAATGCCCTGTATTTAAGACTCTAGCATGAATACTTTCTGGGAAATCTGATCGTAAGTATTTCATTAGGAGCTTTCGAGTAGCGACAACAGTTAGAATATTCGGACATGTGCCCAAGCTCTGAATTTGTTATAAGTCAAAACAAAATACCACTAAATTTACAACAAGGAACAATGCGCTGGTTCGTGAGCTTCCTTTTGTTGTGCATGTGTGTGTGTGTGTGTGTGTGTGTGTGTGTGTGTGTGTGTGTGTGTGTACACTGTCTGTTGTTGTCATATCGATCAGAAACAGTCAATAATGGATGAATAACTGTGAATATCGTGCTTACAGGAATGCTAATAGTATAGAAATGTTTCATCTGTATTGACGTGTATTCACCGTATTGTAGCGTCCGGTAATGGCTTGAGCCGTGGGTGACTGCCTATAGAGATGAAGGTTGTTAACGACGCCTTCGTAACTTCTTATGCAAAACTCTTGTCCTGAATCCGTTACATGATGGGTCCTTACCAGTGATTGGTTAAATTTCACAGTGAATAAGAAATGTGGAATTTAATTACGAAAATAATTTCGTCGGTTAGTATATTACTCACACACTTAAAACACCTCACTGGTCTGTTTGGAGCGCTGTAGAACGGTGTATGACTGGCACCAGACGGTCACGTGACACCCCCCCCCCCCCCCCCTACAACATCAGTCACGGGAGTGAAATGGTGTGTGTACGCCGGTCGGTTGTATGGAATCACAGCAGCGGACGTGGAGGCGTGACAGGGGGAGCTATTGTGTTTGTACACTTGACGATACCGTGAATTGGTTGGTGTGGCATGTCCGACGTGTCTATAACTGCAGTAATGTAACAATGTGTAAGGACAGTGGTCGTAAGAAGATTCTAACAGACAGAGAAGGGAGACTTGTGCTAGCCCTTGCCAATGTCTGTCTGTTTCAAACTCGACAGGAATTGCTTTGCCAGAGAATGCAAGTCTACCGCAGCCAATACACGAGACAACATTGCGCATGGAACTGCACGTAAAGGACATTTGGAGTCTGATACGCAGCAAAAAGCCTTACTCAAAGTACACAAAACAAAACAGCTGACTGGAAGCATATACTGTGGTCGGACGAATTTACCTCTTTTCAAAGGATACAAGGCGTCGAGCGTACCAGAAGCCCTATAAGGCGTTTAACCTGCCACGTAAGGAGAGTATAGTTTAGGTCGGGAATGGGCCTGTCTGAGTATACTGTGCAAACTGGCGTCTTCCCAGGTGACAACAGTCGTGTTCCCAGGTCTCTACGCATAGGTTCCTGGTTTGTCGATCACATCGCACCTCGATTCCCCAGTTAATTCCAAACAAAATGTATGCTACTGTCACAAACGGCCGGGAGAACCACAACAATCAACATCCTTGTGATTTGGTGGCTCTACGGAATCTAATCTTAGGTGTGTATGTGGCATAACTGTTGAAACTTGGGGACTCCCTTGCTCGCCCGAACTGAGGCCGTTAGTTGTGTCTGTTACACGATATTAGCATCTCCTGGGAGTGACTGTTTGTATTATGTGCTCAATTTTCTAGACGGTGTAATATCCACGACAATATGTTCTAGCCTCAAGATGTTAAAATGAACTAAGTGTACAAACTTCAACAAATATTATCGATACTACGTATAAAAAAGACCGCATTGTGTAAATATGACGATAATTGTTTCATTATTTCCGTAATAATTTAATTTCTATGTGAATTATAACTATTGTCAGAGAACTACACTCATGGACAACGACAATTATAATCTTTTTTGTGTTATCTGCGATAATTTTTTTTCTTTTTTATTTGGCCTTTGAGTGTGTACTCAATTTAGCCATCGGCAACACATAGTGACAATGTACACATAATTGAATAAACAAATACAGAAATGCATATTTACACGAATAAAAAGCTTAACTGTTACAGGTTTGTACATAATGTTTTAAAAATTGAATTGAATTGGAAAATAATTAAAAGTGCCTTGGCTTATAATTCACACCAATTCTGAAATATCTTCTTCAGTAAGACATATTTATAATTTACGTACACCATTAAAACCTACAGATTGTGACCAGTACTCTTGATGAAGTTAACTATCACTTTATATAGACGAACGTCTTTAGTACACAAAAGAGAAGAAGCTGATTGAGGAAGATGGTAGCCCATACTCAGCAATGTCTTCAGAAAGACCAACCGTTCAGGGTCAAATTTGGGGCACATAAATAAGATGTGATTGATATCAGCTTCCGAATCGGGATCACACTCACATGCTGGTGAACTGTAAACGTTGATCCGATGTAGATGTTGTGGGAAAGAGGCATGATTGAAGCGGAGTCTTATGATGGTAGAAATCGTGGATCGGTCCAGATGTGTCCTCATGACCCACGGCTGTGAAGGAATCCGAGGTTGTAGCACTGCGTAATAACCGCCTTTTGTCTGTTGAGAAACGTTCCACATTTCCTGCCATTGTTGTCTTGCGTGATCCTTGACTTCACGTAAGTAGTCTGTATAAGGAAGGTGCAGATCCAGGACGGTGCCTAAGGTTGCCGCTTGTTTGGCTAATGCATCAACTTCATCATTATAGAGGATACCAGAGTGGGAAGGTACCCACAACAAATGGATCGTCCGGCCCGTGCTTGTGCTGCGAATATATTCAGATATCACATCCAAGATATCACTGTTGGTTGTTTTGTTCCATCGACTGTACTGAATGTTTTTAAGAACGCTTTGCGAGTCAGATACTATCAATATCTTGGGGAAGTAAGTGCTAGAGACAAACTTAAGTGCTTCCAAAACTGCCACTGTCTCTGCCGTAAAAATAGAAGTGCTCGTAGGCAGTTTTTTGCGGATCTGGATCTGAGGGTAGAAAAAAGCGCATCCTGTACACTCTTCTTGCGAAATTTTGCAGCCACCGGTATATACACAGAGAAAACCCGGCCATTGTGCTTGAACGAGACGATTGAAGCCAACGTTGACATTAGTACTGTCCAGCCAGGTCTTATTTAAATAATGGACTGCGATCTGGGAGCAGAGCGTTTGAAGATCATATTCAAAAACAGGTAGATACGCTGAACGTCGTATAGAATGTATGACAGGTGACCAAGTGTCAAAGCTGGCACAAACGGCTGGCACTTTATTCCTTCTGTGGGATGCAATCCACAGTCGATAAATGCAGTCTCTACTTTGATAGGCGGAACTGTCTATAATGGCCATGCCTTGAATGTAGAATTTGTCCGATAAAATTTGGCGCCTAATGCTCAAGGGCATCTCCCCTGCATCTATTAAAAGGGCGTTGGTGGGCGTCGATCGCATGGCTCCAAGACAGGTACGAATGGCTCTATATCGAAGAGTATCTAATTTTGGAGAGATGAATCTTTGACGCAGTGTGGCAGAATTGGCAGCCATAGTCTAATCAAGATCAAATTATCCCTCGGTACATGGTGAGTAAAACACTCTGGTGCGCTCCCCACCAGACACGAGTGAGTGATCTGATTACATTTAAATCTTCTTCACACTTGATAACGGTGGATCGGATGTGGGGCGCCCAGCTTAACCTAGAGTCAAAAATCATCCCCGAAACCGAACGTGAGACTTTATTTGGAAGGTGTACTTGCCACAGGTAATGTGATCTTCAGTGCGAGCTGTCGTCGACTTGGAGAACGGAACGTCTGCTGATTTCTCAGCCGAGATCTCCAGCCCATTGATAGAGAGCCACTAATCGATGTGTGCGATGGTTGTGGTTAATGCCGTTTTGGCCTGAAGATATGAAGCAGCAGTAGAATAAATACATATATCATCAGCATACTGTAGGACTGTGGTTCAGTTGTTCTTCCTGTGCATACGGATGAACTGTTCGGACGTGAGACGTGTGAGGTCTGTAAAGAGAAAACCTGTAATTATATATTGTTAATTATTATTTGAAGAATAGAGTCGTTATTGTCTAGACGCGGATTTGTATTTATTTCAGTTGTAATCCAATCTAATTAATGTTTTTAAGTGCCAATTTTCAGCTCCGCAATTAGGAGCGCAGCCATTAGCGCTAGTAACTTACAGCGGAGTTTACTAGTAGCTGGAAAAAAAAATATGACGGTATTTATAATTGAAAATGATTTTAAATGCTAAAGAATTGAGATAAAAGGCTTAGAGAGTTTTTTCTGAATATATTATCTTGATAACATAAATCGAGAATAACAATAGACCAATTGACTATCGTCCGTCTGCCGCCGCCGGCCGGAGTGGCCGAGCGATTCCAGGCGCTACAGTTTGGAACCGCGCGACCGCTACGGTGATGTCCTTAGGTTAGATAGGTTTAAGTAGTTCTGAGTTCTGGGGGACTGATGACCTCAGCAGTTAAGTCCCATAGTGCTCAGAGCCATTTTTGTCTGCCGCCATCTTAGCAAAAATATCTCCGCGGCAGCTTTGAATCGAGAATTTTAACAAACATAAATGTTGATAGAAATAAATGAATGGAAATAAATGTGCCCTGGTGGTACCGAATCTACTTTAAAAGACAGAATTCAACTTAGATTGAATCTTTAAAAATAGGTTCACAGCACGTTACATAGTATCAATTTCTAATTTGCTGATCTATGAAGCCTAATTATTTCTGATTATTTACGTGAAATATTTTAATAGGAAACATACGTTAGTGTTGTGCGAAGGGTAGTATTTTGTGACTAAATGTTCCTTTTGCTAGAGAAAAGTGCTTCCGTCGTAAGTAACAGTTGTGCAAAATCTGATAAATGATATGCAATTTAGTGCCACTCACACGACTTTACAGACAACATTTCTACACAACGTCAAGTGGAGATTTCTTTAGCACAGTGTCAAATATTAGCTGGGATAA
The DNA here is from genome assembly GCF_023864275.1 of Schistocerca cancellata. Taxonomy (NCBI): domain Eukaryota; kingdom Metazoa; phylum Arthropoda; class Insecta; order Orthoptera; family Acrididae; genus Schistocerca; species Schistocerca cancellata. The sequence goes on along the minus strand of NC_064630.1, from coordinate 586,443,008 downwards.
TCATTTTTGAGATCAAACGAATTGTTATTATGAAAACAGGTAACTGGTTTTATATTTTTTTGATCTACCTGAAATATCATTTATAAGTAATTAAAGTCACGAAATACTATAGACCAGTTCCACCACACTGGCGCCCAACTTGGGGCCACCAATGCATCTTTATTTATTTAATTATTGAGCATTGTGATTTCTTACAGCTACAGGGTACCATGACAAAATTTTAATGTTGTGTTGTTCTTTGTTTCATCACTGCTGTACGTTTGTATATGTCAACCGTGGAGCGAGAGACATCTAAGAGGGGTTAGGCTCTGCTGTCCACCGACTGCTGTACAGAGGTAGGAACAGTTGTTCATGTTCACGCTGCATGAGCACACACACACACACACACACACACACACACACACACGCGCGCGCGCGCGCGCGCGCGCACGCGCGCGCGCGCACGCTATTGACATTCGTGACTTGTGTGCTTTTAATAATTAGCACCAGTAACGGTGTCAATCTTGTCATTGTCAGTGATATCTCTCTATATTGTGCAAGATTAGTGGTAAAATGGTTAGGCCAAAGAAGCAGATAAAACCGAATGAGCAGGCTGATCCAGAAATGGCATCAGATCCTTAAGTAGATCAATCTACGCACACTTCTGTACAATTACTAGAAAATCTAATAATTGACGATGGCAGTCCATTAACTGATGTCCCAAGCGAAAGTGAAACTGAGGAGTTGTGAAAACAAGCAGACATTCCTGCAGTCAAACAGTTAGAAATTAATGATGATATTTCCACTAGGCACGGGGCAGAAGTTAGCAATCCTCAAGCTGTGTCACTACAGGATATGCTATCGTCACTCTTTGAAAGGTTCACTATCAAGCAGGAGCTCAGGGACCAAGAGTGTGAAAAACAACGCGAGCTCAGGGTTCAGGAGCGTGAAAAGAAATTTATGGAACAGATAAACAGTATTTTCGTAGAGGGAGATAAGGAGATTGTTCACAGAATAAATCAGGTATTGGTCGATCGCGATAAAGCTATCACTACTCATTTTAACAAAGAGATCACTGCTATAAAAACTACTATCGAACCATTAACAACCATACCAATTAAAGTCAATAGTCTTCAAACTGAAGTCGATAAATCAGAAAACCAGTTCAAAGCTTTGGCTACTACTGTGGAGTCAATGCAGGAGGACATTCCCACAGAAATTCAAAAACAAGTCCGAACGGAAGTAGCCAAGGCATTGCAGTTTGAAAATCAAAATTTTGAAACAATGTCAGCACACAGTAGTGAAAACACTGGTACTGACAGGCAAAAGATCAGTGATAATGCATCACAAACCAGACCAAGTTTTGGTAATCAACCATAATACCCCAGAATTATGTGTCACCAAGGAACTCGAAGTATGAAGCAGAGTGTACTTGTAGTAGAGTTAGTACACCGTCTGCTAAGGACAATAACTCCAGGGACTTAACTACCTTGATGCATGTAGAAAGCTTGAGTAAGCATCGACAGTTCCAAATATTTACCGAAGAGAGTAAGAAAAATATTCATCTAGTAGTTTTTATTCGGAACTTCAAAAGTGTTCTTCCAAAGTCCTGGACGAAGGAACAGAAAATACAGTTTGTGGTTTCTCACATTTCTGGTGATGCATCGCTCTGGGCGTTAAATACAGCAGAAACATGCAAGACTTTAAATGAGTTTGAGAAGGCGTTTCTCGATCAGTTCTGGTCAGCGTCGACTCAAGAACGACTGCGAAAGATTGTCTATGATGCAGAAATATATAATCCGAAGACAGGTTCCTTAAGAAAATACTTTGAAAAATATGTTAATATGACACGGTACTGGGATGAGCCAGTAACCACATAGGCTTGTTACGTGTATTGAAGGCTAGATTGCCGATACATAGTAGAGAAAAATTGTTCAATGTCACAGATACCGATTTGAAGGAATTTTTATCTGTGATCGATTCCCTAGATTTAGTTCAAGAGGACGCCAGGAAGAATTCTGACGCGACAAGTAGTACCAACAGTCCTAATGGAAAAGCTTCCTGGAATGGAAGCAGTGGAAACAGGGGTGAAGGTAGTCCCTAGAAAAATTAAAATAAGACTTATAATAATTGGAAATATAATAATAGTAGAAACTCCTACAACCAAAATTCTGACTATTTCAATAATAACAATAATTACCAGAAGTCCAATGACTACCAGCATCCGAATGGTAATCAGAGCCAGTATAATAACGAAAATGCTAATAGTAATAACAACAATAGTAATCGTAAAATACGAAACGACAATAGATCAGATAGTCCGTACAAGAATAAACCTAAAAACATGCGAGGTGACAATGAGTATTGGCGACAACCAGGGCCAAGTCATTGGCAGCTGCAACAAAATTCTATGAATCCAGGTCAGCCAATAAATTATATACAGGCTGTACCCATGACAAATAATCAGTATCCACAATGGTGGGACCCAAGTAGGCCCCCTCCGACTGTAGACTCACAAAATGTGAAAATAGTGGAGGTACCCTCGGAGCCAAAGCAGAATATACGGAAGCCATCAAACTAATCTCGGTCCCTATAGGCCTTCGCCAGGTGACCGAGACCAAGAATGAAGGCGATAGGTCAATAAAACAGAAAATAAATATGATTCGCTATCAGGACGGTAAGAGGATCGAAGATGAAGGCAAGAAAAAGAGAATATTCAAGCAAGTGTCACTGGAACCATCAATAATGTAGCAAATATTATGCTCCTCGACACAGGTGCAAGTGTATCAGTAATGAATACACAATTCTTCAAGAAGGTAACGCAAATAAAAAGACTGCCGATTTTGCCTGTTACGAATTCTAAGGTTATAGGAGCGCTGGGAAAAAAGGCACATTATAAAGACCAGAACAGGTTGAAGTTTCCTTTGGAAATGATAGCGTTTTATGCACGTTCCTATTAATGGTAAACTTGTCTATACCGGTGTTACTAGGTCTTGAGTTTTTACGGGACAGAGAAGCTGTAACTGATCTCGCCCGTGGAACATGTATACTTAAGTGCCAACAGCGACCAATAACATCGAAGCTGAATCGGGAGTTCGGTGCGAACCTTCTGCTGACAAGAGAAGTGTATCTATCTGTCAGCAAACAGAAATTGTTAGTGTTAGAATATGAGCACACACGAAAGTGTCACAATAACCGAAGTAGTGCTGCACCCATTAATAGGAGTGACATAGCTGCAACAATCGAGGAAAAGGTGAAAGAGGCAACTTGCATTGACGCTTCAGAGGCTGGACAATTAACAAAATTATTATCCAGATACCATGAAGTATTCAGTGAACGACCAGGTATCATGAAAGATTATCTTTATGATATGAATGTCTATCCACATAAGACCTATTACAGAGCTTCATACTCGGTCCCCTGGACAAGGAAAAACGAAGTAATGAAAGAAATCCAATCCAATTTAAATGTCTGTGTAAACAGAATAATATGTTTAGTGCCAGTGCACTATAGCACAACTAAAATATGTAAATAGTATTTATAGTAAAATTCTTAGCATAAGAAATGTCATGATGTTATGTGTGTTTTAGTCTGTAAGCTTTCATGCCAGTTATTACATTATAATATTCATGAAAAATTATGTCAAAAAGGGAGAATCTTCATGATAAGCATTCTTATTCTGAAAAGTCATTAACTTTACACAATTTCTTTGCCAAATACTATTTTATTAAATATAAAAAACTTTATCTTTTCTACGTAGGATAGAAAAATGCTCAATATAAAAAAATGTGTATTCTTAGATAATGTATTTGTTCATGTATGAGAGTAAATGTGTAAAAATATATTTCCATGAACCTGACCCATGTAGACGCACACACGTAACGGAAGTCAATTGTGTTTGATTTGCGTGTCAGTCAGAAACCGCTTTCAGTATTAGTGAAATGTGTTCCAAATATGTACCGATTTGTGTGCATAGTTTTCTTTACGTGGCTATATTTTCCGTATGCTCTTATGAGCATCTCTCTGTAAGGTGAACTGAACATGGACAACTGTCCCATAATATGGTAATATTCCTAATGAAAACATGTATGAATGACTACAAAGAAACACTAGTGAATGTATTACATGAAAAGGGAAATGTACTGATATCTACACAGTTCAATAATGATCTTATGGTCAGAACAATGTAGCAGATTTTAAACTCATATTGTCTCGTATTTTATGTGACATCTATGATTTTTGGTATCTTGATGTAATAATACGAACTGATGTGCCAATGTACAAGAAATCACTATCTTGGAAAGTGTTATTTGCATATAAGATTTTCTGTCGAGTACTTTGAGTATACTGGCAGCAATCAGGACAGTGAAGCGTTTTTCACAACAACTAAAAAAGTCTAGTGGACGCGTGAAAAACTGTGTTCTTTTTTGTAAATAATGATAAACAGTGATTAGAACTGTGATCATAGAACACATGACCACACATAGAGTGTTAAATGTTAGCAGCAATGACATGGAACTTGAAAACCTGTTAACAGCATTTATGAAAACGTAAAGCGAAAGACCTCACATTAAAGTGTTATAAGTCGTCTTCTCGTGCCGAATATTATGTGACACTGTACAGCCAGCCGCGCGGCAACAATATAATGCAACGCTGGCTACGCAGCGCCTCCGCGGAAATGATTACATACCGCAGGAAATAAACAGAGGGCACAATGGACACCTGTATGAATATCGGTGCAGTGTCGTAAATGTGCATACTGTGTTAAACCTAATTATGAATCACTACATTTAAATGAACAGTATAAAGATACAGGACATCCTCCAAAAACAAACTATTTCCATTTGTGTGAATGAAAGTGAAATTGAGACTAAAAAACTTCTTCCACAGGACGAATATAATTATTATCTTGTCACTGATACCCATGTTTCGATATTTCCCGTACCCATCTTGTACAAGAGGGACGTGGAAAGAGAGAAGGAAGACCTGCTGCAGTACTACTTCCAGACAGCAGCAGATCCAATCAGGATGCAGCCGACGGCCCCCCACACTCCATCCAGACGGACGGGGGCGGTCCAGCAGCAGCCTCTACCTGCCTGCGACCCAGCGGCTCGACATGAGGAGGCGATTCCACGACGCCATCGGCGAATTGTTATTTGAACTTTTAACCTTGATGAAACACCACCATGAAAGACATTTTCTACCTTAGATGCAATTAACCGAAGTATAACATCAGCATTTTCAACATATTACATGTTGTCTTCATGTCAAGCCTGATAATTAAGAGTAGGTAACTGTATTTTCTTGATGCCCCTTGGACGGTTTTATTCCCGGTTTTCCAAGCTCAGTGAACCCAAATGGGGGGGGGGGGGGGGGGAGTTAATCCGGGAAGTATCCGCCGCTTTTTCCGAGACTATACAGTTAATGAAGCTATTTAAATACTCAACACTATTTGTGTCATGTATTAAACAATATTGTATCTGAATATTTGCATCATGAGACAATAAACCTATGTGGATATGGTGTTCTGATAAAAAAATACAATATACATTTTTTTTCTCAGCCCAAGGGGCAATGTAATATCCACGACAATATGTTCTAGCCACAAGATGTTAAAATGAACTAAGTGTACAAACTTCAATAAATATTTTCGATACTACGTAAAAAAAGACGGCATTATGTAAAAAAAAAACGATAATTGTTTCATTATTTCTGTAATAATTTAATTTCTGTGTGAATTAAAACTATTATCAGAGAACTACACTCATGGACAACGACAATTATAATCTTTTTTTGTTATCTGTGATAATTGTGGTTCAGTTGTTCTTCCTGTGCTAACGGATGAACTGTTCGGATGTGAGACGTATGAGGTCTGTAAAGAGAAAAGCTGTAATTATATATTGTTAATTATTATTTGAAGAATAGAGTCGTTATTTTCTAGACGTGGATTTGTATTTATTTCAGTTGCAATCCAATCTAATTAATGTTTTTAAGTGTAATTTTCAGCTCCGCAATTAGGAGCGCAGCCGTTAGCGCTAGTAACTCACGGCTGAGTTTACTAGTAGCTGGTATAAAAAATATGTAGGTATTTATCATTGAAAATGATTTTAAATGCTAAATAATAGAGATAAAAGGATTAAACAGTTTTATCTAAATATATTACCTTGGTAACATAAATCGAGAATAACAATAGACAAATTGACTATCGTCTGTCTGCTGCCATCTTAGCAAAACTATCTCCGCGGCAGTTTTTAATCGAGAATTTTAACAAACATAAATGTTGATAGAAATAATTAAATGGAAATAAATGTGCACCGGTGGTCCCGAATCTACTTTAAAAGACAGAATTCAACTTGGATTGAATCTTTAAAAATAGGTTCACAGCACGTTACGTAGTATCAACCTCTAATTTGCTGATCTATGAAGCCTAATTATTTCTGGCGATTTACATGAAATATTTTAATAGGAGACAGTGTTGTGTGCGGGTAGTATTTTGTGACTAAATGTTCCTTTTGCTACAGAAAAGTGCGTCCATGTTAAGTAACAGTTGTGTAAAACCTGATAAATGATATGCAATTTAGTGCCACTCACACGACTTTACAGAAAACATTTCTTCACAATGTCAAGTGGAGATTCCTTTAGCAGAGTGACAAATATTAGCCGGGATAATCATTTTTGAGATCAAACGAATTGTTACGCTGACAATAGGTAACTGGTTTTATATTTTTTTTATCCACCTGAAATATCATTTATAAGTAATTAAAGTCACGAAATACTATGACCGGTTCCGTCACAACGACTATACTGGTACGTATCGGCAGTATGTTCCGATTCTAAACGGTAGAATCTGCTTTATATATGTGGTATGTACCTTACGGAATAATTTCCCTTGAATGAACGTATGCCATCTATAGTCGTGATGAAAAAAAGGATGTTTGTAGTGATAACAAGACAACATGAGATTTTTGTAAACAAAGAAGAGACATGTCTCAGATATTGACTTCCGACTGTTGACGAAGCTACGAGCTTACGGAGTAGGTTCCCAGATATCTGAATGGCTCGGAGACTTCTTAAGTAATTATTATGTAGTATTCTGCCTAGTGGCAGGTACATGTCTTCGTACGGAGAATTTCTGATTCCAGTGTTCCCTTTCTTCAGCTTCTTCCTACAGTCTGTTGTATCTCCTTCCATCTTTCATGTCGTCCAGATGTTGAATTCTCCTTCTTCCTCGTCCTGCGTTTCCTCTGAGTTTCCCTTCGATGACATCATGTATGAATCCCTCGTGTCTAAGTACATGTCCAATCCAGTTGGCGTTTCTCTGAAGAACTGTACGCAGAATACTTCTCTTCTCTCCTACTATTCGCAGTGCATCGTCATTTTTTATGCGATCTGTCCATTTGATCTTTTCCATTCTCCTCCAGCACCACATTTCAAAGCTCTCTAAGTATTTTTTGTCATTCTTTCTCATGGTCCATGTCTCTGCTCCATACAGTGCAATGCCCCAAATGTAGCACTTCATCAGTTTTTTCCCCTATGCCAAACTCAACTTGCTGGTCAGCAGAGTCCTCTTCTTGCTTTGGCCATGGTGATTCTTGCTCGGATTTCGTTGGTGCAGTCGACATCCTTTGTGATAAAACTCCCCAGATACTTGAAGTGATTCACATTTTCCAGTTCCCGATTGTCAACAGTTATCTTCAAGTGTCCCCCACGTTTTGATATGCGCATCACTTTTGATTTTTCGATGTTGATTCCCATGCCGTATTTTCTTCCCGTTTCCAACAAATTGTTCATCAAGTGTTGCAGCTGTCTCTGATTTTTGGCGAGCACTACCAGATCGTCTGCATTCTTAATGGTGTTGATGAGACGTTCTCCTACTTTGAAGTTTCCGCATCCTTTCAGCGCTTCTCTCGCCAGCATTTCTCCATACAGGTTGAAGAAACTTGCTGACAGACAACATCCTTGTCTCCCTCCCCTTCCTATTTCCACACTGTTCGTTTCTCCATAGTTCAGTCGTACTTTTACCCTTTGTCCCAGGTACAAGTTCCTTATAAGCCTCCGATCTCTCCAGTTGATTCCTATTTCCTTAAGGATGTTCGTCAATATATTCCAATTGACTCTATCGAAGGCCATCTGCCAGTCTATAAAACAAGCGCAAACTTCTTCGTTAATGACCAAAACTCTCTCTGACAATATCCTCATCATGCCAATGGCGTCTCTGGTCCCTTTTCCTTTCCTGAAACCAAACTGGTCTGCTCCCATCACTTCTTCAATTTTGTTTTCCAACCGTCTGTTTAGTATTCTTGCAATGATATTTGCCACATGCGATATCAGACTAATTGTTCTAAGTAATAGAACCCAGTTTGTTGATCTCGACGGCGAGTCATCATCAGCGTCAGGCGTGACCCAGGGAAGTGTGATAGGACCGCTATAATTTTCTCTGCACATAAATAATGTGGTGGACAAGGTGGGCAGCAATCTGCGGTTGCTTGCTGAAGACACTGCGGTGCACGGAAAGGTATCGAAGGTGAGTGACTGTAGGATGATACAAGATAACTGTGACATAATTTCTAGTGGCATGATAAACGGCAGCTGTCTGTAAATGTAGAAAAATATTAGTCAATGCAGATAAGTAGGAAAAACAAACCCATAATATTCGGGTACAACATTGGCCGTGTGCTGCTTGAAACAGTCGCGTCTTTTAAATATCTGGGCGTAACGTTGCAAAGCGATACGAAATGGAACGAGCATGTGAGGACTGTGGTAGGAGAGGTGAGTTTATTTGGAGACTTTTAGGAAAGTGTGGTTCATCTTTTAAGGAGACCGCGTATTAGTGCGACCTATTCTTGAGTACTGCTCGAGTGTTTGTGATCTGGACCAGGTCGGATTGAAGGAAGACGTCGAAGCAATTAAGAAGCGGGCTGCTAGGTTTGTTACCGGTACGTTCGATAACACGCAAGGGTTGTGGAGATGCTTCAGCAACTCACATAAGAATCCCTGGGGGAAGTGGACCTTTGTTTCGAGGGGCGCTATTGAGAAAATTTAGAGAACCGGCATTTGAAACTGAAGGCAGAACGATACTACTGCCATCAACAAACATTTCGCGTAAGGACGACAAAGGTAAGACACGAGAAATTAGGGTTTGTACGGAGGCATATAGATAGTCGTTTTTCCCTCGATCTATCTGCGAGTGGAACAGGAAAAGAAACGACTAGTACTGGTACACGGTACTCTCCGGCTCGACCGTACGATGGATTGTGGAGTGTCTATGTAGATGTAGACTGAAGAGGAAGCTCTTGTCATCTGTAGATAGTTCCTTCTGAGTGACTGTTGAATAGTCTTGATGCTGTTCAGACACTGACGACCCTTGCAGTCCACTACCCTGTCGTCCCCGCACCTCCTCCAGTCGCTGCCACAGAACTACCACCTGGACGGACTGAGTCATGGTATGTCGCCGGCCTTTGATCGCACTTCATCGCCACTTTCGCATTACTGGATTCTGAGCAAAAAGCAGGCTGTCACTGCTTACCAGCTAGGGCCTCCTCCACAACGTGCATTTACCGTATGTGAAATTTGTGAAGTCTTCGAATTCACGAGAAAACTATACGATTTATTTTGCTACAACCAATTTCCAGAGACTTAGCTATGAATACAGGTAATCAGATGAACTGGGTGCTTCTAAACTTTCAACATAGCCACCGTGGTCTTGTGGATTAGTGGGCTACTAATTAAAATTTCCTTGGTTCCGCGTTCGGTTCCAGCAACTGCTTCAATTCTGAATCAAAATCACCAGCAGTGCTGACGAAGACTTCGGTATAAGGAGTCACCTTCGTCTGTCAACAGCTTATCAGCATGCATGGAGGGCTGGACAAAGCTTCCAGATACCCACTTTTACTTGTGGTGGCAAACTGCCTCTAACAGACGAAACAATCAACAACGTTGAAAGCCATGAGAATGTAAAATAAATGGAAGCCACTACATTAAAAACACATGATGTGCGCCCACAGGACATGCGGTCTGTAACTGAAAAAGTGTCATGGTGATGTCTGTATTGGTACAAGATTCCGCATTAGTCCCTCGTTCGATCCCCATGCAGTGATTATAAGGAAAATGAAATCAAACAGAAGGGGAATAAGAAAAGGACAAGACTGTTGGGTAATATGATCCCCAGAAAGGAGAAAGGTGAAAGGTTTGCTGAGTAAGGCGAAAGGTTTGCTGTGAACAGTGTTTGATAGGATAACAAAAGCGAAAGTCTAAGTTTTGCAATAAATTTAAGTTATTAATAGAAAATATATTGCTCAAAGTTACAAGAACAGGAGGTATGCTTAGAAAAGTCTTGGAGATGCGGGAACATTCCAGCTGAATTGCTTAATGGTCAGACAGAGATTGGGAAACCAAATTTTGGATTGTAAGATGCACAAATGAGTAGAGGCATACTCGTATCAGAATTTAATAGTGATGAAAGGCAGACTGAAGTTTAAGAGAATTGTCTGGAAGAATCAATGTGTAAAGAAGTGGTATACTGAAGTACTGCGGAATGATACGCATGTCAAGCTCTCTAAGACTGTTCATACTGCTATAATGAATATCATAGTAGGGAGTTGTATTGAAAAAACATGGACATCTCTAAGAATCACAGGAGTTGGACAGACAAATACACTCCTGGAAATGGAAAAAAGAACACATTGACACCGGTGTGTCAGACCCACCATACTTGCTCCGGACACTGCGAGAGGGCTGTACAAGCAATGATCATACGCACGGCACAGCGGACACACCAGGAACCGCGGTGTTGGCCGTCGAATGGCGCTAGCTGCGCAGCATTTGTGCACCGCCGCCCTCAGTGTCAGCCAGTTTGCCGTGGCATACGGAACTCCATCGCAGTCTTTAACACTGGTAGCATGCCGCGACAGCGTGGACGTGAACCGTATGTGCAGTTGACGGACTTTGAGCGAGGGCGTATAGTGGGCATGCGGGAGGCCGGGTGGACGTACCGCCGAATTGCTCAACACGTGGGGCGTGAGGTCTCCACAGTACATCGATGTTGTCGCCAGTGGTCGGCGGAAGGTGCACGTGCCCGTCGACCTGGGACCGGACCGCAGCGACGCACGGATGCACGCCAAGACCGTAGGATCCTACGCAGTGCCGTAGGGGACCGCACCGCCACTTCCCAGCAAATTAGGGACACTGTTGCTCCTGGGGTATCGGCGAGGACCATTCGCAACCGTCTCCATGAAGCTGGGCTACGGTCCCGCACACCGTTAGGCCGTCTTCCGCTCACGCCCCAACATCGTGCAGCCCGCCTCCAGTGGTGTCGCGACAGGCGTGAATGGAGGGACGAATGGAGACGTGTCGTCTTCAGCGATGAGAGTCGCTTCTGCCTTGGTGCCAATGATGGTCGTATGCGTGTTTGGCGCCGTGCAGGTGAGCGCCACAATCAGGACTGCATACGACCGAGGCACACAGGGCCAACACCCGGCATCATGGTGTGGGGAGCGATCTCCTACACTGGCCGTACACCACTGGTGATCGTCGAGGGGACACTGAATAGTGCACGGTACATCCAAACCGTCATCGAACCCATCGTTCTACCATTCCCAGACCGGCAAGGGAACTTGCTGTTCCAACAGGACAATGCACGTCCGCACGTTTCCCGTGCCACCCAACGTGCTCTAGAAGGTGTAAGTCAACTGCCCTGGCCAGCAAGATCTCCGGATCTGTCCCCCATTGAGCATGTTTGGGACTGGATGAAGCGGCGTCGTCTCACGCGGTCTGCACGTCCAGCACGAACGCTGGTCCAACTGAGGCGCCAGGTGGAAATGGCATGGCAAGCCGTTCCACAGGACTACATCCAGCATCTCTACGATCGTCTCCATGGGAGAATAGCAGCCTGCATTGCTGCGAAAGGTGGATATACACTGTACTAGTGCCGACATTGTGCGTGCTCTGTTGCCTGTGTCTATGTGCCTGTGGTTCTGTCAGTGTGATCATGTGATGTATCTGACCCCAGGAATGTGTCAATAAAGTTTCCCCTTCCTGGGACAATGAATTCACAGTGTTCTTATTTCAATTTCCAGGAGTGTATATTACACACAAAAACCCTTAGTTAACAAAAGAAATACTTCAATTAATAGACGAAAAAAGAGTGTACAGAAAATTCTCAGCAATAGACAGGAATGTAGCAAATGAAAAAAATACGTGGTGCAGGTAAGTTCTGGCAAAATAGTTGCAGGAGAAATGCAAAGAATTCGTAAAAGAAATGGTCTTCGGAAAGACTGATTAACCAATAAAAAAGTAAAACCAACTTCCAGTGAAATTAAAAGCAAAAGCGTCAACGTTAGTGCAAAAGGAATTCCACTGTTAAACGCAGAGGAGAGAGAGTAGATAAGTGAAAACAATAGAAGGCCTCTACGATGGGCGGTAACTGTCTGATGCCGTGGTAAAAGAAGAAATGGAAGCCGATTTATATACCACTATTAAGGTCAGAGTTTAACGGAGTAGTCAAATAAAACAGAGTGGGTATATAACATTCTTTTGAAGTTTCTAAAACAATTGGGAGAGTAGCAAACAAACGACTGTTCATGTTGGTTTGTAGAATCTATGCGTCTGGAGATTGGTTATGGGACTCCGGAAAAATATCATTCATACAAGATGGCAGATAAATGCGAGACTTATAGCACAGACGATTTAATATCTCACGCATCCAATTTGCTAATAAGTATAACATACAGAGGAAAGCAAATGCGAATTGAGAATATATTAGGTGACGTTTAGATTGGTTTTAGGAAATATAAAGGCTCTGACGTTGCGATTGATAATGGAAAAAAAGACTTAAGAAAAACCAAGACACTTTCATAGGATTTGTTGACCTGATAAGCGCTCGACAATGTAGAGTTATCCAAGATGTCGGTAATACTCAGGGAAATTGGAGTAAGCTATAAGGAAGAACGGATAATATGGAATGTATATGAGGGCAAAGAGGGAAACGTAGAAACAGGAAACCAGGAAGTGCTCGGATTAGAAAGGGCGTAAGACAGGGATCTAGTCTTTCGTCCCTACTGTTCAATCTGCACAGCAAAGAAGCAATGGCGAAAATCAAAGGAAGGTTCAGAATAGTTTATTTAAAGCGACTCCAAGGCCTTCGTTTACATTTGTGACGCCATGTGACCCAGGTCCGTGCCCTGCCCATGACGTCATAAACCCATCTTTCGTTATCAATACCAAGTGGGGTGCCGCAGTGGCTAGCACACTGGGCTCGCTTTCGGGAGAATGACAGTTAAATTCCGTGTCCAGCCATTCAGATTTAGTTTTTTCGTGATTTTCCTAAATCGCTCCAGGCAAATGCCCGGATCGTTCATTTGAAAGAGCACGGCAAGTTTCCTGTTCCATCCTTAAAACATTCTGAGCTCGTGCTTAGTCTCTAATGATCTCGATGTCGACTGGGACCGTAAATCCTTCTTTCCATCCTTCCTTGTCAGTGACGTCATCACTGTTATAAATGGTATCATCGTCATCATCATTATATCATTCATCACCTAACCAGCCACGCGGCGTCTCTTTTCCCCTCTCCCTTTTCACCTCCCCTGTCCCCTCCCCAGGAAATCTCAGTACTAAAATCAGGCAGCCAGTTACAATATAGTATTATAGTGGGTATTTAAATGAAGCAGCCAATCTTAATGTAGCATGAAATTGCGTAAACTTTACTTAAACTGGTGCCTTGTAAAAAATGCTTAAGTAAATTTCCGATATGTTTAACTAAATTTGCTTCTGATTTGCACACACACACACACACACACACACACACACACACACACACACGCACTCAGACACATATGTATATCAGTGCAGTATTCGTGTTAATTGTGCAAGCTTCACTCGAATTGGTGCCATGTTCAAAGATATTTGTCTCTGAACTGCGTAGAATGGCACTATCCTCCCCCCCCCCCCCCAAATACAGAAACACACATGTACGTGAGAAACATATTATGCAATGTATTGTAATTGGCTAAAAACCTCGTCAAATCAGCAATGTGGTGTTTCCTAGCACTGCAACGCATGATAGGAAGCATTTCTCTCTCTCTCTCTCTCTCTCTCTCTCTCTCTCTCTCACTCACTAGCCACTGCTGCTGTAGCAGCATCTGCTCCTCCAGAGAGAGAGACAGAGAGGGATGCTAGATATTTGTATGGATGTCTGCTTTTATTTGTTTTCTTTTCCTTTTTTCCTTTCTGCGCTGTAACCTACTGCTACAGGTCGTTTCATATAATCTTTTAGGAGATACGTTATGGCGTTGCTCTCCTGAACTGCTCGAATGAATATCTTGATAGACAAGTCAGGAACGTAGTCTTCCATTCTGGTCATTGATATTAAAAAATCACATTTCTCTCACTTCAACAGCAGGATTCATTCTGCTCATTGTGATCACATGGGAAATCTCACAGGGACAGTCACACCACTATTGATCCAACAAGTTCACATTTAACTTAGCAGACACTTGTACGCATTTGTCAACACACACCTACATCATACTCCGCAAGCTACCTAATGGAATGTGGTGGAGGATACTTTTTGCACCACTAACTGAGCTCTCCAATCCTGTTCCACTAGCGAATAGTGCAAGGGAAGAATGATTGTCGGTAAGCTTCTGTATTGGCTCTAATTTCTCGAATTTTCTCCTCATGGTCAGAAGTGACACGTATGTAGGGGGAAGTAATATGCTGTCCGTTTCTTCCAGGAAAGTGCTCTCTCCAAATTTCGATGGTAAATCCCTCTGTGATGTTCAACACCTCTTTTGTAACGTCTGCCAATGGAGTTTGTTGAGCATCTCCATAACGATCTGGTGCCGACAAATCGATTCCGTGACGAAACGTCACGAAAAGATAGTTGGATCTCCTCTATCTCTTCCATCAGTCCTATCGGGTAGTGATCCCAGATAAATGAACAGTACTCAAGAATGAGTCGAAAAAACGCCTTATAAGCCACATCCTTCATGGATGAGTTACATCTGCTTTTCCCACTATTTGTTTTATATTGTCATTCCACTTTAGGTCGCTCCGGCAGATACTGCTTCCTTCGGTTTGTCATCAATAGTGTAGCTACACAGCAGTGAATTTCTTTTCCTATGTATGGGCAATATGTCAGATTTATTTACGTTAAGGTCAACTGTCAGAGCCTGTACCATTCATCAATTCTCTGGAGGTCATTCTGCAAATCATTACCATCTCCTGGCGTTGCTACTTTGTTATAGACAATTGTACCATCTACGAACAGCCTTAGAGATCATCCGACCCTTTCCACTAGATCATTTATATATTGTAAACAATAGCGGTCCTATCACACCTCCTTGGGATACACCGGAAATTACCTTTAAATCTGTCGATTTTGTTCTGTTAGGAGTGACGTGTTGAGCCCTTTCTGCAAAGAAGTCTTGAATCCAGTCGCAAATCTGCTCCGATACTCGATAAGCCCGTATTTTTTTCAGTAAACGACAATGCGTTTCTGAAGTCAAGGAACACGGAATCAACCTGAGCGCCATTGTCCACGGCACTGTGGATCTCATGGAGGAACAAAGCGAGCTGAGTTTCGCAGGCTCTCTATTTGCGGAATCCATGTTGATTTTTATAGAGGAGATTTTGCTTCCCCATGAACATCATAATTATTGAGCATGAAACATGTTCCATAATTCTGTAACAGATTGACGTCAACGATATAGGTCTATAATTGTGTGCATCTGTCCTACGGCCCTTCTTAAAAACGGGAACGACCTGCACTTCCTTCCAGTCGCTAGGTACCCTTCGTTTCTCAAGCTATCTACGATAAATTGCTGCTAGATGGGAAGCAAGTTCTTTCGCATAATCTTTCTAGAATCTCATAGGCGCCTCATCTGGCCCTGACGCCTTTCCACTACTAAGCGATTGTTTTTATATGCCACAATCGATTATCTCAATAGCCACCATCTTGACGTTTGTACGACGATTGGAAGATGGAACTGTGTTACGATCTTCCACGGTGAAATAATTTCGGAAGACCGAATTCAGTATTTTGGCCTTCTCTGTCACCTCCCATTTCGGTACCAGTATGGGCACTGAATGAATGTCTAGCTGATTTGACCCACTTACTGATTTTACATACGACTAAACCCTCTAAGGGGTTTTACTCAGATCGTGTGACGAAGTTTTACTTTCAAAGTTATAGAACACTTCATCCATTGCTCTCCTTACACTCATTTTCGCTTCGTTCCGCTTTTGTTTGTTAGCTAGGTTTTAACTTCTGAGGTGATGTTCTCTTTGTTTAAGTAGCAGTTTTCTAACACAGTTTTTATACGATGGTAGGTCTTTACCATCCCTTAATACCTTACTGGGAACTTATTTGTCTAGGGCATATTGTACGATTCCTTTGAATTTTTTCCACTTGTTTTTCACATCTTCGTCCTCATTACCGAATATTTGATGCTGACTGGTCAGATACTCTGAAGTTTGTATCCTATCACTCTTACTAAGCAAAAATGCCTTCCTACCTTTCTGAATATTATTTGTCAGACTCGTTGTCATAGATGCTATCGCAGCATTATGATCACTGATACCATCCTCCACACTAACTCGTTCGATAAGTTCAGGTCTGTTTGTTGCCAGGAGGTCTAAGACGTTTCCCTCACGAGTTGGTTCTCTAACTATCTGCTCAAAGTAATTTTCGGGCAAGACATCCAGAACACTGTCACACGAATTTCTGTCTCTGGCCCCAGTTGTGATAGTATGACACTCCCAATCTATAGCTGACATGTTGAAGTCATCTTCTGTGACAACGGTACGTTCAGGAAAATTACTAACGATATTCTGCAAGTTCTAACTGAAGCGCCCTACCACTGGAGCTCCTGACCCAGGCGGTCTATAAAAGCATCCGATTACCGTTTTTGACTGATCTTTGGTACTTAACTTCAACGAGACTAATTCACAATCGGAGTCCTTGATAGCCGCGCTAGATTTTATCGAATTCCTTACTGCAATAAACACGCCACCACCATTGACAACTAACCTCTCGTTACGAAAAATAGTCCAATCTTGTCACTAACGTCCGGTTTCAACCAATTTTCTGTTCCTAATGCTGCCCGTGCTTTATAGCCTTCAGGCAGTACTAATTTTGGACCTTTCCTTGGAAGCTCCTACAGGTTATTATAATCATATTAACCTCTCCTATCTGTGATCTGCGACGACTTACGTTCTCTGATCACATTGCGGATAAGGCAAATCGTCTTTGATCCGAAGGGAGGCTTTCTCTAACCTAAAAAAGCCCCATATGCACGCCACAAGTACTGCTCCGCCCTAGTAATCGCTTCCTGCAGTTCTGTAGCCGATAGCGGAGCACGAGAAATTCGCATACGACATCGTCGCGGGGTGGTCTGAGCCTCTGGTTTAGACTTTCCACTCTGCTCCAAACCAGAGGACCGCGATCAACCCTGGGAACGATGCTACAAATAAACAGCTTAGCCTGCATCCCGCGTGCGATGTTAGTTGCCTTCACCAAACCAGCCACCCACCGAAAGGGGCCGCGGATGCCATGGGAACACAAGCGGCAGGTGTCATTCGTTCCGACATGTGCCACAACATGCAACTGGTTGCAACTGGGCTCGATAGCCGTCGGCATCCTCCACATTACGGACGAGACCCATGGCAAACATACCAAGTGCACACTGTCATTCTTTCCCGCCTTGCCTGCTACTTCCTTGAGGGGCTCCATAATCCGCCTAACATTGGGGCTCCCAATGACAGGCATACCCTCCCTCTGCACTTGTCCGGACTGGGCGGGAAAACTGGCTGCTGACCCAACAGGAGAAGCATTCCGTGCTGGCTCAGAGTTATCATCAACACTGAGTAGCACCTCGTACCTGCTGCTAAGGAGTAGGGAGCCAGCCGCGCTACCTGCTCCCTCTTTCGCCTTCCCAACACTGTCTGCTACCCACTCTCGAGTGAGGACGGACTGGTCAGATGTTGCGAATCATAAGATGCCGTGACATCCGGGTCATCAGAGGTCATCAAAGGTGTCGTAAGTCTCGTGCCCAGCGTCCCGATGCCACCCCAACTTTGAACTTTAGCCTAGAAGCTTGTCGAAGGTAGCCAACGCTGCTTCCAGCTGTTGACGAACAGCAGCCAATTCCCCTTTTGTCAGCTGGCAACAAGCACAGTAGTCGTATTGTAGCGTGTAAAAATAAATATGATATGTCACATGGCGCTACTGAGTTTGAAATGTACGAAAAATATAACGAGGAGAATAAAGGAACACCAAAAACTGCTCTGCAGATTTCTCATTATGCCCTGAGATGGCTAACTACGTAACAGAAATAAATTTTTCTACTGAAGTGGATGTGTCTGCAGTCATCTGTTTATATAAACTGCTAACCCGAAAGCTACTTCACTAGATAAGTATACAAACTACAATGCACTAATCTAAACTATATGTCATGTACCAACGCGAGATTTAAACTTAATGGCGGTCTGAATGCGGGAAAATTGCTCTAGGGGCAAGAGCAGCACGTTAGGTGTAAGTATAATACTGATGCACACAGCCATCGCTACACCACTTCGCAGCAAAGGCACAATGTGATAACACAGAAGAAGTACAAGTTCCTTAAGTCAACACGCTTGAAACCTCACAAAGACATCATTTGATACCGCAGCCACCGTTCAGTACTACAAGCAAATTATATGCCAGTAATATTTTTGCTTTGGCGATGTTTAGTAATAATGATGAGATTAGTAAATGCGTTCAACAACTACACACTTTAACAGTATCTAGTATCAGTTCCCTCTACTTGGAAGGAAAATTCGCGAAAAGTGTTCCAGATGCTACAGCCTACCTCTTTAAAGGTAAGTTACTATGAATGCTTTAGTGCAAATATAGACTCAAGATGCTGATATGATACTTCAAAGACAATTAATACAAAGCAGGAACTCATTTTGATAAAAGGTACAACTGACGATGACACATACAATCAGGGACATTAAGGTGAGCACAAAGAGAACAAAATTATGCTTGAAAAATTAGTATGGATGATGCCTCAAATTTCAGTAATCAAGAAGGAATGTTTCAAATGGTTCAAATGGTACTGAGCACTAAGGGACTTAACATCTGAGGTCATCAGTCCCCTAGACTTAGAACTACATAAAACTAACTAATCTAAGGACATCACACACATCCATGCCCGTGGCAGGATTCGAACCTGCGACCGTAGCAGTCGCGCGGTTCCGGACTGAGCGCCTAGAACCGCTAGACCACCGCGGCCGGCCACCAAAAACTGGATAATGGATAATGCGTTATTACCATGGACGATCTTGGAATAACTTTTGAAGACATGCTAACATCGTTTCCCATTTACGACCATTTAGACGTAACTCTGTACGTCACAGGCAGTGAAAAGGCTTCATGGATGCATAATTTTACAAGCACCCAGCAATTCAGAACCTGAAATCATACAGGTGTCCATCTCTCCACTGGCTCAAGCGTAACTGTGGAGAAGAAAATATTGTTATGTGTGCCACAAAAAATGTAAAATAATTTGTAAGTTGAATGACAGGTAAATTACGTTTGTTTTAAAAAGTTTTTTTATTCGGTTGTTCATTACCGACTTGCTCTACTGACCGGTTTGATCCAGCTCCAACTTGTCCACCAAAGACCAGCGACTTTCGTCTGGCTCATCCATCCATCCAGGTATTATTTTAGACATGTCTTCTACGTACCTTTTGAATCTCCAGTGGCACCGTGCTGCCTGGTTTCATGGACCAATATGTGCAACGTCATACGCAAAGTTCAACTACGTTACACTTCTCATCTGCAAACTGCACTTCCTTTGTATTTAGATCTAGCATTTTCCTTTTATACTCTCCTTACACATCTATTGCTCTGTCACAGTGAGTGGCTCTTACTAGGAACGTATACACTGAAGTGCCAGAGAAACTGGTACAGGCATGCATATTCAAATACAGAGATACGTAAACAGGCAGAATACGGTGCTGCTGTCGGTAACACCTACACAAGCAACTAGCGTTTGCCGCAGTTGGTAAATCGGTTACCGCTGCTACAATGGCAGGTTATCTAACTTTTAAGTGAGTCTGGACGTATCTCTGTATCTAACAGTCTTCTCACAAACGTGTCACAAACTTTACGATCTGAGGTTACCTGCCTGGTTGTAATTGCATGACTAAGTGGATTAGTACTGTCAGTATAGACTAACCTTCTGTGACCCTGTGTCCACACTCCAACACCTAACCTGCTGCCCATGGAAAAACAAACATCAATGGCCTGCTCTTTCCACACGTTCTTGGAGGTACTAATCAAAATAAAAAACATACAACTTGTAATAGCTATAATTATTAGTGTGCAAATGAGATACGTACTGATGTAATGTTGGTCAGTACGCCGTCTTCAGTCACCAATAGGAATGTCTGCAGTTATATGTTCACTACTGGCCATTAAAATTGCTACACCAAGAAGAAATGCAGATGATAAACGGGTATTCATTCGACAAATATATTATACTAGAACTGACATGTGATTACATTTTCACGCAAGTTGGGTGCATAGCTCCTGAGAAATCAGTACCCAGAACAACCACCTCTGGCAGTAATAACGGCTTTGATACGCCTGTGCATTGAGTCAAACAGAGCTTGGATGGCGTGTACAGGTACAGCTGCCCATGCAGCTTCAACACGATGCCACAGTTCCACAAGAGTAGTGACTGGCGTATTGTGACAAGCCAGTTGCTCAGACACCATTGACCAGACGTTTTCAGTTGGTGAGAGATCAGGAGAGTGTGCTGGCCAGGGCAGCAGTCGAACATATTCTGTATCCAGAAACGCCCGTACAGGATCTGCAACATGCGGTCGTGCATTATCCTGCTGAAATGTAGGGTTTCGCAGGGATCGAATGAAGGGTAGAGCCACGGGTCGTAACACATCTGAAATGTAACGTTCACTGTTCAAAGTGCCGTCAATGCGAACAAGAGGTAACCGAGACGTGTAACCAATGGCACCCCCTACCATCACGCCGGGTGATTCGCCAGTATGGCGATGACGAATACACGCTTCCAATGTGCGTTCACCGCGATGTCGCCAAACACGGATGCAACCATCATGATGCTGTAAACAGAACCTGGATTCATCCGAAAAAATGACGTTTTGCCATTCGTGCACCCAGGTTCGTAGTTGAGTACACCATCGCAGGCGCTCCTGTTTGTGATGCAGCGTCAAGGGTAACCGCAGCCATGGTCTCCGAGCTGATAGTCCGTACTGCTGGAAACGTCGTCGAACAGTTCGTGCAGATGGTTGTTGTCTTGCAAACGTCCCCATCTGTTGACACACGGATCGAGACGTTGCTGCACGATCCGTTACAGCCAAGCGGATAAGATGCCTGTCATCTCGACTGCTAGTGATACTAGGCCGTTGGGATCCAGCACGGCATTCCGTATTACCCTACTGAACCCATCGATTCCATATTCTGCTAACAGTCATTGGATCTCGACCAACGCGAGCAGCAATGTCGCGATACGTTAAACCGCAATCGCGATAGGTTACAACCCGACCTTTATCAAAGTCGGAAACGAGATGGTATGCATGTCTCCTCATTACACGAGGCTCCACAACAACGTTTCACCAGGCAACGCCGGTCAACTGCTGTTTGTGTATGAGAAATCGGTTGGAAGCTTTCCTCATGTCTGCACGTTGTAGGTGTCGCCAGCGGCGCCAGCCTTGTGTGAATGCTCTTAAAAGCTAATCATTTGCATATGACAGCATCTTCTTCCTGTCGATTAAATTTCGCGTCTGTAGCACGTCATCTTCGTGGTGTAGCAATTTTAATAGCCAGTAGTGTATTACACCTTGTATACACCAATTTACAGTATGTTATATGATTCATACTACTCCAAATACACACATGAATTTTAACAATATGTAAATACAACCATACTCTCTCACTCATGCAAGTGAATAGTGTGAGTACAATACTGTTTAGATTCTGTTCTCACAAATGACCCATTTGCCTACCTGGCATGACAGGTCGATTTACAGCTGTAATACAGTACGTACCCTATGATCCCGTGATTGAATGGTGACTTCTTGTACTATATGCAGAGGAGGAGGTGGAGCACCACCAACATCACGAAGCAGGCATTCTAAGTAACCATCAACGGCGATAGCCGTTGTGGCAACATGAAGCACACTCTTCACCTGCCTTCGTGTCGCACTTGTCACTCCACGATATGCGTACATTTTTTGTCTAAGGCCAACAAACTCCACAATCTGCGACCCACTCGCCTCGTCTTTCATTATGCTAATAACCTTGTTGTTTGGAGGCATTATGTCGTTATTTGGCTGATTAGCCAAATAACCAGACGTGTAAAATGCGTCGGGAGGCAACTCATTATTTAAGAACCTTCAACATCGCAGCGCGTCAGCAATCGTTGGTTAATACACTCCTGGAAATGGAAAAAAGAACACATTGATACCGGTGTGTCAGACCCACCATACTTGCTCCGGACACTGCGAGAGGGCTGTACAAGCAATGATCACACGCACGTCACAGCGGACACACCAGGAACCGCGGTGTTGGCCGTCGAATGGCGCTAGCTGCGCAGCATTTGTGCACCGCCACCGTCAGTGTCAGCCAGTTTGCCGTGGCATACGGAGCTCCACCGCAGTCTTTAACACTGGTAGCATGCCGCGACAGCGTGGACGTGAACCGTATGTGCAGTTGACGGACTTTGAGCGAGGGCGTATAGTGGGCATGCGGGAGGCCGGGTGGACGTACCGCCGAATTGTTCAACACGTGGGGCGTGAGATCTCCACAGTACATCGATGTTGTCGCCAGTGGTCGGCGGAAGGTGCACGTGCCCGTCGACCTGGGACCGGACCGCAGCGACGCACGGATGCACGCCAAGACCGTAGGATCCTACGCAGTGCCGTAGGGGACCGCACCGCCACTTCCCAGCAAATTAGGGACACTGTTGCTCCTGGGGTATCGGCGAGGACCATTCGCAACCGTCTCCATGAAGCTGGGCTACGGTCCCGCACACCGTTAGGCCGTCTTCCGCTCACGCCCCAACATCGTGCAGCCCGCCTCCAGTGGTGTCGCGACAGGCGTGAATGGAGGGACGAATAGAGACGTGTCGTCTTCAGCGATGAGAGTCGCTTCTGCCTTGGTGCCAATGATGGTCGTATGCGTGTTTGGCGCCGTGCAGGTGAGCGCCACAATCAGGACTGCATACGACCGAGGCACACAGGGCCAACACCAGGCATCATGGTGTGGGGAGCGATCTCCTACACTGGCCGTACACCACTGGTGATCGTCGAGGGGACACTGAATAGTGCACGGTACATCCAAACCGTCATCGAACCCATCGTTCTACCATTCCTAGACCGGTAAGGGAACTTGCTGTTCCAACAGGACAATGCACGTCCGCATGTATCCCGTGCCACCCAACGTGCTCTAGAAGGTGTAAGTCAACTACCCTGGCCAGCAAGATCTCCGGATCTGTCCCCCATTGAGCATGTTTGGGACTGGATGAAGCGTCGTCTCACGCGGTCTGCACGTCCAGCACGAACGCTGGTCCAACTGAGGCGCCAGGTGGAAATGGCATGGCAAGCCGTTCCACAGGACTACATCCAGCATCTCTACGATCGTCTCCATGGGAGAATAGCAGCCTGCATTGCTGCGAAAGGTGGATATACACTGTACTAGTGCCGACATTGTGCATGCTCTGTTGCCTGTGTCTATGTGCCTGTGGTTCTGTCAGTGTGATCATGTGATGTATCTGACCCCAGGAATGTGTCAATAAAGTTTCCCCTTCCTGGGACAATGAATTCTCGGTGTTCTTATTTCAATTTCCAGTAGTGTATATTAAAAAACTAGAAACCCGCCTCGATTGCGAAGAAAGCACCTAGTGTTAACCTAGGTTTCGGCGTAGATAACTACACCTTCTTCGTTTATAAATGTATAGCTATGGTGTTCTTTTAAACATTGACAAAGGTCCTCTTAGGCACTTGTGGGTTTTATTGTTCTGAAGAAGGTGTAGTTATCTACGCCGAATCCTAGGTTAACACTAGGTGCTTTTTTCGCAATCGAGGCGGGTTTCTAGTTTTTTAATAAACTCATTATTTCATATGGATCGTAACCCTTCAACCAACAGATGAAACTGTCTATATCCATACAGCTACTTTGGAGCTACGAAATAAGATTTCGTAAATTCATAATGAAATTGGTACATGTGGAGTTCGGTTAGATCCAGTATACACATACTAACATAAACAGTGGTGAACTCTACCGGAAACTCAGCCATCTCCAGAGTGACACATTCTTGAAGTTTGTGGGCCAGTAAAATTTGGCCTGGTGACATAATTCTTTGCGCCACAAAGTACATCCCCTTTCACTGCTAAGAGAATTTCGTATTGGTTACTAAAGTTCTCCGTTGTTTTGACAAAAACAGCATTATTCACGACACGTCGCGGTAGTCTTCTTAGTGCTATTTGCTGTCATCCGAACAAGACACAGCCAGGGCAAAAGCACCACAGGCGCAAGGATGCGAGCTGGTCCCAGTGACAAAGAAACTCGCCACTTGCGTGAGTTCCACTAGCGCCACGGCCAGTGCTGAGGATGGACGTGTCGTCCTCGCCTTGGACAATTGCCCGCCTACTACATTCGCCAATGACTGGGCGACAACGGACAGAAGCCTACTCGGAAGATAGAAGAGCGGCTCTGACCCACTTGGTTATAGATCATCATTGAAGGCTGCCTTGGACAGGCAACGTCACTTAGTGAACAGACAATTGTTGTAATTGCATTTGCTATGAACTGTGAAGTTTACGAACGATTATTTTCCCTTAGCCATTAAGGGCCATTTTTGTGTTACGTCAAATGCAGTGTTGCAGACTTCATTATTCAGCTAGTCACAAAGATAAATAAACCTTTTAACTCATTTGCGTGACTTTGTTACTAATTTGTTGGAGTATTGTAGAACCTCCGTTCTCCTATCCTTTTACCTGACGCTGGGGCATAGCTGTGTAATAGTGGCAGGAAGAAATTGTCTTAGCCGTGTACTACACGAGAAGCCGTTTCACAAACTCACAAACTCGGCCTACCATAACAACAGTGGCAACTCGGCCTGCATAGCAGTAGCGATGAGGTCTTTACAAAACTGACGACGAGGGTTTACAAAAACATGAATATGTATAAAATACCTAAAAATGTACGAAAGTATCAATATCAATGAACAGTCACTTCAAGGCAAATATCTAAAGCCAAGAAGCAGAGGCAGCCCGATAACCTCAAAGATCTCTTGGCTAAAATGGATTTGTCACAAGACATGGACTCAGACTGGTCACAAGACATGTCAAATCAACATTGAAGGCATAAGTAAATCAAAATGCCAAGTTTTACACAAGATTTTATCAAAATATAACATTGATGTAGTTGTTGTTTTCGTTCAGGAAACTCATAATGAAAATGAAGAGCAAATGAACCAGAGAGGAAAACTTCCTGGCTTTGAATTACTAGGAGCAACGTACCACTGTGCTTACATAGTGCCAACATACGTACGATCGCCAATCAAGAATGCACATCTACGCTCTGTATCTGATCTCAACGAGATCTACGAAGTTACGGTAAGAATAGAAGACCTAATATTAATTAATGATGACAAACCCCCCCCCGCCCCTCAGCTATCTCTTGGCCTCCACAGGTCATCCCGGTATCACAACATCCCGCCATATACCTCGGAGATTGTAACAGCCACAATACCCAATGGAAGTATATGGAAAGTGATGGAAATGGAGAAGCAGTTGTAAATTGGGCAGAATACAATAGATTATAATTGGTGTTTGATGCAAAGATAAAGGAACGTTCACACCAGCAGCCTGAAGACAGGAGTATAATTCCAGTCTATGTATTGTAACAACTAATGAAAATAAATTACCTCTCCAAAGTTCGCGGTTCGTATTACAAGATTCCCACACAGCCTATACCGTCCAATCTTAATTGAACTAGGGACAAATATCCCATTCGTTTCATCCTTTCCACGACATAGATGGAACTACAGAAATACAAAATCGATGTAGTTGCTAAAAATCTGGATAAATGTCGTGGTTGGATTCCCCAAAAAACAAAAAATTATGAGAGGTTTATTGGGGCTATGATAAGTGCAGCAAAGATGAAAATCCCTAGGGACTATCGGAGGCAATATATTCCATGTTTGAATGAAACTACTGAGAAACAATAAGATCAATTTCTAAAAAGCGGGGACCCGGATATAGCGGATAACCTACTTCAAAACCTCAATACAGCCAGACGAATTAGAGGTTCAGAGATTGTTCAGTCGCTCAATTTTCAAACATCAAGTAGAAAAGTATGGTCATTACTAAGGAAGTTGGATGGAAACAAAGTTAAAGTAAGGAACAACACTCATACATCAGCTAACAGGATTGCGTCACATCTATTGTCCACATCAAGGGCACCAAGGGATAAAACTCATACAAGACGCAAACTTACATTGCTCAAAAAGAAGAATGAACAATCTGACTTCTCAATGAACTTTCTCTATACCTGAATTTTCTGCTGCTCTTAAAACTCTGAAACCCGGAAAGGCACCTGGAAATGTCGGAATATTCTTCCGCATAGTGGAAACTACGCAAAAAATGGTCGGCGGATTTCTTCTCTGACATTATGATATCTGGTTCAGTCCCACAAAAAATGAAGCAATCAAAGATCATAGCAACACTAAAGCTCAGCAAGGCACCAGACCAGCCTAAGAACTACAGCCTAGTCGCACAATTTATGTTCCTTGAAAGAATTCTATACAGTCGGATTAATCCAGTAATCTTTCAGAACCTTCCTCTTGAGCAAGCTGGATTCCGTCGGGGACGGAGCTGCTCTGATCAAGTCTTATATTTAACAACATTTATTGAAACAGGATACCAAATGAAGCAGAAAACATCAGTTGCCATCGTCGATCGAAGCACAGCATACGACAGTCCGGAGGCATCGACTGCTTTGTAAATTAATGCAACTTTTCCCATGCAAACGGGCAACGAAACGAATTGACAACATGTTAAATGGAAGGACGTTTATTGTAACTACAGACAAAGACACTAGGTGCACAAATGCATTGAATGATAGCTTACCACAGGGATCCGTCCTTGCTGCCCCCGTGTTTAATTTACATACATCTGATATCCCTCCAACATAGTCTAGAAAGTTTAGCTATGCAGACGACTGGGCAATACCTACCCAACGCAAAACTTTTGAAAGAACTGAAGAAATCCTAACTTCTGATCTAGGTATCTTACGCCACTATTTCCGCTAATGGAGGTTACAATCAAACTCAAATAAAACAGAAGTGTCATATTTTCACCTGTCCAATAGATTGGAACGAGATGTCTGTTTTGCAGGAGACAAACTTCATAACATGCACCCAAAATACATCAAGTTAGATAAGACACTTTCTTTTAAGGAGCATTTGACAAGAACATCTGCTAAGCTCAAAACCAGAAACAACATTCTCCGTAAACTCTGCGGTTCTCGTTGGGGATCGTCAGCAGACATTCTCCTGGTATCAACAGTCGGTTTGGTACACACAGGAGCAGAGTACCGTGTGACTCTCTGGCTTAACAGTCCACACGTAAAAAAGATAGACGTACAACTTAATGAGGCCATACACATTGCTAGTGGGTCAGTACGATCTACTCCCCCACACTGGCTACCTTTCTTCAACCATATACCATCTCCTGATATAAGACGGCAGAGCGTGTTACTGCGTGAATACCAAAAGATTCCTAATAGCAATAATGGACGACGTATTCCCTGAGGAGAGAAAAAAAAACTAAGGTCAAAACATCCCAATCTCATCGCAGCCAGGCCTCTCATGGAAACTAAATTCAGTCCCATAGATTAATGGAAACGCAGCTGGCAACAAAACTATTCCCCACAATGCCCACAATTTCTTCCATAAGAAACCCCCTGGATTCGACCAGCCTCGGGCGATTTGGACTGTCTTGAACCGCATGCGAACGGGCCGTGGACGATGTGCAGACACTCTCTACAAGTAGGTCAAATCTTCATCATCATCGTGTGACATGTCCCGCACGTGCCTAAAAGGGTCCTCTCGAAGACTTATTCACAGCGACGATCGATGTTAAAATACATAAAAGATCTTGATATCAATGTATAGCTGTTGTTAATTTGTGTTATTTTATGCTGGAGAGTCGTGCTTAAATGTTGACGTGTAGTAGTCTCGCAATATTTTTATATGTATTGCCATACGATAAATAAACAAACAAATAAATAACCAATCAATGTGTTTCTTAACCCAGCATGATTGGTTGAATGTAATAGTGTATATGGCTCTAATTAGCTCCATTTCTAAAGTGTGAGTTTTCTGGAGTTTTCTACACTGCATTATGTATCTCTTTTCATGCCCCAGTCGTCATCACATTGGGGAGAAAAGTAGGATCTCTGGAATCTCTGTAAAAAGCGACAAATATCTGTGCGTATCTTACAAACTACAGTAGGACCTCGATAAATCTGACATGCTCGGAGATCTGTCAACGTCGGATTATCAAATATGCTCGCGCAATTCGTCCACGAGACTCCGAGGGCCATAGACACGGGTTCCCAGGTAGATGCCGTGTTTCTTGACTTCCACAAGGCGTTCGATACAGTTCCCCAAGTCGTTTAATGAACAAAGTAAGAGCATATGGACTAACAGACCAGTTGTGTGATTGGATTGAAGAGTTCCTAGATAACAGAACGCAGCATGCCATTCTCAATGGAGAGAAGTCTTCCGAAGTAAGAGTGATTTCAGGTATGCCGCAGGGTAGTGTCGTAGGACCGTTGCTATTCACAATATACATAAATGACCTTGTGGATAACATCGGAAGTTCCTTGAGGCTTTTTGACGATGATACTTTAGTATATCGGGAGGTTGTAACAATGGAACATTGTACTGAAATGCAGGAGGATCTGCAACGAATTGAGGCATGGTGCAGGGAATGTCAATTGAATCTCAATGTAGACAAGTGTAATGTGCTGCCAATACACAGAAAGATAGATCCTTTATCATTTAGCTACAATATAGCAGGTCAGCAACTGGAATCAGTTAATTTCATAAATTATCTGGGAGTAGGCATTAGGAGTGATTTAAAATGGAATGATCATATGAAGTTGATCGTCGGTAAAGCAGATGCCAGACTGAGATTCATTGGAAGAATCCTAAGGAAATGCAATCCGAAAACAAAGGAAGCAGGTTACAGTACACTTGTTCGCCCACTGCTTGAAGACTGCTCACCAGTGTGGGATCCGTACCAGATAGGGTTGATAGAAGAGATAGAGAAGATCCAACGGAGAGCAGCGCGCTTCGTTACAGGATCATTTAGTAATCGCGAAAGCGTTACGGAGATAATAGATAAACTCCAGTGGAAGTCTCTGCAGGAGAGACGCTCAGTAGCTCGGTACGTGCTTTTGTCGAAGTTTCGAGAACATACGTTCACCGAGGAGTCAAGCAGTATATTGCTCCCTCCCACATATATTTCGCGAAGAGACCATGAGGGTAAAATCAGAGAGATTAGAGCCCACACAGAGGCATACCGATAATCTTTCTTTCCACGATCAATACGTAACTGGAAGAGAAGGGAGAACCGACAGAGGTACTCAAAGTACCCTCCGCCATACACCGTCAGGTGGCTTGCGGAGTATGGATGTAGATGTAGATGTAGATGTAGATGCCGTATTACAAAGTTTTTTTTTTATAAATTAGGTTAAAAAGGCAAATGAGCAAAAACAATAGTTTTAACGTACAAAAACAAGCAGACTGTTATTTATTAAACACAGCAGAAGACACTACAGTATAAAACTAAAGTAAGTAATACTTTTACGTAAAAATTAAAAGTCGAATAGAGTACCGCTCTATTTAAACATTTTAAGGCTTAAAGCTTTACAAAACTTCAATATACTGAATGATTTCTGGTACACCAGATACGAAATAAAATAAGCACTATTGATTTGAAAATATCAAGAAAAAATTGTTACCAAGAGTTTGGTGAAGTTATTTGTCTTTAGGGACAGCATGGATATCGAACGTTGTCGACAATGTGGAATATGTCGGACTGGTACTGCATCTATCACTAATGGCTTAACTCAAATTTTCTTATAAGCCTTCTGGAACATTGCAAAAATGTTAACTTGTTTTGGATTGAGCTCTTTTTCTAAAAAAAAAATTGTTTTTATGATGTGCAAATTCATAACTTCAGAAGCGTTGTATTATTGGCTACTCTCAGCGAACTTTACAAAAGTATTAAGGCTTCTGAAGCCTAACTTTTGAGAGATGAAAGTTGCAGACGTTTCTTTTTCGACACTATCAGTTTCTGGTGCATCCTGTGGATTGAAAGCTCTTCACAACATCATATCACCAGTCAACTCTCCGTCAATAGCTAAATTTCTGATAATGTCGATACATTCTCAACCTCAGCTGCCGTAAACTCACTGAGTTCATTAGTCGAAGCAGAATTTTTCGCTCGACAATTTCAAAGTGATCAGTTGTCGACTCATGATCATTTACAACCTTTTTCATCTCAGCTTCTTCCACCAGTTCACGCCAAGTTTTCTCGAGGCCCTGTGCAAAGTTGTATTTTTCACAGAGACTGCATGCGTGTAAATAGTGTCTTTAATGCTAAATTTGCGTTGGAACACTTTGTTTTCTGAGCATAGCAGCTTTTGCACAAACGCTCTTCTGTACCAGCACTTGAAATTCTGTACGGCCGTTTGGTCCATGGGTTGAAAAAGTGATATAACATTGGCAGAAAGATATGTGAGAAATATATTACGTGAAACAAGCTCCGATTCTGATGGGTGAGCTCGATAACTGTCAAGGATGAGAACCGCCTTAGAATTTGTAGGTAGGCCTGTTCTTCTCAGATTTTTTTTTCAGAAGTTTTGAGAAATATTGAACTCTAAAACTGACTAGCAGAGACTGGGTATCTCAAGACTGGAAAGATTAAGCCAAGTGGCATATGAAGTCAGCGTGTCACCTCCACATCAAACTGTCAACATGCAAAAAGAAGTCAGGGAAGGTGGTGGTCAAAGGACAACTTGCTTACAACATAGATGTTGAGCAGAGGGACTAATTTCTAGAGTCAACAGTAAACAAGAAGAGAGAAACTCTCAGAACACTCCATCTGGTGTCCAATGAGGGCACAAAAACTTTGTTATACTGACACGTTTCTAGATAACCATTTTGGAGAAAACTGGGAGAATCTTCCCACTCCTGAGTGGTACGAAAATGTGTTACAGAGACCAACTCGTGACTCAGATTTTTCTGCTTACCGTTGTGAATATGAAATACAGCACAATCATTTTGGCATTGATCTCGTTTTAATGTGTATTTGAAATCAGATTGACACCAAATGCTTATTTAGAGACAGATTTCCAAATTCAAGTTCGAATTTTGAGTTATTTTATATTCATATTTCCAAATTAAAATTAAAATTTTGAGTTTCTCTGGCAATTTCCTCATGGCCTAAGAACTTCAAAATACAAAGAAGTTTCATTGCTCTCAAAATCCTGTAAATGAACGAAATATGAAAAACACCGCTAAAAGCTATATCTTATCGGTATGTGGCACTCAAAAGATTATTAGGCTCCTGTAGCTTTTCATTTTTTCAGTTTCTTTAACTGTACGTCCAAATTCGTAGTTTCCCAGATGATACTCTCGTAAAAGATTCAGAGCACAATGAAATGAATCCCTGTGCACCAAAAGCGGACACCTGCAAGCATGTCCCCATCAACAGTGGACGTCTACAAAGTTCCAAAGACCATTTGGATTTTCAGATATGTTTTTAACTGGTTTATCTAACTAAACTGGTTTCGGATACTTTGGAGAACTATTCCAGGAGTGTTAATGATTCATAAAGCAGCATGGGAATATATTAACTCCGTATTTTGTAGTAATTTACGTTATCTCATTTCTTTGCAAATTACAGGTGTCCTTCTTTTATAATAAGCAACTCAATAATCAAACCATGCTTGTCGGAAAATACATTTTAAACTGTCAGTTCGATCATCAGAAGTGCCACGCGTATTTTAATAAATCATACAGACATTATAAATAGGGAAATATTTAATATAATTGAACTATGCCCAGTGACAGCAGCAGTTTAACCTGTAAGTTACATCGGTAGTGCCTAGTTCCTCCGCTATTATCAACATCTTTACGTGTTTCTGATGAAAAAATCGAATACTTTTGAACATGGTGAGATTTAAGTTTATTCTGATAGCTGAGAGTTGCATATATTGTACCGGCTCCTAATTTGTCCCACTACTATAAAATTCATACCTCTTGTAGTATCCGCTGTTTGGTAAGGTTAGCGTCAACTACGTGCTTCTTGGAGCCATGTTAACAGCTACGGATTCTGAGCAATGAGGAAGACAGGAAAGGAAGATCGCTGGAAGACAGCATTGATTTTGTTGTAGTTTCCATTTAGCTTTTTGTGTACGTGGTGAAGATAGTTATTGTTATAATGTAAGTGCTAACATAATGTTTTGTTTATAGAGAAATATAAATGAAGTAACCTTACTCTTCAAACAGTCACGAATCTGTATTCGTTGTGATTCGTTTGTAGGAAATTGACGAAGAGAAAATGGATACATTGCCTGAAACGAACCTCTGTAAGTTTACGGTATTGTACCAGTAGAATTTAAGCTCGTATGCTGAGCTTTAAAAAATGCTTTTAGCTTTATTAGCGGAATGTTACGTTTAGAACGGAATATAGTGAATTTTCTAATGCGTTCTTTATCCTACGTTATTAACTGAATAATTATTTTGTATTACAGCTTGGCAACGGAAAGCAGTTATGGAAAGTGGACCACAGATGAATATTATTTAGCCATAACAGTATATCTGAATGTGTATTATGGATTAAACGAATGTGCACGCATCTAAAATACGCGTAAGCCAACAGCTAAGAGGAAGGTGAAAATAAAAATGAAAATCCAAACGTGTTCGTAAAAACTTTTGGCAGCAGTAAAGCGTTTTCCAACGAAGTTGGAAACGAATTAGAAGAGCATATTTTTACATTTGAAGAGCTTGTGTTCGGTACATGCATCTCGTACATAAGAGCAATTGCTTTCGACATTACAGAACGAAACGGATTGGCTCATAATTTTAATAAAGAAGAAGCCATGATAGGCAAGTGTGCTCTATTAGCGTTCATCCAAGAAACAGCACAGGAATCGAGGCAAATGATGGAAGCTCCAAGAAAATTTCACCACTAAGCCAAAAAGGTTGTGAGATGTCGAGTCGCTTATGAAGAAAAAAAATGTTAATGGAAGCAAAAGAGAAGAAATCTACAATTACAGATTCATCTGTGAAAAGGAAGTTTTTTGGAGACTCGGGGGGAAGCCAGCACGGATAATCATTCGTAAAACAGAGGAGTAATGTACCGGCTTGTGCGAGAAAGATCGAAGGAAGGAAGGAAGGAAAGAAGTTCAGAGTTTAATGTCCCGTCGACAGCGAGCTCATTGATGAAGATCGAATGGAAGAAATCATAGAGATCCACGAAACGCAAAATGCGGATTGTGTAGGTTCAAGGATAGAAGTGTAAAAGTTAGCCCGCATCTCGTGGTCGTGCGGTAGCGTTCTCGCTTCCCACGCGCGGGTTCCTGGGTTCGATTCCCGGCGGGGTCAGGGATTTTCTCTGCCTCGTGATGGCTGGGTGTTGTGTGCTGTCCTTAGGTTAGTTAGGTCTAAGTAGTTCTAAGTTCTAGGGGACTTATGACCACAGCAGTTGAGTCCCATAGTGCTCAGAGCCATTTTTTGTAAAAGTTATACTGTAACGCCTGCAAATGGTGTTGTAAGAGCTAAAACTAGTAAACATCTTCACGCTCGGGGACATAGTTTATGAGGGTGGTACAATTTAAGCAACCGCTGGTAGAAATTAGAAAACCAGATTTCTAATGTATACCACTTGCATATGTTTAGAAAATTAAGTGTGGTGATTTTAATTTGCTCAGCATTTTCATTCTTTACGTCAGATACCAAGAACAAAAGCCCGCAGTTGAGGATGGCGTTATTTAAATAATTTTATCACTTATAGTTTACGCTAAAATAAATGAAATCTCAAAAATGGTACAGATTCGGCACCTCTTCCTTACTTTTACATATTGTGTCAAAATGATAGCTAGCACATGTGAACTAGTCCCGCCATCTCGAGTTATGAAGTTTTGAAATTTTCTTTCCTTGACTTTCCTGCTAGCACCCTTGGGTTCGTTCCACAATCTTTCCTTTTGTATATCCTGCCAGTTCCACATTGCATTTTTGAATTTCTCACCACAGCCACTTGCACCACCATCATCTTGGATTTTTGAATTTCTCGCCACTGCCATCTTGTATTGCGATTTCACGTAGGGAACAGTGGCTCCTCTCGACGCTAGTCGCGTGGGAAGTTCTGCATAGTAAACAGCGCTGTCAATACTTTCCGTTCTGCTATGAAAAGATTTAAGGCGGGCAACTTCTGTTTCATGCGACTGTGGCAACATCAAAACTTTTTCGCATTTTAACCATATTTGTTGTATATGCATTGATAAATTACAATATCACACGAATTTAACCGTTCATGACAGTTTAACGGGCGTAACAGTCAAACCTCCTGAAGCTTATTGTACCTGGCACAATCCATTGTTTCTTGAGACATCTTACGTTGCCTGTTAGATGCACTACGAACTCCATGAACTTGTTGCCACATCCTTTATTTCAACCAGATATTCATTCTTAAGTACATTTCAGTAGTACCTCTTTCGTAAATCTTTAGTTTCCCAGTATCCTGCTAATAAGTTGCAGCATGTCATTCTCTTTCATACGACTGAACCTACGTGACCGTCCGACATTTTTACATTTACGCATCATTATTCTTGTATGACAAAACAGGCTATCTGAATTCCAACAAAACTGTCAAAAGCGAAGATACTTCCACTTTTACTGGAGTGTGTACCTTACAACCACTTTTCAATATTTGCACCACAACTAAACCTTTCCAAGGTACATTTAATTGATTGGGCAGTATCTATTACAGTAACTATTTATTATTTCACACTTCAAAAATTAGATAAATACCAGTTCCAACTCCAGAATCAGGTCTCAACATACATTATGCTTATGTGTTGCGTGGTACTGCTTTTTGACATTCATTTAATGAATTGCTTTTTACAATTGTACTACCACATTCTATTATTTCGTTTGTATATATTCGTCTCTTGTCTAATATCTTTAATTACCATTAGTAGAGTGCAATGTCTGACATTTCACAGGATATTTATTTGTTATTGCTTTCTCTGTCTTAAGCTTACTGCAATTAAATAAAGAGAATTTTACACCAGACGCGTTTCGCTTTTATTTACAAAGCATCTTCTGTAGTCATTCTGCAAAATGGGTACATATGTTTGTACTATTTTGGTTGTTTTAGATTAAAAACAGCATTTTGTTTATAAATTTGGTGTGCAATTTACTTACGATGTTTCTGCCTCTTGTTTACTTATCCTCCAAACCACCGCTTTTCCCTCCTTTTTGGCAGAGACTGATGTCGAAATAAACTTCATTACACATATACACTTGGCATTTTTTGCCTTTCTGTACTTTTCTTACGCTGGATTTGCGTTCTTTACACTCCACCTCATTTTTGGAAATCGAACTGAAGTTACGTGTGTTCCCCCTTACTACAGAATCACAGTGTTCATATTTGTTCGCAAATTTTTCGTGTAGGTTGTGTTGAGCATTGCCAACCCGTTATACTACTTTTCTGTATGGTTAGAGTGTGTGTGTGTGTGTGTGTGTGTGTGTGTGTGTGAGAGAGAGAGAGTGTGTGTGAGAGAGAGAGAGAGAGAGAGAGAGAGAAGGAAAGTTTTCTTTTTTGCGAGGGGAATAGTGATTATAGGAAAGAAACAGGGAGTAGACGATAGTGCTAATTGGGGCCTGTGGTTGTATGTATTTTAAGTGTTATTTTAAATAGTCAATCAGTTTAAAGACTTTGTGGTTTGCCACGTTGGTCCGACCATTTATGAGTTGCTTCTTTTCTGTTACTGTTCTCTGAATGTGACAGTGTAAAGTGAGGAGGTGTTGTTCGATGTTGTTTATCCTTTTGATTTTCATGCCTATGTCTCTGGTGGTAATTTTATGCTGGTGTTGGTGTAGGTGTTCTGCAAAATTTGAATGATTTCTCCTATACATCCATGCTCTTACATGTTCTTTGGATCTGGAGTCAAATGGCCTCCTGGTTTGGCCTGTGTATCTTCCATCACATGTATTGCATTTCAGTTAGTACATTCCTGATTTCTGATAAAGATCAGTTGTTCCTATTGTTTGTGGAAAGTATTTTAATCTAAAACAATGAGAACTGTATAAACATGTGTATCCAATTTGCAGAATGGTCACAGAAGATGCTTTGTAAATATTAGCGAAACGCGTTTGGTGTGAAATTCTCCATAATTAATTGCAGTAAGCTTGAGATGGAAAAATCAATAATAATTGATTTTAACAGCTGCTGCGGAAGATGGCCGTGCAAACAAACATACCACAGGATATTCAGTTGTATATTTGATCTTTCGTTTTGAGAGAGGATCCAGTTGTCACATCCATAGAGAACTGCAGGTGATGTGAGCAAGTATTAGCACTTTAGGAATGGGTCCTTAGTGGTCTTATTCTCCTGTGTGGGTTACATTGTGATTAATGTATATTAAATTCTATGTAATTAATTATTATTGTTGTAAGTATGGTCGTAACTTAAATTTATGTGCAGGTAAATTTTAGTTACTTAAGGTTTACGATTCTCCATAAACTACAACATCATCTCCAAAGGTCTGAGGCTGAAACGCATGGTATCCGTCAAGTCACTAACGTAGCCTGTTGGTTGGAGGTGTCCGGTACCAGTACCATGAGATAGAGTACTTCTGTGTCAGTGAACAGACCTGTCGGTCCTGGTAGTCTAGCGATAAAGTCCGCGCCTAGGTACCGAAGGTGGTAGGATGAAATTCCTATCATTCGACGGATTTTCAGTCTACCTTTAATCTAAGCCCCACCTCTCAACGATATTAAGATGCGCCAGGAAAGCACATGGTTCGGGTTCCACTTTAAACTGTAAGTCACCTTTCTGCAGTATAATTACTGCGGTAGGTTCGGGACATGCAAGTCCCCTAAGGAACATCCAGTTGAGATGCTTACACCAGGCCGTTTACAAACGCGAAATTAGCAATTTAGCACGCGACAGGGTGTTCTCTCTGTCTACCCGTCTCTACTGCAGTCGCTAATACCGCATCAAAACGTAACTCAAGAGACATAAAAAAACCATAAACTTCCCAGTGAACCCTATTAATTATCCACAGCCCAAACATTGTCCTATCCAAAGAGTGCGAGCTATGTTTCACATAATGGGTGTTTCCAGAATCATTTGGTTCCCATAAGACAGATCGCTTTGTTCCCAAATAGTTACCGTTTCCTCTGCTCTAAACTGTTTTTAATATTAAGTTCATGCTTACTCCTTGGAAGAGCCTCACCGTTTCCTCATGTCATTCTTCTTGGAAGAGTTCAAGTGCAGACAGCCGGCCGCAGTGGCCGAGCGGTTCTAGGCGCTTCAGTCCAGAACCGCGCGACTGCTACGGTGGCAGGTTCGAATCCTGCCTCGGGCATGGATGTGTGTGATGTCCTTAGGTTAGTTATGTTTAAGTACTTCTAATTTCTAGGGGACTGATGACCTCAGATGTTAAGTCCCATAGTGCACAGAGCCATTTCAAATGCAGACATCGATGAGACAAGTATAGCTTGAGTTTGGTAGTCAGCAAACGTGTCTCTTGTCTGTA
The DNA here is from genome assembly GCF_023864275.1 of Schistocerca cancellata. NCBI lineage: Eukaryota > Metazoa > Arthropoda > Insecta > Orthoptera > Acrididae > Schistocerca > Schistocerca cancellata. The sequence continues at coordinate 586,405,162 of NC_064630.1, read as the reverse complement.
TGATACCACCACACCTGGAGAGTGGGAGGGATGTTAAGGCAGTAAGCTCAGATTGACCTCAGAATCGTCCCTGAACTGTTCTGATGTTTTTGACGTTTCAGTCGATTAGGTGACTCTACTGAGTTTTATCTTGTTGCCAACTCCTAAAATATTTTTATCAGGAAAAACTGGAGAAAGACTTACTTCTGATCTGGCTTTGTAGCTGCATGGGCGCAGAAAGGGAAGAAAACGCTTCAACTCTGTACTTAGAATAGAATCAGCTTAGTTATATAACTGGCGAATCTACTTTTATTCAAATTTCATTAAATTATTGCCAGAAATTTGGAAAATTTTCACCTGCCGCCGATTTCCGAAGAATGATTACCATGCAGGTGCCGCGCTGGAGTAGCCGAGCGGTCGAGGGGGCTACAGTCGTGGACTGTGCGGCTGGTCCCGGCGAAGGTTCCAGTCCTCCCTCGGGCATGGGTGTGTGTGTTTGTCCTTAGGATAATTTAGGTTAAGTAGTGTGTAAGCTTAGGGACTGATGACCTTAGCAGTTAAGTCCCATAAAAAATGGTTCAAATGGCTCTGAGAACTATGGGACTTAACGTCTATGGTCATCAGTCCCCTAGAACTTAGAACTACTTAAACCTAACTAACCTAAGGACATCACACACATCCATGCCCGAGGCAGGATTCGAACCTGCGACCGTAGCGGTCACGCGGTTCAAGACTGAAGCGCCTAGAACCGCACGGCCACATCGGCCGGCAGTCCCATAACATTTCACACACACACCACTCAGGTGAAGTTTGTTGAGAGGTAGTCTTTGATGTTAAAACTGTGTTCGTGTGCTACGTGCTACCTTTGCGTAGAAACTACCAGTACGACATTGTTCTGCCCTTCTCTCGTCCTTGAGATATCAATACGGCTTCCTCACCGTATTAAAAGTGAGACGTGTACCACACCGTAGCAATTTCCGTACCGCTGACGGTAACTAACTGCATCCTCTTAAAACGTCCATTTTTTTTTTTTTCGTTAATTAAGCCGGCGCTTAAAACGTCCGAGTGGCCGTCCGCCGGGTTGCGGGTTATCGCAGGGGCTGCTGGAACTCCCCTACAACATTAACATGGCGCCGCCGCGCCAGCGCGGAGCCATATTTTAAGGCCGCTTTACGACCCTCGCAACGGTTTGCTCGATAAAGCGAACGGCGGACCAATTCAATCCCTTTTTGCTGCGGTCAAACTTTGTGATTTGTGGCCGTCCTCGTGTGCATTACGCCATCGCCCCTCACGCAGCCTCTCTGCGCTCTAATTTAGTTCGTATCTCCAAAAAGTCGTGTTTGCTTGGTCAGGTACGCGAGGCAAGCTGGCACTGAATGTACGCTGACACACCGAAATCCACACCTAAGAACTTACTATTAACAGGGTCTGGAAAATACGTGATCAAATAAGACAGGAAGGATAGCCAGGCCCGATCTCGGGGGGAGGGGAGGTGAGGCAACCCGAAGAATCTGCCCCGGGCGGAGTTTTCAGAGGCGTCAAATTCTTACTCTTGAAGAAAAAAAATCTTGTTTCCTAAAGCGCCTAGCATCCAGCGCACGTTGGTCTATCAATTATTCAATTGATTTTGAAACGCATCCCTGTTTGTTTTTGATCATTTTTAACACATTCTAAACTGAATTCTACACGAATGATAAGCTGACTTTCCCGCAGACAAAAAGAGATGAGGCTACATGAGCTGAACCAAATAAACCTGAAAGGATGAATGCCAATCGCTGTTTAAGTGGTTGATTGGGTGTGCAAATGATAAACGTTATTGTAATTATTAGCGAAATCCGTAGATTCAGAGTACCAGAGCGGAAATAAACGACTAATAGGGATAACATGTGAGAAAGATTAAATATTATCTTCTCGGTATATCCAATAAAATGAACTTTCGAAAGAAAATTTTTGCCAGACCGCTACACTACTAAAGGTCGATTGTACAGTCCCCGGCTAGCAGCCGCGTTCTATTCTCGGAACAGCGCGGAAAACACTCTGAACGACCACGTAATAACGCCTAACCGGAGAATAAACGCGGGATAACTGAACCGGTGATTCTGGCAAGGTTAATGAAGTTGACCGGAAAATAAGTTCTGACAATGGCAGGAATAGTTAGTTATTGAGTTAGCGGTGACAAGATTATTTTTTAGAACGAGGGAGGAGAAGAAACGAGGACATCACATAAATTACTTGGAAGAATATGACGATTTCAAATTTATATAAAAATTTCGTGATACTACTGCTTTTCGATCTTATGCTTGAGAAACTAGAGCTCATGAATGAAACGTGAAACAATTTCCTAACGTAAAACGTTTTGCTTGTAGTAGGCGTAATAGGGATTCGATAATGGTACTTTGTTAATTACCTTCTGTCGTATTATATATGTAAATGAGGTAGATAAAATGATCATTTGTGACAAATGATCATTTGTGACAAAACAGTCTTTCTGTTTTGGCGTATGTTACAATTGGTGCAGTATTAGAATGGTCTATTTCGTTTTATCTAGCAGACAGCTACAAAATAGACGTATTGAAATCGAGAAACCACACCAATCTTGGTTACTATTCGTATTAACAGCTTTTTCAGTAGCAGACATTTTTATTTTTCACGTAGCAAAACGTTTAACGAACTTTGGTCATGTAATAGATTCTTTCTGAGAAAGGAAAGCACGCTTACTTCTCGCTTGTCTTTACAGGTTTTATGTTTCCTATATTTAATTTTATGTTACATAAAAGAGAAAGTTATTAGCTAATAAGCAATAAAGACTGCAAATTTTCTGAAGAGTTCTTATTTTCCCGGTCACAAATAATACCACCCAGTATTAATTGTGAGGTCTTTGTAAGGGTGGGTAGGATGTCAAACCGGCCGACTGGGAGCATAACTTTCATTACACAATATATACGTTTGAATTCCACAGAGCTAAATACAGTGACTTGTCACACTTTCTTTACTTTTTCGTGTCCGGAAACTACAATTTGTTTGCCCAGTATTGGGCAATGTCCAATGCTTCTTCTTTATCCAGCCATAGATCGCCTATGGTGCATCTGTGGGGGCAGGCAGGGCATTGTAGGAGATGTTCCATGTCCTGTCGAGTGCCGCAGTGCATTTGTCGTCATTTTCGTCCAACAAACCCCATTTGATCAGATTAGATTTCACAGGAGCCACCCTAGTTCTGATGCGGTTAAGCATTCTCCAGGTTTTCCAATCACCAGAAACGCCGCTTGGTGGGTCCTCACTTAGTGTATAGTAGATGGGGGGCTCATCTAAGGCGCAACTTAGGAAACGGCGTCTGGATTTGAGTTTGCTGCGGCCACACTCTAGGCCAAATATTGAGTGACGGGCGTCAAAGGTTTGTTTTAGCTTTTCGGTTTGTTCGTGGGCTTTCCTACGTGAGTCAGGGTTTGTGAAACCTGTGGCCCTGTGAAGATTTTCTATGGGGGTTGGTTTCATGCAGCCTGTCACTATCCTGCACGTTTCATTCAAGCTAATATCTACCTTCTTTGTGTGGGCGGATCTGCACCATACCGGGCAGGCATATTCGGCAGTTGAGAAGCACAAAGCTTGGGCTGAAGTTCTGACCGCGGTAGGTTTGGCACCCCATTTGCTATTGGACAGCTTTCTTATTAGGGAATTTCGTGCTTCCACTTTTTTACGTGCTTTTTCGCAATGATATTTGTATGTCAGTGATCTGTCCAGCACGACGCCAGGGTAGGTGGGAGTATGTGTGTGTTCTAGTGATGTCCCATCCCAGGTAACATTGAGCCTGTACTTTGCCTGCCTCGAGTTCTGATGGAATGCACTCACTTGAATTTTGGAGGGATTGGGTTTTGGAGAATTCTTTTTGTAGTAGGTTGACATTGTAGAAAGGGCGGTTTCTGGTTTCTCCTCGATGGCTTCAAACCTGTTGCCTTGAACTGTTATTGCCAGGTCGTCTGCATATACAAAATTTTTGGTTTTGTCTGGAGTTGGTTGGTCATTTGTATATATGTTGAATAGGACTGGCGCCAACGCGCTCCCTTGGGCGAGCCCATTTTTCTGATTCCGCCATCGACTCTTTTTCCCCTCAAGCATTACGAAGAACGGTCTATTTTGGAGCAGGGATTCGATTATCTTGACTAGGTGGTAGTCTTTCAGGGTATCGTAGGTTTTATGCAGTAGTGTCCTGTGATCTACTGTATCATAGGTGGAACTTAGGTCGACTAGTGCCAGCCCGGTGATTAGTTTATTCTCAAACCCATCCTCGATATGTTCCGTCAATGCCAGAATTTGACTGGTACAGGACTTTCCAGGTCTAAAACCTGCTTGGTGTGGAATTAGCTTCGAGTCGACGATCTTCTCTATTCTGTTGAGGATCAATCTTTCATAGAGCTTAAACAGGTGGCAGAGAAGGGTTATGGGTCGATAGCTCTTCGGAGACTCTGGGTCCTTCCCGAGTTTAAGGAGAGCCACCACTTTTGACTTCCTCCACAGTTTCGGGATTTGAAAGGTTTCACGGCACACGTTAAAAAGTCCAAGTATCCAGTCCCTGGCGCCAAGGCCGAAGTTTTTAATCTGTTCCACGCAAATATCATCAAACCCAGCGGCTTTCCCATTCTTCATGGTATTTATGCCATTGTTCAACTCTCTCATGGTAAATGGTTTCTGGAAGTTGGTGTTTTCCGTTGGCAGTAGGCGTGTGATTTTAGTTTTCTGACGTTTGGAGTTGAACTTGCCGTTTAGAAACAGTTGGTTGGCCACCTGGTTTGGAGTTACGTTGGCCGGGTCGTTGCTTAGCCTTGGGTCACCATCCAGTTTCTTAATCAGGTCCCAGGCTATATTGCTACTGTGGGACATATCCATTCTTTCTGGGGTTGCTATCCACTTCTTCTCGCGCGCCTCGCTGAGGGCTGACATTAAAGCTGTGCCGCAGGTGATGGTTTCGTCGCTGAATGGGTCTTCCGCGAACAATACATGATACTTCTCCAGGATGTCCTTTGAGGCATTTGAGAGCCCTGGGATATAGTGTTGTCTGCAGCCCCTAGGAATATAGCGTCTAGATACCTTTCGCAAAGTCTCAACAAAGATAAGATAATTACATGGTGTTGGGGTCAGACTGGCTAATTCCTCACCCAGCGCTTGGGAATATTCTGACCACCTAGCCTTTTTAAAGTTGAATCTCCTACGGAAAGGTATCTTGGTTGTTTTGATTGTTGAGTAGACTTGGATTCCAATAGGACGATGTTGTGTCTTTGGGATTGCATCATATACTCTTTTGCAGCAGGTGTCGTAGATGCTCCGGTTGACGAAGCAAATATCGGGATTGTGACCTCGCTTCCAAATTTTGTTGTTGAAAGAGCAGGGGAGCTTGGGGTCGTGGAGAATTGAGAGGTTATTTGCCTCAGCCCATTGGTCTAGCAGCTGACCATTGGCTTCTGTCTCGTCGTAGCCCCAGGTGGTGCTGTAGCTGTTAAAGTCGCCCACAACGAAGTGTGTCCGTTGGTTGTTGAAGCTTTCTGGCGTTGAAATGTGTAAGTTCTGGCCGGGGGGCATATATACGGAGCATATTGTAAATGATCCACTCTCTATGGCTAACACTTCAATGTTGTTGGTGGTTGTCTTACTCGTGGAAGAGAGCAGCATCTCGGGTCTGGTAAATATTGCGCTCGCATACCTTCTGTGAGATGCTTCTACTGCCAAGCGCATTCCTTTGATATTGGGTCTGTTTGCTGTTTCATCTCTATGCGTTTCCTGCAGACACAGTACGTCCCACTTCTCTGATTGGCATAGTTGCGATATTACATCCTCCTTATTCTTGGTGATTCCCTCGACGTTCAGGCTGACGATCGTCAGGGTTGGCCCTGAAGAGAACCTGTTTTTGTTTTTGGCTTTTGATTGCATTGGTTTCCGGTGGTGGAAGGTTTGGCCGTTGTCCGATTGGGCAACATTTCCGGAGAGCGCCGGCATTTTACTTTCTTCTATGTAGTAAGTAAGTAAAATGCACACGTGGATGCAACTTCCTTGCTCCCCGACTTGTCACAGAGGAATGCTGGCCGCGGTGGTCTAGCGGTTCTGGCGCTGCAGTCCGGAACCGCGGGACTGCTACGGTCGCAGGTTTGAATCCTGCCTCGGGCATGGGTGTGTGTGATGTCCTTAGGTTAGTTAGGTTTAAGTAGTTCTAAGTTCTAGGTGACTTATGACCTAAGATGTTGAGTCCCATAGTGCTCAGAGCAATTTTTGAGGAATGCTGTGTGAAGAGGCGTGGCACTGTACTTCGGCACATATAAGACCAAATAACACGTCTTGCATTTCCTCGAACATATGATGATGATGATGAGGTCTCATACTCCGAGGAGCGTAGGGGACGATTTGGGAGACCCGCACTGCCGACTAGGCAAGGTCCTAGCGGAGGTCGTTTGCCATTGCCTTCCTCCGACCGTAATGGGATGAATGATGATGACTATACATATTAAGCTCTTCACAAAGATGTGCTCTACAAAATGAACATATTTTTGAAAAATCGACTTGTTTTAAATTTTTGATGTTGTGTTTCAAACGCTCGAGGGAGAAGGCATTGGGGGGGGGGGGGGGGGGCGGGGGTACGCCACTGCCACTATCAAGTTTTGACCAGGTTCGGAAATATCGTAGATTCGGGGCTGAGGATAGATTCCACCGGAATTATTAAAAACATTGGGGGAAGTGGCGACTAAAAGACTACTCAAAGTTGGTGTGTAGAAAATGTGAGACTGGAGACATACCGACTTCAAGAAAAATATTACCCGCACAATCCTGAAGACAATAAGGGCAGGTAAGTGCGAGTTCAACAATAAACTAAAGGCTCATGCATACAAGTTGCTGACAAGAGTAATACTAGGTGGTTATAATTAAACATTCCCTATTTAACACGTTGTAACACGTAAACTAATTGCCGTACAAGTATAAAACTTGATAGTATTAATGTCAATTACATGGGGAAGAGAAATAATGCAGATTGAGTTCAACTGAAACTGTTTTAATGTGTTGCTACGCTACATCATACCATTACATATCGGCACCATGACTGCTACAAAAGAGACTCAGTATGGCGCCCATTAGTGTCCAGAAGAGACTGAAAGCGTAGGACTGCATTCTGCACAGCAGAACGAAGAATGTCCGTTGTGTTTAGCAGTAGCAGGTGAACTTCATGAGTGATGTGCGCTGGGGTCCTACTTTGCATGAAAATTGTTGAGTTCAATGCATCTCTCTTCTGCAGGGCGGGTATGACGTGCTGGCGAAGCATATCGCAGTAAAAAAAATGGCTCTGAGCACTATGGGGCTTAAGATCTATGGTCATCAGTCCCCTAGAACTTAGAACTACTTAAACCTAACTAACCTAAGGACGTCACACAACACCCAGCCATCACGAGGCAGAGAAAATCTCTGACCCCGCCGGGAATCGAACCCGGGAACCCGGGCGTGGGAAGCGAGAACGCTACCGCACGACCATAAGCTGCGGGCCATATCGCAGTAACGCTGGCCAGTCACACTGCACATCTTGAGCGCCAACCTAATAGAAAAACAACGGGCCACTGATGAATGTCGGGGTGAAGCAAATGGCTCTGAGCACTATGGGACTTAACATCTGTGGTCATCAGTCCCCTAGAACTTAGAACTAATTAAACCTAACTAACCTAAGGACATCACACACATCCATGCCCGAGGCAGGATTCGAACCTGCGACCGTAGCAGTCGCGCGGTTCCGGACTGAGCGCCTAGAACCGCTAGACCACCGCGGCCGGCGAATGTCGGCGTGAAGCCACACCATACAGTGACACGTTCACCACACAGAGGAATTCACGCACAGTGGGTGGAGGTGTAGATCCCACAGTCGGCTATTCTGCGCGTGCACCTCACCCGTCAAAGGAAAATGGAGAGCGCCCTGTGAGGCAAGCTGGTGTACGATATGGATCTTATACGGATACCATTTGGGAACGATTCGAGGCGCCTTCCGTACGGTGGATCACGGGATGTTCAACTGTCGTGACACAGCACGCGCACTGCCTGAGTGTCGGGAATTAAGTGCAGCGTTGTCTGCCACAGCAACAGCGATTTCATCAACCACCCGTGGTGCAACCAGTCGTCGGCCTCTTCCCGCAGCGGCGCCCAGTTCTCCAATTGATTCGAACTTCTTCATCATGCTCCGCACAGCACGTGGAGAAACAGACAGGACCCCACCGTAATCCTTTCAGCCGCTGATATTCTCTTAGTGCAGCTGCAGCACTCCTGTTGTTTTGATAATAGAGCTTCACCAATAATGTTCCTTTCGTTCAAGCTCATGTTGACACACCAACAAGTGCACTGCGACTGGTCATGTGTGTGAGACTATGAACCAAGACGACTGATCATACAACCTGGCGGCTATAGTTGGAACTGGACGGTGGCGCTGTGACGCATGGAAATCGTGCACCCCATACTATGGACATTAATGTTACCAGCTTTGGTAGTAGTACGGTAATTAGTTTCCGTGTTATAACGTGTTAAATAGGGAAAGTTGAATTATAATCACCCGGTGTAAAGAAGAATGGGAAAAAATTCTGAGGAGCTTTTAGATGACGATAGTTTGGTTTTCGGAAAGATAAAAGTGGCAGAGAGGCATTTTCAACATCACGAATGATAATGAAAACAAAAATTAAGAAAAGGACACGACATGTTCACAGGATTTGTTGACCTAGGAAAAGAGATCGACATTATAAAGAGCTGCAACATTTTCGAAATTGTAAAAAAGGAACATAATAATAAGGCCTAGGGAAAGAACCAAGAAGGATCAATAAATATGGAAGACCAAGAGCAAAATGCTCGGTTTAAAAAGGGTGTAAGACCGTGATACACTCTTTCGCCGCTACTGTTCAGTCTACATATCGAAGCAAAATTGACGGAAACAAATGTAATATTTAATAGCGGGATTAAATGTCAGGATGATAAGATACACTGATGACATTGCTATCTCCAGTGAAGGTGGAGAAGAATTATAGAACGTGTTGCAAACAACAAAAAATGATTCAAATGGCTCTGAGCACTATGGGACTTAACTTCTGTGGTCATCAGTCCCCTAGAACTTAGAACTACTTAAATCTAACTAACCTAAAGACATCACACACATGCATGCCCGAGGCAGGATTCGAACCTGCGACCGTAGCAGTCCCGCGGTTCCGGACTGCGCGCCTAGAACCACTAGACCACCGCGGCCGGCTGCAAACAACAGTCTGATGTGCGCAGAACGTGGATTGAGAGTCAACCGAAGAAAGACGAAAGCAATGCAGAGTGGCTGAAATGAGAGGAACGACAATCTTAACATCAAAATTGGAGACCACGACTAAACGAATTTCAGGAATACTGCTACGTAGGGAGCAAAGTAACACCGGATTGGCGAAGCGAGTAGGACATAAAAAAACTCTAGCACAAGCAAGAGTGTGGCATTTATGCCACATAGAGCCCCGCTTTTATTCCTACGTTACATTATAGGTTGCAGTATTAAGAGGGAAGCTGCATCAGTAGCCTGTAGCTAGTAGCTTACCTCACGCAATGCGACGACAGATGGTCACGTAATTGGAAGCATGGAAAGTTTGAGAGGCTTCCTATGCTGGAGCAGGGGATAGTAACCGTTCGGACGTGGCGCCAAGCCGCACATCGTTCACAATGTGCTTTTGCAGATTACTATGAAATTTTAACTTCCAATCATATCGGTAGTCTTGCTTGTACTGAGAACAATCACTTAATAATTTCAATAACTACAAGAATTTTTATTAGATGTTTTAATTGAGGTGAACTTTTATTAGATGTTGAAATAGACCAGTCAAAAGCTAGCACGAGGAGGCGGGCACGAAACGCTGGTTAACCGCTCGCAGGAATCACGATCGGGAGTGATAGGTGAAAAGACGTGTGTTGTAATTGATAGGGCACTGAATTACACTGAAACGTCTCGTGTGATATAACTGGAAGGTATATAAACTAAATGCTAAAGCATGTTGCGGTGTTCAGGAAATATTTCAAGATTCAAAATTTTCTTTTACTGGCTCTGTGTGTCTGCAAGCGGTTCACGGCAAAGTTTGAATAAATTTGGAGAGGCATTTGTGGCGTCCTAAGTCAGTGTCCGTTCCTTTATTTCGGCAAAGTTATAATTTGGAATTTTATTTTTCACCACTGTTCGTCCTCGTACCATTCAATTTAGGAGCAACGAACTCGCGACCTGCTGAGAAGAAGAATCCAATGGGGACATCAGTATCTACAAACAGCATCCACGAGACATCTATAGAAGACGCCAGGAGAGCTAAAACACCTCCAGATAATCAGTGAAGATACAGGACGCAAGTGCAGAACAGTGTTAGGGATTTTAATTTCATAACGTCCGCGTTATGTTTGTGTAACCAAAGCGGTGAAATTCCGTGCCTGCTGGTAGCGGAAGTCTGCATACCAGTTTTTGGCATTATCTAGTATGCGCTGAGCACATGTCTTGAAGACCACCCTTTAAGTGATAAAAAGGCTTAATAATTTGCAGTGCACATCACTTTCGATTGCTTATTTGAAGATCGCTCCTTTTTACCGTATTTGTGTTATAAGAGGACATTCCTGGCCAATAGAAGTCTCCAGCGCACACTTCGCTGCAGAGTGAAAATCTCATTCTGGAAACATACCCCAGGCTGTGGCTAAGCCTTGTCTCCGCATTATCCTTTCTTTCAGGAGTGCTAGTTCTGCAAGGTTCGCAGGAGAGCTTCTGTAAAGTTTGGAAGGTAGGAGACGAGATACTGGCAGAAGTAAAGCTGTGAGACCGGGCGTGAGTCGTGCTGCGGTAGCTCAGATGGTAGAGCACTTGCCCGCGAAAGGCAAAGGTCCCGAGTTCGAGTCTCAGTCGGGCACACAGTTTTAATCTGCCAGGAAGTTTCAATAGAAGTCTGTTAATATCAAACCTATGCCTGAATTTGACAAAGAAGTTTCTGAAAATGTACGTTTGGAGTACAGCATTGTATTAGTGGATCGTGGACCGTGGATAAACTGGAAGAGATGAGAATCGAAACGTCTGGGATGTGGTGCTGCAGCAGGTGAAAGTTGGTTCCCAGCTCCCGATCAGAGCCGAGGAGCGTAAGTCCAATGCTCGTCGCAAAACACGTCTTTGATCGTACAAGACGAGTGAATGCCTCGCTCGTTCTTTTCTCTGACTCTTAATATAAGTGATCGTTGGGTTTGGACACTGTGTACAATGGTAATGCCGTCACGTGAGAACAACAAGCTTAGGTGTGCAACTTGTTATATTTATTATTAGTGGGTCGCCTCACCATGGAGAAGTTGTAGGACACGGTAACGAATCTTGGGATCTATGTCGCGACTGAGATTAACATATATTTATTTGTTATAATGAATGAGAAAAGTCATAATAACAATTAACGGAGAACAAAGTTCATCGAAACGCAACTCAAATTCCAAAATGATGCATGCACAGTGGGGCGGTACCAAAAAGTGTGTAAAACTATCTGTAAAACTGTGTAAAAGTGTAACAATATCTGCTCGTCTGGACAGCTTGTGAAATCAAAGTTAACGATACAAATTATAACCGAACTAAACAACACAAGGTGTGTAGCAAAGTAATCAATCAAGATTTTAAACATGGCTGCAACAGCAACTGTTGAAATTCTTCACGATAAAGGATGACAGCCAAAAACAGTCGCAGGATAAAAATTTATTAAAATTCTTGACCAAGGTTTCGGTACATATAAATATACCTTCATCAGAAGTAAAAAATCTAAAATTACATCATGCAATGGAGATTAATAAAACAATTGTGCCAAAGGCGTCGTCAATAATTAAGACATCTTCTCCATTTGTACAACATGACTATGTGCACAGGGTCAAAGCGAACAGTTTAGCAACATTACACTCTTGTCTCGATAGTTCATAGGCGAAGTAATGGTGCTAAAGTGTTCGCTTTGACCCTGTGCCCATAGTCATGTTGTACAAATGGAGAAGATGTCTTAATTATTGACGACGCCTTTGGCACAATTGTTTTATTAATCTCCATTGCATGATGTAATTTTAGATTTTTTACTTCTGATGAAGGTATATTTATATGTACCGAAACCTTGGTCAAGAATTTTAATAAATTTTTATCCTGCAACTGTTTTTGGGTGTCATCCTTTATCGTAAAGTAATCAATATTGAACTGGTCAGAATGTGATCATGCTACAGCAATTATGACACTTTTTGCTGGGGGGGGGGGGGGGAGTAATAAGTCTTTTCATTGGCTTGATGCCGCCCGCCGCTTACATTTCCCCAAAATCATCAAACTGTTGTGCACCCATCAGCACCAAACTGCGGTAGGGAAACAACTATCTCCATAAAGCAAGTGGCGATAGAATGACCGTGAAATACAGATCTCCCTCTTCAACTCTCTACTTTCACCAAAAAAAGAGGGCAACCTATCGTTAACCTTATTGCCGATGCGATGGACGAGAATATTGCTTTCATGAAAAAAAAGCTTCCCATTCTTGACATACAAAATGTACCTTAACAAACGGGAGGTTGATACTGAAATGGAGCAGTATGCGGCTGGGTGACCATCTGACGGGGTACTCCAAAGTATGAAGGCAAAGCAATGAACTTTTCCAGACTGGTTGGGCGGCATTTCACTGTATCGTCCTTTCATGTTCGAAAAATGTGGAACGACACCTTCCGCTCAGGGCTAGGATAGGCAGTGGCTCTGCCAGATAAAGCGCAAATCATGCAACAGCCTTACTTCTGGGAAAACTGCCCACCTCCCAGGACACCTTCGTCCTTCCTAATCAGATCCACCGACGCCCTCTTGCTAGCAAAGAAGACTCGGAGACCGCACCGGGAGAACACCTTCGCAGTGAGAAAAACGCAAAACGTTTCTCCTACAAAATGTGCTCAGTACATTCTAAATAAAATTAACCACAAAATGATAGAAAAAATCATTCAATATCGTGAAGGATATTAAAGATTAGGTGACTAATAAAAATAATAATCGGCCAAACATGCAGTGTAAGGAAAATGCTGAGAAGAAGAAGGGTCAGGATGGTAGGACATGTGTTAAAACATTCAGGAAAAACTTCCATGGTATTACATGAAGCTGTTGAGGGTAAAAACTGCAAGGGAAAGCAGAGCTAACAAATAACTGAGTATGTAGGGCCAAAGTGTTACTTTGAGATTGAAACTAACCTCCATTAGTAACGTTTGAGCTTCAGAATAGGTGTAAACTATTGGAAAACACGAATAACATACAATATGTATAAACAGGAGAAATGAGAATGGAAGACCAAGGACAAAATGGTCGGACTAAAATGGTTTACATTGAAGAAGCAGTGACGAGAATAAAATAAAGATTCAAGAGAAGGATTAAAATTCAGGGCGTAAGAATATAAATCTTACGGCTCGGTGATGACATTGCTAATCCCAGTGAAAGTGAAGAAGAATTACAGGACCTGTAGAATCGAATGAATAGTCTAATGAGCGCACATTATGGATACAGAAAGTAATATGGAAGAAGTGAGGAGTAGCAGAATTGAGATTAGGGATCAGTTTAACGTCGAAATTGGTGACCACGAAGCAGGCTTAAGTTATGGAATTCAGCTACTTTGGAAGCAAAGCAGCACTTAAGGGACAAAGATGGCTTGCATGACAGCGCTACACACGATGCAATTTGCTGGGTGAAGTGGTGAGGGTCGGTGGTCATCTGTCGTGTGGTCCTATGCGCCAGACATCCCGCCAAGGAAAGCTCGTCGGTCAGTCGGTAAAAATGCCTACCGACATCCAATTCGTCAATCAGTCGGTGGGCCCTTTTAGACAGAGAAAATCGTTGCACCATTTAACACTTCAGACTGATGTGTCAGCAGCATCGACTGTCTTAACCTCAAAAAGACCTCGTAATATTGTTTTAAATGCATGATGGTGCACGCCCTTGTACTGTCGTGCATGGAATAATTGTAACTCTTGTAACGCAACTCCCTCATATCGCTTTACGATTTGGTTTCAGTTCCGTTACGATAATGTGATAATTAAGTGTGAGAGATTGATAATTTTGGAAAGGAACTTTAGAAAACTGCACAGGGGAATTTCCAGATGGATACAGACAAACCAGTGATGTAGTCGATCACGTGAACTGTGTGTGGTACATTCGTGATGTATGCATGTAACTTTCAGGCATCTGGAGTGGGCACAAAATGTCCAATTGGCTGACACAAACTTGGAAGGAGTAAAGTGCCGAAGTTTCGACGCACTCTAATGGTAGGCCCTTTGCGATTGGCAGAGAGAGTTTCCACAGAATAAGAGAAATGCTTCTTTTGGTCGGACATGGAGGACCCAGGTGGGGGATGGTTTTTCTACGAAAGAGAGACCGAAAATGTCGGGGACTCTCCTCTGAACTGGCATCAAGTGGAGAACCGGGCACATAACGCTCTGTAAGACGCAGAGCAGGGATTTTGTGTGAACACTGCATTGACTGCAGCTGACATTCAGCTAGATATTAGCTGTAACATCGTTGAGCTCCAACAGCGGAGAAACGAACCAGCCACATAGTTAATTGTTCTTGCGTAATATAGACGCTGCTCCAGCCATGCGAGTGCATATCGCCATATTTCAAGACTAAAGATGAGTGCATGTTTTCTCACCTAACTAGAAACATAGGAGAGTTTCTGCTGATAAAATCAGCAAAGGTTTTGATTAGCTTTTGATTAGCTTTTATAGGACGAGAGCAGACATGCAGCTGACAGCTCATCGCAGCTAAGGTAAATACCATGAGCAGAGGTGTTAACTTGTTGGCTCACCAGCTTGCGTCCACTGTGAACTCAAGCAGCCTTAATCTTTTGCTCGGCTTGTCACAAAAAACTAACCATTCTCCGCAGACTTGATTGTCAGCCTAAATGGTACCGAACTTAGAACCGGAATCGGATGATTTATCGTAATATTGGCCAACTTCACAATGTAGTAGTAAGAATAAATTTGTAAAGAAACTTGTGGTAAGAAATTTGATATTGTTGTGTTGAAAGTTATTTCGACTACTCAGGACGAAATGCGTTATCTTAACAACTGTCTTAACATTTTCACATTGCAACCTATGTAAATTCGTGTATTTCCTTGATAATAATTCTGTATTAAAACCAATTTGTGTACAGCTTAAACATCGTTGTGCTCTGTCATACAATAAGGGTCCACTCCTTACCCCTTACACAGTCGCAGGCGTTTCTGCTGATGTCTGATGAAAGAGAAAAGGAGTGTCAGATGTATTTCTGTTTTTGGATTTCATTTCCGAAAGTTAACGGAAAATAAAGCTAAACACCGAAATACAAACAACTTACATCTTAGTTTAATTCCTGATACGTTGGAAGTAAAATCTAAAAAACGAGGTATTGACAATCAATAGAAATTTATACATAAAACATACTTACTGCATTGTAATACGAGTAAAAAAAAAGGACCAGCCTATATCCAATCCTTCTGCTATTAAAAGCAAAGAGTGCGATTTTTAATTTTCTAACAGTTGTTAAATGCTTCATTTCTTATGTATTTGTTGTATTATATTTAATGAACGAAATGCTCCACCACCATTCTACTTTAAAATGAGTTTCTTAAATGTACAGGGGCGTCTTTTATGCTACATACATGAAGGAAGTAATAACGTTTACACGAACATTTTTTGTTTTATTTATTTCGATGTATTTCCTCGGGCAACTATAAATCACGTTGCAGGTTTCAGGAATCATTTTAGATAATAATTGTGGGGATACATCAGAAATGAATTTGAGGTTCTCTTAACTTTTGCCAGTAGACAGAAACCGCAATATACCGTAGCTTACAGCTACTCTCCGCAGCATGCAGCATGTTACACGACAATATATTTTTCGTGAAGAATGGGTTCAGGATGTTGAACAGCTCCAAAATGCGTGTTTCATCCATTCTTAGATAATTACGAAAATTATCGACTAGCTGCTCCTTAAGTAATAGAGCGTGGGTGACTTTCCCTCGTTAGCCACTTCCCTCGCCTCTTTTGGCCTTGCTAGCTCTAAAACAGCCAAGACAAACGCCTGTTTTTGTTTCCGTGTAAGAACAAGCAGTATCTCGTGCAGCATAAACTCAATGAAGTTACGATAGACAAATCACGACAACAGGGTGGTGCTGTAATCGCTGAGGGCAGTCGAAATTGGTCGGCCGTTCAATCGGTCGGTCGTTCAGTCGGTCGGCCGATAAACCGACGTGTGTGTGTGTGTGTGTGTGTGTGTGTGTGTGTGTGTGTGTGTGTGTGCGTGTGCGTAGGGGCCCCATGCCGTCTAAAACCGATGCGTAGTCTACCACAAATGTAATAGAAATGGATCAGAGCCTATGCGGCGATCGGAGCCTTCCTAAGAGGAGTGGGGGCATTGGTGTCGACGCAACGCCAAACTCAAGACTTGCTTCGTACGTGAAACACTTCAAACTACAAAATTACTTTGTACACTTCTTATCTCAGGACTGCTATAATAGCCGGCAGCTGTAGCCGAGCGGTTCCAGGTGCTTCAGCCCGGAACCGTGCTGCTGCTACGGTCGCAGATTCAAATCTTGCCTCGGGCATGGCTTTGTGCAATGTTCTTAGGTTAGTTAGGTTTAAGTAGTTCTAAGTCTAGGGGACTGATGACCTCAGATGTTAAGTCCCATAGTGCTTAGAGCCATTTGAACCATTTTTTTTATTGCTATAAATAGCGGAAAGACTTGAATCTCTATACATAAAAGACAATGTCCCGACCGACTGATTAATTCACTCATGAACTCATCGTCGCTCAGCCCAATCCTCTATGAATAGAAACTTTAAATATACAGAAGTATATACTGTAGTACTCATTTAAGAAAGGACTTTTCGATATTCCACCCTTAAGGGGCTGAACAGAGGATGAAAAGTTTTCTGAAAATATGTCGCTAGAGCTACGAAAATTGATATTTGGTTTGTCCATTAGAAATTCAGCATTTTTTGGAAATTCAACCCTTATGAGGGTTAAATAGTGCATAAAACTTTATTTTGAAAATAAATCATTATTGAAGAACTGTTAAAGCATTTTCAAAGCTACATCTGTGGAGATTGGTACTTAATTTCCTGGTTACACATAAAAAATTCCTTCTTTCAGTATTTTGGAAATTCAGTCCGTAATGGGGTGAAACAAGTGATGAGATATGTTAAGCGTAAAGTCAGCGCTGGCACGCCAGTCGGAAACGACAGAGAAGAGAAGGCTGTGAGAAGAGGCAGCCAGTCGCACACTGACCAACCTCCTTCCAGGACGACAACACGACAGCAGCGGCCTCTAAGTGAAGACAACATAAGCGCCGCGCCCTACTGGTGGCAGCCCACTTCGATAGCAGCTTCAACGTTAGCTCTTAGTTAGCCGATGCTTCGCAGCCTCTACAATTAGTACTCTCTACGTAGCACAGTTAGAAACCAGCAGTCACTGCAGTTCCGTTAACAGACTTTTGTAGTCGCTAGGACCAGAAGTGTTACTTGTGTTTGTCTATTCTGAAGAAGACTGAATCAAAGTTAAGTATTCGTACTTCCCTTGTAGTAATAAAACTCATTATTACGAATTGGTGATTGTTTGTCTAGCTAAAGGAGCATTTCATTATGAAACCATTTTAAACCTAAATCTAATGAAAAGTTTAGTTTTGTTTATGGTTTGGAAATAAATCACGTATTTCAATGTTTCCTGAAATTCAGCCCCTAAGGGAGTGAAACAGGGGATGAAAATTTTATGAAAATGTTTAATTATGAAAGCAGTTGTAAAGTTAAATCTACGAATATCTGTGTTTGGGTTCTCGCTTAGAAATAAAAAATCACATGTTTCACTGTTTTTTTTTTTCAAGTTCCACCCAAAAGCGGTGGAATAGCGGATGAACATTTTTGTGAAAATATTTCGTTGTGTGTAAACATATTTAAAATTAAATGTACGAAAATTAGTATTTAACTTCTAAAGACAGTATGTGTTGGGGGATCAGAGCTGTTATGGAAGTATCACCACAAGAACTGAAAAGGTAACATTAACAAAGAAATCTGACTGCAGTTACCGGAATAGCTTTTCGGTCATAAGTACATTCGAAAATGACCATGTTTAATTAGCTTGGAAAGTTTAGTTGATACTGCAGTTTGTGAACAACATAAAAATTAAATTCAGAATAACTGTGCAGACTGTACAGTCTACGAGAGTGAAGCAGGGGGCGCTAAGCTAGTGGAGTTACGTATATCAGGAGATTGCAGTACCCCAACCTTCAGTAACTTACGTCCGTTCCATCATCAAAGAACGATCGTTTTTGTATATGCACAAACTACCAAGAGGCTGTGCACATTCTTGTTAAACATCACACATGGGGCACCCTAAAGCAGTCGAAAAACAGTAACCTGTTAGAGTGCATTGGTGATGCGATTATGGTCTCGACTGAGAACAACAGTTTGGTAATTTTGTTATCCGTACCCGTGGACCAAACATTCCACTTCGGACTGTCTGTGGCAGACGATATCACCACCATATCGGCTGTCTGGTGGTGATATCAGCTGTCTGCACACCACCTGCACCCATTTCGTCGTCATTACGCCACTTGTCAACAAAGCCTGAACAATTTACACTTCGTTTGCATGAAACATTAGCTATTATGTTCAGAATTGTAGCTCTAAACTTTACGTAAGGTCTCACGACCGGATTTGTCGCAACTTTGCAAACTACGTCCACACTCTCTGCTGTGGTTGCTGACCAGGCTTTTCTCGGTAAGCCAATAACGCACCCTAGCTGGAGTCCAGACAGCCACCACACAACGCTGCGTTTATGAGAGAACTGCAATAAACAGCAAGAGAGAGGATGCGTGTATAGCGGCGAAACGTGGTAGCAGCTTTCTCGCTGCAGTGTCCATATCGGAGCCACGCTTACTGTCTGAGCAGCGACAGGAGCGTACACAATCCCCGCATGAATTTTCGCCTTCAGTATCGAGTACAGACGTCGGAACTTTTAGCGGTGCAACACTTGTCAGGTCTGCATTGCCGGACCAGAAAGACGAAAATCGTCATAATGAGGTTCGTTTTGGGCAAATTATGAAATGAAGTGCCAATTGAATTGATAATAACACGTGAGTGAAAGAATTTATTTCGACAGTAATAATTGCAATAGGTAATATTATTTCATATTAGAGGCCGTTCGACCTAGTCTACAAGTGCAAGCTTGCTTGTGTAACACAATCATTGGTTCTGAAGTTGGTTTCCTTGTACGACGACGTTCAGTACATTTTGCCAGTTATTACATTGTGCAGTAAACCAAATGCATTTAACAATACCGTCACATCATATACGGAACTGTCTGTTACTGTGGCTAATAATTTCCATGAAGAACACATTATACCTAAGGCATATTAAACAGTTCTTCATACTCCTGATAACCTAATGTTTTCAGCATCTAAATGATGACTTCTGTTAGGTTTCAACATATTGGATAAGAATAGATGAGCTTCATGCCTTACATTAACCAAAGGTTTGTTGCATGCAAATTTGGCAAAGTGCAGACGTAAGAAATTTTGACTCTTCCATACGACAAATGCAGATACAAAACTGAAGACTTAAGTGTTCCATCACCTCTTTGTTTTCCTCCACCACAAGCATTAATGTTTATGAAACTATAATTAGCATCAACCAGTCCTTTGAACATAATAGGGTATTATGTTTGTACTTTTTCAACACATAGCCAATATGGGTAAGACAAATAATTTGAGAATTCGTGTACCATCTACTTACAAGAAGTAAAGTAAAATCCTAGTACAGTAATAGTTATTTTATTTGATATTTTATAGTAATACTTGTTTTTTTTTCAGAAATCAGTGACGTCTGCAATTTTAATTTTTGCCACTCCGACAATCTTGCCCGTAATTTTAGTTAGCTCTGAGTTTTGCACCAACCGCAATACTAACAAGAAAAGAAAATTCTGGGCTTCTGAATGACTGACCAGTAAACAGATATTTTGAAAAAAAAATTGAAATTCAATGAAGTACATGCTTTTTTTTCAAATTTGTTTTTATTTATAGTTATGCTGTGTGGTTTTCAGTACTAAAGTCTTATTAATCGCCTTTTGTTCTTTTTTTAGTTATGCTGTGTGGATTTCAATACTAAAGTCTTATTAATCGCCTCTTGTTCTTTTTTTTAGTAACTGAAGTACGAAATAAATCGAAAACTTGGCTTCTATGTCAAAACCAAAACAAATAAACTGCTTCGCTGTGAGCTTCACGCTGTTAGTGAAGCTCCATCACGGACTCCTCACAAAAGCTAAGAGCCACGCTCTTCTTAAGTCACTCTTATCTTTTATAACAGATCTAGCAAAGACGTATCGTAAAAGATCACTGCGTGTAGCATCTGTACAACACGAATAGTTCAGTCATAAAAACGCGGTGTCAAGAATGATATCATCAACTTGGTTAGAAATCCTAAAGCATATCATTTAACACACCTCATTCTGATGCACACGGTATTATTATCATTTTGTGCAGAAATTAGGTTTGTAGACATAAGCTTCGTCGAATTCATTATGTGTGAGATGTGTAAGAGAACCAGAAACGAACGAAGAACAGTTAGAAATATGGTACAAATGTCCGCTGCAATGGAACACAACTTGAACCTAGCTCATCCGTACAATGTTACACGGTGTCTACTACTTCCGTACAAAGTATTTATTCTCTCTACGTGGTCAATATGTAAATTTTATTAACGACAAATGCGTTGTTTGTAAAAGTTGTACTGAGGTAATAATTATTCATGAGAACTGCGTCGAATATTGCACTGTATTGCTGTGGCAGTCGACCCGTATATGATTGGTACGAATCCAAACGGTGCAAGAAATTTCTATTAGCAGTACTCGAACGGTAATAGAAGGATAACTGGTGAATACACGTGACTGCATGTAAGGACAACACAGAGCCCTGGGCTGTTTGTAACGTGTCTGCTTTCACTGAATTACGAACTCCCATCTCTCCATGTGCATACGTGCGCGTGAACATTTCATAAAAGTCGCCGACGTTTAGTATAATTCTTTTTTTCTTCGACAATATAACTGAAATTTTTTGGAAGCAATTTTAAGACTTTGGTTCACGCATTCTTCTAAATATATGACAAGAAGAACAGTAGCAATACCTACGATATAAGAGGAAAGAATAACGGAACCCGTAATTATTGCTGCTGCCAATGGACAGAGGCGGAGAAGCCAAGTAATCTCTAGGAAAGACTATGAGTTTTGCTGAAAGATAACAAGGTGAAGTACTTTAAATTTTGATTTATGTTGTAACAGTGAAGATATGATGTAATTAAATAGTTACTGAGAAAATTGCACTGATCAGGCATAACATTATGATCACCTACCTAATAGGCGGTATGTCTGTACGGACAACAGCGGCGAAGCGTCGAGGCATGGAAGCAACGAGGACTTAGTAGGTCACTGGGGAGAGTTATCACCAAATCTGCACACACAAGTCACCTGATTCCCGTAAATTCCGGGAAGGTGGGTGATGAGTTCTGACGCCACATTCAATCACATACCAGATGTGTTCAGCTGGGTTCAGATCAGGCGAGCTGGAGGAGGCAGGGGGGAGGGGGGTGCAGCACATCAGTAGCAACTCGCCACTGCCCCTCCAATCATTCATCACACTCCTGGCCTGTGACATGGCGCATTATCTTGTTAAGAAATGTCACTGTCGTCAGGAACCATGATAGTCATGAAGGGGTGTACGTGATCTGAGACCAGAATACGATGTTCTTTGGTCGTCATGGAGCCTTGCTTGAACTCCACTGGACCAATGGATGCCCACATCAATGTTCCCGAGAGCATAATGGAGCCGCGGCCAGCTTGCCTCTGTCCCGCAGTACAGGTGTCAAGGAGCTGTTCCCCTGGAAGGCTACGAATTCGCGCCCTCCCATCAGCATGACGAAGAAGGTACCAGGATTCATCAGACCAAGGAATGCTCTGCCGTTGCGCCAACGTCCAGTGCCGATGGTCACATACCCGCTTTAGTCGTAGTTACCGATGCAGTGGTGTTAATATTGGTAGATGAGTGGGACATCGGCTGCAGAGGACTATCGTTAGGGCACTCGTTGCGCTGTATGTTCAGACACTCTCTGCTCTGTACAGCACTAAAGTCTGGTGCTACTTCAGCCACAGTTCGCTGCTTGTCCTGTTTTACCAGTCTGCCCAGCCTACGACATCCGACATCTGTAATGAAGAGTGGCCAACCAACCCCACGGCGCTTGGACGTGGTTTCACCTCGGTTCAACACTCTCATCACAGCATTCCTTAAAGAGCCGAAAAGTCGTTCAGTTTCTGAAATACTAGTGTTGAGCCTCTGGGCCACCACAGTCTGCCCTCGGTCAAACTCAAATAGATAGCACGCCTTCCACATCGTTCGCACGGACAGCATGCTTACTGAGAAGCATCCTGCATGTGTCTGACTAGCAGTCATTCCTCGCCAGAGGGTGCTGCTATCACCTGGATGGCTTTATATCGATAGTTGGTCGGTGGTCATAATATTCTGGTTTATTGTTTATTAGCAGAAAATAGAGCTCAGTTCCAAAAATAAGGAGTTTAGAGAGGACAAGTTAATCTCTCACCTATTTTTCACAAAGATTTTGTTACAACATTACATAACTTGAGCAAGACTCTAGAAAGTTAACAGCCTGGGCAGGCATTGATGGAGCCTGGTAGGGCGCTAAAAGCGTGAGGTATTTTTATGGTTCTTAGTTTATAGAAACGGCATGTTAGTAGCTAAAAGCAAGTGATGGCGAGCCCATTCCTCAGTAAATCTTGCTGGACAGGCCCACAGCCGTACAGGGCAGACAGGGTAGCCCCTAGTCGAGACAGGTCTCCAGCAGGACAATGCCGCTATACCTATATTGGCGCCGGTCAAAGACATGGCTGGGGGCGACGGACTGAAGAGACGTGTCTACACAGTGGAGTCGTAAACCAGGCATTGTGTGCAGTGCCACGCCTAATAAAAATTCACAAGTTTTCCTGTTCGCCGATACTGGAAATAGCCTGTGACCCACTTCCATCGGTCGCCTCGGTCGTATAAGAAACTCTGGCGTCTGAGAAATGTTTAGAGATAGAATCTTTATGACAATTCATAGCTAGGACTAACATGCTCTAAGGCACAGGAGATTTACATGAAGATCTTTAAGATTGTATCTGTTCACTTGTTGCTGTGGGAAGCGATGCGACTTCGGAAAAAACATCTCCCTCCGTGAAAACTTAAAAAAAAAAGGCTACTAACTGGCGGTTCCTTTTTTTTCCAGAGACGCAAGCTTGTTAATTCTTGCACTGGTTCGACATGAGTTTGTGCTGTCGTGTAGGAGGGGAGATTTAGCGCCTCTAAAGCCCTGTGATTGTCTCAAGATGGGGTGAAGGTAGTGTCGTTCATGCACTTTGCGGAAAACCGAAATTGTTTTCTCTGGGAGAGATCCGAGGTATCCGTGCTCTGGACTTAGGTGTGGAAGCAACTTCTGGTCGAAGCTCTGGCATATGTGGTTGGTCCTTGGGACCTGTACTAAGACTGACTTCACTTGTGAGTACCTAGACTGGGAAGCTTGTAGTGAATTTCTTACTGTACTGACAGTGTGACTTCAAACGTCTCGGACTTATCGTTTGCCGAGGACACACTTATTCGTTTTTGGTTTACCAGTCTTCACGTTTGGAATCCTTGTGCGCTCCGTCGTATAAGTGAGCCAAATTGGTCCTTGGTACGACCAGTGAACGGGTGTGTCACACAATGAAATCTACCATGATGTCAGGGCTCTGGTAGAGAGTAAATTGCGATCCGTCTGCCTGATCGCTAGACTGTGACATTTTGCATTTGTTTCGTGGGGGCGAATGATTCACAGGTGCCGCCTTATGCCTCGCCTCTGCCGCACACATTTCGCCAGCTGCAAGTTACACCGCTGCATGAAGCGAACAGAATAACGTACTGCTGCTCTGGCATTGTCAAGGTGTACAAATCCCAATCGCCATTTGCTCTCAGCTGCACCAATATAACCTTCTGTAGATTTGAACCGTCAAAGTCTGCTCAGTGTCAGATTAATTCAAATTGGGTTATTCACTTTTTAAGGCCAGAATATTTTGTGAGATGCCGGGGCTAGCAGTGTATTTAACACTAAATTCTTCTAGAATCTTCATATATAAATGATGCTCTAAGCCCCCCTATTCTAACTCCGACTTTTGCTGTTGCACATGTATTAAAAAGAAACGCGAACTGACTGTAATCGACCCTGCAAGTGGAGTAGAAAAGAGTATGGCACCTGCAATAATTTAATTTGATAAATAAGTTAAATAAAGGAAAGTTTCATTAACGTAGTGAGAAATGAAAGGGTTGCTCTACCGATTAACAGAATGACAGTTCTGTCCAAAATAACAATTTGATTTATTATGACTAAACTCAAAATAATAAGCAAAACCCATGAAACATTTACAATACATCAAATTGGCTCAAATTGGATACTCAAATAAATGCTGTGAAGGTGAAGTTGTCCCTAAACTAGATTGTGACACTTATGACGAAGTGGTATGTGGAGCCAATTCCTTGCAACTCAAATCTTAAGAGAAACACACAGCCAACCCAACATTAATTGCTGCTACAGTAGTGAGAACTCAGACAATGAACACCCAAGACAGAACAAAGTTAGAAAAAGACGAACAGGAGCGCTCTGCTGAGCTCTGATTATCACCTAGGTAAATCCCTAATCTGCTGGTGCTGCGCACATACATTATGAAGCTGTCTTCTTAACTGCAAGAACACGATCTGACGTACCGTTGGCGACGGCTGGTTGCTTCGACGTCCCGTCGTGGTGATGATAATGTCGCGAGTATAGCCCGAAACAAATTATCCTGGTCTAGTTGTTCCAGACTAAAGACTTCCTAGCAATACAAATGCGCCTCTGAGGGAGACGAAGAAGGCTCGCCACACAATCACTGACGGTACAGTGATTGATTTTAACCAGCGAAGTCACACAGTAACTCCGATACAGTCAACTTTAGCCAAAACTGCTGAAGACAGGCAACATAGGCCGCTTGTACGCAGAACGCTCAATTGCCAATTGTACTCGGAAAGTTACGTTGAAGTCGGAACTTCAGCAACTTCGTCAAACAGTTACAATTAAGTAAAAGTATATTAGACAGCCAACAGAAGGCAGGCTGTCCAGAGCAGCGAGAGCTCAGTCTTGTAACCTACTCCGACTGAAAGGCGTGAGCCGACTCTCTCTAGAGCACCCGTACAAACCAGACACAGAACATTCCCGCCCCCACGACAGTGGCTGTGTTTAAATGTTCCAATCATAAAATCGAAAACCGGTGGAAAATTCCACTCTTTTGCCGAAGCACTACCTTTCCACCAATGGAGATTCTTGGCGCCAATTTCTGCGCCGATTTTGCTACGTCACGGAGCTATCCCCTGAGCAAGCCAATCACAGTTACGGTTTTGCAGAAAACGTGGGAATTTGCCCGCCAAGACTGCCTGGGAACACAAGTCTTTCCCACGCCTCGCTGGTAGCCCGCCAGAAACGGTTTTCACTAAGTTTCTGCAAAGTTACGGAATCTCTAGCCCAGCCGCTCGGTCAGGCCCCTCATTCACTCGACTCCCTCACACCCGCCTGTCACCAGACCACCCAGGTGACGAGAGACGCTGCGTGGGAAGTCCGCGTGTGAAGGAATAGCGACTTTTCACCACATGCAATTAGAGAGAAAGATCGAATTACTCAGAGTGAGACAGAAATATGAGAGGGGGCTCCTGCCAACTCTCAACTTGACTCACTTTTGCCACCCAGGATCCTTGTCCATTGTGGTCTTAAACCACCTGTATTCTATCATAACGTGCTTTGCATAAATTATGTTAGTCTTTGTTTTTTGGGAAAACAAATGTTGTTAGTAAACTAGATTTTGCACACATTCCCAATATTTTTTATATAGCCCCCAAAGGTGTTAAGTGACATCTCATGCCAGAATGACTTTCATTGGGCGTCCCCTGCCAGGTACTCAATCATTTATTATATAGCCCCCGAACAGGTTAACTTTCAAAGTTATTTTTGAGGTTTCTGGGCATTAGAGATTGCCAATATGTGCTCGTTTTTTTAGTCTAGTCGATGAAACCATATTGTACATATTGCATCATACTTTTTGTGGATTCTTACAATGTATCTCATTTTGGCATCTGCGTTATTTAACATTAGCTACATGTGGTCGTTCCAGTTATGTGCATATTCTCAGACATTTATTGGGTGTCACTGTCCCCAGACTTTGTTCTTCAATGTGTAATCATACAACAATGAACCTTTCTGCATATATACTCAAAATGTTAGATTTGTTTTTGTTGAGGGTCAGTTTCCAAGCTTGGCATGAAGATCTTAATGCAAGTCCACATTATCTAGTAGATCGTTAATTATATATTGTGAAAAGTAATGATTTCATAACACTCCCTTCTGGTACGCTCGACGTTGCTTTTGCTTCTGAAGATATCTCTACGTTAAGAATAATGTGCTGTGTTTCGTTTGTCGGACCTCTTCTATTCAGAAACGAAGCTGGTCAACCGATGACAATGCGGGACCATATCGTAAGCACTCTGGAACTCAAGGGACACGCTTTCAAACTGGAAGTCGGGATTTACAGCCTTGTGGGTATCGTGGACGAACAGAGCGGCTGGGTTTCAAACGATCGTTGTTCACGGAATCCTCATTGATTCCTACAGAGATGGTTTTCGATCTCCATAAATGTCATAAAGTGCGAGCATAAAACGAATTCCAAAATTCTACAGCATACTAACAATGGCCTATGCTTGTGCATCATATACTGAAGAGCCAAAGGAACTGATACACCTGACTAGTATCGTGTAGGGCCCCCGTGAGCACGCAGAAGTGCCGCATCACAACATGGCACGAACTCGACTAATGTCTGAAGTACTGCTGGAGGGAACTGACTCCATGAATCTTTCAGGACTGTCCGTAAAACCACACACAGGGGGTGGAGATCTCATCTGAAACTCAAGTTGCAAGGCACCCGAGATATGCTCAATAAAGGTCATGTCTGGAGAGTTTGGTGGCCAGTGGAAGTGTTTAAACTCAGAAGAGTGTTCCCAGAGCCAGTCTATAGGAATTCTGGACGTGCAGACGATCGCGTTGTTCTGCTAGAATTGCCCAAGTCCGTCGGAATGCACAGTGGACATGAATGGATGAAGGTGATCAGACAGGATGCTTACGTACGTGTCACTTGTCAGAGTCGTGTCTAGACGTATCAGGGGTCCCATATCACTCCAACTGCACACGCCCCAAGCCATTACAGAGCCTCCACCAGCTTGAATAGTCCCCTGCTGACAAGCAGGGTCCATGGATTCATGAGGTTGTCCCCATAACCGTACACGTCCATTTGCTCGATACAATTTCAAAAGAGACTCATCCGACCAGGTAACATGTTTCCAGTTATCAACAGCCCAATGTCGGTGTCGACGGGCCAAGGCGAGGCGTAAAGCTTTTGTCTCGTGCAGTCATCAAGGGTACAAGAGTGGGCCTTCGGCTCCGAAAGCCCATACCGATGGCGTTTCGTTGAATTGTTCGCATGCTGACACTTGTTAATGGCCCAGTGTTGAAATCTGCAGCAATCTGCGGAAGGGTTGCACTTCTATCACGTTGAAAGATTGTCTTTAGTCGTCGTTGGTTCCGTTCTTGCAGGATCTTTTTCCTGCCGCAGCGATGTCGGACATTTGATGTTTTACCGGATTCCTGATATTCACGGTACATTTGTGAAATGGTCGTACGGGAAAATCCCCACTTCATCGCTACCTCGGGTATCGCTGTGCCCCATCGCTCTTGCGCCGACTATAACATCACATTCAAACTCACTTAAAATTTGATAACCTGCCATTGTAGCAGCAGTAACTGATCTACCAACTGCGCCAGACACATGTTGTCTTATACACGCGTTGCCGATCGCAGCGCCGATTCAGCCTGTTTACATAAATATGCATTGGAATAGGCGTGCCTATACCAGAGTCTTTGGCGCTTCAGTATATAACACGAAATCGAACAGAAAGATAGTCCCAAACGTGTGTAGTTCACGAATGTTAGTATTAGAGAATGTGTATGATGAAGAAATGCTATCAACATTCGTGATTTGTAGGAGAAACGCACAGTCACTGTGTATGGGATACGGAGCAAACAAACAAGGCACTTTAAAATATAAGTTTCCCAATGTGGTAATGTAATGTAAGTTAGGAAGGAAGAAAGGAGTTTAGGATTTAACGAACCGTCGATGACGAGGTCATTGGAGTCGGAGCGCAAACTTGCATTGATGAAAGATGCGGGAGAAAAACACAACGTTGTTTACAAAGGAACCATCCCAGCATTTACCGTTTGTTTGACGACCCTTCTTGAATACGGGAATGATTTTCGTGTTTTTCTAACCACGTGGAACGCTTCGCTCATCTGGTGATCGACGGCATACTGTTGCTATCCGTTAGATACGTACGGGAAGTACGTAAGTTCCCACCCAAAATAACATTAGGTTTTCCTGCCTTATTGTTGCCGTGTCATGCGTTCTGCAGTTTTGGAACGTTTCTCGGCATTGGGCCATCTACATGTGGCTGCCACAGGAACATTTCCTGCGGGAAGACCGCTTCGGGCGCTGGCTCGTGAGAATGTCAGCCGTAGGACAGAGGTGGGGAGCACGTGCGACGTAATGCGAAGCCATGCGGGCGAGCTGCGGGTAGCGCGAGCCCCGCCTGCCAGGGCCACACAACGCGACCCACACACCGCGCCACACCCAGCTAGGTGGCCCACTAATACCACACTCGACTTATTCCACTACCCTAATTTATGTTTTCCATATTTCCATAAAGCTCTTAAGGGAAATGCTGGAATATTTCCTTCAGAAATGAAATGGCACTCCCCTATGCTTCCTCAATGCGAGCTTGCGCACCTCTAATGACCTTGTCATCGACGCGACGTTGAATCCTAATATTCCTCTCTTCCTCGCTCCACACCACACTCCCATGTTGGGAAATTTTTATTTTCAGCTACCTTGTTTTCCGGATACCATATACAGTGACTGCACATTTCTCCTACAAATCACGAATGTTGACAGCGTTTCTTCGTCAAATATACTCGTATTCCCTAATATTAACACTTGTAAACTCTGCTCGTTTGACGCGATCGTTTGAAGTTTGGCTCTGAGCGCTATGGCACTTAACATCTGAGGTCATCAGTCCCCTAGAACTTGGCACTACTTAAACCTAACTAACCTAAGGACATCACACACATCCATGAACGAGGCAGGACTCGAACCTGCGACCGTAGCGGCCGCGCGGTTCCAGACTGAAGCACCTGGAACTGCTCGGCCACTGCGGCCCGCACACGATCGTTCTGTTTGATTTTGTGCCATATGTAGATTTTGCGCACATGCAATCAAAATCTCTCTCGTAAAACATGAACTGTTCGTTTCAGCATATCAGGTAGCCTATCATATTGCAAGCTTTTGATTTAGAGTGCATTACTTGTTCAGTGCTATCGGCGTTCTCATCAATGTTGCGTTGCTTTAAGATCTAATCAGATTTTTCGGCCACGCTAGTTTCCTTTAAATCATACGAAACTTTGCTATTGTCGTAACACATGTTAGAGTTCTTACTTCACGCTGTTGTCCAAATCTGAGCTGAGCTGCTAGCAAACAGATTTAAACTTCGCGAACTAGTCGCAGTGGGCATTTTATTCAACGTGTAGCATTACGATATTCCACCAGACGACTCTGACGTGCGTCGCAGAAAGTTACTTGGACGCTGTCCAGTCTCCGCATCCGTCACGGAAGGCTGATACAGCAGTTTCCTCATCTACAATGCATGCAATCGTCTCCACGTGGTGCGGAACGGAGGACGCTAACCACATCACAAACGGCTATCCTCTGTGAGAATACGATACAGTTCGTTTACTATACATTGTGGTGAAGCGTGGACTACAATTATGCTGCACTGTGTAAACGTTGTTAACAGCTAATAATGTGGCGACGTGCAAATGGTTCAAATGGCTCTGAGCACTATGGGACTTAACATCTATGGTCATCAGTCCCCTAGAACTTAGAACTACTTAAACCTAACTAACCTAAGGACAGCACATAACACCCAGCCATCACGAGGCAGAGAAAATCCCTGACCCCGCCGGGAATCGAACCCGGGAACCCGGGCGTGGGAAGCGAGAACGCTACCGCACGACCACGAGATGCTGGCCGTGGCGACGTATAAACATATATTTGACTAATTAGCCATTTAGCAAATAATGATATAATTTTAAAAGATTTTTAACCCTAGATAAAAGGTTCGAGGGCATATTATCTGTGCAATGGCGGACACGAGCTTGCGACAGTGTTGTGTTATGTGGTGATGTGTGTGTGTGTGTGTGTGTGTGTGTGTGTGTGTGTGTGTGTGTGTGTGTAGAGAGAGAGAGAGAATACACGTGCTTGCAGATATGGAACTAGCAGTTGAATTTAATGTATGAAACATTCCATTTTCGAAATAGCTGTATTAGAAGAATGGAGGATGTCCAGAGACCAGAAATAAACATAAAAACCTCCCATCCACATTGCTAAATAAGCAACTACCGTTGTCAAAACGAACATTCTTATATTCTTTATTTCAGTCACATGATTTGCCAACCTCTTCCAAAGAAGTCAAGTCAAGTTATTTAAAAAAATGGATTTCCATTTCAAATCGCGTATATAACTTTTGTCATACTCTGTTAAGTGACCGTCCCTTTTCTTAGAGCATGTTCCGCTTTCAGCATTGTAGTGGTTATTGATTGATGTTGACTAAATGCTGGTTGTGTAAGAAAAGTTGGTGCTTTAGTTTGCTTGAATTTTCTTGTAGATAATTACTAGCAAACATTTACGTTTACAACAACTTCAAGGTGCCGGGGCTAGCAGTGTATTTAACACTAGATTCTTCTAGTTGGTCTAGGGAGTCATATGCACTGATGCACGTAGTTCCATGTCCTGAGCATCGGAGGGGGCTTTTGGGATGGGGCCACTGTACTGACATCACATAGTGCTAAATGTCTGGTTTTGTTGCTACGTTGTTGCCACACCAATAGGGTGTGCTGGAGCACCTGCAGTGCACTGTTGAGATTGCAGCAAGACCCACTCATATGATCACGGCAGTACGGTAGGAAGACATAGTGATAGGCTCTCCTCACGTCGATTAATTGTCATGATTAATGAGGTCTACTAGTTGGGATGCATCACAAGGCCAGATCTCTTCTCTCCCTGGACAGTACTTTACGTTTCACAATATTGCCGTTCAACGAGGGATGATGACATGTGGAGTGACTCCACAAGTGTGTGAGGTCATCCATACAGGATCAAACTAGAAGTGACGATTTGCTACAACTGCTCTCTAAGTGAGAGGAGAAGTTAGAAATGAGACAATTCATTTGTTAGAGTTTGTGGCACGATACTGCTTTGTGTATGCAGATCGGCCAATGCTAGTAAGTTGTAAAAACTCAAGCTGGTGAGTATGTAGCGTCCCTTTCTGTCCTGAGGCACATGAGGCGCAGGTTCTGACATCGTACGTGATCTTCTTCATGTACTCACGACAACGCAGTCTGCTGCAGGGAATCCCTCCAAACGGCTGCCGCGGCCGAAGAGCTAACTGGCTGTTGCGTGCTGGTCGCGTGTCAGTGTCAACGGCCAGCCTCACTTTCGCTTGTGGCCCGGCGAGGATCCTGCCTAATCCCTCAGGTATACGGCCCGGTGACTGTCAGCTTGCAGGACCGGACGCTCCCGCGCCCTTCTTGTTAGGTAGCGCACTGACGCTCCCCTTCTTCCAGGTAGCCGAAGACCTCTTGTTTTTGCTCCAGCTGGCCGCTGCATTGCCAGATACCCGTCATCTGCACAATTCTGACAAAAATCTTATGCCTAACTTTTTTCCCATGACCTTCTATGTTATAAGAAATTTAGATAACGATACATTGATGGTCTGTCATTTCAGACACTCTTATTTTAATTTTATAGTTATTAATCTGTAGCTATCATTATAACAAAATCTTGGTGTATCTAGACATGGAAATAATTTATAGTGATATTTGTGTAGAGACCGATCTCACTACTGTACACGGTGTGTGCCAACTGATGCTATGTGTTGGATGAACAACTAAATGTGCGGGCCCGCACTAATATTACTATTACTTAGACCTATATAGAGCGACAGTAGACATGCTGAAGAGTTAACTACCATTTGCCAACGACCTACATTCTATGTCCTTTGAGTAAATTATGTTATTATGCAGGTGGAAGTTTCACTGAGTTATAAAGAACATGCAACTATTCTACGTTCGCTCGCCCGTCGTCCCTCCATCTCAGGTCTGTGGTTTGATGACCTGAAAAATAGCATCCCAATAGGCGCGCGCCAAACATTCCTACTTGTAGTAGAAAACCCCCTGACGCTGAGGTGTCTCGTTGCTCGCCTCTATTGCCGACGATAGTGATGCGCGCGCCGTACGACATGGCCTTCGAGTTCTCACTACGCCTCACTGAAACTCCAGAGACTGGGTTAGCCACGGCTATACAAGACAATAAATTTATAGTTGCAAATTCTTTTTCTATGTGATGCTGTTTTAGCGATCAAAGTGCACCTTTCCAGAGGCAATGTAATATGACCGAACCAGGACTGGTTCCTGTTGAGGATTCCGTCGCCACCACACGCCAGCTACACAGTATGTCACGGATCTCCAAGTATAATTCCTTGGTTATTCATCTGTGACAGTCACGAGCAGCACGCTAAATCCCCAACCAGCGCATTGGCATGGTTGGCTTTATGCCCGGATTTCTAGCGACTGGTGCACCATTAGAATCAAACGCTCACTGGTTCACCCCGACTTGCACTGGCGCACCACTGTAAAAACAATACTGCCCATATTCATCCTCGAAATCACGCAATATACCACAATCTTGCAGTGCACTGACGCGTGCTTGCAGGCATTGTTGTGAAGGTCTCGCGAACCGGTTGTGGCCTCTATGGAGCGTTTCACAACTTCCCACAACGCTTCTAGGAGCACGTTCTTGTATGCGCCCGTTTGTGCGACATCTCCTCACTCATCAACATGGACACCAGACAGGAAAGAACAAAAACATTGCTCATGGAATGGTAGTGCCTCCTACTCTATCGACATTGTAAGTCGCGACCATAAACCAAAAAGGATAGCAGCAGTAAATTCTTATGCGATACAACGCAGCATGTTAATACTTTAACAACCTTAATCTATTAACGCAACGATTATTGTTCCCCGAAGGAAGGTTCATATATTTGCCTATTCTCCTATGTACACCACTTAAACTACTGTTATTCCACGAACTTCTTTGTGTGAGAGATGTTGGGAAGTCCTATGGACTAGCGCCAATCCCTTGTTAGACTTCCCCTCCTCTGACGTGCATTAGGATTTGCAGGTCTAATTTCTATCTCCTGTTCTCCTGTTGTCCTTGATTTCGCTCTCTCCAATTACGGTCGCTTTGCCGTTCATTATTCCTCCTGTCCCCGCTTCCTTGTCTAGCATGACCCTGTTCCCTGACGTTCTGGTTTCCGTGTCTCTGGTTTCTAAAACCTTGGTTAGCGTAATATTGATTTCCGTAACCGTGGTTTCTTAAATGACCAGTGCGATTATGCCATATGTTGTCCTCCCTTGCTGGTCGTTGGTATTTGTTACTCTGCCCCTTCTTCCTGTCCTTTGCGTCTTGTTTGTCAAAGACAACTTCGAGTTCACGCAATAGACTCTTGAATGCTTCTATGTCAGATCCATACTTCCTGACACCTGGTACCTAACTGGCAATTTGGAAAAACAAAATGTGATGATTTCTCCCTTGCTATATGGACTATCTAAAAAATCATCAAAAAATTTGGTTGCGCTCCTTTGCCCGGACACTTCCAGTTCAGGACAAAATATTATTTCCTCTTTAATCCTGTCTTGAGTTTCCTTTGACCAGTAGATCCGCAGGAAAGCATCAACAAATTACTGTTAAGTCTGACACGTCGCTGCCACACCCCACATCTTTTCCGCGGCTTGGTCTTCGATGTGTCCACACATGAATTCTAATTTTGCCAGGGTTGGCCATGATGACGGTAATGAATTTGTAAACTGCATCACCCAGCTCTTGGGATGCATCGACCCTCCATTATCTCTGAACGTTTGGAATTTTAGTATCGACAGGAAGTGATTGTGATCAAAATCCTGTCCGATCCTGGCACTGTTGTTGTCACTCGTCTCCGATACTTGCACATCTGCTGAGTGTCCTGATCTATCTTGCTGATAACTGTGATGTGCTACCTCTGTATCACAGTGGAAGTGGTATTCAGCATTCACTCTTCTAAATGGGCTGCAATTATTGGAGCTATTACTCGCTGTTTCTGCGTATGCATTGTTAGTTCCGCACTCTGTCACTGGGCTAGAGCACGGCGGGCTTTTCCTCGGAGACACAATTCTGTGTACTCCATCATTGGTATCCGAAGGTGCAGTGCTCGTGTGCCCGTTTCGCTCTAGTTTTGCTATTCGGCTCTCTACTTCTTTCATTCGTTTCGTGATGTTCGTAACTGCGATATTACCTTGAGTTTTTAAGATCGCTAGGGATTTTGAGTAGGCTTGTGTCGCACGTCGCAAGCGACCTGCGATTTTCATTGCCCCTGTTGCTGCCGTTTTGACAAGGCCTGCTACTTTTTGTGCTACCATTGACATTTGTTTTGCTTCTCCACATTCTTTCTTTATTGTTAGTAATTCGCCACGAATTTCCCCTATATGCGAAATTATTGCCTCAGTGTCCTTCTTACGCTGTTCGTCAGCTTCTTCCTTCTCCTTCTTACGCTGTTCGTCAGCTTCTTCCTTCTCCTTCTTACACTGTTTTTCAGCTTCTTCCTTCTCCTTCTTACGCTGTTTCTCATCTTCTTCCTTCTCCTTCTTATGTTGTTTCTCATCTTCTTCCTTCTCCTTCTTACGTTGTTCGTCAGCTTCTTCTTTCATTGATCGTAGGAAGCTTAGTATTGGGTTGATCCTCGTCACACATGGGCGATGTAACACCTGGGCGCTAGAGCTCTGACGTGACCGAGCTGGCCTCTGTCTGCACTCGTTCGTTTGACTCTAAATTTCTGCTACCGTCTCGACCTCTGTGCCTGTCTCTGTTTCATCATCTACCTCACTATCATAATCACGGTCGCGATGTTGCTCTAAGATCACGTCCAAATCACCTTCCTCATCAATGACCCTGTCGTCCTGTTCTGCTAAAAATGAGCCCATCTCATCTCCAAACCTATCCCCATCAGTAACCTGCCCCTTATCCATTATGCTATCCTCTTTTGTTTTAGTTTCGCTCGATAATAGTCGTGCCTTACTTCTCCTGATCATTCACGAAAAAACAAATTTATCTAAAATGCACAATAAAAATAATCTACTCCCAATATTTTACACATAGACATAAAATTTCAACAAAGTCGTTCCAACGCTGTAATTACATGCACGATTTGTTGTGGTACAGAAACCGCACATAAACACGAGAAAGTGTGATGTGGTACAGACATCACATAAAAGAAACACAAAAAACAATGAACAAACAAAAAATATATACACTTAAAACAAAAACTGTAATCATGCGCCCCTACATAAAAACTAATCGCGGAACTACAAGAAACAAAACTTGGGTGTTAATCATTAAAAAAGTAGAGAAAAAAAATTTGAATCTTCCTACAGAGAATACTGTTTATTTATCAGCGATTCACAGGAAAGATCCGAGGCTAAGGGTCGCCATTTTATGCAAGGTGCCGGGGCTAGCAGTGTATTTAACACTAAATTCTTCTAGAATCTTCATATGGAAATGATGCTCTAAGCCCCCCTTTTCTAACTCCGACTTTTGCTGTTGCACTTGGATTAAGAAGAAACGCGAACTGACTCTAATCGACCCTGCAAGTGGAGTAGAAAAGAGATTGGCACCTGCAATAATTTAATTTGAATTAATTTGATAAATAAGTTTCATTAACTTGGTGAGAAATGAAAGAGTAGCTCTACCGATCTACAGATAGAAAGTTCTGTCCAAAATAACAATTTGATTTATTATGACTAAACTCAAAATAATAAACACAACACATGAAACATTTACAGTACGTCAAATTGGATACTCAAATAAATGCTGTGAATATGAAGCTGTCCATAAACTAGCTTCTGACGTTTATGACCAAGTGGTATGTGGAGCCAATTGCTTGCAACTCAAATCTTAAGAGAAACACCCAGCCAACCCAACATTAATAGCTGTTACAGTAGTGAGAACTCAGACAATGAACACCCAAGACAGAACCAAGTAAGAAAAGATGGGAACAGGTGCGCTCTGCTGAGCTCTGATTATCACAGAGCAAAATTCCCTAATTTGCTGGTGCTGCGGACATACATTACCATGCTGTCTTCTTAACTGCAAGGACACGATCTGACGTACCGGAAGCGATGGCTGGTTGGTTTGATGTCCCGTCGTGGTGATGATAATGTCACGAGTATAGCGCGAAACAAATTATCCTGGTCTGGTTGTTCCAGACTAAAGACTTACTATCAATATCAATGCCCCTCTGAGGGAGATGAAGAAGGCTCATTGACGGTACAGTGATTGATTTTAACAACCGAATTCACACAGTAACTC
This sequence comes from Schistocerca cancellata, assembly GCF_023864275.1. Lineage (NCBI taxonomy): Eukaryota > Metazoa > Arthropoda > Insecta > Orthoptera > Acrididae > Schistocerca > Schistocerca cancellata. Next base: position 586,368,473 of record NC_064630.1, on the reverse strand, counting down.
CGATACAGTCAACTTTAGCGAAAACTGCTCAAGTTGGACAACATAGGCCGCTTGTATGCAGAACGCTTAATTGCCAACTGTACTCGGAAAGTTACGTTGTAGTCAAAACTTCAGCAACTTCGTCAAACAGTTACAATTAAATGAAAGTATATTAGACAGCCAACAGAATGCAGGCTGTCCAGAGCAGCGAGAGCTCAGTCTTGTAAGCTACTCCAACCTAAAGGCGAAAGCCGACTCTCTCAAGAGCACCCGTACAAGCCGAACACCGAATATTCCTGCCCCCACGACAGTGGCCGTGGTTAAACGTTCCAATCAGCAACTTGAAAACCGGCGGAAAATTCCACTCTATTGCCGACGCACTACTATTCCACCAATGGAGATACTTGGCGCCAATTTCTGCGCCGATTTTGCTACGTCACGGAGCTATCCCCTGAGAAAGCCAATCACAGTTATGATTTTGCAGAAAACGAGGGAATTTGCCCGCCAAGGCTGCCTGGGAACACAAGTCATTCCCACACCTCGCTGTTAGCCCGCCAGAAAGTGTTTTCACTAAGTTTCTGCGAAGTAACGGAATCTTTAGCCCAGCTGCTCCGTCAGGCCCCTGTGGGCGTGTCGCCCCCGTTCTTATGACAATGTCGGCGTCTGGAAAGCATCCACTCGACTCCTTCACACCCGTCGGCTTAACCCCTTCAAGATCAGCAGAACCCGCCTGTCACCGGACCACCCGGGTGACCAGAGACGCTGTGTGGGAAGTCCGCGTGTGAAGGAATAGAAACTTTTCACCGCATGCAATTAGAGAGGAAAATCTAATTACTCAGAGTAAGATAGAAATATGAGAGGGGGCTCATACCACCTCTCACAACCTACAAACAGAATTTAGTTTGCCTCAGATTGATGAAACAATCCATGATTAGTACACTCGTGGCATTAACTGTACTCGTTTAGTAGTATTAACAAATACACTCACAGCACATATTTCAACGAAATGTTTATGTCATTCCTTCTCAAGTGATTTAATTCATTATTTATTTATTTATTTATTTACACACTTCATAATTTCTTCAGAAGGTAATGCATAAGCCTTCAGGTTATTTATAATGGTTCAAATGGCTCTGAGCACTATGGGACTTAACATCTGAGGTCATCAGTCCCCTAGAACTACTTAAACCTAACTAACCTAAGGACATCACACACATCCATGCCTGAGGCAGGATTCAAACCTGCGACCCTAGCGGTCACGCGGTTCCAGACTGAAGCATCTAGAACCGCACAGCCACACCGGCCAGCTGAGATGGAAAGATAAGCTTGAAGTGTATATTACATCAATGAAATATGATAAGGTGCAGATGGTCGAACACATAGTCAAACAGTTTAGAAAAACAATGAAACCTAAATGTTTCCTCGAATACAATAAGGGAATGTGAGGACTTGATCGACAAGCTCAGATGTTGGCCTTTTTCCCAATCATGAGATAATTCTTCAAGGGATACCGGAAACATTTTTTTTAAATGTCGGATATGGCTCTGTTGAGTACGTACATTATCCATAAAACAAATCACGGTTAAAGAAATTTAAAATTACTAATCAAATACAGCAGTGGAAATTTTAAAAACATGTCCTGTTAACGGACTACAAAAAAAGTGGAATACCTTCACTAGATGAAACACCTTTTCGACTCCATGCTCAATAATGGGCCTATTTCCCAAAACATGTTGATCTGGCAAATGAAAAAAAGAAATAACAACAAAGATGTGTAAAATTTACATGAAACACGAAGTATGAAGCGAAACGACATGGGAATGCACGGTGAGTAACGTGGCTTTACATCTACCATAATGCTTTCGAAGCTAGGATACAAAGAGGGACTACAAATTTTCAGAGTTGTGGGTATTTCCCTATTAGAATTTCGTTTAATGGGAGCAATTTTTCTTTTAATTAAATTTTATGTTGACAGTATCTACTTTTAAGCATAATGTTATTACATTCCTTCTGAAAAATCTCACCTGAGGACATCCAAGAAGATTATAATTTCTCTAATTTCAATTAAAGCACTGTTTATGTGTAATTGATTTAATGTTGAGTTCACAAGAGCACTATCGCGCAAAACAAGTAAGTGTAGCGCTACATAACATGTATCCGCATGTCGGCTTGTATTTTGATTGATCGCGCATCGTGATGGCCTGTTTAGCACGCTGCGTCTCGAGTCGCTTGGTCATGGGTTTCATCGAACTAAATGGTACGGCTACGGGTTAATTTCAGTTATTACTGTTACGGGTTATAGGCAGGTGACTCGCTGTCCTCCCCCTTTTCTTTGCCTCTTCGCGTAATTTTGTGTACCTGTATGTAACTTTGAGCGGTGCACTTTGTTCTGATAGAGGAACAACCATCTGTGTGCTCTTTTCAGAACCGTCATATTATCAGGAACAATCTAATTGCTGGTATGGTTCCGTTCTTCAGTAGTCTGTGCGGTGAGTTGTGAGTCATGTTTTATATCTCAACGGAGTTATCTTTATGTTTGATGGGATAACTTTTGGCCGTTAGCTCTCCACAGGCACTAAAGTTGGCTGCTACTGGTAATTGGTGCCATTAATTTTCTGTATCGTAAAATAACGAATAAATAAATATCTATATGTGTGCATAATTTCTGTCCATTTTCCAGTCTCACGATTTTTTGAAGATAGCTTACATCTACAACTACATCTACGTGATTACTCTGCTATTCACAATTAAGTGCCTGGCAGAGGGTTCCATGAACCATCTTCAAACTGCCTCTCTACCGTTCCACTCTCGAACGGCGCGCGGGAAAAACAAGCATTTAATTTTTTTCTGTACGAAACTTGATTTCTCTTATTTTATCGTGATGATCATTTCTCCCTATGTAGGTGGGCGCCAACAGAATGTTTTCGTAATCGGAGGAGAAAACCGGTGATTAAAATTTCATGAGAAGATCCCGTCGCAACGAAAAATACCTTTGTTTTGATGATTGCCACTCCAATTCACGTATCATATCTGTGGCACTATCTCCCCTATTTCGCGATAATACAAAACGAGCCGCCCATCTTTGAACTTTTTCAATATCATCCGTCAGTCCCACCTGATTCGGAGCCCACACCGCACAGCAATACTCCAGAATAGCCGCACGGGATTAGCCGATCGGTCTAGGGCGCCGCAGTCATGGACTGTGCGGCTGGTCCCGGCGGAGGTTCGAGTTCTCCCTCGGGCATGGGTGTGTGTGTTTGTCCTTAGGATAATTTATGTTAAGTAGTGTGTAAGCTTAGGGACTGATGACCTTAGCAGTTAAGTCCCATAAGATTTCACACACATTTGAACATTTTTGAATACTCTGGAATAGGTCGGACAAGTGTAGTGAAAGCAGTCTCTTTAGTAGATCTGTTGCACCTTCTAAGTGATCTGCCAACGAATCGCAGTCTTTGGTTTGCTCTCCCCACAACATTGCCTATGTGATCGTTCCAACTTAAGTTATTTGTAATTGTAATCCCTAAGTATTTAGTTGTATTAACAGCCTTCAGATTTGTGTGACTTACCGCGTAATCCAAATTTAGCGGATTTCTTTTAGTAATCATATGAATAACTTCACACTGTCCTTTATTCAGGGTCAATTGCCACTTTTCGCACCACACAGACATCTTATCTAAATCATTTTGTAATTTGTTTTGGTCATCCGTTGACTTTACAAGACGGTAAATGACCGCTTAAGGTATGACCTCCAGCCCATTGTGTGTCCTGTACTCCGCTACTGCTGTTAAATAGTGTCTCTCATGTTGCAGCTCTTAAAATAACAAACCCAATGTATGCCTTTATAACTGCGGGATTTCTGTGCAATTTTCCAATTTTATAATTTTTGGCCCTGAACCCTGTTACTGCGGTTATATTCCTAAATCATATTAGAACACATATTTCTGAGTGTAATGAGCGCTTCCTTGTGTTGAAAAACTCTTTTGCTTTCTGAGTTCTATGTTTTTATTTGCTTTTACGTCGTATCTCCAGGCCCGACGCGCCCCCCTGGCATTCCCGGTCGTTCTCTGATCACTTCAACTATGGTAACTTGTTAGATGTAAATTTGGCTTGGTTTGTGAAATCGTATGTGTGCAAGTGAATTGAGTGTCATCTCCGCTGTCATAAAGGCTGTCACTTCCTGAGACCGGGCTGTGTCCGTTTACCGTCTCTCGTGTGGTTATTATCCTTACCTGAGTGTTTGTTAAGGCAGCGCTTAAGGAATAATTTGTCATGAAATTCATTTATTTGTACAACAGGATATACTCCCTGATAATGTGTAGAGATATGTCTTTTTGATGGTACATCGATGAATCTTGATTCTTGGATAATAAATTCGTATGTACGATAATGATAGAGGCTGAAGAAATGAATTAAAATTTGTGTCATGGCCGGGACATGAACCCGAATTCAAGTCCCTGCCAGGGCACAAATTTTAATTCATTTATTCAGCCTCTACCATTATCGTAGATAAATATGAGACTCAAATGTCTAGAGGAAGATTTAATTACATCAGATTGCTAAATTCGTATTGTGACTAATAAATTTTGTTTCCTCTCAAACGCGTCGCCTATCTCATAATATCATTTTCCAGTCAGTCCTATATCAAAACCCAAAAGTATTAATATGTATGATTTCCATGTGTACACCTCGAATAGAGTCACGATGGGGAAATGATTTAATGAATTTAAAAGTAACGTACTATCCAAGGCATCACATTCTTTCTCCCCCATATGCCTGTCAAAGAATGAATAAAATTCGTCCTAGGTATTCGTTGCGCATAACTATATCCACTAATAATTAGATCTGTTTGATAGCTTAAACTCAATTAATGAACGTAACGTAGACGGAAGAGGGTAAATATGGCCCCGAATAATCATAGAGCACCGAGCAAAGATAAATAAGCCCAGAAAAATTAAAAACATCCCACTTTCAATGTGGAATAGTACACGAGTTAAAATTTCCATGACAAATGTGTACAGCGGTATCGGCCGCGATCCGGTCGGCCGCCAGTTACGCTTCCGCGTTCCCTACAGCCGCCACAACGGCACAAGTTCGCTACCACCAACGTTTACGCCACTGTCAGTGAGATGCAAGCAAGCATCCCCTCACCGGAGCTACCGCTGCAGATGTACTTAAGTTCGAACATTCACGCACTGTCAACTTTTTTGGGTGTTTGAAAGATGAATGACATTTACAGACTTTCATAGTGGGCAGGGCCTGTGATCTACTGAATAGTTATTGTACTGAAGACTGACTGGTTTGTAAATCTCCGATATTCGTTATGTTTCGACATTCAAAGCTACTGTTAGCAACTGACGCTGCAACTTCAGCAACAAATTTATAGACTATTTTTAGTACTTGATATTGTAAGTAGGCTGTTTAGGTTTTTACATTGGTAACGCCACGTAGCGCTCTGTATGAAAATCATTGTCTGTGCTGTGTGCAGTCTGTGGCTGGGTGCCATTGTTGTAATATTCGCTATGTAGTATTGGGCTGTTGGCTGTTAACAGCGCGTAGCGTTGTGCAGTTGGAGGTGAGCCGCCAGCAGTGGTGGATGTGGGGAGAGAGATGGCGGATTTTTGAGAGCGGATGATCTGGACGTGTGTCCATCAGAAACAGTATATTTGTAAGAATGGATGTCATGAACTGCTATATATTATGACTTTTGAACACTATTAAGGTAAATACATTGTTTGTTCTCTATCAAAATCTTTCATTTGCTAACTATGACTATCAGTAGTTCGAATCTTTTATTTAGCTGGCAGTAGTGGCGCTCGCTGGATTGCAGTAGTTCGAGTAACGAAGGTTTTGTGAGGTAAGTGATTTGTGAAAGGTATAGGTTAATGTTAGTCAGGGCCATTCTTTTATAGGGATTATTGAAAGTCAGATTGCGTTGCGCTAAAAAATATTGTGTGTTAGTTTAGTGTTGATCAGAATAGGTAAAGAACGAAATGTCTGAGTACGTTCAGTTTTGCTCAGCTGTTTGAAAATCAAATAATGTAAGAGATTTATCAGCACAGTAATTCAGTAATTTTTCTAAGGGGACGTTTCATATGTCGACCCTTAGCCGAGGATACCTCACTGGAATCTCCTGATTTTTTTCTTGTAGTTTTTCATTGTTGTACAGTAAATCAGTGTGGCATGCATGTAGATTTGCACCAAGTATTTCGCAGCTGCGCTTGCAATTAACTAGATATTATTTTCAGTGCTATGTTAATGTGTTTTCTTATTTTGCTCTTCAAATTGTGCTTTTCTGTGTTATCGTGTGAAAGATTGTGACAATAATGGCGTGTGAAAAACGTAACACTAGGCTCCAAAGTAAACTGAGAAATAATAGTGACGACGAGCGTAGCTTATCAGCACCACTGTGTAATGAATTAACAGACATTCAAAGTGGTAATTTGGTGATTGTGCATAGGGAAATGGAGCGGGTGGCAAATAATGGCGTAGACAGTGAAACAATTAGTGAACAGGGAAGCATTATCGATCGATCGGTCGGCAACAGCTCGCCTCAGGAATCCGAAATGACAGGACACAATCTCGCAAATATTGTAGATTCAGTTTTTGGGTCCGCACCGTTTTCTCAAATAAGTCAAGACACATTTTCTGCTTGTCAAAATGTGAATGTTGCCGGTGCAAATTCACTGCCGAAAAGCACTCTGGAACATGTTTCAGACACCAGTGCATTGTTATTACAATTAATTCAACAAATGGGACAAACACAGCAAAAGCTTCAAAAGTTAGACACAATGGAACAAAATCTTCGAAAGTTAGACACAATGGAACAAAATCTACAAAAGTTAGACACAATGGAACAAAATCTTCAAAAGTTAGACACAATGGAACAAAATCTTCAAAAGTTAGACACAATGGAACAAAATCTTCAAAGTTTAGACACCACACTTGAACAAACACGTGAAGATTTAACTACTGAGTTACGTAAAATAGAATTGAAATGTCAAAAAGTCTGTAATAACGTAAAAACACGAATTTGTGAGCATTTCCAACCTATTTTTTCGCGGCATGAAAATACATTACAGAATTATGAAGCAGCCATAAAGGAACTGCAAACTATTGTTCATGAAAATCATGAGACCTTGCAAGCTAAGATTGACTCAGTAGCATCTACCGATTCAGTTACGCAACTTGCAAAAACTCAGGAAAAGGACACAGTAGATACGATTTCAACACAAATGGACACTCTGAAAATTGGTTCAGAAAAGCACACTGAGGAAATAAGTTCACTATCGGAGAAAGTAGCCGAACTTTCGGATCAGTTCACTAACTTATCTACGAAGGTGAATGATGATCTGAATGACACAAGACCTGTAGCCTTCACTGACACAGAAGAGTACGAACAAATTAGGAAATTCAAACAAAATCAGAATCAAATTAATACGCAATACCAAAGAGAAATCCGGGAAGTACAAGATCAGTTGGTACAGGTAACACAAGAATTACCTGTTTCAGAGGACACTCGCGCTCCAATACGGGAAGAGGGACATAGAAATACGGAACAGCCACAAAAAAATAACACATGGCACTTCGGAAATTATGAAAGAAATTGGCAAAGTACACGGAATTTTGAGATGGAACCGCCGAAACGACGTAACAATGACCGACATGCGACTCGCCGACATGATGATTTTGACTATAAGCTGTTTATTATTACACGTAATTCTGGCAATGACATTCATCCACAAGCATGGCTTCATCAATTCTCTCATTGTTTTCCTCCCAACTGGTCATTAGAGCACAGGTTAGAATTTATGTGTGGCTATTTAGAGAATGCACCAGCTGTAAGAATGAGATCGGTCATTAACGATTGTCACAGTGAAGGAGAATTTTACCATGCCTTCCTCTCAGCATATTGGTCTTAAGCCACACAAGACCGAGTAAAACATAGCATCATAATGATGAAACATTCCCAACAATCTGAATTTTCCAGTCTTGTGAAATATTTTGAAGACATGTTGCACAAGAATCAGTACCTGTCAAACCCATACAGCCCCTCAGAACTCATCTGCATTTGCTTAGTCAAATTGCCTGAACATTTACGACATATTATTTTGGCAGGACGTTGCAAAGACGACATTGAAGCTTTTCAGGGACTGTTACAAGAATTGGAAATTGACACTGACAATCGCGGGACGTGAATACAGGAGCACAACAATTACAGGTCACATCCATCACAATTCCGCGATGAAAGAAATAATAACTGGACACGACAAGGCTTTTCTTACAACGTAAATCGTGACCAAAACAGACACCACCCGTATGACAACCGTTGGCACAGTAGTAAGAATTACAGGGAAAGATCACACTTCCGCAGTAATGAATATTACAGATATAACCATAGAAACAGACAATATGGAAACCAAAACAATTATTATCAAGGGAGACAGAATAACTTCAGACGCAACAGTTCAGCGAGCAGTTACGATTCTGGGAGAAATTCTCCACCACATGACCGACTAGAAAAAAACTATTGAATCTACCGACATGACGACAGACGATATAATCATAACGACAGACCTGAATTTCATCAGAACTGGCGGGATTCAAACAGGGCAGGACCCTCTCGGCAAGGTGAATTTTTAGAAGTTAGACCACCAAATACCAATAACGACGCGCGCCAACAAAGAGACTCGCACCGTGGGCAGCCACGTGCGCCGGCTGGCTCAGAGAAAAATAACATAGACGTTAACCTTGAGAAAAATTTTAGCATTCCTTACCGAAGTATACAACATGATAACTGCTTTGAAGTTGAATGGGTAAAAGGGTACACTAGAAAGGGTAAAAGGTTTGCACCACATTTCACATGTAAAACCGTTTATTGAGAGATAATCTGCTTTTTAAATTAGTCTTTGCCATAAAATTTTTCACTTCACGCTACTAGTACAATTTGTCACACTGAGAAACTGTTAGCATGCAAAAATGTTTTGAAGTTAACTATCCAGTCTAGAACCTAGGGAACATATTTAGACAGTATTTATGAGTGCATTGTTACAGTGAACAGACGACACAGTATTATTGTGTGTGTACATTCTTGCTTGTTAGTTGCACAATTACATAACGACTATAAGGCTTACATACTTAGAACATATACTGCTAATGAGATTTTAATGCAACATTTTGGTTTACTTGAAAAGACATTATTTATTTGAAGTACTTTCTGTTAGATTAAAGATGACTTAGTATTTGGTTTCTTTGACAGCTACACAATTATATCACGATGCAACTAATGTGTGACACAATTTACATTGTTGCTTTTGCGGTGTATCTGTTTTATATCTGCACTGTTTTTGTGTATTATTCTGGAAAGTAAAACATGTTTTAGTAGTAACTTTTGTGGTATAGCTACAATGAGACAGCCTTTTCCGTAGCACAACAATACGTTACAGTACAGTACTTACTTCATCACGGCAATAAGCGTAACAACTACGATATCTATATGCATAGCAATTCACTTTGTTTATTACAAGGTAAGTACATTGACTTCTACAGAACTTTGCTTACGGACGACGATAATTACGACACTTGGCACATTTTTTACCCTTAAGTAATGACAGAGATTGTCTTACAACAAGACACACAGTTTAGTGCTGCAGTACACGTATTTGAGTGATTAATTTTGTACTTAAAACATTTATTTTTAAAGATTTTTGAATTAAAATGATACAAAGGTTTTCCGTGATACATTTAATTCCATTGCTGTAATCTGTAACACCTGAGGGTATAATTACATTAATCCTCAGGGGGGTACACACTTACTTTGTGTACCATGTGTTTGGCAAGCACAAGGAGCCCTAGCTAATATGGTATTTGCTTATACAACTTTACACATCGGTACCATATTTCTCTAACACACACTTACACAGCTATCTGATTATTTAACAGAGAAACAAACATTTTTTTTACTACATCAGTGACACATGTTTACACATTACACAGTTGGATAACTTCACACTTATGAAACTGTATTTTGTCTGTATTTTGTGAACTGTTTATATTTTTTCGGAACCATTGTGATACTATGAGAGCTTTGAATGATGTATTTGGCATGGGATCATGGTTTTTAAAGTACGTTTGAGGTAGAGGACACGATTGAAATGAGCAGAGAAATTTTAAAATTCAAATATGATATTGTAGGGCTACAGGAAATAAGATGGCAGGGGAAGGGGCAGATAGATAAACCTGAGTACTCATTGGTATATAGTGGACCAGAAGAAAGAACAGGCCAACTTGGAACAGGGTTTATAATAACTAGGGAAGTTAGGAAAAGCCTTCTAGAATTTGAACCTATAAATGAAAGGATGTGCAGACTCAGACTAAAAGGTAAATTTAGGAATATATCAATAGTTAATGCACATGCACCAACAGAGGAAAAAGAGGATATAATTAAAGAACAGTTCTACGAAGACTTGGAAGAAGTATGCTGTGCAGTACCTAAATATGACCTGATGCTAGTAATAGGAGATTTTAATGTAAAAATAGGGAGGAATGAACATCCGTATGGAGTTTCTGGAAAATATTCACTACATGAAGAAAACAATGAGAATGGAGACTTACTATGCCAATTTGCAGCAAGGAATAATATGATTATTAAAAGTACCTGCTTTCCGCATAAAAGGATCCATCTGGGTACTTAGAAGTCTGCAGCCAATGGAGTAGTCAATCAGATTGACCATATTTTAGTGATTGCACGCCACTCCACGTCAGTTACGGATGTACGGAGCTGCAGAGGACCAAACTGTGATTCAGACCACTTTTTGATAAAATCAGTCTTGAAAGAGAAACTGTCACTAACAAAGGGCAACAGAATGGGAAAGATGATGAAATGGAATACAGACAAACTGAACATCCCTGATGAAGTAAAAAAATACCAAGTAACACTAAGCAGAAAGCTGAGCAATGGAGAGACCACAGTAGGAGTAGATGAAAGGTGGAACAGGTTTGAAAAAGCCATTAAGGATGCTGCAGAGGAAATAATAGGCATAAGAAGGAACAGAAGAACCCAGGAGTGGTTTGATGAAGATTGCAGGTCAGCAATAGAGGAAAAGAACAGGGCAAGAACAAAAGTGCTACAGAGGGAAACCAGAAATAATGTGGAACAATATAGAGAATTAAGGAGAAGAGCTAACAGACTGTGCAAGAGAAAGAAAAGAGAGTGGAATAAGAAGAAATTTCAAGAACTAGAAGAACTAAAGGAACAGAGTGAAATAAGATAGCTCTATCATGCCATAGGCAAAATGAAGAATAGATTCCAACCAAAAATAACGGCCTGTTCCAGTAAAGATGGGAAAATGATAAGGGAGGAAGAACAGATAGTGGGAAGATGGGCAGAGTATTTCAAAGATACACTAAGCACCAGCCTAGAAGATGAAGAGACAGCTGCACAGGAGGGAAGAGTGGAGCTGGAAGTAGACAATGAAACCAATGAGGCAAGAAAGCCAACACTACAAGAGGTCTCCCAGGCTGTGCACAAGTCAAAAAACAATCAAGCCCCTGGGGAAGACAGCATAATTGCTGAATTAATAAAAACTGGTGGTGAGGCTGTAATAAAGGAACTGCACACATTAATATCAGATATATGGGAAACAGAAACTATGCCAGATAATTGGAAAATTGGAATAATAGTCCCCATTTATAAGAAAGGGGACAGAACAGCATGTGAAAACTATAGAGGTGTAACACTCCTAAGTACAACTTATAAGATCTTCACAAGTATATTAAACGAAAGGATACAGAAGTGTGCAGAAGGCATACTAGGGGAATACCAGTGTGGCTTTCGACCAGGCAGAGGAACAACTGATCAAATATTTGTGATAAGGCAAATGATGGAAAAGTTCTATGAATACGATATAGATCTGCATTTCTAATTCATAGATTTCAAACAAGCCTTTGACAGCATAAATCGGCAAGAACTATATAGAGTACTGAAAGAAGTTGGTATATGTGCTAAATTAATGAGACTAATCAGAATGACAATGACAGAGACAAGAGCAAAAGTAAAGGTCCTTAGCAGAACAAGTGATAGCTTTGACTTTAATAAAGGTGTGAAGCAAGGGGATAGTCTCTCCACTGTCCTACTCAACATAGCCCTGCATAGTGCAGTAAATAAAATCAACAAAAGAGGCACCATATTTATGAAAACTAGCCAGATATGTGCATACGCTGATGACATTGCTATAGTAGGAAGAAATACCAATACACTCCTAGAAACGTACCGGGCAATGGAAACAGAAGCCTTAAAAATTGGCCTCATAGTAAATGAAAACAAAACAAAATATATGGTAATGTCACAATCTGAGGCCAGAAGAACCCCTAAAAACCTAAACATCAATGGGAAATGCTTCAATGGAGTGTCCTCTTTTAACTACTTGGGAGCCCTAATAACAAATGATAACAGTATTGGAAAGGCTATAAGGGAAAGAATACAAGCAGGAAACAGAGCTTACTTTGCAAATATGCAGCTCTTCAAAAATAGCCTTGTTACAAGAAAAACTAAACTGCTAATATATAATTCCCTAGTCCGCCCAGTTATCACATACGGCTCAGAGGTATGGACGTTGACAGAACACGATAAAAATGCTCTAAGAAGCATTGAGCGGAAAATACTACGCAAAATCTATGGGCCAATAAGGGAGGAAGAAGGCTGGAGAATACGCTACAATGCCGAATTACAAGAGTTAATACAAGGCAGGGACATAGTAAAATTTGTGAAATCACAGCGAATACGATGGCTAGGACACTTGGAGAGAATGGCAGAGGATAGAATTCCAAAGAAAATGATGAAAGGTATGATCCATTCAGTTAGGCGAAAAGGGAGACCTAGAAGAAGATGGATCGATGAGGTAATAATGGATATCAGCAATATGGGAGTCCGGGGGTGGAAAAGAGCAGCAAATAACCGAGAAGTGTGGAGGAAGATTGTTGAAGAAGCCAAGGCTCACCAAGGGCTGTAGAGCTACTGAAGAAGAAGAAGAAGAGAATTTTCTTTAGGTTTTGATATTATTGGAGGAAGCTACGATGATTTTGAGATGTGATTGATCTGTTATGATGTTATTATTACGATGACAATGTGTATTATGCTGTCGAGGTATGTTTATGATCAATAAGCTGATGCTGTATGAGGAATTTGATTATACTATGTATTTATTATGATGAAATATTGAAGTGTCTACAAATATGTATATGTGTAATAAGGTAAGGAATAATGAGTAGTGGTTAGGGACTGTGACTTGTGAAAAAGGATATTGGAAACCAAGAATCATACTTTAAGAGTTATGAAATGTGTGTAAATGCGTGAATGTATGAAAATGCCGGCGAAAATTTTTTGGACACTGTTATATTTATAGGATTTTGTTTCTACACATTTGTAACGCAAATTCTCAACCTGTGAATTTTTTTATATGAGACTGTCACTGCTGTCGTAAATATTTCGGTAAGAAAGTTAAGTGACCTTCACGTAATGGGTCGTGCCGCCCAGTTGTGCCACCTGCCTCGAGAAAAAGCCATTAGGCGGAGAAAAATGATTCCATTAACCTCGCTACTGACATTCCATTGTAGAAAGCATTGCAAATACGAACGCTCATTACTTGGAAACATATCGTACTTTCTGATATTTACTGAAATGCCTAATGAAATGACGAGAAATAATTTATGTCTACACACCTGATTATGACTACTGTCTTTATAGATGAGAGGTTTTTTTTTACTACTTATGAAATGCCACATGACTATTGAATGATATTTTTATGCTTTGCTGATCATATTTGCTCATTTCGTTTAACATCTAGTTTCTAGCTCCAGTGCAGCATTGGTTAAAATAAAATTTAATTAATGTACTAATATAAATATTTTCTGTCTACAGATCCAGTAAATAATAATTTTATGATATACTTCCAAAAAAATGTGGGAGCACAAAAAGACATTTCCCTTCACTGCATATATAATTTTCTTTTCAAGTACTTGGTAATTTTTTTGGTAGAATAACTTCTTTTGGTGCACCACTTTCATGACGTAGATATTAAGATGTGAATATACATTTCCCTTATCTGCATTGTTGTCTTTAGTGTACTATTTTTTCCGCTTGAGCTATGTCATGTTTAGATATAAGTTATTGCATTTTCTGCTGCTGTTTGCCAGGCATAATGCTACTACATTAACTTTGTATTATTCTGTTAAGCTAGTTTTACTACTGATTTATTTTTCTTGTTGCTCCACATTGGCTCATATTAGTTATAAAGCTGCATTTGCTTTGGTAATTTATATTTATTGCTGCTAGCTTTGCCAATTTGAATTTTATGTCATTGCTGTTTGTGTTAATTGTTTTGTACTGCTGCATTGCCTCGTCCCTTAGTATATATATCTGAGCTCAGTAGATTTAAGTTAGCTTAAGATGGGGTAGGCTATATAAGAGAACGAGTTGTGATGAATTGGAAGAAATGCATTGAGAAGCTATAAGAAAATGGTTTGGCCAAAAAAGGATTTTGAAAGAGGATATGAACAAAAAAGTAGGGTTTAGGGACAACAGGTTTAGGTAGGATTTTCTTGGAAATAAATGATGAGGTAAGATAATGGAAAATAAATAATGAGGTAAGAAATATGTGAACATATGAATACAGAAAGCATGCTTGGATAGGATTTTTTTGGTGGAAACAAATGTTGAAATAAGACGAAAGATCTATGGAATGAAGTTTTGGATTGGACTGCAGTACCAAATGTTACACTGGAAACAAACCCTGTCCTTTCCTCCTGTGTTATTCTGCTATGTGTTTGTGTACTCTTGTGTATTTGTGTTTTTCCTGTCTTTATGTGTTTAGCTAATACGATTTACATTGTAGAATTTTTCTAGTACTAAGCTACATTCACTATGAGGAGGAATACTGTTACCCTCAAATATAATTTGCATTAATAATATATTATTTTCTTTGTAAAGATGTTTATACACATTAATAATTCTGTTCTGTTTCAATGCTCATGTGTGAAATTAATGTTTAGAAAACTATTCTCATTATTTTATATATTTACTTATATCATAATTCTTGTAACACTGATGTATATGTCTATTTCTATTCTGTGTTATTTCTATTCTGTGTTATTACAAATGTTATCTGTACTATTATGTTCTTTAATGATGTATTTTGTACCTTTGTAATTGTATTCTTATGTTGTAAATTTGTAATTGTATAGACACCAGTTCTTCAAATTAAGTTACATTTCACTGCACACGTTTCTGTTGGTCATAGTAATGCACAATATGTGAGAAGTTGGGACTGTTAGTGTTTGCATGTATGTTAATAATTCAGCAAGGGACTGGATAACAGCACTGCTGGTTCTAAGGACAATTCCAAAAACTTTGTGAATGCACAAGTGGTGGTTTATGGACTTGCTATATTGTCCACAAGACTTTTCGATGGTGATTGTGCACTTGCACAGTTGCAACAGATGGCTGCTGGCCGTCTCTACAAGGACTACAGTGGGTCTGCATCTTTGATGGCTCACCAATACCATTATCTCTACAAGGACCGCAGTGGGTCTGCACCTCTGGTGGTCCACCAATACCGTAATCTCTACCAGGACTACAGTGGGTCTGTTCTGCGATGACCTACCTACCAATATTCTTCAAAACGTCGACTGACTCTGCTGTGGGTTTGCTCTGTTGTGGACCATTACCTGTCTGCATGTCAAGAATCAGCACTGTCTTTCCGTTGGAAGGACAACACTACTTGTTTAAGACTGCATGGAAATCCACTACTTCCGTGTGCGTTTTCTTTTACTGCTCAGACTTTGAAAAAAAAAAACACTGCAATTTTACTGTTATGAATGATCAGGACTGTCTTTATGGACTGTGAGAAAATTTTAGCTTTTGACCAACATTGTATTAATAAGTGTGTGCATTTGATTTCTTTGTCATTGTAATTACGAAAAAATTTTTCAAATCTGTATTGGCCACTGCCCAAAACAATTTGTAAAATTTTTTGTGGGGAGCATGGGGGCTATGTAAGTAGGCTGTTTAGGTTTTTATATTGGTAACGCCACGTAGCGCTCTGTAAGAATGGATGTCATGAACTGCTATATATTATGACTTTTGAACACTATTAAGGTAAATACATTGTTTGTTCTCTATCAAAATCTTTCATTTGCTAACTATGACTATCAGTAGTTCGAATCTTTTATTTAGCTGGCAGTAGTGGCGCTCGCTGGATTGCAGTAGTTCGAGTAACGAAGATTTTGTGAGGTAAGTGATTTGTGAAAGGTATAGGTTAATGTTAGTCAGGGCCATTCTTTTATAGGGATTATTGAAAGTCAGATTGCGTTGCGCTAAAAAATATTGTGTGTCAGTTTAGTGTTGATCAGAATAGGTAAAGAACGAAATGTCTGCGTACGTTCAGTTTTGCTCAGCTGTTTGAAAATCATATAATGTAAGAGATTTATCAGCACAGTAATTCAGTAATTTTTCTAAGGGGACGTTTCAGTATTAGATGTAGAATAAATGTCTAAATTCTCTGTTCATGAACAGCAACTGTTTCTCGCTTCTCTATCCACTAAAGAACCACACGGCGTGCAAGGAAGTTGTAGCATGTGCATACCATGCTCAGCAGCAGAGCGATATGTTGGGTTTGACTTACGAAAGTATAAATCATATGAACGTGACAAATGTTCACGTAGTTCTTATTTCTCACAATGTTGTTCCATCTTAAAAAAGTTCAAAAAATGGTCCAAATGGCTCTGAGCACTATGGGACTCAACAGCTTAGGTCATAAGTCCCCTAGAACTTAGAAGTACTTAAACCTAACTAACCTAAGGACATCACATACACCCATGCCCGAGGCAGGATTCGAACCTGCGACCGTAGCAGTCCCGCGGTTCCGGACTGCAGCGCCAGAACCGCTAGACCACCGCGGCCGGCTAAAAAAGTTCAAAAATGTATATGTTGAAGCACCGACCTTTTATCATATGGGCTCGGCATGAGAGACATTATAAGCAGTATAAATCCATTCACTGCTTAATTTATGTCTGGTAATGTAGACTGGTGATTTGTATACAGGGTCGTCAAAAACAGTCTTAAAACATTGTAAGGGCGCTGCAGGGGAGGTTGAGCTCATAAATAATTCTTAACAAAAAAAATCGATTCGTTGTGCCGTTTCCGAGTTATAGAGCGCTGAAGTTAGGCAATTAGTTCGCGAGTAATTTCAAGCTCTTGGAAGCGCTAAAATTCGGTATGTGCACATATCTGTGAGTTCGTTAAGTGCCACTTGTTCAAAGGCTCATCTCCAGTTAAAATGTGCCTTCCTCGGATGTGATAAATCGAAGAACATGTGCAGTGGTTTCGAACGTAGAATCAATTATATCATATATTACTTTAATTTTACAGAATATGCAGTAACTCCAAAGATGGCGTTTCATTTTTCCACGTTTTTGTAGTATGTCTCAGTCATCAGAACCGAGTAGATATATTTTGGATTCCGGTTGGTAAAGTTTGGGGCAAGACACTCCGGAAAGAATTGCAGCTACTTGTGGTGCACAAATCGAGCACAGTGGATCAGCGCTGTGCTTGAGGTGAGCTAACTGAAACAGCCACTTTGGATCGAGGTGTCAAACGAAATCCGGGAGTTTCTTACAGCCGCAGCCGCGACGCGAAGCCTCTATAAACACTCTTCCTATGTACAAAAGTTTTCCAGTCATACTCTTCCAAACACTAACGCAATTTTCCAGAATCTCTCTCCTAGAACCAAAATCCATTCCGGTACACAGGGCGTCAGAAACAGGCTCCAAAGGCTATAAGTATGTTGCAAGTTAGGTTGTGCTCAGAAATAACTGTTAGAATAATGCAATACGTTGCACCGCCGCTGAGTTATTTAGTATCGAAGCAAGCCAATCAGGTCGTCGCGGGCCAGAATGCCAGAGACAGTGTCGCCAAACTTGTTCTCAGGTTTGTTTCCTCAAACCGAACAGACGTAGCTTCTGCTCACCTTGCTTAAATTTAACATTTCCGAAAAAGTCACAATTTAACTGAAAAAGAGCATTTGAACAAGTAGCACTCACGGACCCACAGATGTGTGTGCCTTACCGCATTTTAGCGCTTGCAAGAGCTTGAATTTGTGCGCGACCTGATGGCCAACTTCAATGCTAAACAACTCGGAAACGGTGCAACGAATCGAATTTTTTTCTTAAGAGTTATTTCTCAGCATAGCCTCCCCTGCAGCACCCTTACAAGATTTGCAGAGTGTTCCCGACCATACTGTATATACACCACGCGTATACAATATTTCTAGACATAAATTACGGGATAACGGAATAAATGGATTTATACAGCTTATAATGTCTCTTACACTGAGCATATATGATTTAAGGTGGTTTCTTGAACATCTGCATTTTTGAACATTTTCTAAGATTGTAAGAATATCTTTTTTTGCTGCAGTTACATAAACGACTGCAAAAAGGTATTACATTGTTTCTTAGCTTGCCGCAATAAAGAAAATTCTCATTAACCCAGAGAAGTTTCGTTTACGATGACATCTTCAATGATATGGTATTTGTTTCTCTTTCTATAAAGAGGAGTACTATTTACATATCTGAATTACAATCTTGATTTACACTTGTATTCAGCAAATACCCTTGGTGTAAAACGTAAATATGTGCCAAGAAGACAATCCTCTGTTATCAGGTGGTTTCCTTGCATGCAGCGACTACACTGATCTGACAGAACATTATAATCACCGACCTACTATCGATATAACCCATCCCCGCCCTCCCCCCCGCCGTGCGAAAGCACCTGCAGCTAGCGAGTAATGACTGCTAGACAGACACTCGCGATGCCTGTAGTATCAGTGAGCGTGCTGTCCGTTTGTAGTATGGGGAACGCACGCAATCTGAGTTTGACTGAGGGCACATTGTCATGGCCAGGAGGCTCGGCACGAGCATTTCGGAAACTTAACTTGTCGGCTTTTCGAGAAGTGCTGTGGTGAGTATCTTCAACACGTGGCGAAACCAGGGTGAAACCACGTCCAGGCGTCGTGGGGTTGGGCGGCCACCACTCGTTATAAATGTCAGACGTCGCAGGCTGGGCAGACTGGTAAAACTGGCGAACTGTGACGGAGAATCCCGATATCTTCTTCATCATGCCGCTGGGAGGGCGCGAATCTGTCGTCTTCCAAGCGAATAGCTCCTTGACACCTGTACTGCGGGACGGAAACAAGCTGGCGCCGGCTCCATTATGCTCTGGTGGGCGTTCACGGGTCCAGTTTGGCTCGTGCAACACACTATGACGGCCAAGGAGTATCGTACACAGGTTGCAGACCACATACACCCCTACATGACGACACCGTCAGGTGGCTTGCGGAGTATGGACGTAGATGTAGATGACGGCAGAGGCATTTTTCAGCAAGATAATGCACCATGTCACGAGGCCTGGAGTGTGATGGGGTGGTTCGAGGAAGACAGTGGCGTGTTCCAGCTGATGCACGGACTGCCCAATTAGCCATATCTGAACTCGATCGAACACATCTAGGATGTGCTGTGTCTCGTAACTTAGCACGGGCTCTAAAATCTCTTTTTCATTGAGTTTCCCGCAGTTTCGTATAAAGGCGTAGGTTTCACATTCTTCGTTGGCCAAAACTTCAGAAACTCGACGTTACAGCGCATACGTAACAGTTGTCTATTCTAACAGATCCACTAGGTTATAATAATCATACACTGCGAAGAAAATGTGCCAACGTGCGCAACGCCTTTGTCCGACGTGTTGCCACAGACAAAGCTGGAGGGCTCCATCAGTAAAGACTCTGGGATAACACGCGCGAAGTTGAAGACACGAACAGTACAAAGCAAGTAGAAGGTCGCAGTGCTTCATAATCTAGCATGTAAAGTGATTGCAAATATATACCAGTATATGAAGAAATAAACTGTGCTAAATGCTCAGTTGCAACTATAATCCACATTGAAAGCAACTCCTGTCTCGTCTACTTCCTTTCGCCGATTCGAGAGGGAACTAGAAAGAGTCCAGACAAGTGAATTCTCGACACTTTCAACACCTCGTAAGATCCAGAAGTTGGAAAACCAGTTTGGACAATTTTAATGCGCAAGTTGTTCACCGCTTGATTAATAATTTCAACATTACAGATAAAGGAGATCCACTTTAAAGGAGATTCATAAAAAGTTACAGAGATTAATAAATTTTGAAGGATATATAAACACAATTCGTAACATTCATCGCACCCTACGATTTAGTGGAAGAAGACGGCTAATAAACGAAAACTTCTCCAGAAACAAAGAAGTATTAGGCGAAAACGTATTGGTTGCATAAAAATTAACTGGCAGTACAAACTTGAGCGTCATCCAGTTGTGTATATGGACAAGGCATATGTTCACAATTGTGACGCCGTCGTACGGATGGAGTGACAGTGCACTACGGGGTCTTTTGATATCTGTTACGAAAAGAAGTAGTATTATCATCGTCCACCTTGGTGGGGAGGACCATTTTGTACCTACTTAAGGTTTAAACCTGGCCAGAAAACAGAGGATTATGACAACGATATAGACTTCTGAAATTACGAAAAGTGGCTCAACTAGAGATTAATACCTAATCAACTACCTCATAATGTCATCGTTACGGATAACACCCCTCACCACAAATAAGCAACCGACTTGTGCTCCAACATCAAATTCCAAGAGAAGTCAAGGACATCCGGACACCTCAGTTATGTTCATTGATCAAAATGAACATAACCAGGCCACATCACTTATAAAATAGACAGCGTTGTAACCGAGCATGTTTATACCGTGTCAAAAAATTCCTCCATACCACCCAGAATTGGGACCTATAGATCTGATATGGGTAACGGTCAAGAACGGCGTTACTGAACGTAATGTGACATTCAGGATGGACGCGTTATTAACACTTGCAGATGAACAAATTGCGACTATAATAAAAGAAAACTGGAAGAAACGCTATGAGCAAATAGGTAAATTTGAAGAGCAGTATATTTCAAGTGAAGGTTTAATGGACCAAGCGCTGGAGATGATCACAACTGTGGTGCGTAGTATAGACTCGCATAGTGATATTCATAGTAGCGGAGGCAATACTGATTCTGCAAGTAAAGATGAAAGCGAATGAACTGATAGTGGTAGTGGAAGTGAAACATACACTGCTACTGAAAACGAAGAAAAATAAGGTGGAGCATTTTCTAAATGTGTCCTGTGTATGTGGAAATAGCGACAGTGAAGATCCGAAGTATTTTGTCAAACGACGAAGTGTATTGTTAATAATGTGGAACTGTGTCTGCAATTAAAATTCTGCAAACTTCTTCACAGTGGAACTACTGTTTAGGACCAAACTGTATGTTTTACGTTGCTGTGTTTTTAAAATAAACCAGCTTACATTTTCTTACATACGTATGCTCGTGCAGCCTGTCACCCCTTTGCTCGTCCGCTACCTTGCAATCCCTATCCCCTTCCGTCGCATTTCCCCTCCTACGTACACGAGTGTCCTCCTATGTTTGCATGAAGAGTGCATACGTTACTATTAACATGGGAAGCTGACAACTTTTCACAAATAATTCATCATATCACAATATGACACAAGTGGAAAACTGCAAGCAGGGCAAATACAAGCTGACGTTGCAACGTTACCCAGTGTACATTCTTCAGTCATGTTTATGTTGTTAAGTGCTGCTAATATACATACACTCCTAGAAATTGAAATAAGAACACCGTGAATTCATTGTCCCAGGAAGGGGAAACTTTATTGACACATTCCTGGGGTCAGATACATCACATGATCACACTGACAGAACCACAGGCACATAGACACAGGCAACAGAGCATGCACAATGTCGGCACTAGTACAGTGTATATCCACCTTTCGCAGCAATGCAGGCTGCTATTCTCTCATGGAGACGATCGTACAGATGCTGGATGTAGTCCTGTGGAACGGCTTACCATGCCATTTCCACCTGGCGCCTCAGTTGGACCAGCGTTCGTGCTGGACGTGCAGACCGCGTGAGACGACGCTTCATCCAGTCCCAAACATGCTCAATGGGGGACAGATCCGGAGATCTTGCTGGCCAGGGTAGTTGACTTACACCTTCTAGAGCACGTTGGGTGGCACGGGATACATGCGGACGTGCATTGTCCTGTTGGAACAGCAAGTTCCCTTGCCGGTCTAGGAATGGTAGAACGATGGGTTCGATGACGGTTTGGATGTACCGTGCACTATTCAGTGTCCCCTCGACGATCACCAGTGGTGTATGGCCAGTGTAGGAGATCGCTCCCCACACCATGATGCCGGGTGTTGGCCCTGTGTGCCTCGGTCGTATGCAGTCCTGATTGTGGCGCTCACCTGCACGGCGCCAAACACGCATACGACCATCATTGGCACCAAGGCAGAAGCGACTCTCATCGCTGAAGACGACACGTCTCCATTCGTCCCTCCATTCACGCCTGTCGCGACACCACTGGAGGCGGGCTGCACGATGTTGGGACGTGAGCGGAAGACGGCCTAACGGTGTGCGGGACCGTAGCCCAGCTTCATGGAGACGGTTGCGAATGGTCCTCGCCGATACCCCAGGAGCAACAGTGTCCCTAATTTGCTGGGAAGTGGCGGTGCGGTCCCCTACGGCACTGCGTAGGATCCTACGGTCTTGGCGTGCATCCGTGCGTCGCTGCGGTCCGGTCCCAGGTCGAAGGGCACGTGCACCTTCCGCCGACCACTGGCGACAACATCGATGTACTGTGGAGACCTCACGCCCCACGTGTTGAGCAATTCAGCGGTACGTCCACCCGGCCTCCCGCATGCCCACTATACGCCCTCGCTCAAAGTCCGTCAACTGCACATACGGTTTACGTCCACGCTGTCGCGGCATGCTACCAGTGTTAAAGACTGCGATGGAGCTCCGTATGCCACGGCAAACTGGCTGACACTGACGGCGGCGGTGCACAAATGCTGCGCAGCTGGCGCCATTCGACGGCCAACACCGCGGTTCCTGGTGTGTCCGCTGTGCCGTGCGTGTGATCATTGCTTGTACAGCCCTCTCGCAGTGTCCGGAGCAAGTATGGTGGGTCTGACACACCGGTGTCAATGTGTTCTTTTTTCCATTTCCAGGAGTGTATATGAAAAAACTAGCAGACGACAAAAAATGTGGAGGGAAATATATTAGACTGATTACTGCCCAATACGTCTTCTGCTTGTCTTTGTTTTGAAGGCATTGGTCTTTATTTATTCTGGAATTAGTTTCTACTGGCTGTGCCTGTAATCGGCACATCATTACTTAACCTGGCATCAGGTAAAAATAATTGCAGCCAAAATTTGGGAGAGAACTGAAGGAAGAAAATCTCTGCTTCATAAGAGGGCAAAATTGTAAGAGATGCAATTTAATTGTTGCGATTAAGTGGGAAAAGATAGCTACAAAAAAGTAAGGAAGTTTCTGCAGTTTTTGTTGATTTGGTAAAGTCTGGGTAAGCTTTTAGATGTTCTGAAGAAGATCGTATAATTAGAAAAAGTAAGAATAGCAGATGAGGTGTGAGAATGAACTAAAATTGGTAGAAGGTTGTTGTCTTTCGCATGCTTCCTTTAATATTTAATTTGATGATTCATTTAAAACTGCTAAGAACAGAAGTGTGTTTTCAGATAGGAAAAATGACAATAAAATATACATGGTATCCCAGAAATGATGTGATAAGCTTCGAGGAGTTTTAAGGGTGTCTTGAAGAACAAATTGGGGATAGGAAAACGTGTCCGGAAAAGTGAAGGAACGACGCTACAGACCGTCTAAGTTACAGGCTTCGGTTCCCGGTACTAGTCCACCCCTTCGGCAGCAGACGTGACTTCGTACGCTCACGATCCGTAGGTGGAACCTCTCAGAATGTTGTTTGTTATTCAGTGACCGCGACTGACTGCCGCGATCGCCGGTGGAAAAGGTAGAGCTAGCTGCTGCATAGAAAGGCTTGTCTCCTCTGAATTCCGTGCTCTGTTGGCACAGTGGATGACGGTTTCGGACACTAGTTTTTCATCTGCTGTTCGTTTTTCTCCTAGAACCTTCTAAATCTGAAAATGTTCTTCGGTATGCAGGAAAACAATAAAATAAACCGCAGAGGGAAACCGCTCTCCGAGGCCAGCATCCACTGAGGCAAAATAGCATGCATTCATTGGAAAAATTGGAAAATGTGTGGTAAGTGCCTATGAGACCAAACTGCTGATTTCATCGGTCCCTAGGCTTACGCACTACTTAATCTATCTGTAACTAACTTGCGCTAAGGATAACACACACACCCAGGCCCGAGGGAGGACTCTAACCTCCGACGGGGGGAATCGCGCCAACCATGGCAAGGCGACGGAGACCACACGGCTACACCGCGCGGTCATTCATTGGAGACAAGGCCTTTCCACGCAGCAGCTTCTCCACTGGCGATCGTGGCAATCAATCGCGTTCACTGAATAACAAACAACATTGCGAGTGGTTTCTACTGGCGTCGGCGTACAAAGACACGTTTGCTACCGAACTGGTGCATAGAGGCTGGGGCAGGCGCTTACGACTTCGATGTTCTGTAGTGTCGTTGGATAGCATTTCCGATCACGGGTTCATATTCTCAGTTTGTTTTTTAAGACACCTTCTACAACCCTTCGAAGTTTATCACAACATTTCTGGGACACCCTGTATAAGATTTACTGATGACATTGTATTACTGAGTGAAAATGAGAAGACGAGTAGCAATATATTACAAGATCTGAATGCTAGCTATGGGTACATTGTAATGATGATAAATGTGAAGAAGATTAGTCAAAGAAGACAACTAAAGGAAAATAAAAGTGAAAGTTTGTGTTAAGCTAATGGAACTAGTTGATAACTTCAGGTGCATTGGGTGCAAAATTACTAGTAACACAACATTTAATCAGGTAATAAAAACGTGGACGGCTTTCCAAAATAAATGAGAGTTCCTATGGTCTATTAAACAACCAATTACGAAAGAGATTAGTGAAATGTTTTCTATGTAGTGTTGCCCTTTATGAAGAGAGGAGAAACGCTTGGAGACTTTTCAGATGTGAATCTGGTGAAGAGTGTAAGGTGTGAAATGATCAGATAAAATAAGGAATGGGATTGTGTTACAAAGAGTGAAGGATAACGGAGAAATACTGGCAACAGTTAAAGGAAAGAAAATAAATTGGCTAGAACACTACATGAAAAGAGACTGTATAATAAAGGATCTACTAGAAGGTTCAAAATGGCTCTGAGCACTATGAGACTCAACATCTTAGGTCATAAGTCCCCTAGAACTTAGAACTACTTAAACCTAACGACCCTAAGGACATCACACACACCCATGCCCGAGACAGGATTCGAACCTGCGACCGTAGCAGTCCCGCGGTTCCGGACTGCAGCGCCAGAACCGCTAGACCACCGCGGCCGGCGTCTACTAGAAGGCCAGAGGTAGAAGAAGATACCAGTGAAATGACAACATCAAGATAAATGCGTAATATGCATCAACGAAAAGGATGGCGGAAGGCTGGGAGGACTGGAGAGTGCTGAAGCTGCAGTGACGGACCTGTCTAATAGGCGCAAGACATCATCACTTGCTAAGCAAGCATGTGTGTGATCTAAATCTCGTTTCTGTGTCGCTTCATATTTCGTCGTAAAAGTCTTTTGATATTCCAGAATGAGATTTTCACACTGCAGTGGAGTGTGCGCTGATATGAAACTACCTGGCAGATTAAAACTGAGTGCCGGACCGAGACTCGAACTCGGGACCTGAGTTCGAGTCTCGGTCCAGCACACAGATTTAATCTGCCAGGAAGTTTCACTTTTGATATTCATGAATAAATGACTGGTCGTTCTTCTTCAAAGGGCTTCCCATTAAGTGATGTCGACATCCACGAGGAAATTTTGTTTCCCCCAGTACCGTGCAGTAAGGGTAATTGGATTAACATTGAAAGCATCTCCCTCCAATTTAAAATCAGGATATCTTTCTTTTTCGGAACGGTTTTGATTTCTAACAGTTCTTTAGCCTGTCGCTGTTGCTTGAAAATATCCGAAATATTTTTGCAATCAGGTGCTCTTGAAACATCATCGGGTCAAACAGTGCAAGACGGGGTAATTGAAACGCCACCCGCAAAGCCGCGGAGAGAGAGAGAGGAGGCGGTCCGGCGGCCGCCCGTATGCAAATGCTGGTCCGGTGATGTGTTTCTGCGGTTGTAGCTGTCAGCTGCAGCGGCCGCCCACCGGAACCCTCGGCCGGCAGTGCAGCCTGGAAAACACGTGACTGCCGCCGCCACCAGTGTCCTGCCACGTGGGGCAGCCGCGAGCACTTAGGTAAATGTCGCAACGTGTTTCTAAGTTACTATTATAAGAAATAACCCCTTCTACATCTACATCTACACTGAAGCGCCAAAGAAACTGTTGTAGGCATGCGTATTCAAATATAGACATATGTAAACAGGCAGAATACGGCGCTGCGGTTCGTAACCCCTATATAAGACGACAAGTGTTTGGCGCTGTTGTTGGATCGGTTACTGCTGCTACAGTGGCGGGTTATCAAGATTTAAGTGTGTTTGCACGTGGTTTTATAGTCGGCGCACGAGCGATGGGTCACAGATTCTCCGAGGTGGTGATGAAGTTACGATTTTCCCATACGACCATTTCACGAATGTACGTGAATATCAGGAATCCGGCAAAACATCAAATCGTCGACATCACTACGACTGAAAAAGATCCTGGAAGAACGGGACCAACGACCACTGAAGAGAATCGTTCAACGTGACAGAAATGCAGCCCTTCCCCAAATTGCTTCAGATTTAAATGCTGGGCCATCAACAGGTGTCAGCGTGCGAACCATTCAACGAAATATCATCAATATGAGGTTTCGGAGCCGAAGGCCCACTCGTGTTCCCTTGATGACTGCACGACACAAAGCTTTTCGCCTCAACTGTGCCTGTCATCACCGACAGTAGACTGTGGATGACTGGAATAATGTTGCCTAGTCGGACAAGTCTCGTTTCAAATTGTATCGAGAGCATGGACGTGTAGGGGTGTGAGGACAACCTCATGAATTCATGGACCGTGCACGTCAGCAGGGGACTGTTCAAGCTGGTGGAGGCTCTGTAATAGTGTGGGGCATGTGCAGTTGGAGTGATATGGGACCCCTGAGATGTACGACACGTACGTAAGCATCCTGTCTGATCACCTGCATCCATTCATGTCCATTGTGTATTCGGATCTCCCGCGTGCTGGACAGGTGTACACGGCTGTGACTCCTGCAATGTTGGAATGTGTGGACACTTTCATTCCATTAGGACAATGCGACGCCCCACACGTCCTGAATTGCTACAGAGTGTCTCCAGGAACACTCTTCTGAGTTTAAACGGTTCCGCCGGACACCAAACCCCAGACAAGAATATTATTGAAGATATCTGGGATGTGTTGTAACGTGCTGTTCTGAAGCGATCTCCACCCACTAGTGCTCTTACGATTTATGGACAGCCCTGCAGGATTCATGGTGTCAATTCGCCTCAGCACTACTTCAGACATTAATCTAGTCCATGCCATGTCGTGTTGCGGCACTTCTGCGTGCTTTTGGGGGCGCTACGCGATATTGGGCGTGTGTACCAGCCAGCCGTTGTGGCGGAGCGGTTCTAGGCACTTCAGTCCGGAACCGCGCAATTGCTACGGTCACAGGTTAGAATCCTGCCTCGGGCATGGATGTGTGTGATGTCCTTATGTTAGTTAGGTTTAGGTAGTTCTAAGTCTAGGGGACTGATGACCTCGGATGTTAAGCCCCATAGTGCTTAGAGCCATTTGAATTTGCGTGTGTACCAGTTTCGTTGGCTCTCTTCAATGTATATTCACATTATTCAAACCACTAGGAAGTGGATGGCAGAGGTCACGTCCCATTGCACTAGTTATTGAGTAATCTTCCCGTTCCATTCACTTTTCAAGGGCGCGAAGAATGACTGTTTCGATGTCTCTGTGTGTGCTTTAATTAATCTAACCTTGTCCGCATGATCCCTATGAGAGCGATAATTGTGGTTTATATGAGAGGCGTTCAATAAGTAAAGCCAAACATTTATTTTCTCTGACGATTTCGGTTGAAGAAATGCAGACATTGTTGTCTGACATCGTGTAATATTCCCGCATCGGCCCCTATAGTTTCATCGAGTTCCGATAGGTGGCGGCGCTATACGTAGCCTTCAAAATGGTGTCTGTAACGAAGGCGTGTGTACCAGCCAGTCGCTGTGGCGGAGCGGTTCTAGGCACTTCAGTCCGGAACCGCGCAGTGAAGGCAGCAGAGGATCAAGTAGGTAAAAAGACGAGGGCTAGTAGAAATCCTTGGGTAACAGAAGAAATATTGAATTTAATTGATGAAAGGAGAAAATATAAAAATGCAGTAAATGAAGCAGGCAAAAAGGAATACAAACGTCTCAAAAATGAGATCGATAGGAAGTGCAAAATGGCTAAGCAGGGATGGCTAGAGGACAAATGTAAGGATGTAGAGGCTTATCTCACTAGGGGTAAGATAGATACTGCCTACAGGAAAATTAAAGAGACCTTTGGAGATAAGAGAACCACTTGTATGAACATCAAGAGCTCAGATGGAAACCCAGTTCTAAGCAAAGACGGGAAAGCAGAAAGGTGGAAGGAGTATATAGAGGGTCTATACAAGGGCGATGTACTTGAGGACAATATTATGGAAATGGAAGAAGATGTAGATGAAGATGAAATGGGAGATACGATACTGCGTGAAGAGTTTGACAGAGCACTGAAAGACCTGAGTCGAAACAAGGCCCCCGGAGTAGACAACATTCCATTGGAACTACTGACGGCCTTGGGAGAGCCAGTCCTGACAAAACTCTACCATCTGGTGTGCAAGATGTATGAAACAGGCGAAATACCCTCAGACTTCAAGAAGAATATAATAATTCCAATCCCAAAGAAAGCAGGTGTTGACAGATGTGAAAATTACCGAACAATCAGTTTAATAAGCCACAGCTGCAAAATACTAACACGAATTTTTTACAGACGAATGGAAAAACTAGTAGAAGCCGACCTCGGGGAAGATCAGTTTGGGTTCCGTAGAAATACTGGAACACGTGAGGCAATACTGACCTTACGACTTATCTTAGAAGAAAGATTAAGGAAAGGCAAACCTACGTTTCTAGCATTTGTAGACTTAGAGAAAGCTTTTGACAATGTTGACTGGAATACTCTCTTTCAAATTCTGAAGGTGGCAGGGGTAAAATACAGGGAGCGAAAGGCTATTTACAATTTGTACAGAAAGCAGATGGCAATTGTAAGAGTCGAGGGACATGAAAGGGAAGCAGTGGTTGGGAAGGGAGTAAGACAGGGTTGTAGCCTCTCCCCGATGTTATTCAATCTGTATATTGAGCAAGCAGTAAAGGAAACAAAAGAAAAATTCGGAGTAGGTATTAAAATCCATGGAGAAGAAATAAAAACTTTGAGGTTCGCCGATGACATTGTAATTCTGTCAGAGACAGCAAAGGACTTGGAAGAGCAGTTGAACGGAATGGATGGTGTCTTGAAAGGAGGATATAAGATGAACATCAACAAAAGCAAAACGAGGATAATGGAATGTAGTCGAATTAAGTCGGGTGATGTTGAGGGTGTTAGATTAGGAAATGAGTCACTTAAAGTAGTAAAGGAGTTTTGCTATTTGGGGAGCAAAATAACTGATGATGGTCGAAGTAGAGAGGATATAAAATGTAGACTGGCAATGGCAAGGAAAGCGTTTCTGAAGAAGAGAAATTTGTTAACATCGAGTATAGATATAAGTGTCAGGAAGTCATTTCTGAAAGTATTTGTATGGAGTGTAGCCATGTATGGAAGTGAAACATGGACGGTAAATAGTTTGGACAAGAAGAGAATAGAAGCTTTCGAAATGTGGTGCTACAGAAGAATGATGAAGATTAGATGGGTAGACCACATAACTAATGAGGAAGTATTGAATAGGATTGGGGAGAAGAGAAGTTTGTGGCACAACTTGACCAGAAGAAGGGATCGGTTGGTAGGACATGTCCTGAGGCATCAAGGGATCACCAATTTCGTATTGGAGGGCAGCGTGGAGGGTAAAAATCGTAGGGGGAGACCAAGAGATGAATACACTAAGCAGATTCAGAAGGATGTAGGTTGCAGTAGGTACTGGGAGATGAAGAAGCTTGCACAGGATAGAGTAGCATGGAGAGCTGTATCAAACCAGTCTCAGGACTGAAGACCACAACAACAACAACGAAGGTCCGCTCCAAGCAGTGAGCTGCGGGTCGGGGTATGGGTGAAAAATCAATGTTGCCCACGACTCGAGAACAACCATGCTTTACTTATCCAGTATTTGAGGAGGGAACACATAGAGACTTGTAACAAACTTTACACATAATTTCACACGCTTACGAAACTTTTTCTTACTGACGAAACCCACTAAATGATAAAAGGAAAAAAGTTTGTCGCTTACTACATTTTCGCTGTTTACGCTGTAAAACTGCCATATGTCGTTTTGTTCAAATGTGTGTGAAATCTTATGGGACTTAACTGCTAAGGTCATCAGTCCCTAAGCTTACACACTACTTAACCTAAATTATCCTAAGGACGAACACACACACCCATGTCCGAGGGAGGACTGGAACCTCCGCCGGGATCAGCTGCACAGTCCATGACTGCAGCGCCCGAGACCGCTCGGCTAATCCCGCGCGGCCATGACGTTTTAATCTATTACTTTTTTACTACTAATTGAGTGGGTGACACATTTTTCATTCAATATTCGCAGATACCACTGAATTTACCTGAAAAATTACGTCACTGTACGACGCACAGTTCAAGTGATATGATGTCAAATACTGCGATATGAGAAAAAACTGCCGCATCATACAGAACGTTTAAATTTATTACTTCTTTGCTACTAAATCGATTCGCAATACTTTTCGCAGATAGTATTCACATATCCCGCTAAATGTGCCTACAAAAATATGTCATTATACGACATATAGTTAAGGAGATGTGACGTCATAAACAGTGAGCTGCATGGAAACGAAAATGTAGTGCAAATTCCTTAGGCATGCAGGTGAAATATACGAACAACTACGCTTGAAAACATGTTAAACATGTGTGAAATATATTTGACATGTGCGTATGCGAGCAAAGACACGGGTAAAAAGCTCATTATAACCCCCTGGAACGACTTCAGTCAAACTTGATACACGTATTAGTTACAATCTGGAAAGTAGTACTGTAGGTGTAAGAACCATCAGCCTGCTATTGAGGTGAGTTTGATTACTTGGAAAGAGAATGGCACGGACAGGCAACGAGAGGGAAGGAGAAGATAGGCACTGGTAGGAATAGGAGAGTAGGAATAGGAGATGGAGAGAGATAAGGGAAGGGGAAATGGACAGAGAGAGGGGAGGACATGGACAGAGACAGGGGTAGGGAGAGATAGGCAGGTAGGTGTGAGAGGCGGAGATGAACAGAGGGGGAGTGGGTAATGGACAGAGCAAAGAAAAGAGGAGGACATTGACAGAGAGAGGGGAGGGGAGAAGATGGACATGGAAAGTAAAGGAGAGGAGATGAAGAAGGGGAGGAGGACATTGAGAAAGAGTGGGGGAGGGGGAGACTGAGAAAGAGACTGGAGGAGGAAATGAAATTAGAGAGGAAATGGACAAGAGAGGAAAGGAGCAGGTAGACGAGGGGGGGGGGGGAGGAGATGGACTACATACCCAATCAAAACCGGCTACTCAATAGTTATTGAATAAAACTAGGAGATCAGTAACAAATACGGTATCTGAACTATATAAAACGAGAAAGCTGAGCCGGCTGCGGTGGCCGAGCAGTTCTAGGCGCTTCAGTCCGGAACAGCGCGACTGCTACGGTCGCAGGTTCGAATCCTGCCGTGGGCATGGATGTGTGTGATGTCCTTAGGTTAGTTAGGTTTAAGTAGTTCTAAGTTCTAGGGGACTGATGACCTCCGATGTTAAGTCCCATAGTGCTCAGAGCCATTTGAACCATTTGAGAAAACTGAAGTCTTTGTTAATAAAATATTGGATGACGAACTATGGAACTTAATAGTGTGATGTCATCGTAAGACACCACTTCCACGCTGGCCGTCAAAAGACCGCCAGCGCAAAGGTCAGTATCTGTGGACCGTGAGGGGTGGCGCCAGCGTGGCAGTACACACAAATCAGGCGCCCCAGCTAACCTCTCCGGGAAGACTACACGACAGCTGCGCCCTCTCCGGCGCTGGTATAAAGGACAGGTCGTCAGGGCAGATCGTCCCCTCAATTCCACAGCTCAGCTCTATAGGGCAGCTCCTGTCAATGTGATAGTTAGGTCTTCGAGAACCATCGCAGCTAGAAAGATAGTTTTATACTTTTTGAGTTGACAAAATATGTTATTCAGAGACTGGAAATGCTTGTTATATTCTACATAACTGCTTCTCAATAGACAAGTAAATGCGTTTGATTGTTCAGTTATACCACAGTCTATTGATATTTTATAGTGTGGTCTCCTTCTTCTTAGCTTACGAATTACTGTCGTGACTGCCAAGCGAGGGGGCGCAGTGGCTAGCACACTGGACTCGCATTCGGTAGGACGACTGTCAATCCCGCGTCCGGCCTTCGTGATTTAGGTTTTCGGTGATTTCCCTAAATAGAATGCCGGGATGGTTCCTTTGAAAGGGCACGGCCGACTTCCTTCCCCGTCCTTACCTGATAAGATGAGGCCGATGACCTCTCTGTCTGGTCTCCTCCCCCAAGCAACCCACCCCAATTCAACTGTCGTGACAAATTGAAATACAACAATTCGCTAAAAACATTTGAGCTGTATGTCGGACACAGAGAAACAGATGAAAACTTCCGCTTAGAAGAAAACGGAACAACATAAGCACATTGTACAAACAATTTGTTAGGCCCAGGAGACATCATGGTTACACAGTGTAACACCCTCTCTAGCCCTCTAGCTTTGCGATCAAGAGGGTCTACAAATTGCTTCAGGTACGTCATGTCCAGAATTAGCCACTCATTGATTATTCGATCATATAGAGCCACAAAATTACGAGGATGTAATTGCTACATTTCATTCACTATTCCAAATAGTTCAATGTATTTTCTGTGGGTTCCCGATGGAGTCACGTAACGGGCAACTTTAGCTGTAATAGGGTGTCTGTTTGCAAACCAGAAATAAATAAATTACATGCAGTCTTGATCGCTTAATTTTTTTTTAATGGTGGTACACCACCAGCCACAAACAAGAGGATTGCCATGCGCCACCGCCTCCGGCAGACATTCATGGTCCGAAGATGATGTGATAAAAAGATCGAAACCGGTCACCATTATAAAAAAAATTAAGCGATCAAGGCTGCTTTTAGTTTATTTATAATAATTACAGATCGCTGTTTTCCTATATAAGAACTATGTTCTTAAAAATGTTAAAACCAGAAATACATGCGTGCAGTCCTGTGACCATGGCTGTTCTCATCTAGAGGGACGAGAGTTTCCTCAACATATCATGCAAATGTAGAAATTTCGGCAACAATTGGTCACCTAGAATGTTGAAATAAACATCCTGGTCTATGATCACGGTAACCAGAACGAGTGCGCCGAATTCGTGGCACGGCAGATATTCCCAACACATCACACAACGATATCCAGTCAAAACTACAGTTTCCACGCTCTTAGTATTGCTGTGGAGTCGCTGTTCTCATCGCCTAGCATCTTTTAAAAAGAGACAAAACCATGACTCGTTGTACCACACTATACGCCTGTAGGCAGCTGCTGTCCAGTTTCTGGATTGTTTGGCTCATTAAAGATTCTCAGCTTCATGTGTTTAACTGGACAAAGATCTTTTTCGAAGTACTCGACTTATGTCCGTTCCGTACAACACCCTTCGTATTATTCTCTCTGGTAGTCAGATGGACCTGCATTCACTATCAGCAGCGACTTCTTTCGGGTTTGAAACCGACCTTCGCTCCCAGTCGGTTAGGATCTTCTTACGCGCACTGTTCTTTGCTGTGTCACTCGAAAAAGACACAGCCAGGGCAAAAGCACCGCAGGCGCCAGTGCCATAGAGAATCGCCACTTGCGCCAGTTCCACCAGCGCCACTGCTGGCGCTGAGAATGAAGATATTGACTTCGCCTCTGGCAATTGCCGGCCGAGTACAATCCACTCAGCCGGCCCTTGTGGTCGAGCGGTTCTAGGCGCTTCAGTCCGGAACCGCGCAACTTCTACGGTCGCAAAAAAATGGTTCAAATGGCTCTGAGCACTATGGGACTTAACATCTATGGTCATCAGTCCCCTAGAACTTAGAACTACTTAAACCTAACTAACCTAAGGACAGCACACAACACCCAGCCATCACGAGGCAGAGAAAATCCCTGACCCCGCCGGGAATCGAACCCGGGAACCCGGGCGTGGGAAGCGAGAACGCTACCGCACGACCACGAGATGCGGGCGTACGGTCGCAGGTTCGAATTCTGCCTCGGGTATGGATCTGCGTGATGTCCTTTGGTTAGTTAGGTTTAAGTAGTTCTGTGTTCTAGGGGACTAATGACCTCAGATGTTAAGTCCCATAATGCTCAGAGCCATTTGAACCATTTGAACAATCCACCAATGACGGGACGGCAACGGACAGAAGCCTACTCGGAAGATAGAAGGGCAGATCTCGCCCACTTGGTTATAGAGCATCGTCCAGGGATGACTTAGACAGTGAACGTCGTTTAGAAAACTCTTAGAAGTGAACAGACAGTTCTTGTAAATTGCATTTGGTATTTAGTGTGAAGTTTACCTACGATTATTTGCACTTAGCCAGTTAGGGCCTTTTTTGTGTTACACTACATGCAGTGCTATAGACTTAACCATTCAACAAGTCACAAAGATAAGTAAATCTTTTAACTCATTTATGTGACTTTGTTACTAATTTGTTGCAGTGTTGTAGAACTTTCGTTCTCCTACCCTGTTACCTGACCCTGAGGCATAGCCGGGTAATAATAGCAGGGAGAAACTATCTTAGCGGTGTACTGCACCAGAACCGGTTTCACGAATTCACCAAAAAAAAAAAATGGCTCTGAGCACTGTGGGACTTAACATGTATGATCATTAGTCCCCTAGAACTTCGAACTACTTAAACCTAACTAACCTAAGGACATCACACGACACCCAGTCATCACGAGGCAGAGAAAATCCCTGACCCCACCGGGAATCGAATTCACCAACTCGGCCTCCACAGCAGTAGCGACGAGGCCTTTACAAAACTGGCCAGGTGGCTTTACAAAATTATTACGCCATATGATAAGGAGCGATCTAAAGCCATACTGTCCACAATCGGTATGCCAATCAGGCACAATCGCTGTGAGCACTGACACAACCATCCCAGTGACATACCAGGCTGAAGATACACGTTTAGTAAAACAACGTGTCCTGCTGCATGAAGAAGTCCGCAGTTGCCTGTTGCACATCCTCGTCGACAGAGTCATCGATGCTTCAAGCCTTTTTCATGGACCGCAAGTGTGATAAACTCACGCCGAAGATCAGGACTATAGGGTGGCTGCTGGAGTGTCTCCCACTTCTGTTGACGTAACTTCTGCGTTACGACGTTTGCGATATGGGGGCGAGCGTTATCATAAAGCAGCAACACTCTTTGTCTCAGTTTTACCGTACGTTCCGCCTTAATTGCACGCCGTAATTTCTCCAGCGTTGCGCAGTACCGTTTCCCTGTGATGGAGACACCACGTTCATTAATGGATGACGCTAGCCTTCCAGATCGACCGGCTTCTTGTTCGAAACGCAACCAGCACTGAAATTGGCGCACCATTCCACAACGGTGGTTTTCGACAGAGGTGCCGCCCCACACACATTCATCACTCTGCAGTCGATGTGTCTGTCCAAGAAAAGAAAAGCAGAACGTTCGTCCTGTTTGTTGTTCGCAGTTATATGAGGTGCAATGATACACACTATTTACAGGTCTAACTATAAATAACATACGATTAAAAATCCAATTCACAATTATATTTATTGGAGTAAACCTAACCAAGTTTCCGCATTTAGTGCAAGCACGTCGGAAAGCGCGTATGATAAAGTAATCGATTGCCTACATGTCGGTGCTTATGTACTATAATCGGAGTCGCACTACGTTGCGTGCACGCTGCAGTAACGCCTTCTACGGAAAATTTTTGATCACCTCTTATAGATGGCTGTGAAGGAGAGTCCGAGTCGATAAATAACAGATCGGGTTACTTCATTCCCGGTGTCGTCATGGGCACGTCCAAGACCGTAGCTCTTTTCTGTCATTATGTTACAGCCCCACGACGACGCATCTTACTACACTGATTCCATACAAGTGGCATGATGTCAGCAGTAGACTGTAACACGACCACCTGGTACCAGTACTACACAATCTACAGCGCTCCAGAATGGCCAGAGTACTTTTTTAAGGAGCTGATTAGTACAATGAGGTGACAAAAGTTATGGATGACGATATGCACATATGCAGACGGCAGTAGCAGCCCGTACGCAAGGTATCGAAGGGTAGCGCACTGGCGGAGATGTCATTTATATTCAGGTGATTCACGTGAAAATGTATCCGACGTGACTGTGGCAGCACAACGGGAATTAACAGACTTTGAACGCGGAGTGGTAGTTGGCGCTAGACGCACGCGATATTCCATTGCGGAAATCGTTAGGGAATTCAGTATTCCGAGATCCACAGTGTGAAGGGCGTGCCGAGAAACCCAGATTTCAGGTATTACCTCCCACCAGGCTCAGTGCAGTGGCCGACGGCCTCCACCTAAGGAGGTGGAGAGCGGCGTTTGCATAGAGTTGTCAGTGCTAACAGACAAGCAACATTCCGTGAAATAACCGCAGAAATTAATGTGGCGCGTACGACGAACGTATCCATTATGACAGTGCAGCGACGTTATGTGCTACAACAGCAGACGATCGACAGCACGACATCGCCTGCAGCGGCTCGTGACCATATCGGTTGGTCCGTGGACGATTGGAAAATCGTGGCTTGGTCGGATGAGTCCGGATTACAGTTGATAAGAGCTGATGGTTGGGTTCCAGGCGGTACAGACCTCACGGACCCATGTTGTCCACAAGGCACTGTGCAAGCTGGCGGTGGCTCCACACTGGCGTAGGTTGTGTTTGCGTGGAATTGACTAGGTCCTCTGGTTCAACTGATCCGATCATTGACTGGAAATTGTTACATTCGGCTACTTGGAGACCATTCACAGGCAGACATCCATGAACTTCATGTTGCATAACATGTCATCGGGCCACAGTTGATCCCAGTTGCTTTGAAGAACTTTCTGCACAATATGAAAGAATGATTTAGGCTGTCCAGATGGACTGATATGAATACCATCGAACATTTACGGAACATAATCTAGAGGTTAATTCGTTCACAAAATCCTGTACCGGTAACAATTTCGCAATTATGGACGGCTATGGACACAGCGTGGCTCAGTATTTCTGCAGGGGGCTTTCAAAGACTTGTTGAGTCTAGTTGCTGCTCTACGCCGGGATAAAGGAGGTCCGACACGATATTAGGAGGCACCCCATGACTTGTGTCACCTCAGTGTATTTTATTCAGTGGACTCATTTCAGTAACAAGGAATAAGAAAAGCAGGTGACTATCTGTCATACGAAGAAACACCTCGTAGAAACAAAAACAAGGAAAATGTAGACACTTTTTCATCGATTTCACTTAATACAAGTAATAAGTCATACAAAAATACTTCTAGCTACCTAGCAGACAGACCGGCCAGTGTGGCCGATCGCTTCTAGGGGCTTCAGTCTGGAACCGCGCGACCGCTACGGTCGCAGGTTCGAATCCTGCCTCGGGCATGGATGTGTGTGATGTCCTTAGGTTAGTTAGGTTTAAGTACTTCTAAGTTCTAGGGGACTGATGACTTCAGATGTTGAGACCCATAGTGCTCAGAGCCATTTGAACCATTTGAACCTAGCGGGCAATGATTAATGAAAACCGGAAAGTTGTTCAAGATTCTTCCATTGGTACATCTATTTTACATTTCATCGAAATGTGGAGGGCTTCTAAAAGCAAAAACATTAATTAAATCTTAAAACGGTAGAGTTATCTTGAGTCAGAGTTGGACTAGTTTTACAGGAAACCTCACATATAAGTACATTGATACACGGGATGTCCCAGGAGGAATAGTCAGTATTCAGTGATACAACAGAAACGTTTACATGGTTACTTATTTTCTGTATTATTCACTACATTATCAGGTTTACACTAGAACAGATGCACAACAGTTAGTAAACAATTCAACATGCATTTTACAAGGTATCAACTTCAACATACGCATTTTTAACACATTCCCCTCTAAACATTACCGTACACGTCACATTACAGTTGTTGTACAGTTCACAACAAATCATCGAATATCCCAACCGTTAACTTCAATGCATTTGTCCACTTTTGTGGGAACATGTTGTGTTGTTTTTCTGACTGAGAGCCTCAGCACCTCCCCGAATGATGGCAGCATCGTCCATGATGCGACCAGGCAGTTCCTTTCGTTTGGTCGTTTGTAGATCTAAGACTTTAACCAACCACATACAAAAACGTAATGGCGTGAGCCAGCTACCTTGCTGGCGAGTTAACTGTACGACCAAGACCAGTTCAGCGATTAGGCTAAGTGCGGTTGAAATGACCCCTCACAATTCGGTAAAATGTGGAGGGTCTGCTGGAAGTATACTGCCGGTAGCGTGGCTAAAGTAACGACATCAACATGTTCAACAAACAAATTTTCCAAAAAAATGCTAGTAATTATGTCTCTTCATTCGTTCGTCTAAATTGACCGGACCTATCAACGCGTTACCGATTATGCAGCACGAAACATTGACC
Organism: Schistocerca cancellata; assembly: GCF_023864275.1. NCBI lineage: Eukaryota > Metazoa > Arthropoda > Insecta > Orthoptera > Acrididae > Schistocerca > Schistocerca cancellata. The sequence goes on along the minus strand of NC_064630.1, from coordinate 586,329,602 downwards.
GAAGAACGAACTTGGAAATGAGTTTCGACTGTAGTGCGTGGTTTTTCCTGTAACCATCAATGACTATTACGCACTCTCAATCCCTCGGACCACTTCACCCACAACACATCATGGACAACGGTGCGTTCAACCGGCTAGTTTAATGACAGAAAGACATGAGCAGAGTTTCAAAGAAACAAGGTAGGTTGGGGTAGAATAAAACGTCCTCACCACTTGCCCAGTAAGAAAATGTACATTAAATGTTTTCTATCTCGGAAACCATTAGATATAGAGCATATATCGGTATGAAGTTTTTGTTTCAGATTAGTGTTCCAGTCATATCTCTCAATATTGATCATTCCTGGTGGAACATCCAGTAGACTCAGGAACAGACATCACAGTTTCTAGTCAAAATGACACAGTTAATTTCTGTGGCCACAGGGTTTATCTCCAAGCATCACACTATCGCCTTAAGAACAAAACTTTGTTCCAATTCGATCGATAATTACTGTTACAACAGTGCATATGGAGAACATTAAATGATTACATTTACAGATCAATAGCATAAGCTCTTCTGAGGTACCAGGTATCGACCCTTGCTGAAACACTCATATTAGTACATAATGTAGCCTCCACGGATAGCAATTCAGACGCTGACTTTGGCATCCAGTCGATTGTACAGATCGCGAACACTGTCCTGCGATACGTTATGCCACTACTACTCCTCCTGTTCAAATAGTTAAGTAAGACTTGTTGGTCTCGTCCCATCGTATCCCACACGTGTTCGATTGGAGAGCGTGCTGCCCAGGGAAATTGCCGCACGTTGAGTTCCACGGGCAGTGGGCGGGCGAGCATTGTTCTGTTGTAACAAAACATCACCAACAGGCTCCAAGAACGGCAAAAGAAACGGATATAACAACATTCTGCACGTACCGAGCACTGGGGTAGCGCCCAAACGAATGCATTCTACAAGACAGTGCTCGCTAGGTCTACGTCGTACACACAAACGACCATCACTTACGTGCAGGCAGAATCAGCTTTCGTCGTTGAAGACCAAGGCGCGCCATTTTAACTTCCAAGTGATTCTATGACTGCACCAGTCGAGACGTGCAAGTCGATGCTGTGGCATGAGTGGAAGACTCGCTAGAGATGTGCGTGCTCGTAGCCGCACTGCTTATAACCGGCTCACAACGTGCTCACAAGTCTCAGCTCACAAACCCTCTTATCCGTGCTGTGACAGATGTACGATCTGCCACTGCCGCCCTCACAATACGATGATTCTGGTAAGCGTCTGTGCTGCGTGCACTTCAGAACCTCGTCAGCAGTTGTGAGAATGTTCATGTGACGACTGATATCAGCACTGTTGCACAAAAGACGCAGAAAATAAAAAAAAGGCTGTGAGCACTATGGGACTAAACTTCTAAGGTCATCAGTCCCCTAGAACTTAGAACTACTTAAACCTAACTAACCTAAGGACATCACACACATCCATGCCCGAGGCAGGATTCGAACCTGCGACCGTAGCGGTCACGCGGTTCCAGACTGAAGCGCCCAGAACCGCTCGGCCACCCCGGCCGGCACAGCTTCTGTGCACCGAAGCAGAACGTGGCGACCCTCCCACACACACACCAACTGGCAGAAAACTGGAACACAAACAGACCGCAGACAACACGACAAACACCAAACAAACATCAATTAATATAAGTTAAGAACCAATAAATAATACTATAATTTAAAAAAAAAACAATAAGTGCCTTCAATAAAACAACTTAAATTTTGCAGTAATATCAATGCTGTAAAATTTTAAACTAAGACTTGTACACAAATGCAATGTTATAAAACAGTATCAGACTTTAAGGGCGACAATGTGTATAAAGATGAAATGGAAATACTTTCAAGATAATATTACGTTATTCAAATGCACAACGTCACCACAAACTAGGTTTGGTGCACTTTAGTTTCCTTGCATACGTCTGCAGTGTAACTGCCAATTGTGTAAGCTTGGTGTGCACAAAAAAAAAACAACTATATTATGACCTAATAAAAAATGGTTCAAATGGCTCTGAGCACTACGGGGCTTAACATCTGAGGTCATCAGTCCCCTAGAACTTAGAACCACTTAAACCTAAATAACCTAAGGACATCACACGCATCCATGCCCGAGGCAGGTTTCGAACCTTATGTTGCAATGACTGGATGATCAGTCAACACTAGGACCACAGAACAACACTAAGGAAGTTTCCGTCTCACAGTGACACAGAATGTCATTTAGTGCAGGTCTTCACGGCGAAGATAATGGGGTAACCGGTAAAAATGAGAAACTGTGAAACAAAACAACAGCACTGAATTGCATAAAATCCAGGAAATCCACGGCATGTAGTAAAAAGAAGATAACATAAAACACAGTGTTGATGCTGTAACTTCAGCTAATGTATCTTGGGAATAAAAATAGAAACATGAAATTGTGTTTTGCTCAAGGCGGACGCCATCCAAAAACAAATCAATCAGATAATTGGTAGTTTGTGATAATATCATACCAAAAAATATGTCTTTTGTTATACGACTTCAAATGTGAAATTATAACATTCTCGAAAGCCTTGAAATCCCAGCCTGTATAAATGTCGATAAGAGGCAAATACCGTCGAGATCTTCGATTCCTGGAATGGACGAACTGCCTATATACAGGGCGGTGCACGAAATGTGTTACCATTTTGTTTTTGAATATAAACTTTATTGTCAATACAATCTGAAAGGAACATATACTACAATGAAGAGCAGTCCATGGAGATTTGTTCTAACTCAGCGCATGCTCAATATGTCCACCATTTCGTTTCCTAACTTCCGTCAAACGAACACTGAAGTTAATGATTACCCTACGGCACATGTCTTCCGTAATTTCACTGCAAGCTTCAAGAATAAGTCTTCTGAGCTCCATTAAATCACGTGGACGTTTCGGGAAAATTTTTTCCTTTAGGTAGCCCCAAAGAAAAAAGTCACATGGATTGAGGTCTGGACTATTGGGGGGCCAATTTTGTCCGTCATTGAAGCGACCTGGAAACCTGAGTGAAATGATCCGCTTGTCGAAATGCTCGTGTAAAAGTCCAACACAGTGTTTGCAGTAAGTGGGCTTGCTCCATCTTGCAGGAACCACTGCGTGTTGAGGGGCAAGGCAGTAGCAAGAAGCTGTGGAATTTAATGGAGCTCAGAGGACTTATTCTTCAAGCTTGCAGTGAAATTACGGCAGACATTTGCCGTAGGGTAATCACTAACTTCAGTGTTCGTTTGACGGAAGTTAGGAAACGAAATGGTGGACATATTGAGCATGTGCTGAGTTAGAACAAATCTCCATGGACTGCTCTTCATTGTAGTATATGTTCCTTTCAGATTGTATTGACAATACAGTTTATATTAAAAAACAAAATGGTAACACATTTCGTGCGCCACCCTGTACATAATTAAATTTGCACGATACCCCCGGTGCGCCAGTCCTACTCGCACATGGCGAATTTTTTAATTTATTTTCTTTATATCTAGCACTAGCATACCGTTCAGAAGTGCGTTTCTGTTACAGAGTAACGTCTATGTAGTACTTATTTTAAAAGAAAAGGCAACAAATATCTGAGGGAGAGGAGGGGGGCGCCAAATCACATGCCGTTTGTTTGGAAAAATTTCTCGACCGGGCATTGCATATGGAATTTTTTATACGAATTATTCTATGTTACCAACTCCTGAAATATTCACTGTTCCTCCTGAAATAGCCTCTACCTAAAATAACGTGAATCCCTTTGTGAAGCCGATTGGCCGAGAAACGACAAATGACGCGAACAAATACATTTCGTCCAATTCGGCAGTGCTGAGCGCTGTGACGGGCCGCAGCAATAAATACGTTGCCTTTAGCGGAGACGGCGGGGAGTCCCCGAACGCAAATCAGGCGAGCGCGGGCGGTCGGGACGCAGCCGCGCCGCCGCACACAAAGGCGCGCACAGACAAAGGAGCGGTGACCGGGTCGGCTCTAGATGGCCCCGGGCAAACAATGCCGGCGAGGAATGAAAGCGGCCAAAAATACGGACAGCGCTGAAAAGCCTCGAATAATTTTGGTTTAAAATGAGAGTAATTCTGTCTAAAACCGTAGTACGTTGTTGCCTGCGAGGGTTCCCATTCTGCTGCAGAGCTTCACGGAGACCGAGCGGATACTTAAATTCAGCCTTTGCATTCAGATGCATTACACGAAACAGGAAAAACCGCCGGTTACACTGAACTGTTCGTTACTCCGCTCGGTTGCCATGTGTACGTACTCCGTTTTTGCTTCCACGGAGTGTTTGAAACGTTTTTTGTATACAGAAACGGATAATAGCTGGTGACCGAACACAGTTACTGGATATTACTTGACGCCTTGGCTTAGTAAACACCAAGACAGATTCCGTACATAAAATAACCAAAATCACTGACAACTTCTTTAAAGATACTCTCCAAGTTCTTAACTACATATTTTCTGCCGGCCGCGGTGGCCATGCGGTTCTAGGCGCTGTAGTCCGGAACCGCGCGACTGCTACTGTCGCAGGTTCGAATCCTGCGTCGGGCATGGATGTGTGTGATGTCCTTAGGTTAGTTAGGTTTAAGTAGTTCTAAGTTCTAGGGGACTGATGACCTCAGATGTTAAGTCCCCTAGTGCTCAGGGCCATTTGAATCATTTTTTGAACATATTTTCTTTCTTTCTTTCGAGTTTGATACTGCCCACCATGAGTTCCTTTCATGTGCCGGCCTTTCCATCAAGAGCAGCAATTCGAACCTACATCCTCAATTATTTGCTGGGTGGGCCGCGCGGGATTAGCCGAGCGGTCTGAGGCGCTGCAGTCATGAGCTGTGCGGCTGGTCCCGGCGGAGGTTCGAGTCCTCCTTCGGGCATGAGTGTGTGTGTTTGGCCTTAGGATAATTTAGGTTAAGTAGTGTGTAAGCTTAGGGACTGATGACCCTAGCAAGTTAAGTCCCATAAGATTTCAAACACATTTGAACATTTAAACATTTGCTGGATGTATTCCAATCTTTGTCTACCTCTACTTTTTATGTCGTATCAATTGTCTCTTCTTCTCCTCAGTGTTTTCCGTATATTCCTCTAATTGCCCATTATGCGGAGAACCTCCTCATTCCTTATCTTATAAGTCCACTTAACTTTCAATATTCGTCTGTAGCACCACATCCCAAATTCTTCGATTCTCTTCTGATCTGGTTTTCGCATAGTCCGTGTCGCAGTACATAGACTTTTCTAGGCCAGGAACCTCCTTTTTGCCAGTACTAGCCTACTCTGTCCATCATGGGTTGTTTTGCCGGCTAACTAGCAGAATTTCTTAACTTCGTCTGCTCCGTGATCACCAGGTATGATGTTAACTTTCTCGCTGATCTCATTTCTGCTACTTCTCAGTGCTTTCATATTTCTTCGATTTATTACCAATCCATATTCTTCACTCATTGGACTGTTCATTCAGTTCAACAGATCCTGTAGTTCTTCTTAAGTTTCACTGGGGATAGCGATGCCATCAGCGAATCTTATCACTGATATCGTTTCACCGTGGTTATTATTCCCTCTCTTGAACTTTTTTTTCTATTTCCGTAATTGCTTCTTCGATGTATAGACTGAACAGTAGGGGTGAAAGACTACATCAATGTCTTACACACTTTTTCATCCAAGCAGTTCGTTCTTGGTCTTCCAGTCTTCTTGTTCCCTCCTGAGTCTTCTACATATTGTATATCACACGTCTTTCCCTATAGCGCATCCCTATTTTTCTCGGAATTTCGAATATCTTGCACCATTTGACATTGTCGAACGCTTTTTCCAGGTCAACAAATCCTATGAACGTGTCTTGATTTTTCTTCAGTCTTGCTTACATTATCAATCGCAAAGTCTTTACCTCTTATGAAGCCAAACTGATCGTCATCTAACAGATCTTCAATTTTGTTTTCGATTCATCTATCAATTATTCTTGTCAGCAACTTGGATACATGAGCTGTTAAGCTGATAATGCAATAACTCTCGCAATTGTCGGCTCTTGCTATGTTCGAAATTACAACGATGATGTTTTCCCGAACGTCTGATTGTATATCTCCAGTCTGGTAGATTCTGCACACCAACGTGATTAGTTGTTGCCACTTCCCCCAACGATTTTAGAAATTCCGATGGAATGTTATCTATCCATTCTGCCTATCTGAAGTCGTCCGAAGTTCTTTTAAATCCTGATTTAAATACTGGACTCCCTACCTCTTCCCTATCGACTACCGTTTCTTCTTCCATCACTTCATTGGACAAGTACTCGTCCTCATAGAAGTCTTCAGTGGCCTGTATCTAAATGTTAGTAAACATATCCTCCTAATCAATCCCTTTGTGTCCAACACACGTTATTGCCCTCTATAGCTCCCTGTGCCGTAACCCTTGCCTGCTCACGCTTTAGACTTGACCGGGACGCACCACTTTACTTTCAGCTTCTTATTGGCAATGTGCGCAGTTTGGAATTTCGGACATACTAGGTATAACTCCTTTTAAAGGAAACGCTTGCCAGTACTTTTAATATATCGAATTGTACAATTTTTGTTTCCTGATGTCATTGGACATATAACTTTTAAATCCATCAGACTTTTAATAGTTTTTTTTTTTTTTATTACTTTGCTTTTCAATAGCACAATGTAAGTCATACGTACTTTCTGTACTTACACCGTAGAGAGGTAAGCTTTGTTTTTCATCACCTTGTAACGTTGTTACCTTAATTTTGTATGCTGATGTGTAAAGTTGTAACTTTAATTTTCTTAGCTGAAATCGGTGCTAATAGACAATAAAAGCTGGTTAAAAGCCGTGATTTGTCTGGGGACGTTAACCGTGGATTACTGGGCAACTGTTTCATCAGATATTTAGTCTAGGTTTACCAAGCAGCCTAACATGAATGCTAATCTTTTAATAGTCATACAAAACCGGTAATATATATATATATAAAAAGGAGAATTTAAATAAAAAGAACGAAATCAGTTTATATTTGGAAATTTATTTTAAGATTGTTCATTGAAATTTCAGCATATTATACGTGAGTTATAACTGAGCTGGTGCCTTATTTACGACTGAAAAGAATGTGAGATTGTAATCTTACGGAACACATAAAATATGGAGCCAAGATTTGAAAAACTGCATACAACACTCCATTCATAAAATAACACACGAAGAACATTGAAACATAAGCAAGAAGAAATTAACCACAACCAACAGATTCAGTCTTTACCCAAAGAAATTACGTTCATACCACAATCCTGTCCGTCATGTAATTACCACACACTGGTATACTAAATTCATATTAACTCTTTGTGAAGTCTTCGCAAAAAGAATAGCTGAGGGCTACTTTGATGATTACACCACATGCTTCACGTGGTCAACTTGGTTTACACAAAGCGTACAACTCCACAATAATTTTGATAATTAAAATACATTAGATTGAAAAGCAATTGACAAAAGAAAAACCTTGAACTGGTTACTAACGTCTTACTATTAACCTGATGGGTCAAACAGTTATATAAGCACGTGGTGGTAGTGGTCTCGCAAAGTACACCCCACGTGGGTTGAACATAAAGAAAAGCTTAAAGAAAAGTTTCTATATTAAAAAAAATATTCTCAAGACGAGACGTTATAATCTCACGCACATTCGGATTTAAGATTGATGAACTTAGTTAGAGTTACTGATCAACACGTGGTTCCACTTTACTCACAAAGTGGTAACAAAGCAACTACCGCAAAATAATCTGAATTTAACACGAGAATTACACTCCGCTGCACTTTAAGATAGCATTAGATACTTTAGAGCTAAACCTGAAATCAAGGTGATTAAATTTTCAGTTAGGCTGAACTTAAGAAATCCATTGTCCTACGGACTTAACAGACACGCGCTTAGCCGGAGATCTTACCACTTCAGACGCTCGCCACGGCCACACAGCAACTGCCTACTTCCGAGCGTGCTTCCTGAGGGGTGGCTCACAAAGACCAACGGAAGTGGCCAGAGGGGCAGTTTCCTATACCAACATGACAACGGACGGACAGGACCATACTAAGAATAGAAACCTCTTTGCTTTTAGGAAGCGTAGCTACCTGTTCCGACGTTGGTCCTACTGTTCTCTAGCAGACAGCCTTGTCTGCTACCCTCAAGCATGCAACTAGAAATACATATGCTCATTCATCCACTCACACAAAAGGGAAGGGGGATGACAGTATCTTATCATATACAGTATATAAAAGAAAGCGGATGTATGTTCCGTATGAGACTGTGTGACATGAATTACATATAAGAATTACATATAAACTGTGCTTTAAAGTGTAGTAGTGTGACAGATCGTTCTTGTTTATGTGTAAAAGTAACACGTTCCACTGCTCAGTCTCCTCCCAGATAGTCAGAAACGCCACAGTACATTTAGAAGAGGAATTTATTCCATAAATGGCAACAGATTTAAGAAATTAAACATGAAAGGAATCCAACAGAGACCTTTCATAACCCCAACGCTCCGGGAAAAGACTGTGCAGGGAATTTTCTGGCCATGCTAGGACATTCCCAAGCAGGCTTCTCACACCCTACTTAAACCAAAAGTGTAAAAGAAAAGGCAAAAGGACACCAGCTACTTGCTAAAACACAATAATTTCAACACATCTTTAGAATCTACCAATTTCAAACAAAAAAAGAAGAACACAATCTGTGACACCTATTTAAAAGGTAGTGTAGACCTAATTCGGTCAGCAAGTAAAAAAACAGTGGTTCCTGTGTCATTAATATGAAAACAATTTCTGGTTGTTACCCTTATGGAGTTCACCAGTATTTGCTCATTGCAGGAGCCAACTGATCACAGGAAAATTTATGACTGTTTATTAACAAGCAAAATTTATGAAAATAGCAAAGGTGCCACAGCAATTAAAAAAAGAACATCAAATAACATCGGTATTAAAAAGCAGAACATAACAATGCACAATCTGGAAAAGCAACAAAATGATAAGAGAAAAAAACATGTTTTACAAAGTGGTTATCGCAAAAAAAATTCTATATCGTATAAAACTAATAATTTGTAGAATTAAAATAACTATGTGGCACTCATTTAATCACTCTACTATATTTCAATTAGCTAGCAAACAATGAGCACTGTGTCATTATACTGAAACTACAATAATTATGTGATTGTTACCCTTAAGGGGTTCCTCACAGTAAATATTCCCCATGCAAAGGCTAATCGATCACAGTTCAATGAGAATAAAAAGCTATCTGACTGATAAACGAAGCAATGCCACAGCAATGAATTTACGAAACATATCACAAATCTAATACATCACACAAAAACAAACATTGATCAATAAAACAGCTCTCAAAGTTCAATAGTCACGTCTAAAACAAAAAACACCTATAAATAAAACACCTGCAAAAAACAAGAGTCAAAGACTAAAAAAAAGATAAATAGAACACCTGCAAAATACAAGAGTCAGTCTAATAAACACCAATAAATCGAACTCCTGCAAAACACACGAGTCAGAGTTTCTCTGACAGAAACACACGTATATGCACTGGACTAAGAACCGTATAATCACTGTTCACTGACACACTCAGTAGTTCCACTGTTCCGTGGCACAATATAAGGGAAAGGGGGGGGTTCGTCGCCGCAGCTGTCAGTAGGGATTTTTGTCCATCTGTTGCGTGCGATCCCGCCGTCTCTGCCCTCTCATGAAGTTTCTCTCGTGTCACGTACATATCGATTTGGTTCCATGTTTGTATTGTCAAATTCGTGCGGTATCCTCGTTTGACACGCCAGGTTGATATTCTCGGGCAAGGATGACACTTAATGGCTCTTCTTTTGTGTCACCCTTAGCGACCAGAGAACATCGAACCAAGATTTACTGTCGCTTGACAGTAGGCATCCATCAGGAAATGTCGATAGGCGTCGTTGACGTCTGCAAGTTTCTCTGGGCAGTACCTGTCAAAAGGCTTCACGCCCCTTGTGTTGTTTCACCGCGGCCGTCTCGTCACGGTCGCGTGCGTGTGGTGCGTTGCCAGCAGGTGGATTTCCGCGCGATGGACCGCTCGCCCATCTCAGGTCATCGCCTCGAGGAAGGGTCGCCCGGGGCGGCCGCCCATTAGCTCCAGGTACAAGGGAAAGTGTTTGCCGCTTACTCTCCTTTTGTTGTCGGCCGCGCTCCCAAAGTGGCCCGGATGACTGCGTGTCCCGCTGGGAAACCCGCCAGTTTACAACTAGTCCGGCTGCTCCCGCTGTCTCTTAAGAGTTTTGCCGGTTCGCTTTCACGTTCTCAACTGCATTCACAGAAATTTTTCATCGTCCTTATGTGATTACACAATGTCATACATAATACCACTTAGTATTGTCTTTCACAATTTTTAAGAACAAAGTGAGACTTAATATTTTTTTTTAAATAAAAAATTAGATGAATCGACAATATAAAATAAAATTTAAATGACTTGACAATGTAAAAAAAATAAAAGTGAAATGACTTGACAGTATAAAAATAAAAATTTAAATGAACTGACAATACAATATTTAAATCCACATCACTAATGTGGTTCACTTACGTTTTAATAAATCAAATGCCATTTATTAATTCACTAAAATGAATAGGATTATGCCTTGTGCAAGTATAGGTCAGGACAGCATAGGGTTCACATGTTATTTACACACACATACATGCACACCTGTTGTCTATTCTACAAACTAACTACCCATAAACATGCATTACTCAATATTCTACTTCTATCCACTACTAGTTAAGCCAATAAGCTACTTCAATGCTATTTCAACACCGTGTATATACCACTACAACATTCTTCTTGACGCTCGCGGCATACGTCTTGTCACATGATAAATATGGAGAACTTTCCTTAAACATACACATTAAAAAGAACAATGGTTATTTACACGCCAAAACATTTATACCAGTTCGCACACCTGAAAAGAGACTCGCAATTATACATTTATCATACTCATATATTCACACATAAAACAGTAAGAAAATTTCACCTAAAATTACGTTATCACAACAATTAATCACGCAGATGACTCTGAGAAGGTTAAAAATGTTTGCATTATACAGGTTATATTACATTTTCTTACCCATTTTGCTGCGATTTCGTTCCTTCTTTACGTTACCTTTCGCTTCCAAATCAGTTATTTCGCCTGTGGTGGTTATTCTGGATTCATTTCTCATGAATGGCAAAATTGTGGTCACCTCTATTCTGTAAAACAGTATCATCTTAACATATTGAACTTACAACAGACACAAAAGATCCGAATCCTCCTGTAGTTTAAATGACAAATGTTTTGCTTTATCCTTATTACCTTAAACCAAGCTTTCCTTCGTTCCCATAATCAAAATTATTTAATCATCCTCTATCTTCAAGAGGGAAATTTCCTCAGTACAAATCATATAGGCTGCAGTGCATCCCGCACCAGCGAAAACAGTAAGCTGTAATGCTCACAGCATCAGCAAAACACATAAACGTCGCTTTTCTAGGACAAGTATTAACGCAGAATAATTTTTTAGGCTTTGGCTCAACATCAATCAAGACTACAAAACGGATCCATATTTCCGTTCCATTCTCCATTTGCTGAAAAGCTGCTCGTATTTGACTACCACAATAATATTTCAGAGCCACGTAAATTACACAAACCACAATTCTTCTTTCACCTTGAAGGGAATCAATATACTTACGAAATCCACAGACAGCACTTTACGTACTCAGCTATAAAGAACAAAAAAGACATATATCATCAATATTAACATATCATCGCATATTGGAAGCCAATGGTTCAACAATCGTATTATCGCATCCTGTTTTCAAGATTCCAAACTTACTCATTCCTTTCTCAGAGTTCTCCTATCTTAAAATATTCATACAGCACGCATACTATAGTAAGAGATCCTCATTTATACTGACAGATATAGAATAGTAATAGATAGATAGTAGCACTGAAAGCAGAAAATCGGAAACAAGGCTACTAACAGCTGGGGACCTGGGTTTGCCAGACCCATAATACCCACAGATCGGATATTCCCCTGAGTTTTCCTATCTTAAAATATTCATACAGCACGCATACTATAGTAAGAGATCCTCATTTACACTGACAGATATAGAATAGTAATAGATAGATAGTAGCACTGAAAGCAGAAAATCGGAAAGAAGGCTACTAACAGCTGGGGACCTGGGTTTGCCAGACCCATAATACCCACAGATCGGATATTCCCCTGAGTTTATGCACTAATTCAGCAACGATCTTGCTTCTCTCAGGAGCGACTCCATTCAATTTACACACAAAAAAAAACATAAACAGCATTTTACTCGTTCACAAAGAAACCTTTTATCTTCACGTTTGAATCAAACTAAATCCCAATTGCACAAAAAAAAAAAAAATTTAAAACATCACTTCAATCCATCACATAGAAACATCTTTATCACTATTTTTACCAACATATTATTCAAAATGCATTTATCACAAATGTGAACTAATCAATTGTTTCTCTTCACCGTCCTCTCTATAAACCCTATGTACTCATTTGCCATGTCGCTCATTTGTTCCTATTGGGCGCCTTCTGCGCTGATCGTTTGTCATTGCCGGTTTTGTCCATTTCTATTTGCTGGATTATGTCTTGGGTTAGCTGGCCGAATTTCAACATCATGAGGTGCTCCGCCTACAGTCCTATTCCCACCGTATTCATCGTAGTATCGATTCTGGTTGCCGTACCTGTAGCGTTCACGATCTTGTCTACGTCCTCGATCATTTCCGTTGTTCCACCTGTGTTCGCGACTGTCACCCCAGTTTCTATACGGCCGGTCCCGATTATTGTTCCGTTCGCGTCGCGACGACCAATCACGCCGTTGATTATTAATACGGCCACGACTGCGGTCGCGCTGCTGTGCCCCGTAATAACTTTGTGCCTGATTAGGCGGGCATTCTCCTGTATTGTATTCCAACTCTTGGAGAAGCGTCTTGAACGTTTCCACGTCCTCTTTGCATCGTCCCGCAAGAATGACGTGCCGCAAGTGCATCGGCAATTTGGTGATGCATATCCTAATTAGTTCCGCCGGCCCGTATGGGTCGTATAGGAATTGATTTGCCTGCAGCATGTGGTCGAATAGGCGTGCAGGGCTGCCGAAACCAGACTGGTTCAAATTTGGCAGCATAATTATGCCATGTTTGACCCTATCTTGTGCCGCTTCCGACCAATAGGCGGACAGAAAGGCTTGTCGAAACTCCCGAGTGGAGTTGCAGTGACGCGCTACCGACCTCATGCGAATCGCCGGTTCGCCTTCCAAATAGCCACACATATATTCTATCTTATGTGAACTTGCCCAGTCGGGAGGAAGACAGAACTCAAATTGCTCGAGCCATGCACGTGGATGTATTCCTTTTTGCGAATTTCGGAATATCTCAAACTTTCTTACCGTAAGGAAATGTTTGAAATCAAATCCCCGCATTTCCTCCTGGCGAGGCCCTTGAATGTTTCTGTTTCTCTCATGTCTGCCCCTTAAATTACATTCTTCCCTGTCGTCAAAATCTCCCTCGTGGCCGGAGTCCCTCTCTGCACTGTTCGTACGGCTATTTTTAGTGCTATTGGCGAGTTCGGAATCACACGCCATGCGGTTTTCCAGATGCGCCACGCGTTCTTGTAATTCGCCTGTTACAGCTTTGTGTTGTCTGTTCACTTCAAACTGTCCCTTCTGAAATCTAAGAAGCGAACGCACTTCTTCGGTCTCTGCTGCCGCTACCGGTGTAGTATTGTTCTCGCTTTCCGTCAGCTTCATCGTGCCTACAGTGTCCGCTAATGCCGCAATCTTATCATCAATTTGTCTCTTGTCCTCCGCCCCAGTCTGCTTCAATTGTTCTATTTGCTGTTCCAACGCGTGGATCGCTAAACTGTTGTCCGCTACTGTGTTGCTAACGGACGTGGGACAATGCGTTTCCACCTGCTGGACCCTCGAGATTACCTGCTGGTGTTCCCTTTGGCATTCTTCCCTCAGCTCTTGGAAATTCCTAAGTAGCCGTTCTTCGCTTTCTTTAGATTCGGTATCGCCCCTCCGCTTGCTCTGTTCTAAAGCTTGCAGACGATCATCGATTTGTTCAAATGTACGGCCTAATTCTTTCATAATATCACTTTTTATCTCACTTGCCAGATTGTTTATTCTTTGTGAGATATCATCGGACACTCTTTGCATCGATTTGTCGACTTTATTTGTCTGCTGGATTAGTTTTTCGTCTATTTGTTCGCCTAGCTCTCGGATCGATTTTTCAGATTTCTGCGTCATTTGTTCGCCTAGCTCGCGGATCGATTTCTCGGATGATTCTTTTTGTTCTCGGAACGATTTTTCTGATTTCTGCGTCATTTGTTCGCCTAGCTCGCGGATCGATTTCTCGGATTTCTCTGCGTTTTCTTTATTTTGTTGCAATAAGGCTTTCATGAGTTCTGCTACATCAATTTGGTTAGTTAGAGGCAAATTAATTTCTGGCTCTGATGTGAGCCCGTTCGTGCTGTTTTGCATTTCGTCTGAAGTATTCCCCATTGCATTTTCGGAACCGCCCGACGCGTTAATATTGGAAATCAAATTATCCCCTTGGTCCATGTTGCTTAAGTTGTTGGACCGCTTACTTTTAGCTTGGTTACGTGTTTGCATTAGTGCAATTTATACTCAGTACGCAACACACTAATCACAATAAATGTGTCCCCCAAAAATTACGACAGTCACACGAAAGATACCCAACCTAGTACACACTTTTTCACACGCAAAACGAATTTTTTATCTTAGATCGAAACAGTGGAATTTACAAGCGAGAATAAAAACACAAAGACATATAAAACACACAAGTATAAAAAACAAAACAAGACAAACAACGCAACGCCGATCAACAACGCCGTGAATCTTTTGAAAGTCTGCTCGGAAACAACACAGAAGTTGTTTGAGCGCTGTAGGAAAAAAAATTAAGATTATAACGCGCTCGCAATCTAACGTTTCAGAGATTCCAGAGTCTAGCGGAATCACAGAACAGGGTCGCCATGTGTAACGTTGTTACCTTAATTTTGTATGCTGATGTGTAAAGTTGTAACTTTAATTTTCTTAGCTGAAATCGGTGCTAATAGACAATAAAAGCTGGTTAAAAGCCGTGATTTGTCTGGGGACGTTAACCGTGGATTACTGGGCAACTGTTTCATCAGATATTTAGTCTAGGTTTACCAAGCAGCCTAACATGAATGCTAATCTTTTAATAGTCATACAAAACCGGTAATATATATATATATAAAAAGGAGAATTTAAATAAAAAGAACGAAATCAGTTTATATTTGGAAATTTATTTTAAGATTGTTCATTGAAATTTCAGCATATTATACGTGAGTTATAACTGAGCTGGTGCCTTATTTACGATTGAAAAGAATGTGAGATTGTAATCTTACGGAACACATAAAATATGGAGCCAAGATTTGAAAAACTGCATACAACACTCCATTCATAAAATAACACACGAAGAACATTGAAACATAAGCAAGAAGAAATTAACCACAACCAACAGATTCAGTCTTTACCCAAAGAAATTACGTTCATACCACAATCCTGTCCGTCATGTAATTACCACACACTGGTATACTAAATTCATATTAACTCTTTGTGAAGTCTTCGCAAAAAGAATAGCTGAGGGCTACTTTGATGATTACACCACATGCTTCACGTGGTCAACTTGGTTTACACAAAGCGTACAACTCCACAATAATTTTGATAATTAAAATACATTAGATTGAAAAGCAATTGACAAAAGAAAAACCTTGAACTGGTTACTAACGTCTTACTATTAACCTGATGGGTCAAACAGTTATATAAGCACGTGGTGGTAGTGGTCTCGCAAAGTACACCCCACGTGGGTTGAACATAAAGAAAAGCTTAAAGAAAAGTTGCTATATTAAAAAAAATATTCTCAAGACGAGACGTTATAATCTCACGCACATTCGGATTTAAGATTGATGAACTTAGTTAGAGTTACTGATCAACACGTGGTTCCACTTTACTCACAAAGTGGTAACAAAGCAACTACCGCAAAATAATCTGAATTTAACACGAGAATTACACTCCGCTGCACTTTAAGATAGCATTAGATACTTTAGAGCTAAACCTGAAATCAAGGTGATTAAATTTTCAGTTAGGCTGAACTTAAGAAATCCATTGTCCTACGGACTTAACAGACACGAGCTTAGCCGGAGATCTTACCACTTCAGACGCTCGCCACGGCCACACAGCAACTGCCTACTTCCGAGCGTGCTTCCTGAGGGGTGGCTCACAAAGACCAACGGAAGTGGCCAGAGGGGCAGTTTCCTATACCAACATGACAACGGACGGACAGGACCATACTAAGAATAGAAACCTCTTTGCTTTTAGGAAGCGTAGCTACCTGTTCCGACGTTGGTCCTACTGTTCTCTAGCAGACAGCCTTGTCTGCTACCCTCAAGCATGCAACTAGAAATACATATGCTCATTCATCCACTCACACAAAAGGGAAGGGGGATGACAGTATCTTATCATATACAGTATATAAAAGAAAGCGGATGTATGTTCCGTATGAGACTGTGTGACATGAATTACATATAAGAATTACATATAAACTGTGCTTTAAAGTGTAGTAGTGTAACAGATCGTTCTTGTTTATGTGTAAAAGTAACATGTTCCACTGCTCAGTCTCCTCCCAGATAGTCAGAAACGCCACAGTACATTTAGAAGAGGAATTTATTCCATAAATGGCAACAGATTTAAGAAATTAAACATGAAAGGAATCCAACAGAGACCTTTCAACCTGTTACGTAAAATATTTATAGCTTACAGTCGTTCTACTGTATGTGTTGACAATGCAGGTGCGCCAGAAAATGACCTAGAGGTGAAAATTCAACCCGATAGTAAATTACGAGCACATATGAATAACTGGAGACGCATTTCATTAAAAGATATCACTGATGTTATTTAGAAAGATGTGTAGAGTTCGAAAATCGTTGTCATGTTATTGTGTAGTGCTTTTAGTCTCTTGTAGCAACAGTCATTGCTGCAGCCGTGTACGAGAGACTGACAGATCGACATCCGATTCCGATATCTATAGTTTGTACAAATCATTTTATTTCAAGCAGCTACCCAAACCGAATCTGATAACATCTTACAATGAAAGTAAAATTAAGTCGCCTATAAACGTAATCTTTGTATTCAGTTTACCTGTAAATGTCATTCTGATACTTTTTTTTGTTAAAATAACAGAATATAGTGATCTCTTTCTTCCTTGCTGGGCGTCACTGTTAGAAAGTTGTCTTATTCCTGTATCTTGAATTCTGTAGTGAAGTAATAATTCAGTGTGAAAAATTTCGTCTTTATTTTGTGGTGTAGTGCATAAACCTTCATTGCTGTACCAATGAAGACTTTTATGTTTTTTTCCCCTTTTTTTTCTTTTTTTTCTTTTTAAATTATGTGAGAGTAGTCAGCTTGGTGAAGCGACGATGGCACGCCATCAGCGCTTCATCGGTTTGCCAACGCAAAATTTGTTGTGTCGAACTTGCAATCTACTTTTTTAAATGGAGTCTGATTATTGTTGTACAAACTATTTGTTTGCATTGGCAACAACGACACGGTTTCTAGTCATCAAGCTTGCTGGATTCCATCGACGACTTCTTGGTCTGCAGCTGGTTGTTCCATGAGAAGGAAATCAAACTCCCACTCTCTTACAGAATCTTTTACTCGGTAATTTTTATGATTGTATGTTTTATTTTCTTGTCGACAATGTGATGATTCGATATATTAAAAATATTGACAATTTTTCACTTTAAAAGCATTTATACCCGGTACGTCCAAAATTTCAAATTGCAGACTTTACCAATAAAAAGCTAAAAGTAATTTTTTAGGTATAGTAAAATAAAGTTGCCGTGGACGGTGTGTCCAGGTCAAGTGTAAACAGTGAGCAGGCAAGGGGGCAACACAGTGCGACTGCATGAGTTGGACACAACAGAACTGATTACGAGACATTGTTTACTAACATCTAGATGCAGGTCACTGACGGCCTGTATGAGGAGAAGTACTGTATTTGTGTAATGAAATGATAGAACAAGAAACAGTAGTCGACAGGGAAGTATCTCAATCAGAATTTAAAAGGATGACTTAAGATCAAATAAGGCAGAAGGGACAGATAACAATACATGGGATTTTTTTTTAATCATTCAACAAAGTGATAACAAAACGAATATTCACGTAGGTGTGCTGAATGTATGAGACTGACGATGTGCCGTCAAGCTTTCAGAGAAAAGCCATCCACACAATACCGAAGATATCAAGAGCAGTTAAGTGCGACAATTATCGCACAATCAGCATAACAGCTCATGCATCCAAGTTGCTGGCAAGAGTAACATACAGAAGAATAGAAAAAAATTGAGAATTTGTTTGATGAGGATCAGTTTGGCTTTAGGTGAATACACAAGAGAGGCAGTTCTGACATTGCGATTGATAATGGAAGCAAGACTAAAGAAAAATCAAGACACGATTATATGATTTGTTGACCTGGAAAAAGCGTTAGACAATTTAAAATGGTGCAGGATGTTGAAAATTCTGCAAAAAATAAGAGTGAGTTATAGAGGAAGACGGGTAATATACAATATGTGCAGGAACAAAGAGGGAGCAACCGAAGAATGAGAACGAAGTGTTCGAATTAAAATGGGTGTGAGATACGGAAGTAGTCTTTCACAGTGACGGAAATAAAAGACAGATTCAAGAGTGGGATTAACATTCACGGTGAAACGATATCAATTATAAGATTCGCTGATGACATTACTATTCGAATTCAAAGTACAATTAAGGATGTTTTGAATGGAATGAACAGTCTAATGAGTACAGAATATGGATTCAGAGTAGAGCGAAAAACGGCGAAAGTAATGAGAAGTAGTAGAAATGAGAACAGGGAGAATCTTAACATCAGTATTGGTGATCACGAAGTAGACAAAGTTAAGGAATTCTGTTACTTAGACAGCAAAATAACCTATGACGGACGGAGCAAGGAGGACACAGAAAGCATACTACCAGTGACAAAAAGGGCGTTCCCGGATAACGTCTTCTTATTAGCTAATTGTAACTTCCCAGTATCACACCAGTGTACTGAGGTCTGCCATCGGCTTTACTTACCACTAACTGTATGTGAGCAAACCATCTCATATCCCAAAAAATGGTTGAACATTCGTACTTTTACAAGTTGACTGATTCCAGTTGTGGCTCACTAATATTTTAGTTATTGCGTTCTCTGACGTGAACAATTTTACATTCCTGAACATTTGAAGTAAGTTACTAATCTTTGTACCACTTTGAAAACACTGAGGGTTTTCTGAATTTTCTAAGGCGATTTGCAGAAACTTGTCTCCTACAAAGCCGCGATCGACAATGTCCAACAAAGAAGGAATTTACATATAGACTCCGCTAGACATCTCCTGCTGTATTTTTGGAAATTTGTGGTGAGGTCTTATGTGACCAAACTGCTGAGGTCATCGGTCCCTAAGCTTACGCAATGCTTAATCTAACTTAAACCAACTTACACTAAAGACAACACATACACCCATGCCCGAGGGTGAACCTCCGGGAGGGGGGGGGGGGGGGGAGGGAGCCGCGCGGATTCCTGCGTTAGGATGACTGTGATATTTTAGTCAGTTTTGATGTGGTTTCTCTTTTCACTCACGTTCCTCTCTCTAATACGTTGCAGCTAATTGTTGTTAAGTCTGGTGTCGAGTTAACAAATTTGTTTCGACATTTGCTGACTTCCACTTACTTTTTACTCAATGGTCAGTTATACGAACAGATTGATGGAGTTGCAATGGGAAGCCCGTTGTCACCTATTGTGGCCAATTTGTTTATGGAGGACTTTGAGGAACGTGCATTGGAGTCAGCGACCTTGAAACCTGCGTGTATTTTCAGATATGTAGACGATACTTTTGTTGTTTGGCCTCATGGTAGTGAGAATTTAAACCGGTTTTTGGTACACCTGAATTCAATCCACCCGAATATTCAGTTCACTATGGAAGTGGAAAAGAATGGGTGCCTTCCCTGCCTTGATATGTTGGTCAGTAGGAAGACTGATGGTACGTTGGGACATTCTGTTTATAGGAAGCCTATTCACACTGACTTGTATCTGCGAGCTTGTAGTTGTCACCATCCAGCTCAGCGAGGAGTACTTCGTACCTTGGTTCACAGGGCCCACGTTATCTCAGACCCTGAAAGTTTGGCAGCTGAGCTATCACATCTCGACCTTTCGTCAGAATGGTTGTAGTGAGAGGCAGATCAAACGTGAGTTGCGCTATCATCCTTCAGTGCAACGGGTGAGTGACGATAGCAACGAAGTGGCACCTAAGTCTACGGCTATTCTGCCTTACTCAGGAAGCATTTCCAACAGGATTGGCCGTATTTTGCGGAAATATGATGTGAAATGTGTTTTTCGACCACTTTCTACGATTAAGGCCCTGTTGGCGTCCGTAAAAGACGATCTTGGTTTGCATAAGGCTGGTGTCTATCGTATTCCTTGCAGTTGTGGCGTGTCATATATTGGTCAGACAGTCAGGACTGTGGAAGACCGGTGTATTGAACATAAGTGTCACACACGCTTACAACAGCCGAGCAAATCCGCTACTGCAGAACATTGCCTTGACACCGGTCATCCTATGGAATACAACAACACGGAGATTCTGGCTTGCACGTCCAGCTTTTGGGATAGTGTTATTGAGGAAGCTGTTGAAATCAAACTATCAAGCAACCTTATAAACAGAGATGGTAGATTTTGTTTAAATGCTGCTTGGAATCCGGCTCTGTCTCTCATCAAAAAACAGAGGGACAGAATTAGTGCTATCTCACCTATTGATTAATAGCCACTATCAATATTTCTGATGTTGGTTTTGTTTGGTTGTGTGTTCCTTGTTTCTCCTCCGTGAACCGAGGTATTAAATTCCCTTGCACATTGCTTCCTCCTTGCATTTGTGCCTTGAGAATGGCAGGGTACGCTTCTGTTGAAATATCGGTGGTGGTCGACGACGTCACCCGGCAGCAAAGCCGTAAGTTACGTGGACATCAGTACCATGTTCATCGAACCCCTTTCCACTGCCTCCCTCACCCCATATTACGACTGTATCGTTACAGTTACGAACAATGTCCAGATATAATTATTGTCGTTCAGCTCCTGAGGAAACATGAAAAACGCTGATTTTACAGTCAGTCATTTTGTGAGATATATAAGGGAGAAAGGAATTTGTTACTTGCTTTCAGAACGTCAGTGACTAAGTGTCTGCTGTTTGGGATAGGGAAACATTTCTCAGGTAGACTAAACGTAACAAGATGCTGAGGTCTTCTTTGAAACTTCTGTATTTGCTCTGTTAATCCTGGCTCACAAATTCCAGCATTGTACTCTTTCGGCAGAGACGCAAAACATCACCATGTATCCCAGTTTACACAATAGAAAAGCCTTCGAACCCCACGTTCTGCGTAGAGCCGTGGACGTCCAACCATTTAGCGCCTAGTGGTACTTGCTTTACGGTCCATCTAACTCTTTTCGCAGAAGCTGACGACAGTAGTACGTGAACATTTGATCAAATGGTTCAAATGGCCCTGAGCACTATGGGACTTAACATCTGAGGTCATCAGTCCCCTAGAACTTAGAACTACTTAAACCTAACTAACCTAAGGACATCACACAGATCTATGCCCGAAGCAGGATTCGAACCTGCGACCGTAGCGGTCGCGCGGTTCCAGACTGAAGCTCCTAGAACCGCTCGGCCACAGCGGCCGGCGAACATTTGATCAGCTGCGACGTTTTCGAGATTCTCGTTCACATATTTCACGTAGTAATAACCTACCCTTTGTCAAAGTTGCTTATCTCGATGGATTTCCTCATTTGTAGCCCTTATCTTGGCTAGGGTGATGCCCCGTTCGTGCGTGCTCCGCTTACATACTTTTGTTACTGCGTCACATTTCTGCAACGCCACCAGGCGGCATCCAACACAACGGTGAGCACTGGAATAATGTTTGGGCTTTTCTGTGTATACACGCATAAGCAATCAGAAATCCCTATCAGCATGTATCACCTCTCTAATCCTCAAGTCGCCACTGAGGGTATTGTGGCGCGACTGTAGAATGGGAAATCCATATCGAAGTTCAATATGAGGCAAGAGCACGCCACCTCGCCAATGATGAATTGTGGTGCGACAGCGGCCGGCGAACATTTGATCAGCTGCGACGTTTTCGAGATTCTCGTTCACATATTTCACGTAGTAATAACCTACCCTTTGTCAAAGTTGCTTATCTCGATGGATTTCCTCATTTGTAGCCCTTATCTTGGCTAGGGTGATGCCCCGTTCGTGCGTGCTCCGCTTACATACTTTTGTTACTGCGTCACATTTCTGCAACGCCACCAGGCGGCATCCAACACAACGGTGAGCACTGGAATAATGTTTGGGCTTTTCTGTGTATACACGCATAAGCAATCAGAAATCCCTATCAGCATGTATCACCTCTCTAATCCTCAAGTCGCCACTGAGGGTATTATGGCGCGACTGTAGAATGGGAAATCCATATCGAAGTTCAATATGAGGCAAGAGCACGCCACCTCGCCAATGATGAATTGTGGTGCGACAGCGGCCGGCGAACATTTGATCAGCTGCGACGTTTTCGAGATTCTCGTTCACATATTTCACGTAGTAATAACCTACCCTTTGTCAAAGTTGCTTATCTCGATGGATTTCCTCATTTGTAGCCCTTATCTTGGCTAGGGTGATGCCCCGTTCGTGCGTGCTCCGCTTACATACTTTTGTTACTGCGTCACATTTCTGCAACGCCACCAGGCGGCATCCAACACAACGGTGAGCACTGGAATAATGTTTGGGCTTTTCTGTGTATACACGCATAAGCAATCAGAAATCCCTATCAGCATGTATCACCTCTCTAATCCTCAAGTCGCCACTGAGGGTATTGTGGCGCGACTGTAGAATGGGAAATCCATATCGAAGTTCAATATGAGGCAAGAGCACGCCACCTCGCCAATGATGAATTGTGGTGCGACTCTATGAATGGGTAATATGCATCGAAGAGCGATGAGGGGCAAGGACTCGCCACCTCGAATCAGTGACGATATTTATTTACTTTTTACTATGATTAAAAGTAACTCTTTATACACTCTTTGTATGTTTCTTTGACCAATTCATGTCATCGTTGAAAGTCTCTTCGGGTTTGCTGCCGGATCCTAAAATCAACTCGATTCGATATTTCGGCGATTCAATTGTTCAGCATCTTCAGGAGAATGCCTTTTCTGCTGATGCGTCCCGCTGAGGAACTGACGCCAATCTGCAAATCGACGTAGGCGACACATGCGCCGCCCATCACGGTTGCTGCCCTCCAAGACTGGGTAGGCGGCGCCGCCGTTAAAGGAACACCGGCGGCAACGATATATCGCACTCAGGGACGATTTTCGAATGCTCGGACTGGCCGCATCGAAGAACGTTCGCCGGCCGAAGTGGCCGCGCGGTTCTAGCGCTGCAGTCTGGAACCGCGAGACCGCTACGGTCGCAGGTTCGAATCCTGCCTCGGGCATGGTTGTGTGTGATGTCCTTAGTTAGGTTTAACTAGTTCTAAGTTCTAGGGGACTAATGACCTCAGCAGTTGAGTCCCATAGTGCTCAGAGCCATTTGAACCATTTTGAAGAACGTTCTGTCTTGATGCGAGATAGTACAGGATTCCACGTCCTGCTAAGAGGAAAATCATTGTCACTATTACATAAATTATACGCCAACCTAATTTCAATTTCCTCTTTGTAGACACTGTTCCAAAAACCGAGCGTTGGCAACTATTACAGTTTCGTCAAATTTCGTACCGTTTCCTCATTTAAGTAGTGTTCTGCTACTACCGATTTTTCCGGCTGTTGTAGCCTCGTGTGACGTCGATGTTCCATACACCTGTCATGAACTGTGTGAATCGAACGGCCTTCCCAAATTGACACGGAAATTTGTGTACAGTGGGTTTCCTAAGCTCCAAATCATCTTTCAAGTGTTCAGATGTGTCTGAATTCCTAAGGCACCAAATTGCTGAGGTCATCGGTCCCTAGACTCACACACTACTTAAACTAACTTATGCTAATAACAACACACACACCCCTGCCGCCGGCCGCTGTGGCAACTCCAGTCCGGAACCGCGCTGCTTCTTTCGGTCGCAGGTTCGAATCCTGCCTCGGGCATGGATGTGTGTGATGTCCTTAGGTTAGTTAGGTTTAAGTAGTTCAAAGTCTATGTGACTGATGACCTCAGCTCTTAAGTCCCATAGTGCTCAGAGCCATTTGAACCATTTGAATACCCATAGCCGAGGGAGGACTCGACCCTCCGGCATGAGGGGCCACTGCACGCGGCTAAATCATCTTTCACAGAGCCGAGTAGTGCCCTAATCTTGGAAGGTGGACGGAACACTCACACCGCAAGTCTTTTTTTTTTTTCTTTATTGTGATTTTGATCACCTTACACAAAGGCGGGCTGTCAGCAGCAGAGTACGCCGCTCTTCAGCCTTGAGTTTTACAATAAGTAATACATATAGGTGGCACAGAGAACACAATCAAAACGGCGGGCAAACAATGTAGACACTAAAAAACAAAAAACATGGAGCCGTTCACGCTGGACGAGAAATATCACTAACACTAGTTGACACGGCGCACATAACATGGATGACGGCGACGGCACACGTTAACAGTGGTTGCATGACGGCGAATGAACACTAAACACAAACGAAGGCACGCACACGAGACACTGATGGCGATGATTTCCGGCGCGCGAATGTTCACTGAGCGTGTGCGAGTCCGGGGACCTGCCAAGAGAGGAGGAGGAGGAAGGGGAGTGGGAGAGGGGAGAGCAGAGAGGCCATGGGCAGGGGAGAGAGGGGGAGGGAGGAAGGGGGAGGGGAAGCCCGGGGGAAGAGGGGCGGAGGAAGGGGGATGGGGGAAAAGGAAAGAGAAGGGAGGGAGGGTGCCTAAAGGAAAGGACACAGGAAGTGGGGGGGGAGGATCAAAGTTGATAGGAGGGGTAGATGGAGGGGAGGAGGACATCATCAGGGAGGAGGAGCTGGCGGAAGCCACCGTGGGAGAGGGTAAGGAGGGTGGAGAGATGGAGACCGGGTGGGACGTGGGAATACAGGTGCGGCAGCCGGCGGGGGTGGGAGAGGATGGGTGAGACAAGCGGGTGAGGAGGATCGAGTTTGCGGGAGGTGTACACGATCCGTATCCTTTCAAGGAGAAGGAGGAGGTGGGGGAAGGGGATGAGATCGTACAAGACCCGCGTGGGGGAGGGGAGACGGATGCGATAGGCGAGCCGGAGAGCATGGCGTTCAAGGATTTGGAGGGATTTATAAAAGATAGGGGGGGGGGGCGGAGATCCATGCCGGATGGGCGTAGCAAACGATAGGGCTGATGAGGGATTTATAGGTGTGGAGGATGGTGGAGGGGTCCAGACCCCACGTACGGCCGGAAAGGAGCTTGAGGAGACGGAGTCGGGAGCGCGCCTTGGCTTGGAGAGATTAGGAATAAATCTGCCTCTTATGTCGATCATATGTATACATACCAAGTGCAACTAAGGATGAGGCTGGTAGCCCGGAAATCGATCATGGCACAAAAAGAGTAACTGAATACCATTTTTGGAGTCAGAGGTAAATATGTTCCTAATCTCAATGTTTCAGAGGACTCGTAGAGCTATATTAATGTAACGAACGTATGTTGTGCAATTACTAGTATTTCAGCTAGCCATACAGGGGCGCAGTCGGTGCCATTAGCAATTAATTGATCTCAGGTACAGACCAACAGAGGGCACTACCACAACCGGACTCGCGTTCAGGGGAACGATGGTTTAAACTGGTTTACCTAAATCGCTTAAGGCAAAATGGCGGAATGGGTCCTTTGAAAAAAAGAGATCTAGCGCCCAGGCAAGCACCTTATCTTTTGATTGACTTTTAAGCGATTCCTGACATAGATAGCGTTTTACATTATTTGGTGGGCGTTTAATAGTTAATGAAACATAATTTTTTCTCGGCCAATTTAGGCTGAAAAAATACGGAATTTGTTGTGGAACATCGTGGAATATTTCCGCTTCAGTTCCTATAGTCGACCAGTAGAGTGGTATCATGTGGGTATACAAGCCATCACAGTAAGATGGCACAGGGAATTCGCACTGAATGGAATCGTGTTGAAAAATAGAGTTTTGTAGCCAAAAGAGTGGGGAATAATATGGTATATTGGAATCCTGAATAGCCAAAAAAAAGGGGAGAATAATACGGTACGAAGAGCAACGAGTAGAGTGCTTGGGGAAGGCGGTTCTGATTTGCTTTCCTCGACTTCTTATTACTATTTACTGCGTTAAACTTGTTACAATTTGTTAAGTTCAACCAGCGGTAATTTTTCCTGCCTGGTGGTCGCTAACGCCCTAGATACCTGCCCTGGGGGTTAGTGTATGTAACGGCAGTGTACGTTTCCTCGCCTTGCCACTGCTGTCCAGTAAGGCGTGTAGTTTTGACAGCTTTCTTGATTTTAGGCCGGCTGGTGATTCTTCTACTCTGGTGGTAGTGATTCCTTTCTCGTTCCGCGCCGGCCGTGGTGACCGAACGGTTCTAGGCGCTACTGTCTGGATCCGCGCGACCGCTATGGTCGCAGGTTCGAATCCTGCCTCGGGCATGGATGTGTGTGATGTCCTTAGGTTAGTTAGGTTTAAGTAGTTCTAAGTTCTAGGGGACTGATGACTTCAGAAGTTAAGACCCATAGCGCTCAGAGCCTTTCTCGTTCCTGGCACTCTAAGCACAGTATTCTGGGGACGTAGTGCAGACCGCCGGTTCCGGGTTTGGTGTATTGTTCCATCGTTGCATTTGGTTTATCAGACGTCAGATAGCTTCAGCAAGATTACCATTAGTCATTCGTTAGACTGCCATTAGTCTGAGTTACGATCTTGTGAAGAAAATGCAACTCTTGGCTGCCTGTCTAATCAATCGCGAAAATGTTTGTTGCCAGACCTTCTCAGAGGTCGATTGCTGGAGCACCGTCTGTGACCCCTCGGGTCTTGTAAGACATGTGTTCTAAAAGGAGGTCTGAAGGCCGGTGCCGCGCGGGATTGGCCGAGAGGTCTTAGGCGCTGCAGTCATGGACTGTGCGGCTGATCCCGGTGGAGGTTCGAGTCCTCCCTCGGGCATGGATGTGTGTGTTTGTCCTTAGGATAATTTACGTTATGTAGTGTGTAAGCTTAGAGACTGATGACGTTAGCAGTTAAGTACCATAAGATTTCACACACATTTGAACATTTTTTTTTTTTGATGGGCGGTAGTTCAGTGTAACGCTCCTTCAGTCCACGCCTTCTACAGGTATAATCTGCCTCAGTACCCCTTAAGGAACTTATTTACAGGTCTTTGTGTTTTATTATTGTATTATTTATTACAATTCCTTGTAATGCCTACATTAAAGGCTATATATGTCTAGATAATAGTTCTGGTCGCATTCTGCAATAAATCCAGAAGTGTAGCGTTCAGTAGTTGTTAAGGGTTGTGTTACAAAGATTACCATCATCTTATTTCATCCGTTTGGTGATCAATTGATTGTTTTTTAATTAACCTTTGCTATTGTATTTGCTGTTTTACAGCAGGATCCGCTGGATCCCTACTGAATCCCGCACGGCCACTATCGGCGTCTGACGGAATTCCGTTGCCAAGTTTAAAGATGCCTGTGCGGTGGTATTTATACATAATACCACAAAATGTTCGAAGTCTGAACTTTGTCCAAAATATTTCAGAGTAGCCTTCATAAAATCAGACTTTGCACGAGCTTGAACAACTCTAAGCTCAAAAGCTGTGTTGAACAAGATGTGCGACAAGCATGGAACTCCATGCCACAAATGACATCCGGCACCTGTACAAGACAATTCATGCACGGTTGCATGCTTTCTTTCTACCTTCTAGTGGTTACACCGATTATTAATGTACCAAAATGTCACGTTTACAATGACTCAATTCACGCTTACATTAACCTGTAATCTTGCACTGTTAATCACTTAAATATGTTACCTAGACAAATTTATTCCCGAAATTTCCGTACTCTATTTTTTTGATGTTTGCGACTTTTTTTCGTCAGTGTATAACGTTGATCGATCGGGTTCACAAACTTCTTTTATGGGTGAGCAGTGCCGGTGTCCTTTTTGATTCCGGCTTTCCAGTCGCGTATGAACGGGGTACCGGCATGTTGGAGCGTTCGTCTTAGGGGATTTGGTTGAATTCACCTTGCAGTGGAATGGGGTTGCAATTAACGTACTTTTCTCTTTTAATGTTTTCCTTTATTTAAAAAACAGCCTGAATCGCCTTTATGTAATGTTAGCGCTGTCGGTCAGTGCACCATCATTGCACAACATTCAAGGCAGCGGTGACGTGGACTTCCAAGTAATATGAAATGGTGCAGTCACACTGTCGTCAGAGATTTGACCAAAAGCACTAAGAATATTAGCACTACATAAAAGCGACTAAGATCGTTTTTTATACCAAAGACGTATCAATCTCTGTAGTTTCATATGTAGACATTACGTCTAAAATTATTCATTTTTTCCGATTGGTCATAGGAGTCATTGAGTGTTCATTCAGTCTCATTTATTTTTCCGACAGGTTTAATCGAATAACAAGGTGCCACACTTATTTTAATGTAAGATTTATCAGTGCCGCATAAAGAAGAAGTACAATGTGCTGCCAGGGCTTAAGGTCACTTTCTTATGTCGGAGAAATATCGTCATTTCATGCCATTTTTGTAATGTTATTTTCTTTATTTGTTTCTTGTTATTTCTTACCCAGTAATTTAGTTCCAATAGCATAAACAGGCAAATATCCTTCTACAGTCAACACTTTTGCTGTACTCAAACATTTCCTTTGGCAGGTTTTACTATACTTCTGGAAATAGCTACACGACCGAAACCGTGCAACAGTGGATAATCCAAAGCAGAAGGGTATTTTAACCTAAATAACGGCAGCCAGTACAGAAAATTTTAGGTATCCAGAAAAAAAAAATCCGCATTCCGGCAGAGCACATGGCCAGACTCCGAGTATATGCTAAGATTAGACCAGAACATTACATTTTGAGTTATAATTACGAAATATCTGTGCTACATGTAAGTCATGTAAGTTGCATGATTTTACCCCCTTTTTGGTACGTTGCGAGACGGGTACTGTACGGTTCATTCATAGACCATAAATGTGTTTCTACAAATTGAGCGATATATTTCCATCATTTAACATGCCTCACATAGTTTCTGAGTACCCACTCTTTACGTATCTACATCCTCATCTAATGGTTCAAATGGCTCTGAGCACTATGCAATTTAACTTCTGAGGTCATCAGTCGCCTAGAACTTAGAACTAATTAAACCTAACTAACCTAAGGACATCACACACATCCATGCCCGAGGCAGGATTCGAACCTGCGACAGTAGCGGTCGCCCGGCTCCAGACTGCAGCGCCTCATCTAATCTTCCAGTTAATTCACCAGTGTTAAGATTAGAATCATACCGGTAAGGTTATGATATAGGACACTAAACTCCTCGTATGTATTACAGAATTACATGCAAACTGAACGAACGTTTTACTCCCATATTGGCTTCGGTGCAACGTATTGCCTGCTGCAGCCATACATTGTGGAGACTGCTACGTGAACTTCGACGAGTGCAGAGTGTCTAATAAGAAATTCTTGACACGAGCGTTCTTGAGAACTTTTATATAGTAGTTGTACGTGCTAAGGCTCCGTGAATGAAGAAATTTCTGGAAATATAAGGCGTACAGCGTCAGAGTTTCGCTCGGCAGTGGTTGACACTGCAAACCTGCAGGTGGGTGCGGTACGCCGGCCGCTGTTGGCAAAAGCTTAAGAATTTAATATCTGCAGCGGCTACAAGCACAGCACAGAACGGCGAAACGCAATAAACTTCGCCTTACCGTCAGCCTTTCAACAGACGTCGCTGCCGCAGCCCGGCGTGCGTTTCATTGCCTCACTGAGCGCCGCGGCGGAGACAAGAGGCGGAAAGTCTGCCGCTCTCTGAGCAGATTAAACTGGGTTAAACGCGACCTGGCGGCGCCGCGGATTGCCGTCACGCAGGCAATAGGAGGCACGTGAGGCGCGTCACTTCCCTGTTGTTTATACACTTCTAGGGAAAAAAATTACTACACTTTGAAAGACGATGTCGATTTTTGTCCTTTGGCGTCTTATGCTACCTGGGGGATAGTGGACGTACTGATAATGGTTTCAACGTCGTCCGTCAACAGATAAACGGCCGCAGTGACCGAGCGGTTCTAGGCGCTTCAGTCCGGAACCACCATCCTGCCTCCGGCATGGATGTGTGTAATGTCCTTAGGTAAGTTAGGTTTACGTAGTTCTAAGTCTAGGGCAGTGGTTCCCAACAGGTGGTCCGCGTACCCCCAGGGATCCGCGAGCTATGCCAGAGGGGTCCGCAAGATGCTATTAGAATAAAAAATATATTAAATATATTTCGTATGATAACAGATTTTTTGTTTTGGCCGCTTCCTGCATGAACAGTTTAAGCTCAATATTTTTTCAATAATGAATATGTCAATGTTTTTTCTAAGCACATAAAACAGAAAACGTGTAAAAGACTCTTAATTTGGCTTTTTTAGGTACTTGATACTGCAATATGAGAAGGTACCAATCATACTCGAAGAGGGGTCATCGAGAAAATTTTGTTGGGAACCGCTGGTCTAGGGGACTGATGACCTCAAATGTTAGGTTCAATAGTGCTTAGAGCCATTTGGACCATTTTGTCTACAGATAGAGTAGTGGCACAGCTACCAGAGAGCCATCTGTGTTTACCCTTAATAGCGAATGCTCACAGCCAGAAGGCTGTGTGGGGCAAACGTGTGAAGCAAGCGAGCAACCATACCACGTAGACGCTCCCATAGTTCCTACAGCCAACTAACCGAGTTTGAAAGTGTCAGATTGTGGCCGGCTGAGTGGTGGGATGGTCCTTTCGCAGAACTGCCACACAACTTGGACGTGCTGTGTCAGTTGTACGATGAGTGGTCACGTGAACATTCTCACATCCGTATACGAGCTTCTGAACGTCAACGCTGCACAGACGCCTACCGGGTTCGTCATACTGTAAGAACAGCAGTGGTAGATCGACATGTCAACACGAACTGTTGCGAACCGGTTATTAGCAGTGGGACTACGGACACACACACCTCTAGGCCTTCTTCCACTCACGCACTGCATCGACGTGCACGGCTCGACTGGTGACGTCAGAGGATCACTTGGAAGATGGGATACCGGGCCATTGTCTTCAGCGATGAAAGTATGTTCTGCCTGCAAGCAAGTGATGGTCGTTTACGCTATGACGTAGAACTGATGAGCGCTGTCTCTTAGAGTGCATTCCTTCAAAAGACATTGGCACCATCCCAGGCTTCACGGTCTGGGGTGCGATAAGTTCAACTCTCGTCATCTTTTGATTAACTTCTCATGGTTGGGATTCATAGTCGTATAATATTTCTTAAAATACATCATAGTCGCCGTTGACTGTATAAAATATTTATTGTTACTATTACAATTTCGGCCTTATGACCGTTTTCAAGTAACACTGCAAAAGTTACCTAAACACAATAGAGCCTGGTTGAAGGATGCACCCTGTATTTGTGCATTGTGATGTTTTGTCAGAATTTGTGGTGCTGCACAGTGAATCGGATTGCTGGCGAGCATTTTAGGCCATTCATATTTGTAAAATTTATAATCATACAAATTATTATATATCAGAGCTATGTCTTCATCTCATTTACGTGCACTTAAGTCAATGTGTGAGCTTATTAACTGATAACACATGTATTATCCTCTATTATGTTATAAATAAATATTCCCATCCTATCCTACTGCCCATTACAATCATAGCACTATTTAGTAAGCTGTATGATGTCGACAGATGAAAAGACTTTACGATATAAAGCTTATAAGTTGTATGATTGGTGCGCACTTTCTTTGCTACGTGCACAGGCAGTATCTTTATTAAATGCATTTTCGAGCCAACTGACTTAGCTCCATATGTTGTCAGTGCTCCTGAACTTGTATGTGTGATAGGTTATTAGAACGATGGTAACATCGACAGTTCAGTATATATTTAACAGTATATTACGATGTAATAAGTGTCGTACTCATCGGATCTTGTGGGACTCTCACAGTCAAAAGGCTGCATTTTGACTATGACATGCAGGCGATCATTGTCGGCAAAACCACCCCTTCCTTCCGCTCCTTGATTTCTATCTCACTCCCACCCTTAAGTACCTTGGTGTCACCCTCGACCGTCGCCTCTCCTGGACACCCCACCTCCAGACAATCCAAGCCAAGGCACGCTCCCGACTCAGTCTCCCCAAGCTCCTCTCCGGCCGTACGTGGGGTCTGGACCCCTCCACCATCCTCCAGACCTATAAATCCCTCATCCGCCCCATCCTTTGTTATGCCCATCCGGCTTGGATCTCCGCCCCCCCTACCTTTTACAAATCCCTCCAAATCCTTGAACGCCATGCTCTCCGCCTCGCCTATCGCATCCGTCTCCCCTCCCCCACGCGGATCCTGTACGATCTCATCCCCTTCCCCCACCTCCTCCTTTTCCTTGAAAGGATACGGATCCTGTACACCTCCCGTAAACTCGATCCTCCTCACCCGCTAGTCTCCCCGATCCTCTCCCACCCCCGCCCACTGCCGCGCCTGTACTCCCACGTCCCACCCGGTGTCCATCGCTCAACCCTCCCAAGGTGGCTTCCACCAGCTCCCCCTCCCTGATGATGTCCTCCTCCCCTCCATCTACCCCTCCTATCAACTTTGACCCTGCCCCACCCCCCACTTCTGGTGTCCTTTCTTTTAGGCACCCTCCCTCCCTTCTCTTCCCTTCTCTTTCCTTTTCCCCCGTCCCCTCCCTCCACCCCTCTTCCCCCGGGGTTCCCCTCCCCCTTCCTCCCTCCCTCTATCTCCCCTGCCCATGGCATCTCTGCTCTCCCCTCTCGCTCTCCCAGTCCCCTTCCTCCTCCTCCTCTCTTGGCAGGTCCACGGACTCGCACACGCACTGTGAACATTCGCGCGCCGGAGGTCATTGCCATCAGTGTCTCGTGTGTGTGCCTTCGTTCGTGTTTAGTGTATGTTCGCCGT
The DNA here is from genome assembly GCF_023864275.1 of Schistocerca cancellata. Lineage (NCBI taxonomy): Eukaryota > Metazoa > Arthropoda > Insecta > Orthoptera > Acrididae > Schistocerca > Schistocerca cancellata. Next base: position 586,296,401 of record NC_064630.1, on the reverse strand, counting down.
CACGCCGCCACTGTTCACGTGTACCGCCGCCATCATCCATGTTTTGTGCCCCGTGTCAACTAGTGTCAGTGATGTTTTCTCGTCCAGCATGATCGGCTCCGTGTTTTTTGTTTTTTAGTATCTACATTGTTTTGCCCGCCGTTTTGATTGTATTCTCTGTGCCCCCTCTATGTATTACTTAATGTAAACCTCAAGGCTGAAGAGCGGCGTACTCAGCTGCTGCCAGCCCGCCTTGTGTAAGGTGATAAAAACCACAATTAAAAAAAAAAGCTACGACATGTACTCGATAGTTTTGTATTCTGATAGAATGTAAGTAATGTACCTTTATCTCCAATTTTATAATTGAGCTACTTCCTTAATGAAATGTTTAATTATATATTTACACTCTGTGCTTCACTTGTGTATTTTTGTGTTTAGGTAACTTTTGCAGTGTTACTTGAAAATGGCCATAAGGCCGAAATTGCAATAGTAACAATAAATATTTTATACAGTCAACGGCGACTATGATGTCTTTTAAGAAATCTTTGATGTTTCTGGAGGGGACGCTGAACAGTGCTCGGTACGTGCTTAACGTTGTTAGATCCATTCTTACAATACGAAGGTAATGCGTTGCTCCAACAGGATAATGCTCGCCCACACACTGCCTGTGAAACTCAATGAGCTTTGCAACAACTTCTCTGGCCAGCGCGATCTCCAGATTCGCCTCCAGTCGAGCACGTGTGGTTCTGATGGGACGGGAAGTCACTTTTGAGACTCGTCAGCCAGCAACTGTTACACAAGTACGTGAACAGATCGAGCAGGCGTAGAATAACGGGTCCCAGGACAGTGTTCCCCACCTGTACGATACAGTGGATGCCAGAGTCAGTGCCTGTATTGCCGCCCATGGAGGCTACACTGAGTACTGATATGGGTATTTCAGCACGGGTCGATACCTGGTAGTCAGGAAACGCTTGTGCTATTGAACCGTAAATGTAATCATTTCTTATACTCCATATGCACTGTTGCACCAATAAATCTTGAGTGAATTGGCAACATATAAAGTGGAGTACTATTTTTTCCGGTAGTGTACTCTTGTCGAGAGAAACGTCAATTTCAGGCACAATAAGAATATCGTTAGAAACTACTGAATCATAAACTTGACAGAGCAGCTACTGGATTGGGAAACGTAACGAAGGAAAACTGATACCGTTCATTAAAGTCTCAACACAAACCCAGATTGGATAAGATGGAGAAAGGAATCAGCTTTTTCTTTTCAAAGGAATTACACTGTCATTCGCCTGAACGATTCAGGAAAATAACGGAAAATCTAAATTAGGATGTGTCGACGAAAATTTGAATTTCGTCTCTCTCTCGTGCATATCCGGTGTCTTTATCCAATGTACCACATTGTTAGGTTCAAAAATAGCGTCTCTTGTAAAAAGTAATTTACAGTGAAGCGTAAGCACCACAGTGAATTCGATGGAATATCACAAAAGAATATACGCCAACAGCTGTAAGACATCCACAGTAGGGAAAGGAAACCATCATAAAAGAAACCCAAAATTGCTGATGGATTACTAGTTGTCAGCGATATAATACAGAAAGTGAAAAAAAAACATGCGTGAAAACATATAAATCAACTGAAAGTCTAAAGTATCTTGGGACAGTTATTTTTATAGCTCTAAGGTGTGTTTCGTAAAATTACACACAATGCTTCAAATACACTAACTGATGAAACATATCAGACAGCTGTCAGTGGACACTAATATGGGGTGTTCCACCCTTCGTCTCTAGGACAGCTTCAACTCTGCTGGGGACACTTCTAGTGAGGTGTCTGAATGTCTGTGGAGGAATAGTAACCCATTCTCCCTCAAGAGCCGAAACCATAGGAGGTAATGACGTTGGACGCTGGGTCTGGAGCGAAGTCGACTTTCCTGGTCATCCCATATGTGTTCCATTGCGTTCAGGCCAGGCCTCTGGACAGGCCAGACCATTTCAGGAGTGTTATTGTCCACAAATCATTGCCTCACACATGCTACTTTATAGCAGGGCACACTGTCGTGCTGATGCAAACAGTAATCGTTTCCCAACTGTTCTTCTGCTGTACTCAGTACACAGTGCTGTAAACTGTGTTTGTATCGTTCCGCAATTGCCGTTTGCTTAAGGGGACCACACCCTAAGCACGAAAAACACCCCCAACTGTAACACTACCTCCTCCGTACTTCACTATTGGCACTCCAAATGATGCCCGGTAACATTCTCCAGGCATTCGCCAAATCCAGTCACTTCCTTCGTATTGACACAGTGTATAATGAGGTTCATCACTCTAGATCAATGTCCAGTCATCACCCATCCAGTAAGGTCGCTCTGTACACCAAACGTCGCTTAGCATTCACTACAGAAAGGTGTGGCGCATGATGAGGTGCTCGACAATTGTACCATGTTCTTCTTAACACAATATAAACAGTCAGTGTGCTAGTTGGACTGTTGGCAGCACTTCTGAACTTGCAAGTGATTCCTTCTGCAAATTTTATGCGATTTTTACAAACACCCTCTGCAATGCTCGACTGTCCCTGTCTAGGTACATGAGGTTACCTTGGTCTTGGTTTAACTGTGACTGTTGATTCACATTTCCACTTCGTAATCAGATCACCAACATTTGAATCGGGCAGCTTTAGATGGGTTCAAATGTCCCTGATTAATTTGTTGCTGAGGTGACATCCAATGACTGGTCCACGTTCGACGTCACTGTGCTCTCCTGATCCACACCATCATGTTGCTACTGCTTCACCACTGAAATCACAGTAGTCCTCACCTCCTTTAATGTTGATGGTTCCGACTCTCGTGACATATAGTGGTCAAATCAGTGTTATATAACGGTTTAAGGGTAGTTTTGATCAGACAGTGTACATTCTTCCAATTTCACAACACTTTTTTTACATAAATGAAAGTAAAAAGTAGTGGCGAATTTTAATTTTCGCACAGGACTTTTTTTCTGTCGTAACTGGTTTAATGCGGCCCGTCACGATTTCCCCTCCTGTGCCAAACTCTTCATGCAGAGTAGCAATTGCAACCTACATCCTCAGTTATTTGCTGGATGTATTCCAATCTCTGTCTTCCTACACAGTTTTTACTCTCTGCAGCTCTCTCTAGAGCCATGCATATTGAAAGGCCTCTGTTGGATTCCTTTCATGTTAATTTCTGAAATATGTTGCCATTTACGGCATAAATTCCTCTTCTAAATTTACTGTGGCGTTTCTGACTATCTGGGAGGAGACTGAGTAGTGGAACGTGTTACTTTTACACATAAACAAGAACGATCTGTCACACTACTACACTTTAAAACACAGTTTATATGTAATCCATGTCACACAGTCTCTTACGGAACCTACATCAGCTTTCTTTTATATACTGTATATGATAACATACTGTCATCCTCCTTCCCTTCTGTGTGAGAGGATGAATGAGCAAATGTATTTCTAGTTGCATGCTTGAGGGTAGCAGACAAGCCTGTCTGCTAGAGAACAGTAGGACCAACGTCGGAACAGGTAGCTACGCTTTCTAAAAGCAAAGAGGTTTCTATCCTTAGTATGGTCCTGTCCGTCGCTTGATATGTTGGTATAGGAAGCTGCCCCTCTGGCTACTTCCGTTTGTATTTGTGAACCCCCCCCCCCCTCAGGAAGGGACCAGGTCAGTCTGTCCGTGGCGAGCGTCTGAAGTGGTAAGATCTCCGGCTATGCGCGTGTCTGCTAAGTCCGTAGGACAATGAATTTCTTAAGTTCAGCCTAACTGAAATTTAGTCACTTTTATTTCAGGTTTAGCTCTAAAATATCTAATGTTATCTTAAATTGCAACGCAGTGTAATTCGCGTGTGAAGTTGAGAATATCTTCCGGTAGTTAATTTGTTACTACTTTGTGAGAAAGTGGAACCACGTGTTGATCAGTAACTCTAAGATCATCAATCTTAAATGCGAGTGTGCGTGAGATTATAACATCTCGTCTTGACAATATTTTACAATATAGCAACTTTTCTTTATGTTCAACCCACGTGGGGTGTACTTTGTGAGACCACTACCACGTGCTTATATAATTGTTTGACCCATCAGGTTAATAGTAAGACGTTAGTAACCAGTTCGAGGTTTTTCTTTTGTAAATTGTTTTTCGATCTAATTTATTTTAATTATCAAAATTATTGTGGAGTTAGACGCTTTGTGTGAACAAAGTTGACCAAGTGAAGCATGTGGTGTAATCATCAAAGTAGCCCTCAGCTATTCTTTTTGTGAAGATTTCACAGAGAGTTAGTATGAATTTAGTATACCAGTGTGTGGTAATTACCTGACGGACAGGATTGTGCTACGAACGTAATTTCTTTGGGTGAAAATTGAATCGGTTGGTTGTTGTTAATTTCCTCTTGCACATGTTTCAACGTTCTTCGTGTGTTATTTTATGAATGCAGTGTTGTATGCAGTCTCCAAATCTTGGCTCCATATTTGATGTGTTCCGTAAGATTACAAACCCACATTTTCACAGCCCTAAATAAGGCACCAGCTTAGTTATGACTCACGTTTAATATACTGAAATTTTAATTATCAATGTTAAAATAAATTTCCAAATATAAACTGATTTATTTCTTTTTATTTAAATGCTCTTATATATATATCACCGGTTATCGTATGCCTATTAAAAGATTATAATTCATGTTAGTCTGGTTGGGAATTTGGTAAGCTAAACTGGATACCTGGTGAAACAGTTGCTCAGTAATGCAAGATTAACTTCCCCAGACAGCTCACAGCTTTTAACCCGCTTTTATTGTCTATCACCACCGCTTACAGCACAAAATAAAGCAACAACGTTACAGTATTATCCCCTGATATTTTAACAGATGTCCTATCATTCTGTCCCTTATTCTTGTCAGTCTTTTCCAGATATTCCTTTTCTCTCCGATTATGCGAAGAACTCATTCTTCACCGTATCAGTTCACCTAATTTCCAACTTTATTCTGTAGCTAAATATCTCAAACGCTTAGATTCTCTTCAGATCAAAAGTCCATGTTTCATCATCATAGAATGCTGTGCTCCATACCTAAAATCTCAGAAATTTCTTCCTCAAATTATGACCTGTATTTGGTACTAGTAGACCTTTCTTGGTCAGGAATGAGGAATTCCGTAACTTCATTTACTTCGTGGTCACCAACTATGATCTTAAGTTTCTCGCTGTCCTCATTTCTTCTTCTTCTCATTACTTTCGTCTTTCTTTCAGTCCATATTCTGAACTCATTAGAATGTTCATTCCATTTTAAACATCCTGTAATCCTTCTTCACTTTCACTGAGAATAGCACTGTCGTCAGTGAATCTTATATTCATATATTTTCACCTTCAATTTTAATCCCACTCTTGAACTTTTATTTTATTTTCGTCGTTGCTTCTTCGATGTATAAATTGAGCAGCAGCGGCGAAAGACTCCATCCCTGTCTTACACTCCAATTAATCTGAACAATTCTTTCTTGGTCTTTCACTCTTATTATTCCCTCCGGGTTCTTGTGCATATTGTATGTTACCAGACATATTCTATAGATTACCCCTATTTTTCTCATAGTTTCCAACATTTTGCAGCGTTTAAATTGTCGAATACTTTTTCCAGATCTCCCAGTCCTATGAACGTGTCTTACTTTACCTTCAGTCTTGCTTCCATTATCAGCACCAACGTCAGAACTGCCTTTATGCTGCCTTATATTTCCCAAAGCCAAACGGATCGTCATTTACCGCATCCTCCATTTTCTATTCCATTCCTCTGTATATTAATCTTGTCAGCAGGTTGGTTACTTGAGCTATTAAGCTGACTGTACGATACCTCTCACACTCGTCGGCTCTTGCTCGGCGTGTGGATGATGTTTTTTTGCCAAATCTGATGCTATATTGCCAGTCCCTAATATACTACACACCAATGTGAACAGTCGTGTTGTTGCCACTTTCCCTAATGATTTAAGTATGTTATCTATCCTTTCGGCCTTATTTGATCTTAAGTCGCTCAAAATTTTAAATTCTGACTAACACAGGGTCTCCTATGCCCCACGCTAACTTCGCCTCCTGTTTCTTCTTCTACCACGTCATCAAACAATTCCTACCCTCATAGAGGCTTTCAATGTACTCTTTCCACCTATTCGCTCTCTCTCTGCATTTAGTAGCAGAATTCCCATTGCACTCATAATGTTACCGACCTTGCTTTTAATTTAACAGGAAGTTGTTTTGTCATTTCTGTAGGCTGAATTAGTTCTTGCGACAGTCATTTCTTTGCGATTAATTCACAATTTCCTGTCTTCTTTCCATTTCACTTCACTGACCCCCACTGTATCCAGATTGAGCCTCAGCATTTCCATTTTCAGATTTTCCATCTCTCCTGCCTTCTATCTACTTCTATCTACTTCAATCTACCCTCGATTTGTTGGCGAAAATACATGTTCAAAGGCGGTGGTAGATAGAAAACATCTTCCGAAAGTGTACTAAATGCTTTCTCTGAGAATTACTTTGAACAATTAGTTCATGAGCCCACACGAATTGTAAATGGTCGCGAAAACACACTTGAACTCTTAGCCACAAATAATCCTGATCTAATAGAGAGCGTCATGACGGATACACGGATTAGTGAACACAAGATGATTGTACCGAGGCTCAAAACCATACCAAGCAAAACCACTAAAAATAACGCAAAATATATCTATTTAAAACAGCAGATAAAAATTCGCTTGATGGCTTCCTAACAGAGAGTCTCCATTTCTTCCAAGCTAATTATGTAAGTGTAGACCAGATATGGCTCAAATTCAAAGATATAGTATCGACAGCAATAGATAGATTCATACCGCATCAGTTAATAAGAGACGGGACTGATCCACCATGCTACACAAAACACGTCAGAACACTGTTGCAGAAGCAACGAAAAAAGCATACCAAATTCAGAAGAACGCAAAATCCCCAAGACTGGCTGGAAGCTAGAAATTTAGTGCGGACGTCAATGTGAGATGCTTTTAATAGTTTCCACAATAAAATATTGTCTCAAAATATGGTAAAAAACCCAAAGAGATTCTGGTCGTATGTAAAGTACACCAGTGGCAAAAAACAGTCAATACCGTCACTGCGCGATAGCGATGGAAATGTTACCAATGATGGTGCCGCTAAAGCGCAGTTACTAAATACGGTTTTCCGTAATTCCCTCACGAAAGAAGACTAAGTAAATATTCCAAAATTCGAAACCAGAACAGTTGTTAGTATGAGTGACCTAAAAGTAGATTTCTTAGGTGTTGCGAAACAACTGAAATCACTTAAGAAAGGAAAGTCTTCCCGTCCAGACAGTACACCAATCAGGTTCCTTTCAGAGTATGCAGACACAATAGCGCCTTTCTTAGCAATCATATACAACCGCTCACTTCACGAAAGGTCTGATCCTAAAGACTGGAAAGTAGCACAGGTCACACCAATATCCAAGAGAGTAAATAGGAGTAACCCATTGAATTACAGACCCATATCACTGACCTCGATTTGCAGTAGGATTTTGGAGCATATACTGTACTCGAACATTATGAATCACCGTGAATAAAATGACTTATTGGTACATAACGAAAACGGATTCAGAAAATATCATTCTTGTGCATCACAGAACTAATGAGTGCTGTCAACAGGGAATCTCATCACAAGCGACTATTGATCAAGTTGCGTGCATATGAAGTATCGTCTCAGTTGTGTGACTGGATTCGTGATTTCCTCTCAGAGAGATCACAGTTCGTAGTGATGGACTGTAAATCATCGAGCAGAACAGAAGTGATATCTGGCGTTCCGCAAGGTAGTGTCATAGGCCCTCTGCTGTTCCTGATCTACATGAATGATCTAGGTGATTATCTGAGCAGCCCCCTTAGATCGTTTGCAGATGACGCTGTAATTTACTATCTAGTAAAATCATCAGACGATCAATTCCAATTACAAAATGATCTAGAGAGAAATTCTGTATCGTGTGAAAAGTGGCAATTAGCACTAAACAAAGAAAAGTGCGAGGTCGTCCACATGTGTACTAAAAGAAATCCGATAAATTTAGGGTATACGATAAATCGCACAAATCTAAGGGCTGTCAATTCGACTAAATACCTAGGAATTACAATTACGAGCAACTTAAATTGGAAAGACCACGTAGATAATATTGTGGGGAAGGCGAAACAAAGACTGCGGTTTCTTGGCAGAACACTTAGAAGATGCGACAAACCCACTAAAGAGACAGCCTACATTACACTTGTCGGTCGTCTGCTGGAATATTGCTACGCGGTGTGGGATCCTTACCAGGTAGGATTGACGGAGGACAATGAAAAAGTGCAAAGAAGGGCAGCTCGTTTCGTGTTATCGCGCAATAGGGGCGAGAGTGTCACTCATACGATACGCGAGTTGGGGTGGCAGTCACTGAAACAAAGACGGTTTTCTTTGCGGCGAGATCTATTTACGAAATTTCAATCACCAACTTTCTCTTTCGAATGCGAACATATTTTTTTGGCACCCACCTACCTAGGGAGAAATGATCATCATAATAAAATAAGAGAAATCAGAGCTCGAACGGAAAGATTTAGGTGTTCCTTTTTCCCACGTGCCATTCGAGAGTGGAATGGTAGAAGAAGTAGTATGAAAATGGTTCGATGAACCCTCTGTCAGGCACTTAAGTGTGAATTGCAGAGTAGCCATGTAGATGTAGATGTACCACGTTAAAACTTTTGACATTCCACGCCCCGACTCGTAGAACGTTACTCTTTCGTTGGTTAGAAAGTTTTAATTTCGCCGGCCGGAGTGGCCTTGCGGTTCTAGGCGCTACAGTCTGGAACCGAGCGACCACTACGGTCGCAGGTTCGAATCCTGCCGCGGGCATGGATGTGTGTGATGTCCATAGGTTATTTAGGTTTAATTAGTTCTAAGTTCTAGGCGACTGATGACCTCAGAAGTTAAATAGCATAGTGCTCAGAGCCATTTGAACCTTTTTTTTTCTTTTTTTTTTTTCAAAAGAACCAACCAATTTTATAAGAGTATGACTTGTACTTGTAATGGACATACAACCCTGGGATTCTTTCACAGTTTCTTTTGGGATTGGAGTTCTCGTTTACATTTCACAGGTGTTCAATGTGCCCTCCACAGGACGCACGTCAAACATCCAGACGTTGGTCAAACTCGTCAAAATAATTTTGTTGGATTTTGTCTTAGTATATTTTATAGAATTGATTTTTTAAATTATAGTTCTGCAAGCATGTCTGGAGTTCCGCGTTCGCTGCAGTTGGTATTTCCTGTTGCAAATCACCCGAAGTTGTTGGTAGAGGAGGCAGATAGAAGGAAAATTTCAGAAATCATTAAAAATATTCATATAAACTACCAGTGTCTTGCACCTGCTTTTACCGTCATCGAATGCTTTGAGCAGTACAAGGTGCACTGCCGTACTCTCGGCCAACATGATGCCGTGCGACACCAACTGAATTTCACCTGTTAAAACTGATGTCATTGTGCAGCTACACCCTTGGAAGGCCGCAAGGTGGGACATACGAAATACTCAACAGCATTCCGCAGGAAGCCTCACAGTATCACCGAGATATGGATATCCCCTTTTGTGTTAGCAGAAGAGCCAACCCCGTTTTACGAGTGGAGGCCGAAATGCACGCGTTTTAGCTCACGCAGGCTGGCGTGAAGAGGGAAGAACTATACTGACGTGAGGTCTGGAACATGACAAGGAATGAGTATTCAGAAAGCGGACGTAATTAGTTTGATACTTAACCGTAATTCATTAATGATGAACGTCACTCTTGACGGTACATGAGTCACAATATTATCTGTTCAGGATACATTCTTTAAGTAATTATAGGAACTGAATATGGCGCCTTGCTAGGTCTTAGCAAATGACGTAGCTGAAAGCTATGCTAAACTGTCGGCTCTGCAAATGAGAGCGTATGTAGAACCATCGCTAGAAAAGTCGGCTGTACAACTGGGGTGAGTGCTAGGGAGTCTCTCTAGACTAGACCTGCCGTGTGGCGGCGCTCGGTCTGCAAGCACTGATAGTGGCGACACGCAGGTCTGACGTATACTAACGGACCACGGCCGATTTAAAGGCTACCACCTAGCAAGTGTGGTGTCTGGCGGTGACACCACATCCCCTTTATCTTTTGTACGCATTGGAGAACTTCCGAAATTGATTTTGACCGAGTAAAGCGGTCATTGGTTAGCACACTGCACTGGCATTCAACATAATGACAGTATAGATCTCCGCCCGGCCTACTTGATTTAGTTTTCCGTGATTTTCCTAAACAGCTTGGTTCCTATGAAAGCGCACCTCCGGCTTTCTTCCTCATTCTTCCCTATTCCGAGCATATACTCCGTCTCAAATGACCTTGTTGTCGACGGATCTTGAAACTAATCTTACTTTCTCTAAATTACTTTTATTTTTTCGACCTCATCCCATTAAGAACTACGTGTTAGTTTCTCTTGGGAAGAAGTCCTGTATCCCGTCACAGATCTGCTTCGCTGCGAGATAAGATCATATTTTGGTTACTAAACGCTACGGCGGAAATGTATCGATTCCCATCCCGAAGTCAAGGAACACGAAAGCAGTCTGAGGGCCGTTGTGCTGTGATTTCTCGGAGGAAAATAGCGAGCTTAGTTTCCCAACATCTCTGTTTGTGGAATTATACGGGTATCGCAGAGGAAGTTTCCCAGAAAGGTTTATAACTGATAAGCCTAAAACGTGTTCCAGAATTCTACAACAGATTGGCATCAGCGGTATAGGCCGACAGTTACATCTGGCTCCCCAGCGACCCTTTCTGGAAACGGTAATCTTCTGCGCTTTTCTCTGGTCGTCTGGTGTCCTTCGTTCTTCCAGGGACCTACAATAAACTGCTGGCAGAAGAGGACCGAGTTCGTTCACATAATCTGTGCAGTACCTTACAGGAGCGTCATCAGCTTATTTGATACTTCAATGAATTTTACGTGATAGTGTTCACGAGTAGGTCATATACACTGATGAGCCAAAACATTATGACCACCTGTCTAGAAATTGATTTGTCTGTCTTTGTAACGAAGTACGTCACTGATTCTGCGTATCAGGGATCCGACAGTTTGTTGGTAGGTTTGTGGAGTTACGCAGCATTAGATGTCTACGTACAGGTCATGTAATTCGCGTAAATAACGGGTCGTTGATTTGCGTAATTCTCTATAATGCTCTTCAAACCTCTGTAGCACGGTTCTGTCTGCGAGACACGGAGACTTATACTGCTGAGAGATGACATCGCCGTCGGGGAAGACATCAAGCATGAAGAGATACAGGTGATTCGCAGCTGTCAGCGTGTCTTCGATTACTAGTACACGTCCCATGCGAGCGTAGAACATCTCACATAGCATAATACAGCCCCCACCAACCTGCGTTCCTGGCGCGCTACAGGTTTCGAGTCGCCCTTCATCTCGATGACGGCGTTCGTGGTGACAACCATCGACATAGTGCAGCAAAAATGTGATTCACCTGAACGTCGCCACTGCAGTCATAATTGATGTCGTCGTTGGATCAGCATGTGAACACGTAGGAGTGTTCTGCTGTCGAGCTCCGCATTCAACAAAGTACGACGAACGGTGTGCCTCGAAACACTTGTGCGTGCACCAGTACTGTGCTCTTTCGGCAGAGACACCACAGATCACCAGCAGCGATCGTAATATTTTGGCTTATCAGCGTAGGTATCTTGCAGTTGTGTGCTGTGACGTAGCGAACGCTTTACGTATGAGCTTACTATCTTCTGCATTTTCATAGAAAGGAAGAAAGGTTAAGAGATGAAATCATACGAAGTCACTAGAGACGGAGATGAAGAGGGTGTTGGAAGAAGATGGCGAAGGAAATCGACCATATCTTCGTCAGACGAAGAATTGTAAAGAATCTCTAGAGGGATGTGAGCAGGATGGAAGAGATAGTTGTGTAAGGGACTATTTAAAGATATAAACACAATGAAAATAACCTCTGTGTTTATTACAGTTTCGGTTACAATGTGACCTTCCAGGAAAGACTAAATTATAGCGAAGCTAGGACTCATAAGCAACAGAGGTGGCTGGTAAAGTTAAAGCATACTCGAAACGAGCAGTGATGGTTCAGAGGGAATACAGAGTGATTACACTGAGGTGACGAAAGTCGTGGGATACCTCCCAATATCGTGTCGGACCTCCTTTTGCCCGGCGTGGTGCAGCTGCCAGACGTGACATGGACTCAACATATTGCAAGTCTCCTGCAGAAATACTGAGCCATGTTGCCTCTATAGCCGTTCGTAACTGTGAAACTATTGCCGGTGTTGGCTTTTGTGCACGAACTGAGTTCTCCGTTATGCCCCATAAATGTTCGGTGGGATTCATGTCGGGCGCTCTGGGTGGCCACATCATTTGCTCGAATTGTCCAGAATGTTCTTCAAACTAATAGTTAAAACTTGTGGCCCAGTGACATGGCGCATCGTCATCCATAAAAATTACATAATTGTTTCGGAACATGAAGTACGTGACTGGCTGCAGACGGTCTCTAAGTAGTCGAACAGAACCATTTCCAGCCAATGGTCGGTACAGTTGGACCAGAGGGCCCAGTCCATTCCGTGTAAACACAGCCCACACCATTATGGAGCCACCACCAACTTGCACAGTGCCTTGTTGACAACTTGGATCCGTGATTTCGTAGAGTCTGCACCACACTCACACTCCACCATCAGCTCTTACCAATCGAAATGGGTACTCATCTGCCCAGGCCACGGTTTCCTAGTGGTCTACGGTCCAACCAATACGGTTACGATCCCAGGAGAGGCGCCGCAAGCGATGTTGTGCTGTTAGCAAAGGCACTCGTGTCAATCGCCTGGTGTCGTAGCCCATTAACTCCAGATTCCACAGCACTGCCCTAACCGATACATTCGTCGTACGCTCTACATTCATTTCTGCGGTTATTTCACTCAGTGTTGCTTGTCTGTTAGCACTGGCACCTCTACTCAAACGTGGCCGCGCTCGGTCCGTAAGTGAATGCCATTGTGCACTGATGATCCCCAAAGATTTCCGAAATGGAATGTCCCATGCGTCTAGCTCTATCTACCATTCCACATTCAAAGTCTGTTAAATCCCGTCGTGCGGTCATAATCAAGTCGGAAGCCTTTTCACGTGACTCATTTGAATACAAATGACAGCTCCGCCAATGCACTTCCCTTTTATACCTTGTGTACGCGACACCACCGCCATCTGTATATATACATATCGCTATACCATGACTCTTTTTACCTCAGCGTACATTGGTTGAGGCAGCCGCCATTTTCAAGAGAGCCAGAGGCAGATAGTCCAAGCCCTCTGCCATGGAGCGAAGCTAGAACAGAAGAGAGACAGAGGCAGAGCAATGCTAAAATCTCAAAGAGCGTGATTCCCATGTTCTTCTGTTCAGGCAGATGCAAGTGGCAGTCACGTGGCCCTCCTCCAGTGCCTCCTGACTGGCTATTAAAGGAGTGTTGGACTGCGCCGTGATTTTGCACGAGCTCTGTATACTGCCAGTGGACTTCGGTCCATTAATTTGTTCTGGCAGGTAAACGTTCTGCTGCCTGAACAACGTTTACCTGCCTAGAACATGGAACTATGAAAAAGTTTTCTTAATGACAAACGAAGAGATAAAGTAATTATCAATTTCTAGTGTCCACCTTGGAAACTGACAACCGGTGTTAGGAAAAAAAAAAAAAAGGTTCAAATGGCTCTGAGCGCTATGGGACTTAAAATTTGAGGTCAACAGTCCCCTAGAACTTAGAACTACTTAAACCTAACTAACCTAAGGACATCACACACATCCATGCCCGAGGCAGGATTCGAACCTGCGACCGTAGCGGTAGCGCGGTTCCAGACTGCAGCGCCTAGAACCGCTCGGTCACACCGGCCGGCCCGGTGTTAGCACCATACCGGTATGTGCCTCAAGCGGTTCACGGAAACCACGGAGAACCTAAATCCTGAGCTAAATTTGAAGTGCCGTCCTCCAGAAAGCGTTTCCAATGTCTTCCCACTTTACAACTGCGCCATCTCCATTGGACGCATCAGTATTCTCAAAATAAGTTTATACGGACCAAGGCCTCGACAGGAAGTGTTTTAACTTCCATACACGTTTGCCTCAAACAAAGTATTATCTGTGTGGAATAGCTTCATTGTGGAACAACTTATCAGATTCGTTATTACGATAGGTAAGGCGCTAATGGTGTGTGTCGTGGACTAACTACTATAAATGAAAAATTCTATGTTTGTAAGTACGCTATTCGTGCTCTGTTTAACACCCTGCTTCATGTCACTTTGATTCCTGACACTGTATTCATGTGCCATATGTGTACGTGTATATGTTTGTGTGTGTGTGTGTGTGTTTGTTTGATATTGCTATTGTCGAGAAAGAGATTTTGACGATGAAACAGAAAACACTGTGTACGGCCTTCCTGGAAGCAATACTCGGCTTGAACAGGACGTTATTGGGGGAACGGAAGGAATGGCACTCTATAATGTCAGGCAGGCACTGCCGTGGGCTGTACATTCTGCGCGTATTCAATATCGACATTTTTGTCACTCTTTCCGTAGGCACTATAAATCGTATGCCGCTGCTTTCGTTGCGTGAATATACAGGGTGTCCAAGTATTATCTATACAACTTAGGATATTGATTTCAAAACTATATTAGATATTAACAAATGGTTTTGAACATGTAACAAGAAACTTATAAATCTTTGTTACCTCATTCACACACATCAATATGTGCAGTGGCGTGGATAATGTATAGTCGGAATTCCATTTCTCTCTACGTACGATTCAAGACATGATCTAGACATGTTCAAATGCATTGCGAAAGCGTGCCTTCAAGACCTGTAGGTCTCTAGCCTTTATTTGGTAAGAAAGTTCCTTTAAAAAAAACACAGGAAGTAGCCCAGTGGTGTGAGGTCAGGGGATCGTCGTGGCCATCCAATTGGTCCATCTCGTCCAGTTCACCTACCCGAAAACTTTTCCTCCAGAAATGGACGGACATTTAGGAACCAGGGGGAGGTGCCTCATCCCGCTGGAATATGATATTTGGTTGCAGATTTTCCAACTGTGGCACAGCAAACACTTGTAGCATGTCCCGGTAGACACCGCCGTTGACCGCAGACTCGATGAAAAAGAATGGACCAATGATGCAAACATTGACCTTGGGACTGTTTCTTTTCATTTCACACCTAACATGAGGAAGCTATGAATCCGTTATACGAACGTTATGACTATTCTGTTTGCCGGATAATGGTTGCCTCATTGGAGAAACAAATCTTTTTCAAAAAGTGGTCACTCTTGTTTATTATATCAACTCCAAACTATTCACACTGAAGTCTGTCCAAAGGCTTTCATGCCTGATCAGCTGCATCTTGTAGGGATATAGCCGTAACCTCTTATGCAAGATATTATGCCCAGATGACAGTCACATTTCCAACTCTCTGGCCGCTGTACGTGCCGGTTTTGGGACTCCACGCAAAACGCCTGCCGTGCCATGTCCACGTTGGCCTCTGAAATAGATGGGCGACCCGCCCCATTTTTATGGAGAACACTATCTGTTTCCGCATGCCAAGTCCGAGTAGTTGGTCGGGACATTGGGTGCCTTCCATAGCGTCTTCGAAAGTTTCGTTGCACTTGTTCGTTGAACGTCGTCTGTATGAACCAAGACACATACTGAGCTTTTTTCTGTGGAGTCCATAATTTATCAAGTTTTCAAGTTCAATTTTGAGTCAAAATTGTTTCATCTGGAAGCTAAAATAACCTTTATGAGTTATCACATGTTGAAAACCATTTGTCAATATCTAATATAATTTTGATTTAAGTCTTAAATTGTAAAGTTAATTTATGGACACCCTGTATATACAGATGGGGCACTCTTCAGTTGTTTCTCGAATAAAAGGAGCGTATCGGACGCTCGTCTAGTTCTCTGAAACACAAAACGATCGTTGCGTAGAGAATAAATTACTTCTAACAGCACAGGAAATAGGTTAATTATTGGTAATGGTGCATTATTAAGAGCGAGAAATCTTACGATCATAATTATCAACTAACGCATGTAAAAGGTGCTTGAGAACAAATATCGATGAGAAACAGAACTTTCATGCACACGTGAGACATCGTTTGCCGGAGAGGCTTCAAGTTCTCGACAGAATAACGCTAGAAAATGAGAAAAAGCACAATGGTACAAAGAAACGTTTCAGTTGCCTGTATGAGTAAGAAAGTCTGGGGATTGTAAGGTGAGTCCATTGGCTCAAAAAAGCTGGCTCGAGTCTCATGGCGAGCACAAAGAAACTTACTCTTGGGAATCATTGCTGTGGGTAGAACTACACCGTCTGAAGCGTCCCTTGTGATATTGGGCATACGACTTCTAGCATTATCAGTGCAAGAGAGTGACGCAAATTTTAGGCTCAGAAAGGATTAGGGTGAAAAGGTGAAGGAGATTATGGACACAAGAGCCATATCCAAGAAAGAAATAAAGGAATGATAAGAAATTTGGGAGACAGTAGAAACAGGAAAGAGAATCAACCACTGACACCTAAGTACAAACGAAACATCAAAAATGTCAAACATTTCCTCGTCTAACGGCGCAATACACTGACGGGATATGGGCCATTTCCCAGTTATTTACTAATAGTACGCCAACGTACCGCAGGCAACTGTAGCTGCAAAAAAATGTGGCCTGGTCGTCTGGGAAATGAGTGAGATGTCGCAGATGAGGGCGGGAGAGTCTCTGATAACAAGACAGTCAACACCATAATAACGAACGAGGCATTGTGATACAAGATGAGCATGCAGGCAGGTGGAATATTGACCAACTGCAAATCTATCCGACCGAGAAACAAGCAGGAGCAACTCACACTTCATGACAAAGAGACAAAATATCTAACCACAACGTCCCTGTGAGCGACGATATGAGACATTTTAGCTCCTAACTAACACCGTTATTCTTTAAAACAGCAAAACCTAAAGTAATACCACAAAGAATGCTTTTTCCTTATCAAAACAGCTGATACAATGGCAGCAGTTTTGGCTTGTTATTCTGTTCAGTATTCGATATTATTCTTTACAGTGTGGCAATGAGAATGAGGCATAATCTTGTCAATGATAATTAACCGTCGTTAGCACCTCAGAAGTTAGGAACTCCGCAACAGACACCGCAACAGGTGGTCTAATGGTGGAAGTTGCTGCCATTAAGTTATTAGTCTGTAATCAATTCTGCCGCGCTTGGCAGCTCGCGTCACTACCTTGGAGTCCCAGCCGTATCACAATGGAAAAGTAAAAGCACCTGCCTACCTCACTTAAAGCGTAAAGTAAAATGAAACAAAAATCGACAGCAAGCTACTGCACTGTAGGAAGGAAATAAGATTACGGTTTAATGTCCCGTCGACAACGAGGCCATTACAAACGGAATACAAACTGATACAACGTAAACATGGGCTAGGAAATCGGCAGCGTCCTCTTCAATGGATCCATGGCACCATCTGCCGTAAGCGCTTTAGGGAAACCACGGAGAAACTAAACTGGATGGTCGGACAGAGGTACTAACCGTCATCTGTCTTTCTTTTGTGGAATGTTCTGTTGCTACTCGGAGGATCACAGACGCGTTAAGAACAGAAAATCACGCTATTAGTGTTCCACAACAGTACTGATGCTTCGTTGTGAAACGGCATTCGGCTTTCTGGACCATCATCAGACAGTCCACACATCAGCGAAAGCTACTACGTGTACGAAGACTGTTATTTCCAAAGATGGGAGGATTTTAGCATTATATATCTATACGAAAAACACAAATTACAGTGCTTCATTTTGACATGGATACAGACAATAAATATTCTGCAATGATTACTTATTGATTTAGACTCCAAAGCAATGACTATATATCCCTATACCTACAGACTGACTTTGCATTAAATAAATTATATAGATATTAGTGAAAGTAAAATTTTCACTAATTGAGGGACTGTCATAAGGATACTGAAATACATGCAAAGAAGAGACGTACAAATAAACTTTACATTACATTGTACTCCAAGAATTAAAGTACTGGTCTGCCTGTTATGCAAACAAATGGTTTTTTTTATGAATCCAAATATGTATCTTTCTGCGGTCCTCAGTGGATACTCTTCATTCATTTCTGTAAAATATAGACATGTTATAAGCAGTTAATACTCTAAAGAAATTAGACCTAAAACAGTTTTTGTCTGATGTTGTTATTATCTTATTTTTTCTATGTATTGTTGCGTTGTGTAGGATCTTCTGTACATTTCTGTATACAGTGTGTTTCAGGTAGAATGGTCAGTATTCAGGGATATGACAGGAATCCCATTCGAATCAGAAAATGGGCTCTGAGCACTTGTTCAACTTCAATACTGTGATACACCTCTCTTCTACTGACCAAGAGATGACAGCTGTTAAGGTCTGCATTTTGCCTTGTTTTCATCCATACCACTTCCTGCAGTAGAACAGGTTTGCTTCACAGTGTCGGAGATGAAGAACTTCTCAAAGCTCTTAAGGTTTGCATTTTAGGAACCACGTATACTATAGAATTTTTTTGTTCCATACTAACTCTTCCCAAAATATGGAAATCAAAGAGCTTGCCGTATGAGGGATATGTTTCATAGCATCGAAAGTGGGGAAGTGTTCATAGCTCTTATTCTCATTCTTGTGCCTTTTTCCCGCAACGGCGCAGAGCTGTCACAGTTATTGACGGATTTGGCACGGTTAATTTAAGGGGGTGGCCGGATGTCCTTCCTGTCCCAGTCCGTTCTTCTCCCCCCTCCCCCTCCCCCCCCCTCCATGATACGGAACATGTGTACCCAAACTGGCAGCATGTTGTGTTATTCATGTAAAAGTAAGCGAAAGTTTTGTAAATGTTTGAGAATCGTGTAACCGAGTTGGGACTTGGATATCAACACGGTATTCACCTACTGCGATGTAGTAATCCACATAAAAACCTCGTCTCGAATCCAATCGGTCGGGGGCCAGAGCAACTCCACGTCGCAGGAGCGGCGCTTTGACACTCAAGCCTATCGGAGCGGGTAAGTGCTTATAGCTCTTGTGGTATGCGTTTTAGAGCCGAAGTTTATTAGAATTTTTTACTTCCATCGTCGTATCCCTATATAGGGTGTTACAAAAAGGTACGGTCAAACTTTCAGGAAATATTCCTCACACACAAAGAAAGAAAATACACTCCTGGAAATGGAAAAAAGAACACATTGACACCGGTGTGTCAGACCCACCATACTTGCTCCGGACACTGCGAGAGGGCTGTACAAGCAATGATCACACGC
This sequence comes from Schistocerca cancellata, assembly GCF_023864275.1. Lineage (NCBI taxonomy): Eukaryota > Metazoa > Arthropoda > Insecta > Orthoptera > Acrididae > Schistocerca > Schistocerca cancellata. The sequence goes on along the minus strand of NC_064630.1, from coordinate 586,277,086 downwards.
ACGGCACAGCGGACACACCAGGAACCGCGGTGTTGGCCGTCGAATGGCGCTAGCTGCGCAGCATTTGTGCACCGCCGCCGTCAGTGTCAGCCAGTTTGCCGTGGCATACGGAGCTCCATCGCAGTCTTTAACACTGCTAGCATGCCGCGACAGCATGGACGTGAACCGTATGTGCAGTTGACGGACTTTGAGCGAGGGCGTATAGTGGGCATGCGGGAGGCCGGGTGGACGTACCGCCGAATTGCTCAACATGTGGGGCGTGAGGTCTCCACAGTACATCGATGTTGTCGCCAGTGGTCGGCGGAAGGTGCACGTGCCCGTCGACCTGGGACCGGACCGCAGCGACGCACGGATGCACGCCAATACCGTAGGATCCTACGCAGTGCCGTAGGGGACCGCACCGCCACTTCCCAGCAAATTAGGGACACTGTTGCTCCTGGGGTATCGGCGAGGACCATTCGCAACCGTCTCCATGAAGCTGGGCTACGGTCCCGCACACCGTTAGGCCGTCTTCCGCTCACGCCCCAACATCGTGCAGCCCGCCTCCAGTGGTGTCGCGACAGGCGTGAATGGAGGGACGAATGGAGACGTGTCGTCTTCAGCGATGAGAGTCGCTTCTGCCTTGGTGCCAATGATGGTCGTATGCGTGTTTGGCGCCGTGCAGGTGAGCGCCACAATCAGGACTGCATACGACTGAGGCACACAGGGCCAACACCCGGCATCATGGTGTGGGGAGTGATCTCCTACACTGGCCGTACACCACTGGTGATCGTCGAGGGGACACTGAATAGTGCACGGTACATCCAAACCGTCATCGAACCCATCGTTCTACCATTCCTAGACCGGCAAGGGAACTTGCTGTTCCAACAGGACAATGCACGTCCGCATGTATCCCGTGCCACCCAACGTGCTCTAGAAGGTGTAAGTCAACTACCCTGGCCAGCAAGATCTCCGGATCTGTCCCCCATTGAGCATGTTTGGGACTGGATGAAGCGTCGTCTCACGCGGTCTGCACGTCCAGCACGAACGCTGGTCCAACTGAGGCGCCAGGTGGAAATGGCATGGCAAGCCGTTCCACAGGACTACATCCAGCATCTCTACGATCGTCTCCATGGGAGAATAGCAGCCTGCATTGCTGCGAAAGGTGGATATACACTGTACTAGTGTCGACATTGTGCATGCTCTGTTGCCTGTGTCTATGTGCCTGTGGTTCTGTCAGTGTGATCATGTGATGTATCTGACCCCAGGAATGTGTCAATAAAGTTTCCCCTTCCTGGGACAATGAATTCACGGTGTTCTTAATTCAATTTCCAGGAGAGTATGTTATGAGGACATGTGTCCGGAAACGCTTACTTTCCATGTTAGAGCTCATTTTATTACTGTGGTGTCACCGCCAGACACCACACTTGCTAGTTGGTAGCCTTTAAATCGGCCGCGGTCCGTTAGTATACGTCGGACCCGCGTGTCGCCACTATCAGTGATTGCAGACCGAGCACCGCCACACGGCAGGTCTAGAGAGACTTCCTAGCGCTCGCGCAGTTGTACAACCGACTTTGCTAGCGATGGTTCACTGACAAAATACGCTCTCATTTGCCGAGACGATAGTTAGCATAGCCTCCAGCTACGTCATTTGCTACGACCTAGCAAGGCGCCATTACCAGTTACGATTGATACTGTGATCACGTACCGTCAAGAGCGACGCTCATCATTTATGGATTAAAGTTAAGTATTCCACCAGCTACGTCCGTTTTTTGCTAAAGTCTAATTTCCTTGACCTGTTCCAGACCTCACGCGTGCCTTTCGGCTTCCTCTAATATCACGGTGTTGGCTCTCCTGCCAATCCACAACAATTACTTCTCTTCAAATCACATTAATCATGGAATGGAAACACACAGCAACAGAACGTACCAGCGTGACTTCAAACACTTTGTTACAGGAAATGTTCAAAATGTCCTCCGTTAGCGAGGATACATGCATCCACCCTCCGTCGCATGGAATCCCTGATGCGCTGATGCAGCCCTGGAGAATGGCATATTGTATCACAGCCGTCCACAATACCAGCACGAAGAGTCTCTACATTTGGTACCGGGGTAGCGTAGACAAGAGCTTTCAAATGTCCCCATAAATGAAAGTCAAGAGGGTGAGGCCAGGAGAGCGTGGAGGCCATGGAATTGGTCCGCCTCTACCAATCCATCGGTCACCGAATCTGTTGTTGAGAAGCGTACGAACACTTCGACTGAAATGTGCAGGAGTTCCATCGTGCATGAACCACATGTTGTGTCGTACTTAAAAAGGCACATGTTCTAGCAGCACAGGTAGAGTATCCCGTATGAAATCATGATAACGTGCTCCATTGAGCGTAGGTGGAAGAACATGGGGCCCAATCAAGACATCACCAACAATGCCTGCCCAAACGTTCACAGAAAATCTGTGTTGATGACGTGATTGCACAACTGCGTGCGGATTCTCGTCAGCCCACACATGTTGATTGTGAAAATTTACAATTTGATCACGTTGGAATGAAGCCTCATCCGGAAAGAGAACATTTGCACTGAAATGAGGATTGACATATTGTTGGATGAACCATTCCCAGAAGTGTACCCGTGGAGGCCAACCAGCTGCTGATAGTGCCTGCACACGCTGTGCATGGTACGGAAATAACAGGTTCTCCCGTAGCACTCTACATACAGAGACGTGGTCAACGTTACCTTGTACAGCGGCAACTTCTCTGACGCTGACATTAGGGTTATCGTCAACTGCACGAAGAATTGCCTCGTCCATTGCAGGTGTCCTCGTCGTTCTAGGTCTTCCCCAGTCGCGAGTCATAGGCTGGAATGTTTCGTGCTCCCTAGGACGCCGATCAATTGCTTCGAACGTCTTCCTGTCGGGACACCACCGTTCTGGAAATCTGTCTCGATACAAACGTACCGCGCCACGGCTATTGCCCCGTGGTAATTCATACATCAAATAGGCATCTGCCAACTCCGCATTTGTTAACATTGCACTGACTGCAAAACCACGTTCGTGATGAACACTAACGTGTTGATGCTACGTACTGATGTGCATGGGCGTACCCAGCGAGGGGCAGGGGGTAGCAGCTGCCCCCCCCCCCCCCCCCCCCCAGAAGATATCTGAACTCGTTCGCGCTGATCCGGGACTAATTTTTTCGTCTTCAGCACGTTAACGTCGGCAAATCGTAGAAGGTTATTACTGAATTAAAAAGTTGTATTTTTAAACAAGTGCGTTCTTATATTTAAAATGTTTATTGAAAGCAGTTTTTCACTAGTTTACTGTTTTATTTAATAAGAAGTGCTGTATGTTGTCTCGAGTCCTTGTTTCCTGAGACTAGTATGATCTGCCCCCCCCCCCCCCCCCAGTTCAGATCCTGGGTACGCCCTTGCTGATGTGCTTGATGCTAGTACTGTAGAGCAATGAGTCGCATGTCAACACAAGCACCGAAATCAACTTTACCTTCCTTCAATTGGGCCAACTGGCGGTGAATCGACGAAGTACAGTACATACTGACGAAACTAAAATGAGCTCTAACATGGAAATTAAGCGTTTCCAGACACATGCCCACATAACATCTTTTCTTTATTTGTGTGTGAGGAATGTTTCCTGAAAGTTTGGCCGTACCTTTTTGTAACACCCTGCATACTGACCATTCCTCCTGAAACACCCTGTACTGGTAGCTTTTATCTACAATTAAATGGGTCGGCCAGTGTGGCCGAGCGGCTCTAGGCGCTACAGTCTGGAACCGCGCGACCGCTACGGTCGCAGGTTAGAATCCTGCCTCGGGCATGGATGTGTGTGATGTCCTTAGGTTAGTTACGTTTAAGTAGTTCTAAGTTCTAGGGGACTGATGACCTCAGCAGTTAAGTCCCATAGTGGTCAGAGCCATTTGAACCATTTTTACAATTAAATGAAGTTACTGTAAGTCTGATTGGTGAGCTAACAAATAAGTTCGGCTACCAGGGTTATTTTGTTGTGCGAAAACATTTCGCCACTGCGTTTTGCGACCACTTCCTACAGTTAGCTTCAAAATATTTTCACTCATCTGCATTCCAACCTGTTGCTGAAATGAACACACAAACATAGCTCACAGCTTTGCAAAACGTGATTGGCAAGTAACAATCTTTCACTTTACAAAACAATGTGTCTCTGTTGTTGCTGTCTGTCCCCTCCCTGTTGATGTTCACTTGTTCTCATAACAGTGTGGCGCCAAATTCGAACTTTGTTTACTTTAACTCTCCGAGTATGCGCAAGCGCGCGTTTGTGTATGTACATTGTACATGTATGTGTGTGTGTGTGTGTGTGTGTGTGTGTGTGTGTGCGTGTGTGTTTATCTGTTTGTGTCGTCTTCTCTGTACAGCTCATTAGATGTGTTAAATAGTGTGCCGTTACATAGCGTGTAGTCCAATAATCTTCTTTCCTTCTGCTTATTCCTTCTCAAAAAAATGGCTCTGAGCACTATGGGACTCAACATATTAGGTCATAAGTCCCCTAGAACTTAGAACTACTTAAACCTAACTAACCTAAGGACATCACAGACACCCATGCCCGAGGCAGGATTCGAACCTGCGACCGTAGCAGTCCCGCGGTTCCGGACTGCAGCGCCAGGACCGCTAGACCACCGCGGCCGGCATTCCTTCTCACTGGCAGTTTTCTTCCATAGCAAGTTTGCACTATAGACTGTGGCTCTATTTTTAAATCTCTTTCTATTTTAACTGGATAATGTTAGTGGGCTATTAAGTGGTCAGCAAATTTACTATGAAAGCTGTTATCGTTAGAGACCTGAGGTGTTCTGGATACATTATTTCAAAGTTCCTCCAAACACGGTTGCGAGGAGAGATTCAAAGTCAAGTGATAAAACACTACTCCAAGTGAGTACTAACATAGATTACTACAGTACATGGACAAAAATACATCGACTGCTAAATGTGATGAACAGGCTTCAGAACGGGAAGGAGAGGAAGGCGTCAGCGCAATCTAGGCAAGCGGCAACAGTTCTACTAGTTTTCTGTTTGTATTGGCTTGTACCGTGCAGCTGGTGAAATGGCAGCCGCTGAGGCAATGTGTCACACCACTTCACCCCCAGCGGATCCTTGCTGCGGTCGGTTTGCCGAGCCGCGCTATCAAGGCTGAAGGCAAATTAGATTATGCGCTCCCTCATCATGGGGTCTGCCGTGACACAACACCAGACGCTCCACTGTTTCTGCGTCACTGACTGTAACAGTAGCTGTCATCTGACAGTCTACTGTCTGCGAAATTAAGAACGCTGTTGTTAATGTATCAACTGAATGGTACAGTTAATTCAGCCAAAACATCCACAGTAGAAGAAAACTGTTTACCTGCTATAGTACCTTAACGGCTGACGTTGCACACTGTGATTATTAAACACTTGTCTGATAGGACGGTACTATAAAAAAGACGAGGCATCACAATAAGAAATAACAAATAACATTTATTAAAAGTATGTTACAAACTGTACTTAACTCTAGTGATACATAACTAACTTTGCTGTTTCTTGGCAGTCTATGAAATTTTGAGTATCGATGATAATAAGATTTGCAGTCACTCTGTCACTGGTCATAGTTCTCAGTAAATATCAACTGCTGCAGCACTGTCTGAGCTAACTGCAGTCACTGCAGTTAACTGTCTGATTGCTGGTGCGGAATTGACTGTAGCGGGTGCATAACTGTGTGAGCATTGTAATATCCACGCCTATATATTATTCAAAATAATATTCACGACAGCATTGTATGTGGAATGTGATTGAAGTTTGATCATATTCTTGTAATACTAACAAAAAGGGCTTCATCGTCAATAAAATAATAAATAATTATTGTCAACGACATAATTTAATATTATGTAAAAAATTGTACTTCAGACAATACATATGTAAAAAGACAATGAAAATCTTAATCTTTTGTTATCTATGATTTTGTAAAAAAATCGTTCTTCTTCTTGTCCGAACTATTGTACTCATAGGATGTGATTGATCCCTCGTAACACAGAGGTCTGTAAAAAACTGAACTTAAAATATTGTTACGTTGCTAACCGATATTGGAAAACAGAGTTTGTGTTACTGAAATGAATCTTCTTTGTTCGGAGTTTTATTTCATTGTAATTGTCGTCCTATATAAATGTTAAGTTTCCTCTCAGCTACCAAAGAACGTACCCATTAGCGCTATTGATCTACAGCGCACTTTACTGGTAAATGGTGAATATTAATGTATCTTGTAACATTGAGGAATATTTTCAAATGTTAATGCATATAGTGAAGGTGAGAAAAGATTTAATATATATAATTTATTACGAATGAAACACAGCCTGAAGCAGAATCGATGATTTTCTTATGTTAGCCGCCGTCTAAGAGAAATATTGTAGCGGCAGTTTCAAACCGATTTCCTATACAAACTTAAATGTCGTTGGTTATAATTACAATAATAGTTGTGTACTAGTGGCCGAGGACCCACTCTGAGGTAATAAATTCCAGTTAGACTGTGAATACACAGAAATTCTATGAAAGCAAACAGCATCTTACATGATATAAATTCTTATCTGCTAATGTATGAAGCCTGGTAATTTCATAAAAACTTTTATGATATATTTTGAAAGGAAAATACATTAGTGTTGTGTATGTGTAGTATTGTGTTCATTTAGCTTAAAGAAAAGTGTTGCCACCTCGAGATAACAGTAGCGTTAATTTTAATAAACGATCTGCAACTAGCAAAGAGTCTTTTAAATAACAGCACTGAAATTACTAAAAATAATTAATCTTGTTTAGTTCAGATTACTTTCATACCTTTAGCTTGTTTGTTGGTTATAAATCATTACTTTTCTGAATGAATTTAGCGACATTGCTTCACTTTCCCAGGTGGAGATTTATCTAACAAAATAATGTTCATTAGCCGCGAAAAGCAGTGATTAAATAAAATCTCATGTTACATTAGTAACAAGTAACTAATTTTATTGCAGTCTTGCTGAACTTGTACAACACAACGCAGGCACAATTACACCAAACGTCACAGCATCCGCAGCGTGTAGTGTTTTGGTGCCTTGTGGTGGAAGAATTTGCATGCATGTCAGTACAAGGTGAAAGTGAAGTAATCCGTGGTTTACAGCGTTCCCTATTGGATGCTGTCACATTATCAGCGGACATACAAGAAGCACCGGATCAAGTGGCACAGAAGCAGGAAGAATGGCATTTTTCTGAGCGCCATCTGGAGGCTGCTGCAAGTAACTGTGAGGCGTCATACGAACGGTAGTGCCTGTGTGGTGACGGCCTCTTTCGGTGTTTTTTGTGGCTTATTGCTTGGTTCAAACAAAACACATTCACACTAAATATGTGTTTTAGCAAGTTGGCAGATGTTTTATCCTCTCATAAGTGAAATTCTTTCTGTCACACACAGTAATGTTTTAAAGTCAAGTCAAATCAAGCCCAGGGAAATACGGCCTTGCCGCAGTGGATACACCGGTTCCCGTGAGATCACCGAAGTTAAGCGCTGTCGGGCGTGGTCGGCATTTGGATAGGTGACCATCCAGGCCGCCATGCGCCGTTGCCATTTTTCGGGGTGCACTCAGTCTCGTGATGCCAATTGAGGAGCTACTCGACCGAATTGTAGCGGCTTCGGTCAGGAATACCGTCATAACGACCGGGAGAGCGGTGTGCTGACCCCACGGCCCTCCTATCCGCATCCTCCCCTGAGGATGACACGGCGGTCCGGTGGTCCCGGTAGGTCACTCGTGGCCTGATGACGGAGTGCAGGGAAATACAGACAGGCAAAAGGTGAGTAAAAATGGTAAATGGCCCCCAATACTATCCCACAGAATAGAATTATTCTCTGTGCGTATGAAAGGGCTATACCCTTTTAGCAGACTTCACAGATTGCTTGGGCATGATCAGAGGTAGTGATAGCAAGTCATCACTACAAGATTCATTGTTATTGGCTTGTAACAGGCAGACCACATTCACCATGGGTATGGCGGAATTCATATTTTGATACAAAACTAGAAGAAAAATTGAATTTCCTTTACTTCAAGTCTATGGTCACAAACTTTTATGTCACCAGAGTACCGGTTTCGGCCTATAATGACCATCTTCAGATCTGTTTTATAAAAACACGTCCTAATATACTGGAGCCACATTAGGACATGTTTTTATAAAACAGATCTGAAGATGGTTATTATAGGCCGAAACCCGTAGTCTGATGATATAAAAATTTGTGATCATAGACGTGAAGGAAAAAGAAATTTATTCTATTTTCGGGTCACTATTCAATTCGCGACCACGTCGCAGATTGTGAAAGCAGAAAAATTTATATGTAGTGACTCCTCCAAGTTCAGAATAACTGGAGAGCACATCTAGAAGCAAAAATTTAAGGAGAATCACAGTAACCACATACATTATACAGAATTAAGGCCATAAGTAAAGTTTTTCGGTGTCGTCTAAAGAGTGGAGCACCAATGCAAGGTTGGCATTTCGCAAGGAAACCATAGAAAAGTATAGTCGCTGCATGCCGCGCCGACGAATGAGCAACGCCAGCGTAGCAACACGTACTAGATTTTTGAAACTCCACCGAAATCGTTGCCCTACTGACGGTTGAGCAGAGGAACGCTCGCCTTGTTCGCAATCAACGATCAAGACAACAGCATCGTCTTAGATAAGCCAGCAGTGTATTGAACGTCTATGGAAGAACTTTATGTGAATATTATGTCAGTCATTCTTCAAGGAAAGAATCTTGTAAATTTGTCTTTGTCAAGCTATACTTAAAGATTCAGAGACAGTTGTAGATTCTCAGAACATTCCTATGGAAATGGATTATACTTAGTTACTTAAATCTTCGTATCTGTATTGTAGTAAAATGAACTAAAATTTCATATGTTATACTTCCACTCTGTCTCCTTCTGGAGCAAACCAAAGAACCAGCCGATGTGATGGCGAGTATATGGCACAACAAGTTTGATAAAAATCTGCGTCTTCTGATTGTCAGTCGATTCAAAAATGCTAACTACACAACAGTTTCAAGTTTCACAAGGTATGTCAATTTATAGAGAAATGTTGATAGACTATGTATAAGGCCAACAGAAGGAGCAAAACTTATATTTAATCCACAAATTAAAGAAAACAATTAAAGCTTCTTTTTTGAATAAATACAAGTTAACCATAATATAAATAACAGTCAAATAAAATGGTATCTTGCAAAGGAAGAATAATGAGATTTAGTTGATCTGAGCACCAATTCAAGTTCACCTTTCTGCCTGTTGCAATTATCAAATATATTGTATAATGGTGTCGACGCAAGAAGAAGCACTATGTCTGAAGTGGTAAACACAAACTGCACAAAGTACACAGGCAAAATGCAACTTTATAACACAATCGCCAAGGAACCACCCTCTGTTCTTCGGTACGTAAATATTACAAAGTCTAAATAGCAACAGTACAGATGCGAAGTATCATACTGAATGTCAAAGGTTTAGTGATGAAGACACTGGAAATGTACGAGTGGCTTTTCATCGCTCTCTGTCAAGTGTATTGCAAAGACCTCACAGGAGTTACATATACTTAATGTGGCAGTACACAATATATTATGAAAACGCCTTGAGCTGTGGCGTATGTAATGCAACTAATGGAAGTAATTAATCGGGGTGATAGGCCGACAGGCATACATTATGTTGCGGACATTTTTCCATATTTCGAGGAGGACGATGTTTTGTGTAGAACGTTACATTTTTTTGTGGTGTGTGTGGGATATTTAACAAATATATCATCTGCGCGAGTGGCTCGACAAACGCATGCACAGGATGAAAACCGAGCAAGAGCAGTCAACGCAAAAGAATATAAGACTATTTTCTACAATCAGTCGTCTAATTGGCCTGCCTTTATTGCAGAAAACTCATTTAATAGCAAACATTATTTTCAAACGCTCTGTGCATACCCCACGTCTCTGTTCCTGACTGACAACTGACAATATGTTTTCGAGAAATCTTTGGTCCTTTGAAGTGAATCGTTTCTGTAATACCGCTCTTCCTCGACATTCCAATTTCCTGACTCCCAAGACCTTTTATCTTACACTATGAGTACACGTTGAAGTTAGCGTTTAAAAAAAATCCTGGTAAACTGACCACTTCTAATAAAGATATGTTATTTCGATTACGGTCTGCGCAGATTACGGATTAGATGCTCAACATGCCAAAAGGAGATGAAGTGTTGAAGTAGGATAAAGTTAATAACATTTTGGATTGGAGCCTCAAGTCAGCTGCGCTTCACTCTTTCACACTGATTTGTCGCGAAGCTATGATACAGATTTTGAGATGTTTACTTAATTGTTTCCGATCATGTATGAGGGTCGTCGTCTGTTGGCTATGGTAAACCATATTAACTACACTCTAAGACAAAAAAAGACACATCACGAAGGAATTATCCGAATGGGACGGAAATCGGTAGGTGACACATACAGAAAAACAAACGATTACAATTTCATAAATATCTGATGATTTGTTCAAGAGAAAGAGCTTCACAAAGTGATCAAGTCAATAACGCGTCGGTCCACCTCTGGCTCTTATGCAAGCAGTTATTCGCATTGGCATTGGTTGACAGAGTTCTTGGCTGTCCTCCTGAGGGATATAGTGCCAAATTCTGTCCAACTGGCGCGTTAGATTGTAAGAATTCGTAATGTTGGAGGGCCCTGCACAAGTTTTACGCAAGAATGGCTTTGCAGCACTCAGCCCCTGCAGAAATTACCAAAGTGGAAGCCAGGAGAGAAGAGATGGGACACAACGGCACGGTGCATAGCGCTGACAGGACAAAAAAACTAAGCCACATTCACTCATGGCTGTCACACGATAATGTCATGGCCATAGAACAACCAGTACAAATACTTTAGCTTCCCAAGTTCTCAGTTTGCCTCTCCTGAGGAAGGACTTGTGCTGCTTCATCTGTGGTCCACCTAAGTGATTTAGATCTATGATGCAACAGCTACCCCAGCTAGAGGGACTTGGCTGCTATGGGCTGCTGCTGCCCTGCCTTTGCCTTCACTGATGAGAGGACTTAAGTGCCTCCTACTACTAGGCTCCTGGAGGCCTAACTGATGGTACCAGGTGAGCTGCCCAACTGGTGTCATCCTGGAGGAGCGCAGAATCTGCTGCCCAACCAGCTTCTACAAACAGACACCAGCATTGCTGGCTGTTTTCTCGCTGAGAAGCCATGACGTATCCCTTCAGGACTGCGACCACACCGTGTAGAGCTACTGGGTACCTTCCTGACATACCGTCTACGACAACGAGAGCACCCTAATAATACGCCGGCTGTGCTGCTGGCTATCGGGATCAGGGGGGCAACCTCTGGAGTGCGTCTGATCAGCAACTTTCCATGACGGAGCTGCCCGCTGCGTGCGCAGCGCTATCGTTGCGGTGGCCGAGACCGCGAGGCGCGCAGGCCTTGCACGAGCTTCACCTGCTCATCTGACTACCGCCCACCTCAAAGAAGACATTGAGTGTTAACAATGTCTAACTAGCGCCCTCGAGCATCCGACAGCTCCTCGCCCCCACACTCCGCACCACGCTATCCGAATTATAGACGCCACGGCTTTGGATCTCTATAAAACAACATTCAAATACAATTTCTGATAGAGAAACCCACTGAGGTTAGCGTCCAGTGGCTGTGGCAAACGGTGATAACTGCTCCAGAAAAAGAACGATATTGTGTAATTGTGTTAAACAGGATATTTTGTAGCTACAGCTCTGACAAGTGTGTGTGATGAAACTTCGTCGCAGATTAAAACTGTGACCCGGACCGAGACTTGGACTCTGGACCTTGGCCTTTCGCGGGCAAGTGCTCTGCTTGCCCGCGAAAGGCAAAGGTCCGGAGTGCTAGTCTCGGACCGGCAGACATTTTTACTCTACCAAGAAATTTCATATCAGCGCACACTCCGCCGCAGAGTGAAAATTTCATTCTGGAGAGTGTCTGTGACATTCTACGTATAAAAGTGTCATCTTTTTGTGTTTTCATCAAATGTTTTCATCAAACCTACATTATGGATGCATTCTATTTATAGGAAATTATTCCAAAAAAATACACTACTACCTCTAAAGCGTCTTATTATCAACCGAATCCATTGCAAACATCAAGAGAAACCACCTAATATGAGAAAAGTAATGAGACTGAGAACACTGCGATCTATCTGGCTGTGTTGTCCTACTCGTGTAGGCCGGTGTGTACATCCCTTCCAGATGCTCAGTACGAGTTACAGCTACGTACAGCCATCATCTGATTTTTGAGAGCACCATCAGTGAAGATGCGTTTTTGTTGTGTCTTATGAAAATTGGACTGAGGAATTTAAGTAACGTTATGCTGTCAGGTTTTGTGTTAAAGTTGGGGAATCGGCAAGTATGACTTCTGAAAAGTTCAAACACTGCTTATCAAGAGCACAAGTTTTTCGCTGGCACAAATCATTTTTGAAAGGCCGAAAACACGTTAAAGATGAACCTGGGTCAGAGAGACCTTCAATTGGCAAAACCGACGGAAATGTCGAACGTGTGCATGCTCTTGTGAGATCGTTCCTCCAGGACAAACCGTCAACAAAGTTTGTTACAAAGATGTCCTTAAAAGGCTCAGGAAAAGGGTGATTCGAGTGAGACCGAACATTGCAGACAACGACCCATGTTACAAGGCCAGTTTCACTACTGAATTTTTGACCTCAAAGGCATTCCTGTTGTTCTACAGACCACTGTTCACCTGATCTGAATCCTTGTGGCTTTGAAAAATGTCTTAAAAGGACGTCATTTTGGTACTCTCGAGACCATCCAAGAGAATGTGAGAACCTGTTAAAGACCCTACCAGCTGAAGCATTTCAGCTAGGTTACCAAGACTGGGAACAACGACTTCGGCAGTATATATCTGCTGAAGTGAACTACTTTGAAAAGGGCAATATTGTTGTTTGAAAAAAAAATAAAAACTTTGGTAAATAAAAAAACAGTTTCTTTACTTTTGTCACAAATCTCGTAGTCTTTGATTCACTGAATCGCAAATATGTCCGTGGGATGATCCTGTTTTCCGATTATGGATGCAAAATTTTCTTAGTAAATATTACATATTCAAGAAGTATATACGAGTATAAACGCAAGAGACGCGCAAATACTTTTGGGACACCCTGTATAGATAGTTGGTATTACAGGAACGAGGGGAGGCTGCTAATCTGCGACGTCGCGGCGCTTCCTCTCCCCTCCAGTGACGTGAATTCAATGCACCAGCGGGACCCCTCTCGCTAGCTGAGTGGCTCTTAACAGTGTAGTGATTGTTGACGCAGTAAGCGTGCGAATATGCTCGGAATTTTGTCACCGCAAGCAAATGTAGAAATTAACAGCACAAAGGAATTAATGTGTTGAAGAGGCCATAGAGTGCTCGAAGCCACGCAAATGTTTAGACGGTCTGTGGCTCCCACAATGGCCGGATTATCCACCGAGACCTGTTACTCCCTCATACACGTTTGACTCCCTACAACTCCCGCTCTTAACCACGGCTGCGTTGGTGCTGACGAATTCGGTCTTTTTTGCGAAGCGGTTAGTGGCTACTTGAGTGCAGCTTCGTTTGACAGACATCTGGCTAAACATCAAGCTCTTTCACAAATTTTCCACTTTTCAACAAATAAAAAAAATTTTACTCGAAGTACAGGTAAACACAAGAAAGTACGAACTACTTTAATCACTAAGAAACAATACGAAATTAGCAATCCATTTCATTTCCTCGTAGACTGTGCTGCTTGTTCCGAAGTTTGAATGAATATAACATTATATAGATCCATATGAAATGTGTTAAGAAGATTTGATGAAAAAATTTCATTAATAAATACACATGCAAACTAGCAGTTCGTAAATTCTTCTGAAACAAATGTAATGCCGTGTATCTACATTTCCAGAAGGCTTTTGACACTGAACATCACAAGCGGCTTGTAATCAAATTACTTGATTGTGGAATATCATCTCAGTTATGTGACTGGATTCGCGGTTTACTGTCGGAGAGGTCACAGTTCGTAGTAATTGGCGGTAAGTCATCGGGTGTAAGAGAAATGATTTCTGGCGTTCCCCAAGGTGGTTTTGTAGACCTTTCGCTGTTCCTTATTCATGTAAACGACTTAGAGACAATCAGAGCAGCCATCTTAGGTTGTTTGCAGATGATGCTGTCGTGTAGCGTCTCGTTAAGTCATCAGAACATCAAAACAAATTGCAAATCGATTTAGAAAAGATATGTATATGGTGCGGAAACTGGCAGTTGACCCTAAATAATAAAAAGTGTAAGATCATCTACATGAGTGCTAAAAGGAATCCATTAAACTTCGGTTACACGATAAATAAATCAAATCTAAAGGCCGTAAATTGAACTAAATACCTAGGGATTACAGTTGCGAACAACTTAAACTGCAGAGAACTCATAGCAAATGTTGTGGGAAAGGCGAACCAAAAACTGCGTTTTTTAGGCAGAACACTTAGAAAATGCAACAGATCTATAAAGAGGCTGCATACACTGCGCTGGTCCGTCCTCTTTTGGAGTACTGCTGTGCGGCTTGGTATCCTTACCAGATAGGATTAACGGAATACATCGAGAAAGTTCAAGAAAGAGCAGCAGGTTTTGTATTATCGAGAAACAGGGGAGAGAGTGTCACGGACATGATACAGGATTTTGGATGGATGTTATTAAAATAAAGACGTTTCTCGTTGCGGCGGGATCCCGTCATGAAATTTCAATCACCAACTTCCTCCTCCGAATGTGAAAATGTTTTATTGACGCCGACCTAGGGAGAAACAATAATCATAATGAAATAAGGGAAATCAGAGGTCGCACGAAATGATACAGGTTTCCCTTTTTTCTCCACGCTGATCGAGAGTGGAATAATAGAGAATTATTGTAAAGATGGTTTGATGTCCGATCTGCCACGCACTTCAGTGTAACCATATAGATGTAGATCTAGATGTGAGGTATTCAGCGAAACAAAAAGATAAAAAAAACTTATTCGTCAATAATTGTAGGTACGAATCTTTATTTGAATTACTCGTTCAAAGTTTTGCAGCAATGGTAGATTGACCTCCTCCAGTCTTCGACACATATTGCATTGCCAGTGGCGGAAAGGGGTGACGCAAGATTAGTATTTAAGGTTCCGTCGACGACGAATTCATTAGAGACAGAGCAGAGACGGATCATAAACTAGGATTGGGAAGAAAATCAGTCGTGTGCTTTTCGAAGCAACCACTTGCTTTAAGCGATTTAGGGAAATTGTGGAAAATGTAAACCCAGATAACAAAACGAGGATCTTCCAGATGCAACATCAGTGTTAGTACTACTGCACAACAGGGCTCGATGCCAGAATTCAAAAACGAAATGAACAACCGATCGTAGTTGTTTATACATTCTCTCTACTTCTTTTATGACTCCATGCAGCTTTGTGCCTAGAGCTGAATGTTGAAAGAGAATCACTTAATTTCTCGTTAGTAAACAACCCGAATCTCGCAGGTTATACACTGATCAGGTAGAATATTATGACCACCGACCTACTATCGATATAAACAAAACCAGGCGATAGCAGAGTCACCTGACGAGGATTGACTGCTAGCCAGACATACACACGGCGCATGCACTTTGAGCGAGCATGCTGTCCGCGTGCAGAATGGGGAGGCTGTGCGGTATATCTGAGTTAGACAAAGGGCAGACTGAGATGACCCGGAGGCTCGACACGAGCTTTCCGAAAACTCCACGACTTGTCGGGTGTTTGAGCAGTGTCTTCAACACGTGGCGAAACCAAGGTGAAACCACGTCCACGGGTAGGTGGGGTTGAGCTTTCACCCCTCATTGCAGATGTCGGACGTCATAGATTGGGCAGACTGGTAAAACAGGACAGGAGGCAAACTGGCGGAACGAACATCAGACTTTAATGCTGGGTAGAGTACAAGTGTGTGTGAACACACAGTCGACCGAGCACTTATAACGGTGGGCCTCCGTAGCCGACGACCCATGCATGTGCCAATTTTAACACCACGACATCGGCAATTACCATTGAAATGGGCACGTGACCATCGGTAGTAGATGTTGATGCAGTGGCAGAACGTTACATGGTCTGATGAATCCGATACCTTTTCATCATGCCGATGGGAAAGCGCGAATCTGCCGCCTTCCAGCGGCACAGCTCCTTGACAACTTAGCTGCGGAGCGGAGAGAAAGTGGCGGCTGCTCCATTATGCTCTGGTGAACATTCCCATGCGCATCCGTGGGTCCAGTGTTAATCGACAATCATGTTTCCCGACAGCATGGCATTTTTCAACAAGATAATGCACCTTTCGAAGAACGCAGTGAGGAGTTCCAATTGATGTGCAAGATCTGAAAACGATCGAACACATCTGGGACGTGATTGAATGTGGTGCCAGAACTCATCTCGCCCCTTCCAGAAATTCATGGGAATTAGGTGATTTACGTGTGCAGATGTGACGCCAACTCCCTCCAGCGACCAACCAAGGCTTCATTGCTTCCACGCCACGACGCGTCGCCGCTGTTATCTGTGCTGAATGTGGACATACTGGCCGTTAGGTACGTGGTCACAATGTTCTGGCCGATCAGTGCATGTCAGAGACTGCAAGCTAAGTGGTTCAGCGTTTGGCAACAGAGACATGCTACTCCGTCAGGCTGGCCATAGCTTCACCAAACCTAACCAGCACCAACTCCAGACGCACTTTCTCCACAGCTTTCAGTAACAAGTAGCCCCAAACAACAGAGGGCGGGGGGGGGGGAGGGGGGAGGAGAGATGGAAGGTGTAAGCACACCTTTATATAGAACATGCCACATATTTCCCAGGGACCAACCTGCTATTCCTTAGATTTTAATGTGGACGTTACTGGTACGTTGCTGCAGGTTGGTAACTCGTCACACCAAAGCGGAAGCAAATTCCTGAGCTCACGGTTTTATGACCCCTTCGTTGTTGACCTGATAATCACATTTGTAACGACATGTGCCGAGCTTACTACTGACATAATGGCAAAACTAAATGAACACAACTTCCTATCAAACTGAGGAGCACGAAGCACTTAACATTCAGGTAGATCACTAACCAACTGAGACATCAATATGTGACAGTATTACCAGATCCATAATGCGATTCTGTCTGCAATGAGGAATGGAAAAATTTAATTAAGGTTAACTGAAAATAACAAACTAATGGGCCATTAGGCTCCAGCACCGTCGGAGTGAATCAATCCCAGTAACTCATAGGTAACAAACAGGAGGAAAAATACTTCTGGCAAATTATAGTGATGTTTTACTTATGCAGAATTAAACTGCCTGTCATAGATAGTGAAGCACACAAAGACATGGTCGGATGTCAGTGAAACTTCTTACACATGCACACCATACCCAAGTGTGTAAATTGTTGTTGTTGTTGTGGTCTTCAGTCCTGAGACTGGTTTGATGCAGCTCTCCATGCTACTCTATCCTGTGCAAGCTTCTTCATCTCCCAGTACCTACTGCAACCTACATCCTTCTGAATCTGCTTAGTGTATTGATCTCTTGGTCTCCCTCTACGATTTTTACCCTCCACGCTGCCCTCCAATGCTAAATTTGTGATCCCTCGATGCCTCAGAACATGTCCTACCAACCGATCCCTTCTTCTAGTCAAGTTGTGCCACAAACTTCTCTTCTCCCCAATCCTATTCAATACCTCCTCATTTGTTACGTGATCTACCCACCTTATCTTCAGCATTCTTCTGTAGCACCACATTTCGAAAGCTTCTATTCTCTTCTTGTCCAAACTAGTTATCGTCCATGTCTCACTTCCATACATGGCTACACTCCATACAAATACTATCAGAAACGACTTCCTGACACCTAAATCTATATTCGATGTTAACAAATTTCTCTTCTTGAGAAACGCTTTCCTTGCCATTGCCAGTCTACATTTTATATCCTCTCTACTTCGACCATCATCGGTTATTTTACTCCCTAAATAGCAAAACTCCTTTACTACTTTAAGTGTCTCATTTCTTAATCTAATTCCCTCAGCATCACCCGACTTAATTTGACTACATTCCATTATCCTCGTTTTGCTTTTGTTGATGTTCATCTTATATCCTCCTTTCAAGACATTGTCCATTCCATTCAACTGCTCTTCCAAGTCCTTTGCTGTCTCTGACAGAATTACAATGTCATCGGCGAACCTCAAAGTTTTTACTTCTTCTCCATGAATTTTAATACCTACTCCGAATTTTTCTTTTGTTTCCTTTACTGCTTGCTCAATATACAGATTGAATAACATCGGGGAGAGGCTACAACCCTGTCTCACTCCTTTCCCAACCACTGCTTCCCTTTCATGCCCCTCGACTCTTATAACTGCCATCTGGTTTCTGTACAAATTGTAAATAGCCTTTCGCTCCCTGTATTTTACCCCTGCCACCTTCAGAATTTGAAAGAGAGTATTCCAGTCAACATTGTCAAAAGCTTTCTCTAAGTCTACAAATGCTAGGAATGTAGGTTTGCCTTTTCTTAATCTTTCTTCCAAGATAAGTCGTAAGGTCAGTATTGCCTCACGTGTTCCAACATTTCTACGGAATCCAAACTGATCTTCCCCGAGGTCGGCTTCTACTAGTTTTTCCATTCGTCTGTAAAGAATTCGCGTTAGTATTTTGCAGCTGTGACTTAATAAACTGATAGTTCGGTAACTTTCACATCTGTCAACACCTGCTTTCTTTGGGATTGGAATTATTATATTCTTCTTAAAGTCTGAGGGTATTTCGCCTGTCTCATACATCGTGCTCACCAGATGGTAGAGTTTTGTCATGACTGGCTCTCCCGAGGCCATCAGTAGTTCTAATGGAATGTTGTCTACTCCCGGGGCCTTGTTTTGACTCAGGTCTTTCAGTGCTCTGTCAAACTCTTCACGCAGTATCTTATCTCCCATTTCATCTTCATCTACATCCTCTTCCATTTCCATAATATTGTCCTCAAGTACATCGCCCTTGTATAAACCCTCTATATACTCCTTCCACCTTTCCGCTTTCCCTTCTTTGCTTAGAACTGGGTTGCCATCTGAGCTCTTGATATTCATACAAGTGGTTCTCTTCTCTCCAAAGGTCTCTTTAATTTTGCTGTAGGCAGTATCTATCTTACCCCTAGTGAGACAAGCCTCTACATCCTTACATTTGTCCTCTAGCCATCCCTGCTTAGCCATTTTGCACTTCCTGTCGATTTCATTTTTGAGACGTTTGTATTCCTTTTTGCCTGCTTCATTTACTGCATTTTTATATTTTCTCCTTTCATCAATTAAATTCAATATTTCTTCTGTTACCCAAGGATTTCTATTAGCCCGCGCCTTTTTACCTACTTGATCGTCTGCTGCCTTCACCACTTCATTCCTCAGAGCTACCCATTCTTCTTCTACTGTATTTCTTTCCCCCATTCCTGTCAATTGTTCCCTAATGCTCTCCCTGAAACTCTCTACAACCTCTGGTTCTTTCAGTTTATCCAGGTCCCATCTCCTTAAATTCCCACCTTTTTGCAGTTTCTTCAGTTTCAATCTGCAGTTCATAACCAATAGATTGTGGTCAGAATCTACATCTGCCCCAGGAAATGTCTTACAATTTAAAACCTGGTTCCTAAATCTCTGTCTTACCATTATATAATCTATCTGAAACCTGTCAGTATCTCCAGGCTTCTTCCATGTATACAGCCTCCTTTCATGATTCTTGAACCAAGTGTTAGCTATGATTAAGTTATGCTCTGTGCAAAATTCTACAAGGCGGCTTCCTCTTTCATTCCTTCCCCCCAATCTATATTCACCTACTATGTTTCCTTCTCTCCCTTTTCCTACTGACGAATTCCAGTCACCCATGTAAATTGTTAAGGGCTGCAATTCTCTGTGACACATAGTACAGCCACCACAGTACTTTATTGTTGTTTGTGTGTAAGGGACACGAATAGCGTCCGATTTTGAATGATCACTCCGAAGGACACGGAGGTGTGGCTCACTCGTGTGAGTCAGCGTTATCAGCGCCTGACAGTGTTAGAAAGGGGTCTCATCTTGGGTCTCCATTAGGCCCGCTAGTCAAGTCATTCAACACCCAGATTTTTGTACCATTCGGACGTGACAGTTGTTCGATGTTGGACCGCGTAGGAACGTACGGACAAGCAGATTCGTCGTCAATGTTTCGGTCGACCAGGCCTTAACACCCCAGAGGAGGATCGCCGTGTTGTGCACCAAGCACAGTAATCCCTTCACGTCTTCGTCAATCGTCCGACAACAAATAATAGATTCCCTATAGCGTTCTGTTTCATCCTGCAGCAGCGGTTGCAGACTAGAAACAGGCGGAATAGGGAATTACCGTGCACTGCGTAGGCACCACACCACAAACGGCTGGCTGCGCTGGGAGTGGTGCCGTGATAGAGAAGCATAGACTGCCGATGACTGAGGCCGCATTGTGTTCAGCGACGAATCGCTGATCTGCATTACTCAAAATGACCATTCCATGCGGAGAATTGATCTCAGACAGCGAAGATAAAAAGTGTCTAACCTCCTAATGTCAGCTTTATAACAGCACCAGGTTTCCGAGGCGTAGAGTAAAGTTGGTAATATTATTGCTTTTCAGGCGCAATTTTAGTTTGTAGTCTGAGTTCATGTGATTTCCATACTCAGTGAATCAGTTTGCCGAAAACTGAGGCTGCGTTGGCTATACAAGCTGCAATTTCTGTTGTCAGGCTGTTGTCGCTTCTAATTTGGCTATCTAGATATTTAAAGTGTGACACGTTTTCCAAATGTTTGTTGTCCAACTTAATACTGGACTCGTTTGTATAGGAACCCTTAAGTGGTTGTTGAAGAACTTGCGTCTTGGTGATACTTATGACTAAACCAAATCTTCTGCAGGAGTCATTTAGCAGGTTCATGTAGGTTTGGAGAGATTCAAGAGAATTAGCCATCATGCATACCTCAAATAGTTCAAATGGCTCTGAGCACTTTGGGACTTAACTTCGAAGGTCATCAGTCCCCTAGAACTTAGAACTACTTAAACCTAACTAACTTAAGGACATCACACACATCCATGCCCGAGGCAGGATTCGAATCTGCGACCTAGCGGTCGCGCGGTTCCAGACTGTAGCGCCTAGAACTGCTCGGCCACCCCGGCCGGCCATCATGCATACGTCATCTCGGTCAAGAATTTCTAAGATAGATATTTTAGTTACGCGAATTTTTGTTCTGAGGCGAGAGATGTTGAAGACTTAAGTGTTACTTATAACGAAAGAGTATCATGGTGCCATTTTTCAGCGGGACAATTCCCTTTCGCACGTAGCACGTGACTTTATAAACTGTTTCATGTTACTGAGGCACTCTCGTGGACAGCAAGGGTCTTTAGGTCTGTCCCTGATAGAACATGCGTGGGACCAGCTCGGATGTCAACTTCTCCGAGTGGCAGTAACCAGGTTATCAAGGACCCTTTACAACAGTTGTGGACCAGAGTGTCTCAGCTGTATGACTCCGTTGCCAACCGAATCAGAGCATGTATCTGGTCCACAGTGGATGCAGTGTCTTACTGATAAGTAGGCTCTTAGTGTCACCCCCTTTGTAAATTTCACTCTATTTTGTAAACTCTGAAATAACATTACATAGCATTTCAGACTGTGAAGTCTCATCTCGTTTCCCCCTCTTCTGGGATCTTCGCTTATTTTGTCAGAGAGTGTGGTCTCTTTGAATGAATTAGAAAAACTACATACATCTACTCGCATCCAGGAGGATATCAGAGTCCAGAACAGCCATCCAGATTTAACTTTTTTACGTTTTTGCCAAGCCGATTCGGCATGGTTCCTTGAGAACGCCGAATACCAAACCCTTCCGAACATGTATCGGTGACAAGGCGCTACGCTCCACTCATTCTTTCTTCAGGCTGCTTGGCAGTCGGTTTTTGACATTCCGCCATTCATTTTAACGAGGATCCTAACAGTATCTTTCAGCGTTAAGCGCTTCTTCTCGAAATACTGTCGCGGCATAATGTATTAATTTGAGAAATCAGAATCCGAAGAATTGGCCATGGGTCAGCTTCCTAATACTTGGAGCCATATGCAGTTGTAACCTTATTGAACGATTATAATACTAATACATTAAGAGAGCAATCGGAATTCCACTGCCGTGCGGGATTAGCCGAGCGGTCTTAGGCGCTGCAGTCATGGACTGCGCGGTTGGTCCCGGCGGAGGTTCGAGTCCTCCCTCGGGCATGGGTGTGTGTGTTTGTCCTTAGGATAATTTAGGTTAAGTAGTGTGTAAGCTTAGGGACTGATGACCTTAGCAGTTAAGTCCCATAAGATTTCGCACACATTTGAACATTTGGATTTCCACTATTAAATTCAGAGATGAGACGAGTAGACGGAAGTAGTACATTGAAGGCCTCTATCAGGGGCAGGACTTGTCTGATGACGTCATAGAAGAAGAAACGGAGCCGATAGTGAAAAGAGAAGGGATCTAGTATTAGAATCAGAATTTAAAAGAACTGTGGACGACTTAAAATCGAAGTGGCAATAAAATGATTATTCACATTGGTGTGTAGAATCGATGAGTCTACCTTTCGAGAAAACATCATCCACATAATTCCAAAGATTGCTAGAGCCGACTAGTGCCAGAATTACCGCACAATCAGCTATAACACCTCATGCACCCAAGTTGCTGACAATAATAATATACAGAAGAATAGAAGCGAAAACTGAAGATCTGTTATATGACGATCAGTCTGGCTTATAAAAAGTTAGAGGCACCAGAGGGGCAGTTGAGGTTGATAAAGGAAGCAAGACTCAAGAAAAATCAAAACGCAGTCATAGAATTAGTCGACCTGGAAAAAGCGTTTGGCAATGGAAAATGGTGCAAAATGTTCTAAAAGCTAAGAAAAATAGCGGTAAACTACAGGGAAAGACGAGTAACATACAATATGCACAAGAACCAAGAGGGAACAATAAGACTGCAAAATCAAGAACGAAGAGCTCGTATTAAAAAAGGTGTAAGACAGGGATGTAGTATTTCGTCCTTACTGTTCAATCTATACACCGAAGATGGAATGAAGCAAATAAAGGGAAGGTTCAACAGTGTAAATAAAATTCAGTGTGGAACGATATAAGTGACAAGAATGTTTAAAAGAGTAAATCGTCATTTGACTGTGTATTACTACTTTTGTACCATCTAAATTTCGACTTTTATTCGATTACCAAGAACAATGCTAAGACCACTCTTACGTCATATCTCTTAAGGTATGTAACATCCTATAGACACGTGTTAGTCTTGTTTACCTGCTTTCGACTGCCTTAACAGATATGACTTTCAACATCGTATTTGATAATGGCATAAAATCCGAAATCTACATAGTATAAAATATAAATACAGTAATACACAGTCAAATGAAGGTTTAGTCTTTTAAACAGTACTGAATGACTGTGGCTCAGCATCATCGAAAACCTTTTAATGATAAGATTCGCTGATGACATTACTATCCCCTGTGAAAGCGAAGAAGAAGTACAGGATCTCTTGAATGGAATCAATAGTCTATGAGTACAGAATATGGACACATAGTAAACCAAAGAAAGACGAAAGTAATGAGAAGTAGCAGAAAAAATGGCGAAAAATTTAACATAAAAATTGGTGACCACGAAGTAGACAAAGTTAAGGCATTCTGTAATCTGGACAGCAAAATAACCCATGATGGACAGAGCAAGGAGAACTTGGAAAGCAGACAAGCTCTGCCAAGAAGAGCGTTCCTGGTCAAAAGAAGTACCGGGTGATCCAAAAGTCAGTATAAATTTGAAAACTTAATAAACCACGGGATAATGTAGATAAGAGGTATAAAATGACACACGTGCTTGGAATGACATAGGGGTTTTATTAGAACCAAAAAAAATTGCTAGACGCGTGAAAGATCTCTTGCGCGCGTCGTTTGGTGATGATCATGTGCTCAGCCGCCACTTTCGTCATGGTTGGCCTCCCAGGTCCCCAGACCTCAGTCCGTGCGATTATTGGCTTTGGGGTTACCTGAAGTCGCAAGTGTATCGTGATCGACCGACATCTCTAGGGATGCTGAAAGACAACATCCGACGCCAATGCCTCACCATAGCTCCGGACATGCTTTACAGTGCTGTTCACAACATTATTCCTCGACTACAGCTATTGTTGAGGAATGATGGTGGACGTATTGAGCATTTCCTGTAAAGATAATCATCTTTGCTTTGTCTTACTTTGTTATGCTAATTATTGCTATTCTGATTAGATGAAGCGCCATCTGTCGGACATTTTGTGAACTTTTGTATTTTTTTGGTTCTAAAAAAACCCCATGTCAAGCATGTGTCTCAATTTGTACCTCTCTATCGACATTATTCCGTGATTTATTCAGTTTTCAAATTTATACTGACTTTTTGATCACCCGGTATACTGATATCAATCATAGGCCTTAATTTGAGAAAGAAATTTCGGGTAATGTACGTTTGGAAAATAGCACTCTATGATAATGAAACGTGGGCTGTGGGAAAACCGGGATGGAAAAGAATCGAAGCATTTGAGATGTGGTGCTACAGAAGAATGTTGAAAATTAGGTGGACTGACAAGGTAAGGAATGAGGAGATTCTCCGCAGAATCAGCGAGGAAAGGAATATATGGGAAACCCTGACAACAAGAAGGGATAGAATCATAGGATATCTGGGAAACACTAAGAAGAAGGGGTAGGTTGATAGGATATCTGTTAAGACAACAGGAAAAAATTCGTACTAGAGGGAACTGTAGAGCACTAAAACTGTAGAGCAAGAGGGAGACTGCAACACTTCCGGCAAATAATTGAGGACGTAAGTTGCAATTTCTGCTCTGAGACGAAAAGTTTTGAACGGGAGCGAAATTCGTGGCGCACCTCATCAAACCAGTCAAGAGACTGATGACTTGAAAAAGAAATACGGAATAATTTACTAAGCTGCTTTGTGTGTGAACTCGTGTACGTATCCTCACTGAATTCATTAAAACTGTCACTTTCTGAATCTGTTCCGGCATCGACGAGAAATAAAAAAGTTCGTATTAAAATTGTTGCAGGTGAGTTTTTCACAGATATTACACTTCAGTCCTCCTCTCCTAAACAGCTGTACAGATCAAAGAAATAATGTCAATACTGGTAAGTCGATATCTGTCGACTGTTCTTTTAATAGTCGTTTTCTCTTAATAGATCAAAATTTCCCAAATAATTTAGTTACGTGTCCTCTTTCGAATTGGTGAATGAATACAGAGAACAACATTGGTCAATCAATGCATGCTTTCATTGACGGTATGTGCATCCTTGTTGATATTTTTCAACTGTGCATTAGACCGCTGTCTAAAGCAAGATCCTGTGCCTAACACTTCTTGTCCTAATGTTGGAGACATCATCAGAGGCTATAAAGACTCGGGTACTAGTATCAAACCACTGCCTAATCTCGTATAACAAATGTCAACAAGGTGACATCTATCATTATTTCAGTCAGATCAGTACTTTCCGCTTATCGCTAAATAAGCAACAGCAAACAATTGTGCAGTGTCTCTGCAAATATTCTTCTGCATAATAATTACAAAATATAAAATTGAAACCATCACTATAATTATCTACAAACAAATACACTTTTGCTTGAAATTGTTTAGATAGGCTTTGAATAAATATGTTATATCCTAGCCAGTCCGGCCAACCAAGCCCGCTGCCAAAAGGTTGGCAGCATCAGTCCGGACGCCGTCCGCCCAAGCAGCGCCAGCGATTAAGGAAATCGCCGCAAGTCTGCGCGCGCCACGACTGGCTTCTTAAGCACTGCCGTCGCGAGCGCTAGTACAGTTCTGGATTCGGCCGCTGAGTTGTAGACTCGCCACCGCAGTGTGTACTTGTTAGTCAGTGTGGGTACATCGCAGCCGAGTTGTTATTTGTCGTCAGCCGACGCTGACCTAGCTGCCCGACTCGAACCAGACCGATTGCTGTAGAGACAATGTTCACCACTGTGTTTCTGTATCTACGTAATAAAGATAAGTACCGACTTTCATTCAATTCGAGTGTTTGTGTTTTCAATTCTTTGTTCACTGTTCCAGCGGACCGGTCGGCCCGCTACTAAAAGTGTGGCGGTGCTCGTTGCTACGAAGACCGCCACAAAAAAATAAATCATTTTTTCCGTATAAACCTTCCGTTGCAGTTTCAAAAGCAATATACTGCAATCTCGAGTACAACTGAACAGCGTCTGATCACAGCAGCAATTTAAAGGCAAACTGACAGCAACTGTACATACATACAAGTCAATAATTTCATTTCTTTTTTTGGAACAAAATAATAATAGTTCGCAGTTTCCCAATCTATGATTGTATAGTACTCGTATATTAGTCACGAATATGATGGATACTGCGAAGGGGGCATTTTTGGTCTTTCTGCATGAAATTTTATAGACAGAGTTGTAATAACGTTTAGTTCTAAAATCCACACCTAGTGGGGTGAGATAGGGGACGCTTTTTGGAAAACATGTCGTTATTAAGACAATATTGAAACTACGCCTATGAAAATCGGTATTTGATTTCTCGGTCAGAAATAAAGAAATATGTGTTTCATCATTTTTTTGAGATTTAATCCCTATGGGATAAAATGAATGGGTGAAAGCTTTTTGAAAACAATTTATTATTACGGCTCTATTAAAGTATGTTCAAAGCTAGATCTACGAAAACTGGTATATCATTTCTCGATTAGAAATAAGTATTTGTTTCAGTGTTTTTGAGAATTCAGCCCCTAAGGGGGTGGAAAAGGCCCAGACTGGCTCACTGACTCTCATCGCTAGCCCAGACTGCTAAGGATAAGAACTTGAAATTTGGAGATGGCGCGTATCTTTTGCTGTAGGCATCGTTTAAGAAGGGATTCTTCGAAATTACACTCCTAAGGGGTCGAAACAGGGGATGAATGGTTTTTTGTAAACGTGTTGCTACTAAGGCAATTTTGAAGCTACGGAAGACGGCACATGGCTTCTAAGTCAGAAATAAAAGAATTGGTGTTTCAGCATTTTTGGACATTCAGAAGCTAAGGGGGTAAAATAGGGATGGAAATTTTTAAGAAAATATTTCGTGATGTTAAGATTTTTTTGAAGGTAAATCTATGCAAACTGATATGTCACTTCTCGTTTGGATGTAAGGAAACATGTGGTAGGGAATGAAGTTGCTATGGAAATACACAAGAATAAAAAAGGCATGTTTAACAGAAACATTTGACTCCAGCCACCAGAATCGCTTTTTGGTCAGAAGTACATTCGGAAAATACCACGCTTCTGTGACCTTATTCAGCGTGAAAAGTTTAAAAGGTGTAGCAATTTGCGCGAACGACAC
Source organism: Schistocerca cancellata (assembly GCF_023864275.1). Classification (NCBI taxonomy): domain Eukaryota; kingdom Metazoa; phylum Arthropoda; class Insecta; order Orthoptera; family Acrididae; genus Schistocerca; species Schistocerca cancellata. Next base: position 586,249,733 of record NC_064630.1, on the reverse strand, counting down.
AAAAATTCGATTAAAGAAAAAAAAAAGAAACTGTGCAGACCATACAGTCTCTACAAGCGAAGCAGTGGGTAATAAGATAGTATTCAATATTGTCAGGTTCAATGAGTTGGCATTGCTAAGGTTAATGAATGCCACACTTTGGATTGAAATTTGAATTCCCTGTAAGATTTGGACGGCAATCGGACGATCTTAATCCCCTTGAAAATAGCACCAAACGCTTGTCGAATTTCAACCAAACAAATCATAACAGGATACTGCACTTTTAAAGTACACAGTGAGTGACATTCCGCTCGGTAGGCATAGACTCAGCTCGGTCCAACTCGGGTTCGGTCGGCGCGACGGCAGTAAACTCCAACCTCTCCCGAAACCGTGATCGGTAGCGGCGGCCGCTGCGCGCTGCACGAACACAACTCGAGTTGATATCTTTACTGCGAAAGAGAAAGATTTTGTGACTGATTTGGTGAAGACTTTATAATAGTACAATAATTAATTTTGTTTGTATTAATTGCTCGCGAGCTGCCTATATACGACTATAACTGTAGTATACTCGTCGCCGCTGTATGTCTTGTACCGTAGGTAGCAAGGGAGAGGATGTTATTAACGGTAGCCGGTAACCTCTTTCTATAACACAAATCAAATACACACGTGAATTAACATGGTTCTTTATTTACAAGAACAGGAAGTCACTTATCTCGAATAGAATCCATGTGTTGTGGTACAAGCTTTTCAATAATAGTCCTCATTCCGTCAATATCGGAATCTTGCTATAGACACAAATCTGAATGCTGTTTACTGGCGTATCCAGTGCTGAACTACGCTGCTCTGTGAATGACTAACAGATGCCAACTTGGAGTAGTGAATCGAGTCAGTCCGTTAGTGAGTTAGTGACTGAGACCCTCTGCCCAGCGGCTGCAGCCTAAATACTTACGGTCGAAAGGGCGTTGGCGGCGTGTTGCTTGCGAGTCTGACTCTGGCCTCTCTCGTAACAGGGCCTACTATCGATCTTCGCGCTGTATCTTTGCCAACCAGTGTGCTGGCGGCAGTTTACGCCATCAAAATAACAATTTGGTATCCAGCGCAGAACTTCCTCCTCTTCTTCATTAGGCAGCATTAGAGGCAGTTCAGAAAGATCAATTATTGCAACATTTTGTAATTTGCATATATATTTTGTAACACCATTTCTTTGCAGCTGTACATTACAATGAAGAATACTTTTTTAAAGTGGCTTTTCTAAATCTGCCATTACACCTTTTAAAGGAATCAACATTAACGTAATTAACCACTTCATCACCCAGTTACCAATTTTTGTCATTCACTAGTTAAAGTTTCGCACCTGCAATTTGAAATGGAGACACATATGTGGATTCATCGCAAACGCAATTCACCTGTAGTTAATTTGCCACTCAGTAAATGAGATGCGCCTTTTTAGTAGCTTTCAATAGCAGCAGCAGCAGTTTCCAGAGAGCAGTTGTCTGCATGTTATTCATTGGCATAGATAATCCAAAAAGAGAAAAAGAAAAAAAACTACATTTCAGATTTCAAGGGCTTCCCTTCTTTCGACCAGGAATCAGTTATGGTTCTGTTAAACTTCATGTCAGAGAAGTGAAGAAGTATGAAGCAATGTTGAAGGGAACTTAGTCGGGCGCTGTGGTCGAGCAGTTCTAGGTGCTTCAGTCCGGAACCACGCGGCTGCTACAGTCGCAGGTTCGAATCCTGCCTCAGGCATGGATGTGTGTGATGTCCTTAGGTTAGTTAGGTTTAAGTAGTTCTAAGTGTAGGGAACTGATGACCTCAAATGTTAAGTCCCATAGTACTTTAGCCATTTGAACCATTTGAAGGGGACTTAGATATAACTGGTTCTTGGAAACTACGCAGTCAGATTAAATTCTGTAAAGGTCAAGATGTCCATTGCACTGCAGAACTGTTTGTGATCGTGTTTCCAAGTTACTGCTATGTTAGTGATAATTTGTTAACAGTGACCAAGAGAGCCACGAAAATGGAAACACCTCCACGCATCACAACGAGATTGCCACGCCAGAAGAACAAAGATGACACAGCATTTACGAAAAGACTCTGTAACATCAATATGACCTTATTGTAAAGTTGTTTTTTGTAATGCCATGAGATATAACCCTCGAAACATGTCGCCAAATAAGTAAGCAATACAATAGTTGACAAAGTTTGTGTCTCATAGCGGTAATTAAAAAAAAAAAAAAGATTTTACATATTTCTTGAGACAGTCACGGTCGAAAAATAGTCAAAATGGCTTCAGATTAAATTCTGTTTCGATTTACTGTTAGCACGCGACGCAACTTCTCAAACAACTTTTCACGCAATCCAAGAGAAGCAACTGGCAATATAAAAGCAATAAATAGAAAGTAGCAACGTTAAAAAGTTGGGAAGTGGAGAATTTGTATTCGCGGTTGTGGGGGGGGGGGGGGGGGGGGTTGAAGGTGGCTGTGGTGGGGGGTGGGTGGAGGGGGAGAGACAGTAACAAACTGTGAACCCCAGAATAAAACACTGGACCCCGTCCTCCTGTTGACAAAGATATGGTGGTCATACGAAAACAGCCTTCGGGTAATTGACACTTTACTTTCGTGTATTGCAAATAAACTCGAGAATGTATCGTGGGATTGTTTGAGTATAAAGCTTTGGAAGCGTTCGCGAGTATAGCAGCCGCACCAGTGAGGACGGAGGAGAGCGACAGCAGACCGCAAGCAGACTGTCTGCAGGGCGCGCGGAGCTCAGGTAGAGGAGCGGGCAGCGAGGCACTGCGCTGCGCTGCGTTATTAATAGCGCTTTCAGCAGAGTAGCGGCTGCGGCTCTATTCTCAGCAGAAAGGCGGCCCGCTGCTGCCGGCCACACACGTGCCGGGCCAGCACGGCGGGGACCCGGCGGCCCCCTGCCACCAAATTCCAGCTCCCTCCCCCCCCCACCCCCCCACCCACCAAACCAATCAACCTGACTGGATATCCTGTAAACTACGCCCAGTGAAACTTGCGCCGAAAATCCCTCTCTCCGAAATTTGCAACCTGCCAGCCAGGTAGAAGAGCTGAGAGCCTTTGCGTGATTTTTTTTTTTACTTCAGACACTGATAAAGAGCACTGGAGAGTTTACAACGAGAACTGCAATGTCAGAATGTCTACAGTCGGAAATGACCGTAGTTTATTTTATTTTTTATTTTCTGTCCCAAGCAATCATTAATTTTTATACAATAAGGTGACAAAAGTCATGGGATAACGATATGCCCTTATACAAATGGTGATAATATGAGCGTGCACAACTTATTAAAGGGCAGTGCATTGGCGGAGCTGTCATTTATACTTTAATGAAATAAAGGAAAATATATTTATATATTTATTATGTAAATAAAAAAAATGAAAAATGAATGGAAATGGAGAGGAAATGCTGCTTTTAAATATTTTTGTTATTTGCTCTTTCAGTACGAACTTTGTTGTAGAACCCCTTATTCACGTGTGGTAATAAAAATTCATTTAGACAGAATTAAGCACATTTAAAATTACGTGAACCTTAGCAACCCTCTCATGCTGATAAATTCATACTAACTGATTAATAACATTTATTTGAAAATTGTATAAATTAAATTTTTTACGTATTTCGGCCTTGGCATACATTTTCTAAATGCAGTGTTTTTTTTTTTAATATTTACTGAATTCTTTCCCGGCGTTAGCTATGGAACTGTCTCTGTTAGCATAAAATGTTTAAATATTGCCAAGCAGACCTGAACGTTTAATTATCATTGACAAAACACACTTCACTATACGTTTAAATTATTTGCTTTAAAAAATTGAAGGGACCAACAGATTAACAACTTCAACGTTAATTATCCGCCTATGAATGCACAAATGTAAAACCAGTAATAAATTCCGTCAGCTTCAGGATCGCTGTGAAAAAAAAATATTTCGTAGTTCACTGCTAATTTTGTCTGCTCCCGATTTACGGGTTTGGTTAATTTTTTAGCGGAACAATTTTTTAAATGTGCCGCCGCTGCAAATCGTTCGGTCGCGGCACAGCCCAGCAACACCAACGATAATCGCTAAAAATGCTGAAAATTCTTTAAAGAAATATTATAGATGACATGGGCAAGCTAATTTACATTAGTAATACACAATTTTGATAAATTATAATGTATTTAGACCACAACAATAATTAAACTTACATTACTTTGTAATTTCTCCTCTAATGGCGGCTAAAGATAGATACAGACAAAAGAAGTCTACTCATTCATAAAATGCTACGTCACAGGTTTCTCTCTCTCTCAGCTCTCGAGGAAGACGACAAAGAACGCACACCATGCGGTGCTATTTATATTATTGCTGACCATTAACATCTCTTTGTAATCCTACAACATTATTTTCCTCTGTGGCTGAATTTTACATTTTTTTTATCGCAGATATTAACATATTTCGTAATTACATTATGAGTATAGAAATATTACAATCATAAATACATCGAGAGTATTATTACAGAAAATATTACAATAATAAGGAATGTCCTTTATACAAAATTAAATAATATTTTTTTGTTAAACAATTACAGTACATACGAATTGCTTCATAGGCGTACACAGTACAATTAAATGTCATTTAATTTTATTAATAGTGTGTGTGCTGCCAGGGAACGTTACAATACTCAGGTGGTCCATGTGATAAGATTCCAACGTTACTATGGGCGCACGGCGAGAATTAACAGACTTTGAACGCGGAATGGTTGTTGGGACAACCCATTTCAAAAATCGTTAAGGAACTCAGTATTTCGAGATCCACAGTGTCAACAGTGTGCTGAGAATACCAAATTTCAGGCATTACCTCTCATCAGGGACAATGCAGTGGCCGACGGCCTTAACTTAATCATCGAGAGCAAAGGCGTTGGCGTACAATTGTCGGCGCTAACACACAAAAAACATTGCGTGAAATAACCGATGAAAACTGTGGTGTCACCGCCGCGGTCCGTTAGTATACGTCGGACCCGCCTGTCGCCACTGTCAGTGATTGCAGACCGAGCGCCGCCACACGGCAGGTCTAGAGAGACTCCCTAGCACTCGCCCCAGTTGTACAGCCGACTTTGCTAGCGATGGTTCACTGACTACATACGCTCTCATTTGCAGAGACGACAGTTTGGCATAGCCTTCAGCTACGTCATTTGCTACGACCTAGCAAGGCGCCATATTCACATACTACGAATGTATTCTGAACAGATAATATTGTGAATCATGTACCGTCAAGAGCGACGTTCATCATTAATGGATTAAAGTTAAGTATCAAACTAATTACGCCCGCTTTCTGAATTCTAATTCCTTGTCATGTTCCAGACCTCACGTCAGTATAGTTCTTCCCTCCTCACGCCAGCCTGCGTCAGCTATACGCGTGCATTTCGGCCTCCAATAGTAACACGGTGTTGGCTCTTCAGCCAACACAACAAAAACAATGTGGGATGTACGACGAACGTATCCGCTAGGACAGGACCGCGAAATTTGGCTTCAGTACCGTATGATAGCAGACGACCGATGCGGACGCGTTTGCTAGCAGCACAACATGGAGTTCAGCGCCTCTCCTGGGCTCCTGACCATAAAGGTTGGACCCTAGTCGATTGGAAAACTATGGCCTGGTCAGATGAGTCCCGAATTCAGTTGAGAAGAGCAGATGGTGCAGGTCCCACGAAGTCATGGACCTAAGATGTAAACAAGGCAATGTGCAAGCTGGTGGTGGCGTCTTCATGGTGTAGGCTGTGTTTACATGGAATTGACTGAGCCTTCTGGTCCAGTCATTGACTGGAAATGATTATTTTCGGCTAGTTGGAGTCTATTTGCTGTAATTCATGGACTTCATGTTTCCAAACAGTGATGAAATTTTTTTGGATGACAATGCGCCTATCACCGGGCCACAATTTAGCAATTGATATGAAGAAAGTTCTAGACATTTCGAGCGAATGATCTGGCCACCCAGATCGCCCGACATGAATCCCATCGATCATTTATGGGACATAATCAACAGGTCAGTCGGTGCACAAAATCCTGCAACAGCAACATTTTCCCAACAATGGACGGCTGTAGAGACACCATGGCTCAATATTTCTGCCGGGAACTTCAACGATTTGGTGAGTCCATTCCACGTCGAACTGCTGCACTTCGACGGCCAAAAGGAGGTCCGACGCGACATTAGGAGATATTGCATAACTTTTATCACCTCAGTTTGTATCATCGGATCATCAGAACCCACCTGCAAAACAAAAACACGAAACCGCAAACTTGAAACTCAAATATCGTATGTTTTCTACTTAACAAAGCGGACTTTAAAATAAATATAAGATAAAATATGGTTCATGCCCTCGGATAAGCACATTTTACATGTAACGTACGTAATATGCGCTGCCATACCAACCAGGAGTCCAGGTTTCTGCATGTATAGTGTGACATGGCTTTTCTTCCATTCCCACATGCGCACCTTCTCTACAAGGTGATTCCTTGATGATGTTACGAACTTTCAGGGATGACGGAGAAGAGTAAATGTATCAATCTGACGGACTGAGATATTTTGCGAATCCGGATTGACGTCAGCTGTTTGTGTCAGATGAAAATTTGTGCCAGCGCACGACTCGAATACGGTTTTTCCACTTATCGGGAGCGGTCGCCTTAACCACCTCGGCTATCCGAGTACGCTTCCAGTATCCAGTTACTATCACACACTCTACACCTAAGTGAAAATCATTCTCATATCTCTGACAGTGCAGTACATGCACAAGGTACTGTAGTTGCTAAGGTTGTAGGGTACACAATCCCACCCCGAGCACTAAGTGTAGAGGGTGTGATAGTAACTAACACAATGCAGACAGCGTACTGTGACTGACATGAGCAATCCCGTTGAAGAATGTCCGTACTGCAGTAGACTCCAGTCTGCGTTTACAAGCCGAAGTACTAACTTCGATCAACCCTAACCAAATGGTGTTGTACCTGCTGACAGAACTTGGCTGGCTCTGAGCACTATGGGACTTAACATCTGTGGTCATCAGTCCCCTAGAACTTAGAACTACTTAAACCTAACTAACCTAAGGATATCACAAACATCCATGCCCCAGGCAGGATTCGAACCTGCGACCGTAGCAGTCGCGCGGTTCCGGACTGAACGCCTAGAACCGCTAGACCACCGCCTGACAGAACTTGTAGACATGATTTTCGTATATGGGCAAACAAAGAGGAAGCAGCAGAGAAGCGGAGAAGTTGTATAGGATCAACTACACACATCGTGTTTGCAAGGCTGATCCAACGAAACTGTGCAGTTGGTACCACAGTACAACGATCGAGGAGGACGAATAACTGCAGAGTCCCGACTTTGCAATTCTTGCTCGACTGGATGATGTGCGTGCAATCAACACTCGATCAGCTGCACATAAAATGAATATTTCCCAGAGTACGGTGTGACGACTATCATCGGAAATGCAACTATACTTTAACCCCTGCTGACATCGGACATCGTATTATGTTCAGTCAATGTTTCTTGTAGCGCGTTACAGTCGATCCTCAAATTCCTGCGGAAGTCCTATTCACGGATGAAGCTTATTTCACCAGAGACAGAATGCTAAAAATAACAGCAGTAGTCACGTTTGGGCCGATCAGAACCTCCACGCTTCAGTTGTGAAGAGCCATCAACACCGATTATCAGACAAAATGTGGCCAGGCAGATTCACTGATTACGAATTAGGCCCGTTTCTTCTTCCTCGCCGCTTAAATGCAACACTGTATACAATGTTTGTGAGGGATGTACTACCCAGGTTCCTGAAACATACTGTATTCCTCTTATTATTGCTCAGTGGATGAGGTTAAGATATGATGGAGCCCCAACTCACTTTGGACGTCCTTGAAAAGTGGATAGCCAGAGGACGTCAGGTCCCGCGGCCAGCACGTTCGCCTGATCTCACTTAATTTGAGTTCTTCCTGTGGAACCACGTGAAACGTTTTCTGTACGAGACACTTGGCGAGACAGAAGACCATCTCCCGGAAAGAATTTTCGACACCTGTGACACCGTTCAAACGACGCCAGGATCAGTGTGCGATTTGCAGGGGGGATGGGGGGGGGATTTCCCCCCCTCTGCATCAGACCATACCCTCCTCTGGTTTTAGTTTATGCATCCCAACCTGGGATGTTTATTTCCCACGCACTGGAGTAAAACTTTACATATAATTTAAATTTGTGGAGCCGAGCACTGAAAGTTTTTAATACAGTCTTACTTTTAATACTATTAATATGTTTGCTTATTAATTTTGAAAAAGTGTTATGTAGTAGTTAAGCATTTCAAAACATTTAGAACTAGATCGTCATTCTCATGTTGTCATTGTTGCTTTCGTCAAGTTGCGTCATCCGTTTACTTGCGAGCTTGCGAGGGAAGTAATATGGTAGTCATACCGCAGCAGTCGTACCGCAGAGTTGGGTGAGCTGGGGGCTAAAGTTCCCACCCCGGGCCCTGACACAGGGTGGTGACCGGCCCGGTACCTGTGCGAACATTTACCGTTAGGCCACCTTTTGGCAACGGTATGGCGCGGACTAACGCGCCTGGGACGAAAGCACACATTACTAAATAAAGCACCATCGTCTGCTTCTAGTTCCTAGGATACTATTTCGTGGACCTTCTTCAAATACTCTTATCTTCCACCATCGTTTTCTTTTCCTTTGGTTTTCATTTCCGTTGTTAGCTGCATGTGCAAGTACCAAGTAGGCCGCCGCTGCGATACTTTATCATCCTTTATACTGCAAGCCCGACACACGTGTGGCACAAATTCTGTTGCTTTGGTATAAATTAACCTGCCGCAAGCAACGTACGCCACATTTCCGTAGCATGCCACAATGTTGCAAGACGTCGCCCCAGCATAAATGAGGCTTTAGAGCCAGGTCTGTATTGTATAGTGGATGTGATGTGTTGCGTACGAAACTAAAACCTGCAATCAGATCCAAACGTCGTGGAAGAGGTGTCATCCTGCAGCAAGATAACGCTCACCCACATTCTGCCAAACGGACAGCCGACGCAATAAAGGAGTCGAGATTCGAGGTGCTGGAACATCCACCATACAGTACAGACCTGGATGCAAGTGATTTTCACATGTTTGGACCCTTAACGGAAGCACTACAGGGAAGAAGATTTGAAAATGATGAAGACGTCATTGCTGCGGTGCAAAATTGGTTACAGATGCAACCGAAAAACGTATTTTCTGATGAAATAAAAAAGAAAAGAAGTCGTAAAACGTCGTGAAAACTGCATTGGAGTCCAGGGAGGTTACGTGGAAAAATAACGCATGTTTCAATTTTCTATCATGAGAATAAGTACAGCTTTTCACAAACGTGCCTTTACTTTTTGAATACATCCCTGTATGTAGATTATTTTGTAAATAAACTTTACCTATAATGTACTTTTAGAGATATAACAAGGGATGGCTTTTCTGATAGTGCATACGCGTGAATAGTGAGTTTCGGCGTTAATATCTATTTATAAGTAACTGTTTAACCATGGGTAACGCCACGGTCCAAGCTAGTAACATATGTAATTATACTAACCTCGTAAGACATCCCCCCCACTGGTAAAAGCACAAATCGCACACTGGCCAGGATATTACAACAGATACTTTGTGCGACGATGCCATTCCTGCATTGACGCTGGGACGCCATTTTGAACGACTGTTGCAAATGTAGCAGCTTATGAAAGCTGTGCGGATAAATGGGATTCATTATTAGTGTACCGCAGACTTAGGATTTTCGGTCTCTCTGACATCAAATTACGTTTGCCTTTATTACTCAATCAAATTATGTGAGGGTATTCCTTATGTCATAATCAGGATTCAGAAGTTCGGGCCCTTAGTTTGAGCGCTGCCCGAGGATAAATTGCAACTTGAGTAGATTTTCGCTTACATCTTTCGACTAGGTCGTGTCCTGGCTGTTGTCCCTTACTTCAGAGTGATAGATTTATCCTCAAAAATTGTAATATCATCACATCAGCACACTGTATACAGGGTAATTGTTATTAGCGTTTAAAAACCTCCGAAGCGACGTAGATGACACTGAGACAAGTAAGTTAATATGAGGCACATGGAGTCGCAAATGTCGGGAAATACCCCAAACGTGGATGACAGATGTTGAACATGTGACGTTACCAGGTGGCGTACCTCGCCGCACCTGCAGCGAGCCTATCTGCCTGTCGTACCTGAGCATCCCAGCACAAGTCAAGTATTCACGTCGATGTGGCTCTGGGCCCACGTGCCCGACTTTAGCGCGTGGAGCTCAGGGTTCGAGTCTAGTGTCTCACAGGCAGCATTTTTTTCTTTGGGTTGGTTCAAATGTCTCTGAGCACTATGGGACCTAACTTCAGAGGTCTTCAGTCCCCTAGAACTTAGAACTACTTAAACCTAACTAACCTACGGACATCGCACACATCCATTCCCGAGGCAGGATTCGAACCTGCGACCGTAGCGGTCGCGCGGTTCCAGACTGAAGCGCTTAGAACCGCTCGGCCACTGCGGCTGGCTCTTTGGGTTGGATCTGTGTTTATACTGATGTGAGATTTATTATTTTATTTAGCCGTGTCCGCTGGTTTATTGAAAAGTACAGTACAACAAACCCTACCGCATTGCACCACAAGTAAATGAGGAAAATCTTCAGAATTTCGTCCTCATCAGTAAGTGACCAAAATTTTCTTTACTAAATGATGCCTGTAAAGAAAAAAGGAAGGCACAAAAGGAAAGAAACACAAAATGAGAACAGCTTTTGATTGCTTACAGCGAGGACAATAGTTTTGTAATTATGTCTACAACAAATCACACTTACAAAAGGTTTCGAAATTTCCTCCCTTTGCACAAATGCAAGCGTAGCATCGCTCAATCATCCCTTCACACCTAAGCTCAATCGCTGCACCTGCGGCTACGTACGTCATCTGGTGACGTCACATGTTCAACATTTCTGATTCATTTTTGGGGTATTTCCCGACATTTGCGGCCCCTGTGTCTTTTATTAAATTACTTGTCTCAGCCTTATCTACGTCGCTTCGGGGGTTTTTAAAGGTTAAAAGGACGTGACTCCGAGCGGTCTAAGATGCTGCAGTCATGGACTGTGCGGCTGGTCCCGGCGGAGTTTCGAGTCCTCCCTCGGGCGTGGGTGTGTGTGTTTGTCTTTAGGATAATTTAGGTAAAGTAGTGTGCACGCTTAGGGACTGACGACCTAGCAGTTAAGTCCCATAAGATTTCACACGCATTTGATTTGATTTCTATGCGACTTAAATACAGGAAAACAGTTTTCTTTGTAATTATAATTCGTCATAACATTGTCATTATTGGCAAGTGGACGAAATATGAGCATTATAAAATTGCACATTAAGAAATATATACTTTCAAAGAAAGTAACATGTCTACATCGCTGGTCTTTTGCATGCTGGCGTCGATGAGCCCCTTACAGGACGGCACAGCACCTCACTGTCGGCATGCGGAGCGTTTCTAGTGGATGAGGACTGTCAGGGTCACTTCGGTGAGCAGGTACTTTCCACGAGTACTGGGCGCAAATTTCACAGGTTTTCGTATGAGCGCACCTTTCCCCGGTGCAGTTTTCATACATGCCCCTGCGAAGAGCGAATAAATTCCTGAGACCATAAAATACATCAACACAACCAAACGAACTTCGTGGGGGAATGTACACTACTGGCATTTGAAACTGCAACACTGAGAATGACAAAAACCAATCTACAGGGTGTTCATTTAAACTGAAGACATCGAAATATCTCGAAAACTGCACTTCGGATTACACAAAAAGTTATAGTTACAATTTGTTTCTCTCTCGATACTGCACTCGACCCGCCATCCCAACCCCAGCGTGGGTGGCGGGGGCAAACTTTGAAATCTTCAATGGGAACTCTCGTTTTTTAAATTGTAAGTTACGATTCTATGGCAGAGTCTACATACGTTTTGTCTGAAGTATTTTCTTCGTTTGACGCTGTAATGGGAGGAATAGAAATAGGTACACAATCGTATGTCACGACATGAAATTGAAATGATTTTGGTTTACGGAGAATGTAGGTAAACTGTTAAGGCTGCTGTTGCCTTGTATGCCTAGCGTTTTCCACAGAAAGCTCCCTCTCGTTCGTTTTTTTACAATGTTGTGAACGCCTTTATGTCTGATGGCATCGTACAGACCGGCAAAAGGAGACGAAGCAAACGTGTTACAGGAGAAGTTAATGAAATAGCTGCACTAGCGGCAGTGCACCACAACCCACGAATAAGCGCCCGGCAGTTACACTGCAATTACGGTATGTCCGTAGGTAGTCTTTGTCACAAGTCAGAAGTAACATCCATACCACGTTTCACTGCATCAAGAACTACATGGCGCCGATTTCCATAACCTGGTAGTTTTGTGAACGGGCGCGTCAACAAATGCAAACGACCCTCACGTTCTTGCCGAGGTACTATTTTCCGATGAGTATACCTTCACAAATAGTGGTAGCGTTAACCGGCATAACGTGCTTTACTGGAGTACAGACAATTCCCACTGGTTACGGCAAACTGACCATCAACGTCCTTGATCGGTTAACATATGGTGTGGCATCATGGGGAATAAACCCATTGGTCCATATTTTATCGACGTCACTTTGAATAGACGTGGCATTCCCGCAGAGTTGCTTCAGTCGTGTGTACGGTCATTTGAAAAGCGGGTCACTAAATGTATTGAAGTTGGCGGTATTACTTTTGAACACTTACTCTAATTGGAAAAGTAGATCAGCGTTCGCCTCGCGCCACGGGCACAGTGGTGTGTCGAGTAGTCTCCTGTTCGATATGTCGGAGGAATGCAACAATGCGATTGGGGATTCCAATTAGAAGTTATGAAATACTGGCCAGTTCTACACTCGCAGCATGGAGGTGCGGTCCTACATGCCATTGGATATTCAAACGCGATTGATTAGCACGTCGTAAATTACTATTGTGTACCGAAAGCGGAGGTGACCATGGGAAAAAGATTGAATAACCAACGAAAGGATAACGTTCTAAGAGTCTGAGCGTGGAAGATCAGAAGTCAGAACGTGATAGGGGAGCTAGAAAATCTGACAATAGAAATGCAAAGGTTCAGTCAGTGAAGTAAAATGGAAAGAAAATAAGGATTTCTGGTCAGATAAGTATAGGGGAATATCAACAGCCACAGAAAATGGTATAACAGGAATATGATTCGTTACGAATAGGAAGATAGGGCAGAGATTATGTTACTGTGAACAGTTCAGTGATAGGGTTGTTCTTATCAGAATAGACAACAAACCAAATCCGACAACGATATTTTTTTACATTAAGGAAGATGAAAATCTAAGTCATGAGGGACTGGGATGCAGTTGTAGGGGAAGGAATAGAAGAAAAGGTTACAGGAGAATATGGGATCGGGACACAGACTGAGAGAGACGAAAGACTAATTCAGTTCTTAATAAGTTTGAGCTAGTAATAGCCAACACACGGTTCCAGAAACACGAGAGGAGAACGAGTGATACGGGAAGATTTCAGTTAGATTAGATCATGGTCAGTCAGAGATTCCGAAATCAGACACTGGATTGTAAGGAGACGCAGAAGCAGATGTAGACTCGGATCACAATGTAGTAGTGATGAAGAGTAGGCTGAAGTTCAAGAGATTAGTCAGAAAGATTCATTGCGCAAAGAATTGGGATACGGAAGTACTGAGGAATGACGAGATTCGCTTGAAGTTCGCTAAGGCTATACATACAGCAATAGCGAGTAGCTCAGTAGGCTGTACGGTTGAAGGGGAATGGACATCTCTAAAAAAGGCAATCACAGATATTGGAAAGAAAAACATAGTACAAAGAAGGTACCTGCGAAAAAAGCATGGGTAACAGAAGAAATACTTAAGTTGGTCGATGAAAGATGTGAGTATAAAAATGTTAAAGGAAATTCAGGAATACAGAAATATAAGTCGCTGAAGAATGAAATAAACAGGAAGTGCAGGGAAGCTAAGACGAAATGGCTGCATGAAAAATGTGAAGAAGTCAAAAAAGAAATGATTGTCGGAAGGACTGACTCACCATTGAAGAAAGTCAAACTAACCTTCGGTGAAATTAAAAGCAAGGGCGGTAACATTAAGAGTGCCACCAGAATTCCACTATTATATGCAGAGGAGAGAGCGGATACGTGGAAAGAGTACATTGAAGGCCTCTAATGAGGGGGAAGATTTGTCTGATGTGAAAGAAGGAGAAACAGTAGTCGATTTAGAACAGTTAGGGGATCCAGTATTAGAATCAGAATTTAAGAAGGCTTTGGAGGACTTAAGACCAAATAAGGCAGAAGGGATAGAATATATTCCTTCGGAATTTTTTAAATCGTTCGGGAAAGTGTCAACAAAATGACTGATCACTTTGGTGTGTAGAATGTATGAGTTTGGCGACATATCATCTGACTTCCGGGAAAATATCATCAACACCATTCCGAAGTCTGCAAGAGCTGACAAGCGCGAGAATTATCGCACAATCAGCTTAACAGATCATGCATCCAAGTTGGTGACAAGAATAATATACAGAAGAATGAAAAATAAAATTGAGGATGTGTTGGATCACGATCAGTTTGGCTTTAGAAAAGGTAAAGGCACCTGAGAGGCAATTCTGACGTTACGGTTGATAACGCAAGCAAGACTAAAGAAAAATCAAGACTCGTTCATGGGATTGTCGACATGGAAAACGTGTCGACAATGTAAAATGGTTCAAGATGTTCGAAAATCTGAGAAAATATGGGTGAGCTATAGGGAGTAGCGTGTAATAAACAATATGTACAAGAGCCAAAAGGCAATAATAAGACTGGATGACCAAGAAGAAGTGATCGTGTTAAAAAGGGTGTAAAATGGGATGTAGTCTTTCGCCCTTGCCGTTCAGTCTATACGTAGAAGAAGCAATGATGGAAATACAAAAAGGTTCAGGAGTGGGATTAAAATTCAAAGTGGAAGGATATCAATGATACGATTCGCTGATGACATTGCTACCCTAAGTGAAAGTGAAGAATAATTACTCGATCTGATGAATGGAATAGACAGTCTGAGTACATAATGTACACTGAAATAAATCAGAGAAAGACGAAAGTAATGAAAAGTAGTAGAAATGACAACATCGATAAACTTAACTCCAGAATTGATGGGCACGCAGTAGATCAAGTGAAGGAATTCTACTACCTATGCAACACAATAACCAATGACGGTCGGCATCAAAAGCAGACCAGCACTGCCAAAAGGGCTTTCCTCACCAAGAGAAGACAACTAGTATCAAACATAGGCCTTAATTTGTAGAAGAAATTTCTGAGAATGTATGTAGGGAAACAGGGACTGTGGGAAAACCGAAACAGAGGAGAATCGAAGCATTTGAGATGTGGTGCTACAGACGATTGTTGAAAATTATGGCCGGCCGGAGTGGTCGAGCGGTTCTAGGCGCTTCAGTCTGGAACCGCGCGAACGCTACGGTCGCAGGTTCGAATCCTGCCTCGGGCATGGATGTGTGTGGTGTCCTTAGTTTAGTTAAGTTTCCGTAGTTCTAAGTTCTAGGTGACTGATGACCTCAGAAGTTGAGTCGCATAGTGCTCAGAGCCATTTGAACCATTTTTTTACTCAGAGCCATTTGAACCATTTTTGAAAATTATGTGGACTGATAAGGTAAGGAATGAGGAGGTCCTGCACAGAATCGGAGAGGAAAGGAATGTGTGGATAACATTGACAAGGAGAAGGGACAGGATGACAGGACATCTGTTAAGACATGAGGGAATTACTTCCATGGTAGTAGAGCGAGCTGTAGAGGACAAGAACAGTAGAGGAAGACAGAGATTGGAAAACACCCAACAAATAATTGAGGACGTCGGTTGCAAGTGCTACTCTGAAATGAAGAGGCTGTCCCCCTCCGAGACAAACAAATTGAAATTATAACTTTTTTTGATCCGAAGAGTTGTTTTCGAGATATTTCAATGTCTTCAATTAAAATGAAGACCGTATGTGTACAGGGTGAACATTAATAAAACTAACAAACTGCAAGGACGGATTCCTGACTAGAAATGGAGGAAAAAGCTCCAATGAACATGTGTCCGGAAAGGCATCGTTGCCACTGTAGATGGCGCTGACGAATGATAGTTTCTTTGACCTCGTGCCGTGTGTTCCTTGTGTGTTGGAGGCTGCGTGATTGAGGTAGGTTGTTTCATTTGAGGCAAGGGATGCATGATTGAGACAGGTTACTATAAGCAGCAGAGTGATCCGGTATTTATGTCGGGAACAAGCTGAGATGGTGCCTGTGTCCGGCCAAGCAGATGGTCGAGAGGCAGCACGGCTATACCGAAACTAGTGTCCTCAGAGGTACCAACCGCTTCACACAACATTTGAAGTCCTTCTTTGGGTGTTTGTGTGATCATGGGTCTTTCAGACGGCGAACGTGCTGGGAGGAGGTGGACTGTGCGTACACCAGATTTGGAGGACCGGGTTCTGCAGGATATTGAGACGAACCCTAGTGCGAGCTCGAGGTGTAAGCCAAAGTACAATAATGCGTATCCTGGATGACAGTCACTATTACCCCTATAATCATGCAACACACAAGGAGCACGCAGCATGTAAACAGAGGAACTTTCATTCGTCAGCGCCGTCTACCATGGTTACGACACATTTCCGCACACATTTTCAGAGGACCTTTTTTCCTCCAATTCCAGCTAGGAATCCGTCCCTGCAGTTAGTCGGTTTTATTAGTTCATCCTCTACATATAACTAAGGTGAGAAGGCGAATAATCACTTCAGTGCGGATGCATTTCGCCGAATAATGGGCAAGGGACACTACATGGATAAGTTGAGAATTTGGCTGTGACAAGTGGCGTGCTAGGGGTGGCTCATACACATGCGATGACCACTGTGTCCGGACGGCGCAGAGGTCATGGCATCTGCCCTGTAAGCGGAATACTTGGCTTCGAATCCCGCTCCGGCTCAAATTTTCAGCTTCCCCATTGATTTAAATCAATGCCCACTGGCAGCTAATGTCATTAATTTCTTCGTGTCTTGAACCAAATTTTTATTATTGTAGGTATACAATACAGGGAGAAGAATATGTGGTTAAATCTGTGGCTGATTGGGAGGTATACAGAGGGCGAAATTTAGTAAACAAAGGTGCGAACTCTGGCGGCAACATTGGCATCGAGTCGAAATGAACTTGGATGTCAAATACTGGTATGCCCTTTCTTGCTGTTTCAGCTCTGTGCCACAGTGCGTTAAGTCTGGAATCTGCCGAGTGGTGGTGCGCCAGTCTCTTAGCAGTCCATCACGAAACGTTTTGAAAGGTAGAGAGATCTGAAGAACATTAATACATTAAATATATTCGCAATTGCGGATATGGATAACCTCAGATGTAGAATGGAATGATGACAGCGAAAATCTGTGCCGGACCGGGACTCGAACCCAGATTTCCCATTTGTCGCGAGCCGTCGCCTTACCATTTGGCTATCAGTGCACGACTGACAGCCAGACCCAAACTTCCATATGTTGGCAATCGTGCATGCGTGCATGCGTTTCCAACGGAACTTTGCATCGTAATTCAGAACAACACAGGCACGCAATATCGTATTTTTCCTTCAACACCGGACAAGCGATTTTCAAGTAAAATGTCTCAGCTGTACAGGAATATACACAGTAGATGTATAGATTGTAGACGCATTGTTGACGACGTACTAAAGTTTGGGTCTGGCTCTAAGTCATACGCGGATACCCAAATGGTAATGTGGCCGCTCGCGATAAGCGAGAAATTCGGGTTCAGGTCCCGGTCCAGCACAAATTTTCATTGTCGTCTTTCCATTCTACAGCTGATGGTTGTCCATATTAGCAGTTGCGAATGCATTTAATGTATTTCATAACGGCTGTAGTCCCGACAGTACCCATTCCTTTGACCATGCATTCGTGTCCAAAGGCACTTTGCATCTAAATCCAGCATAATACAGCGATTCCAATAATTATAGGTCTGGAGAACATGCTCACCAGGGCAACAGTCGAACACACTCCGTAACAGGGTGGAGCAGGACACCGCGGGAAGCATGTAGTCTTGCGTTATCTTACTGGAGGAAAATGTCACGGAGACATCGAATGTTGACACAGCCACTGGTCTTATGACGTCCGAAATGTAGCGCGTTTTGAGCAAATTGCTGCCTATGCGTACACTGTGGCAACCAACACGATCTCGCGAGCAGCTGTGACCGTGTGAAGATGACGAATACTATCTGGAAACTTTCGTCATCCTCGGAGAATCCACACACTAGTTCGTCCATCGGAATACTGGACGCAGAACAGGGATTCGTTTGAAAATACGGCGGCGTGCCACTGCCTGGTCCAGTGTTGTCAGTGGGCGCACTTCCGTCAGCATGGTGGCTCTCTGCTGCCGTGTCATGAAAAGCAACCACTATGGTCGCCGTTCTGGCTGTCCGTAGTGCTCCAGACGTCGTCGCACAGTTCGTCTGGGTACTCGTCTTGCTGCAACAGTCCGGTTTTCTCTCTCAAGGTACGCCGCTTCGCCGTGCAATTTTGCGCGGCCGAGCGAACAAAATGTCTGTATTCTCGAGCAGTAGTGGCATGTTGCCGTGGAGATCCTACATGCCGTTGCGGCCCTGCCGAACACATCGACTGCGTATTCACATTAAATCGTGGGATCCAGATCAACGCGAGCAGCAATATCGCAGAATCATGTACCGCAGTCTTGATAGGTAACGATTCTGTTACTATCGAAATCCGACACGTGCTGACAGACGCTTCTCCTTCAACACGAGACGGCACGATTTTCTCATAAACAATTAACATTCAAATGCCATTTATGAATGAGAAAACCACCGCATAATCTTTCCTTATATATAGGATATACACGATGCAGTCACACTAACGTGACCCCCGTCTACGTTCTACTTCAACGTGAGATAACCACTCACACACGGGAGGTGGCAGCACTAGCAGTGGAGGGTATATAAAGCGTTTCGGGGGATGCGGACAAGAGTGCAGTCGTTGGCGCATTGCGGAAACAGAGCAGCGTATCGAACGTCCTAAAGGGCATGATCATTGGCTTAAACCAACAGTGGAAGCATTTCCTAAATGGCTAAGTTTGTAAACTGTTTGCATGACGCTGTGATTGAAGTATAACGTGCATGGGAAAATGGTTGAATCCAAAACGTATCCCGAGACAACGGTAGTGCACCCAGAGCCGTAGGTGACAGGGTGGACGACGGTTGCGGAGATGTGTACAGGTGAATAGACGTGCAACTGTTGAGCAACCGACCGGCCAGATGAGCCAAGGGGCTACCAACAGTTTCTCTTCGACCATCGTTCAGCGAACGGTGCTGCGTATGGGTCCCTGCAGCAGGCGCCTGGTTCGTGCACCGATGGTGACTGCTGTTCATCGGCAACGAAGGCTAAAATTTACGTGCCAGTACCGGAACTAGACGTCCTCTGATTGACGACAGTTGGTCTTTTCAGATGAATCACGTTTTATGTTTCATCAGATTGATGGCCACTGCCGTCGGACATGAGTGTGTGTGTTTGTCGTTCTGATAATTTAGGTTAAGTGGTGTGTAAGTTTAGGGACTGATGACCTTAGCAGTTAAGTCCCATAAGATTTCACACAACAACATAAATGGACATTGGCGTGTACGGTGCTGGAAAGTCATCGGAATGGTCCAGGCCGGAGGAGGGAGCGTTATGGTCTGGAGAATGTTTCGTGTCATTCCCTGGGAGCTGCCGAGAATTTTTCCAGGTTGTATGGCCGTGGTCCATGGAACTCTTCTATCCCTGACGTTTTGTCCAAAGCTACGTTGGACATCTCCGGAGGTGCTCCTGGTTGTGCTGACACTCAGCACAACCAGGAGCACCTCCGAAGATGTCCACTGTAGCTTTGGACGAAACGTCACGGATAGAAGAGTTCCATAGACCACAGCCATAGAACCCGGAAGAATTCTCGACCGCTAAAACATCCGGTCGTGAAAGCGTTCATTGTAAGATTCCTTGGAAGACCTCATCGTTCTGTAAGCCACTATGTATCAACACAAGTATGTATTTTCCTCTGGTGACCATGGGCACCCCTACATGCAGTTTGTTTTTTCCTCACGACGAAGGCATCGACCAACAGTGCGCAGTTTGAAGAGCACCAGGATGAGTTTACCACACTTCTTTAGCATCAACCTCGGAGGATTTAAACCCAATGGAGACTCTGTGGGACCACCTCGCTCGGGTTGTTCGTGCCATGGATCCTCAACTGAGAAACCTAGCGCAGCTGGCCAGGGCACTGGAATTGGCATGGCTCCACGTCCCTGTCGGTACCTTCCAGAACCTCATTGACTCTCTTCCTGCATGTCTCACTGCGGTCCGCACTGCTAAAGGTATCAGCCTCTTGATAGCTGGTCACAGTAATGTGGCGGGACAGTATGTCGTTCTTCCTAACTACATTGTGTGGTTGCATGTGCAATCGTATAAAAACTAAACTCCTCCCGCACAGGCCACGAAGGCCCAAAGGTACCGACTGGCCGGCGTGTCATCCTCAGCCCACAGGCGTCACTGGATGCGGATACGGAGGGGCATGTGGTCAGCACACCGCTCTCCCAGCCGTAAGTCAGTTTCCGAGACCGGAGTGCTACTTCTCAATCGAGTAGCTCCTCAGTTTGCCTCACAAGGGCTGTGGGCACCCCGCTTGCCAACAGAGCTCGGCAGACCAAGTGCTAGCCCAGCCCGACGGCGCTAAACTTCGGTGATCTGACGGAAACCAGTGTCACCACTGCGGCAAGGCCGTTGGCGGCGTGCAATCGGTTAGCGTATTGCATTAAAATGTGGCATCTGTTGCGTGTTGTCATGATGTTATTTCAGTTTTAATGGACAACATTGTATATAACTCGATCAAACACACGCAGTTACGGGGTAAACAGCTTGTAATGCTTCTTATTTAAGTACAGATACATTTATTCCTGGTAGCATTATCAAGGAAAAGAAACACTGCTTTAACACTCCTTCACAAATATTGTCACTAAATATAAGTGACAATGTATCAAAGGATAACCATATTTAGCCGGCAGGGGTGGCCGAGCGGTTCTAGGCGCTTCAGTCTGGAACCGCGCGACCGCTACGGTCGCAGGTTCGAATCCAGCCTTGGGCATGGGTGTGTGTGATGTCCTTAAGTTAGTTAGGTTTAATTAGTTCTAAGTTCTAGGGGACTGATGACCTCAGAAGTTAAGTCCCATAGTGCTCAGAGCCATTTGAACCATAACCATATGTATAATTACACTGTCTCCTGGGGAAATACAATTCGATGCAAAAAATTAGGATAACGGATAGCTGCAACACTATCTGCTGCACAACTGCTGTATAAAATTACATGGAGCGAAAGTTTTTTCACAGCTCACGAATAAACTTACGTACAGGGTTAATATTGTATTTTTTGTGTCAGATCTCCAGCTGGATATGCTAGCAAAGCGCAAGAACATCTCCTTAGAAACTTGCTCAAGCAGTTGTCTTCTTTTGCTCTTTATGACTGATAGACTTGGAAACAAACGAATCAACCAACTCACATATTTTACGTATTTAAAGTCAATTACGTTTTATGAAATAATTTACTGGAGTAAATTATCACGTAGGAAGGAAACATTAGTTAGCCGCACAAAACCAAACATTAAGAGCAATATCTGGTGTTCAGCGGTAGTCATGTTGTAGCAACGAGTGATTCCTTTTAGCTGCATTTTCAGAATACACGTACACAGCCGGAAAAAAACCAAAACCCTCAAGAACTCTGCCACCACGATGTAATATGTCCATGCTGAGCGGTTCTAGTTTTAGTGAGTCATTTGTCACGGTCATCGGTGATCAGATGGCGCACTCGAAGCTCGCCTTTGGCCCCTCCATATTGACTCTTCAGGCGGTAACAGTGCTGAGTCTAAAGATGAAGAGTGTTCGCAACATTCATTAATGTCCCATTGACGATTATGGACTCCTG
Source organism: Schistocerca cancellata (assembly GCF_023864275.1). Classification (NCBI taxonomy): domain Eukaryota; kingdom Metazoa; phylum Arthropoda; class Insecta; order Orthoptera; family Acrididae; genus Schistocerca; species Schistocerca cancellata. Next base: position 586,227,743 of record NC_064630.1, on the reverse strand, counting down.
TTGAAGAACTTCAGTCATTTGAATGGAATCGCTTTGTGAGCCTGTGATAAGAAGGAAGGATGTTTGACGAATTGCTGCACATGTTGAGTACACTATATCGATGGTGAGTTGATGTATTCAGCAGTTTTCTGTGCAGCATTCGCACACCGGTAGACCAGGTTCTGTACGTCCGCTTAGTACAGACGCATCTCAAGACTGACGCATTGTGCTAGAAGCAGTGGCTGACCGAACATCATAGGACGATGAAACCCAGACACACATTGCACCTGCTCGTCATCAGCGATCATTCGTCTGCTTTTAGCAGGACTAAGCTCACGTGTGCCTCTGATTAGGCTGGCGCTGACAGCACGGCACCAGCAAGGGTGGAACAGCGCTCTGCTGTATTCACTGATGAGAGTAAAACTACTGCCTTCAGTGACGAGAATAGGTGCTTTGTGTATGTATGTGATGGTCGTTCACGTGTACCGTGTAGAGATGGTGAGCGGCCTATTCCGGAGTGTGCTCTCAAAAAATGGTTCAAACGGCTCTGAGCACTATGGGGCTTAACATCTGAGGTCATCAGTCTCCTAGAACTTAGAACTACTTAAACCTAACTAACCTAAGGACATCACACACATCCATGCCCGAGGCAGGATTCGAACCTGCGACCGTAGCGGTCGCGCGGCTCCAGACTGAAGCGCCTAGAACCGCTCTGCCACACCGGCCGGCACAGTGTGTTCTCCCTCGACAGAAAGGTCCCACCCCAGGCTTCATGGTGTGGGGAGCCATCAGTTACAGCTCTCGCCACACTTTATGTTCATCGGGTGTAAAGCAACCAGTGCTCGCTGTATTGCATAGGCTGCTATCCCCTTGCTATTGCAATTTCTTCGATATGGAAATGATATACTTCTTCAGCAGCATAATGCGCATTGACGTACGGTTGCTAAGAGGCAAAGTACTCTTAGTGGTGTACAGCAGCTCTCCTCGGCAGCAAGATCATCAGAGTTCTTCCCAATAAAATACGTATGGGACTTGAAGTGGGAACTTACCTGTTCTCCAGAGCTTCAAGAGGCTGCCTGTAACCTGCCCCTCACTTATCGACCTTAATGACAGTGAAAAATTAAACCGCGTGTAAAAGCAATCGTCACCGAAGTTAATTTGTCGGTAAAGAGGGAGGAAAGTGTTACATCTAAATGAAAGGAAAAATGCTAATGAAACTGGTGGAAATTAATTTTGAAAAGGGGTAAAGTTAATAAAGAAAGTAAATGTGCGGCCGTTACGTTAACAATTAACTAGCGGTAATTAGATATTTGAGATTTGGGGGAAATTACAGTCGCCAGTCCTAAGGACAATTACTATAGTAACTGAAAAAGAAAGGTTATTACACATATAATTAGCACTAGATGCGTGGCAACTGAAGGTTGACACGTGTAGTGTGAAAGCTGAAAGTTTGTCAGAAGTAATAAATTTCGCTACACTCTGACTTAATTTAGCAAAAGAATTAATAAAACCGGAAAATCGGAAGTTAATTTAGTGACTGGAGTTAATAGTGAGCTTTCTTTCTGAAGCACATCGAAATTCAGTAAAATACGGTTAGTCTTGGACTACCTCAACAATCATTTCAAAAGCTACTTGAATCTACGCAATTAAGAAATAAGAGATTTAACTTTGAACTTGAATTAAATGATTCTGAACAATTAACAATAGTAAAATTTAGTACGTACCAAGCTGAGCTGTAGTCACAGGTAAGCTAAAATATGGTAACAAAACTCGCACTCATAATTTGTGCTTGTGTAATCTAAATATTGTAGCCAGCTATGAATACTTTAACTGAACTTTGAAATTAAACCAGTGAAATAGAATAATATTGCTTTAATGCTGGCGTTTGAATTTCAACGACACTCGGGTTCATTCCGGAAAAGGAAGGGACCCTGCTTGGTAATGCAATTGGGACAATGAGCAACAAACGTTCATGCTAAGTTGCTGTAATTTTGTGATGCAACAATTTTAAAAGTTTGGAAAGCTGAGGTCTGCCATACAGTTCTAAAACTTTACGTGCTTCCAGTCTTCCCTGTTGGTTGATTGAAGGTTTGAAGCCGTCGATTGAGGAGGTGGCGACAGTCACTCATTGTCGGTCGTCGCTGTTGCAGAAGCTGGATGTTGGCGCGCCTTCTTCTCGACACGGTCACCAGACGAAACGGGCTCTTGATGTGCGCCAGCTAATGCTTCCCGTCCGCAACACCATGTCAGAAACTATCATCGCTAGTCGAGCACAATTACATGCTGCCCAACCCCGAAAGCGCGGCAACTCGCGGGAGCTTCACACAACCCACCTGCTCCACTGCACTACCCCAGCCAGCCTCCCCTCTGCTCGCGCTCCACGCGACAGAGTTAACACTACCAAAGATCCTAAACACTCTGGTTCTCCACACGACCTATCGACGTAATCGTTCGATAGCATAGTTTTCCCTACGCAAGACCCAGCGTAAAAATACAGACAATATTTACAAAACAATCAATTATACATCGACATAAATATATATATATATATATATATATATATATATATATATATATACAAAAACAGTAAAACAGTTACAATATATAAAGAGACAGAAATGTCGTATCTTGAGGTAAAAAAACAAGGAAAAAAATTATAGTACAATAGATGGAAATAGGAGGATATGCATTTCCGGCGTTACATGCCGACCTGCAACAAAAGGTGCAAGATGCTTGGGAAAATCTATCACAGGATGCCATTTGCACCTTTATGATCGTATGCATACAAGAGTGCACGCCTGAGTTGCTACCATAGAGGGTCTGTGTACTGATGCGTCTGCTTGAACACCCTTTACTATGACATGTGTATTTCACTTGGTGTGAATTTACCATACCCTCCTACAACGATGAAGTATCTGTCATATTTCTGGTCTATAAAACGGTCATGTCCTAGAGGTGTTACATTTTCTTCAAATGGCTCTAAGCACTATGGGACTTAACGTCTGAGGTCATCAGTCCCCTAGACTTAGAACCACTTAAACCTAACTAAACTAAGAACATCACACACATCCATGCCCGAGGCAGGATTCGAACCTGCAACTGTAGCAGCAGCGCGGTTGCGGACTGAAGCGCCTAGAACCGCACGGCCACCGCGGCCGGCTAGCTTGAAGGGGGAAACCAGATGGCGCTATGGTTGGCCCGCTAGATGGCGCTGCCATAGGTCACTATTACCCCTATAATCATGCAACACACAAGGAGCACGCAGCATGTGAACAGAGGAACTTTAATTCGTCAGCGCCGTCTACCATGGTTACGACACATTTCCGCACACATTTTCAGAGGACCTTTTTTCCTCCAGTTCCACCTAGGAATCCGTCCCTGCAGTTCGTCAGTTTTATTAATATTCATCCTCTGCATATAACTAAGGTGAGAAGGCGAATAATCACTTCAGTGCGGATGTATTTCGCCGAATAATGAGAATAATGGGCAAGGGATCCTACGTGTATAAGTTGAGATTTTGGCTGTGACAAGTGGCGTGCTAGGGTGGCCCATACACATGCGATGACCACTGTGACCGGACGGCGTAGAGGTCATGGCATCTGCCCTGTAAGCATGTAAGTAGGCTGTTTATGTTTTCTTTATGTAAGTAGGCTGTTTATGTTTTCTTATTGGCAACGTTACGTAGCGCTCTATATGAAAATCACTGGCTGTGCTGTGTGCAGTCTGTGGCTAGTTTGCATTGTTGTCTGCCATTGTAGTGTTGGGCAGCGGCAGCTGGATGTGAACAGCGCGTAGCGTTGCGCAGTTGGAGGTGAGCTGCCAGCAGTCGTGGATGTGGGAAATGAGATGGCGGATTTTTGAGTGCAGAATGGATATTATGAAGTGCTATGTATATTATGCTTTTTCAACACTATTAAGGTAAATACATTGTTTGTTCTCTATTAAAATCTTTCATTTGCTAACTATGCCTATCAGTAGTTAGTGACTTCCGTAGTTTGAATCTTTTATTTAGCTGGCAGTAGTGGCGCTCGCTGTATTGCGGTAGTTCGAGTAACGGAGATTTTAGGTGAGGTAAGTGATTTGTGAAAGGTATAGATTAATGTTAGTCAGGGCCATTCTTTTGCAGGGATTTTTGAATGTCAGATTGCGTTGCGCTAAAAATATTGTGTGTCAGTTTAAGCACAGTCGTGTACCACTGTTCTAAGGAGACGTTTCATATGGCGACCCTGCCAGGATACCTCATCAGAATCTTCTGATTTTTTCTTGTAGTTTGTGTAATTAGTGTAGCTTTTGTTTATTGCTAGCGTGTAATTATAGAGAGAATTTCTTTTGTAGTTGTAGTTTTTCATTGTTGTACACAGTTGTGGCATGCATTTAGATTTGCACCAAGTATTTCGCAGCTGCGTTTGCAATTAACTAGATATTATTTTCAGTGCTATATTAATGTGTTCTCTTATTTTCGCTCTTCAAATTGTGTTTTTCTGTGTTATCGTGTGAAATATTGTGACAATAATGGCGTGTGAAAAACGTAATACTAGGGTCCAAAGTAAACTGAGAAATGACAGTGAAGACGAAAGCAGTGTGTTATCGCCACCGAGTAATGAATTAACTAATGTTCAAAGTAGTAATTTGGTAATTGTACATAGGGAAATGGAGCGGGCGGCAAACAATGGCGTAGGCAGTGAAACAATTAGTGAACAGAGAAGCATTATCGATCGATCGCTTGGCAACAGCTCGCCTCAGGAATCCGAAATCACAGGACACAATCTTGCAAATACTGTAGATTCAGGTTTTGCGTCCTCACACTTTTCTCAAATAAGTCAAGACACAATTTCTGCTTTTCAAACTGCGAATATTGCCAGTTCAAAAGCATTGCCGAAAAGCACTGAGGAACATGTTTCAGACACCAGTGCATTGTTATTACAATTAATGCAACAAATGGGACAAAAGCTTCAAAAGTTAGACACAATGGAACAAAATCAGAGACAAACACAGCAAAAGCTTCAAAAGTTAGACACAATGGAACAAAATCTTCAAAAGTTAGACACAATGGAACAACACCAGAGACAAACACAGCAACAGTTAGACGCAATGGAACAAAATCTTCACACCACGCTTGAACAAATACGTGAAGATTTAACTACTGAGTTACATAAAATAGAATCGAAATGTCAAAAAGTCTGTAATGACGTAAAAACACAAATTTGTGAGCATTTCCAACCTATTTTTTCGCGTCATGAAAATGCAATACAGAATCACGAAGCAGTTATAAAAGAACTGCAAACTATTGTTCATGAAAATCATGAGACCTTACAAGCTAAAATGGACTCAGTTGCATCTACCGATTCGGTTACGCAACTTGCAAAAACTCAGGAAAACTTAAAGGATACAGTAGAAAGACACATGGAGGACATTAGTTCATTATCAGAGAAAGTAGTTGAACTTTTGGATCAGCTAAATAATTTATTTACTAAGGTAGATGATAATCTGAATGACACAAAACCAGTAGTCTTTAATGACACAGAAGAGTGTGAACAAATTAGGAAATTCAAACAAAATCAGAATCAAATTAATACGCAACAACAAAGAGAAATCCAGGAAGTACAAGATCAGCTGACACAGGTAATACAACAATTACGTATTTCAGAGGCCACTCGCGCTCCAATACGGGACGAGGGACATAGAAATACGGAACAGCCACAAAATAATAACTCAGGGCACTTCGGAAATTATGAAAGAAATTGGCAAGGTACATCGAATTTTGAGATGGAACCGCCGAAACGACGTAACGATGACTGATATGCTACTCGCCGACACGATGATTTTGACTATAAGCCATTCATTCCTACACGTAAATTCAAAACGTTTAAGAATTCGGCCAACGACATTCATCCACAAGCGTGGCTCTATCAATTCTCTCATTGTTTTCCTCCCAACTGGTCATTGGAGCACAGGTTAGAATTTATGTGTGGCTACTTGGAGAATGAACCAGCTGTAAGAATGCGATCGGTCATTCACGATTGTCACAGTGAAGGAGAATTTTATCATGCCTTCCTCTCAGCGTATTGGTCTCAAGCTACACAAGACCGAGTAAAACATAGCATCATAATGATGAAACATTTCGAACAATCTGAATTTTCCAGTCTTGTGAAATATTTTGAAGACATGTGGCACAAGAATCAGTACCTGTCAAACCCATACAGCCCCTCAGAACTCATCCGCATTTGCTTAATCAAACTGCCTGAACATTTGAGACATATTATTTTAGCAGGATGTTGCAAAGACGACATTGAAGCTTTTCAGGGACTGTTACAAGAACTGGAAATTGACACTGACAATCGCAGAACGCGAAAACAGGAGCAAAACAATTACAGATCACATCCGTCACAATTCTGCAATGACAGAAATAATATACGACAAGGTTATTCTTTCAATGTAAATCGTGACCGAAACAGACACCACTCGTATGACAACCGTTGGCAGAGTAGTAATAATTACAGGGAAAGATCACCTCTCCGCAGTAGTGACTATCACAGAAACAGTCAGAGAAACAGACAATATGGGAACCAAAATAATTATTATCAAGGGAGACAGAATAACTTTAGATGCAGTTACGACTCAGGGAGAAATTCTCCACCACGTGACCGACAAGAAAGAAACTGTGGAATGTACCGACATGACGACAAACGATATAATCATAATGACAGACCTGAATTTCATCAGAACTGGCGGAATTCAAACAGAGTAGGGCACTCTCGACAACGTGAATTTGTAGAAGTTAGGTCTCCTAATCCCAGTAACGGCGCGCGCCAACAAAGGAACAGACAATGACTCGCACCGCAGGCTGCCGTGTGCGCCAGCTGGCTCAGAGAAAAATAACATAGACACTAACCTTGAGAAAAATTCCAGTATTCTTTACCGACGTATACCACACGATAATTGCGTTAAAGTTGAAACTCTGCATACTAGGAAGAGCAAAGGGTTACACCACATTTCACATGTAAAACCATTTATTAGAAGATAATCTGCCTTTTAACTTTGTCTTTGCCATATAACTTTTCACTTTACATTGCTAGTATGCTTTGTCAGACTTAGAATCTTTTAACATGCAACAATGTTTGAAGTTAAATATCCAGTGAAGAACCGAGAGAACTTATTTAAACAGAAACTACGAATGCATTGTTATTGCGAACAGACGACACAGTGTAATTGTGTGTGTACATTCTTGCTTGTTAGTTGCACGATTACGTAACGACTATAAGGCTCACATGCTTAGAACATTTACCAGTACTGCTAATGAGATTTTAATGCAACATTTTGGTTTACTTGAAAATACATTCTGAATTAAAGTACTTTCTGAGAGATACCAGATGACACAGTGGTTAGTTTATGTGACAGCTACACGATTTTATCACGACGCTACTAATGAGTGACAATTTACAATGTTGCTTTTGCGGTATATCTGTTTTATATCTGCACAGTTTTTCTGAATTCTTCTGGAAAGTAAAACATGTTTTAGTAGTAACTTTTGTGGTATAGCTACAAGGAGACAGCCTTTTCCGTAGCACAACAATGCGTTACAGCACAGTACTTTCATCATGACAACAATAAGCGTAATAACTAAGATATCTCCACGCAAAACATTTCACTTTTGTTTATCATGAGGTAAGTACATTGACTTCTGCAGAACTTAGTTTTCGGAGGAAAATAACTACGACACTTCCACAGAGATTATCTTACAACAAGATGCACATTTAGCGCTACAAGACACACATTTCAGTGATTAATTTTGTACTTAAAATATTTATTTTTAAAGATTTTTGAATTACAAAGAAAGTTTTCCGGGATACATTTCATTCCATTGCTGTAATCTGTAACACCTGAGGGTATAATTTCGATAATCCTCAGGGGGGTACACGCTTACTTTGTGTACCATGTGTTTGGCAAGCACAAGGAGCCCTAGCTAATATGGTATTTGCTTACACAACTTTACACATCGGTACCATATTTCTCTAACACACAAATTACACAGCTATCTGATCATTTAACTGAGAGATAAACATTTTTTTTACTACATCAGTGACACATGTTTACTCAATTACAGAGTTGGGTAACTTCACACTTACGAAATTGTATTTTGTCTGTACTTTGTGAACTGTTCATATTTTTTCGGACCCATTGTGATATTATGAGAGCTTTGAATGATGTATTTGGTAAGGGAGAATGATTTTTAAGGTACGTTTGAGGTAGATGACACTTTTGACATGAGCAGAGAATTTTTTTTAATTATTGGAGGAAGCTACGACGATTGTGAGAGTTGACTGAGGTGTTATGATGTTATTATTACGACGACGATGTGTATTATGCTGTTGAGGTATGTTTATGATCAATAAGCCGATGTTATATGAGGAATTTGATTATGCTACATATTTATTAAGATGAAATATTGAAGAAGTGTCGACGAATAAGGTAAGGAATAATGAGTAGTGTTTAGGGACTCTGGTTTGTGAAAAAGGTTGTTGGAAACCAAGAATCGTACTTTAAGAGTTATGAAATGTGTGTAAATGTGTGAATGTATCACAATGCCGACGAAAATTTTTTGGACACTGTTATATCAATAGGATTTTGTTTCTACAGATTTGTAACGCAAATTTTTAACCTGTGAAATATTTTTATATGATACTGTCACTGTAGTGGAAACTGCTGTCGTAAATATTTCCATAAGAAAGTTAAGTGACCACCTGCACGTAATGCGTCGTGGGCACCCAGCTGTGTCAGACGCCTGGAGAACAAGCCATTAGGGTGTGCCTTCCCAGAGGCACAGGTAGAAATAAAAAGGGAGGCCTTATCCTCGCTATTGACATTCCTTTATAGAATGCACCGCAAATACGACACGCTCATTACTTGGAAACATTCTTATATCTGCACACCTGATTGTGACAAGTATCTTTCTACGAGAGTTGAGAGACTTTTTCCTACCTTATGAAATGCCATATGGCTAATGAATGATGTTTCATGCCTTCCTTTGTACATAGTTGCTTATTTCATTTAATATCTAGTTTCTAGCTGCATTGCAGCATTGTTTAAAATAAAATTTTGTGAATGTACTAATATAGATATTTTATGCCTACAGATCCAGTAAACAATAACTTTAAAAAAAAAACGAAGGAGCACAAAAAGACATTTCCCTTCACAGGACTTGCATACCTAATTTTCTTTTCAAGTACTTGGTAATTTTTTGTAGAATAAGTTTTTGCGGTGCACCACTTTAATTACATAGACATTAAGATGTGAATATACATTTCCCTTATCTGTATTGTTGTTTTTACTGTAATATTTTTTCTGCTTGAGCTATGTCATGTTTAGGTATAAGTTACTGCTGTTTGCCAGGCATAGCGTTACTGAATTTGACTTTGTGTTACTCTGCTAAGCCAGTTTATTACTGATTTATTTTTCTTGTTTGCTGCTCATTGCATATTAGTTGTAATATTGCAATTGCTTTGCCTATTTAAATTTTTTTCTCATTGCTGTTTGTGTTAATTATTTTGTGCTGCTCCATTGCCTCATCCCTTAGTTTAGCATCTGAGCTCAGTAGATTTAAGTTAGCTTAAGAGGGGGTAGCCTATAAGAGAATGAGTTGTGAGGAATTTGAAGAGATGCACTGAGAGGTTATGCGAGAAAAATACAGAAAGCATGCTTGGATAGGATTTTTTTTGGTGGAAACAAAGATCGAAAAAAGACGAAAGATCTATGGAATGAAGTTTTGGGTTGGACTGCAGTACCAAATGTTACACTGAAAACAAACCCTGTCCTTTCCTTTTGGTGTTATCCCACTATGTGTTTGTGTACCCTTGTGTATTTGTTTTCTTCCTGTCTCTGTGTAGTTTCATAGAATTGTTTCTTCTTCTAATACTAATCTACATTCACTATGATGAGGAATACTGTTATCCTCAAATATAATTGGCATTAATAATATGTTATTTACCTTGTAAATATGCTCAGACATTATTTATTCTGTTTTGTTTTAATGCTAATGTGTGAAGTGGATGTTTCAATAATTATTCTGATCTTTTATGTATTTACATATGTCATAATTCCTGTAACACTGATGTATATGTCTATTTCTATTCTTTTGTAAAGCCTGTATTACTACAAATGTTATCTGTATTGTTATGTTTTTAATGATGTATTTTGTACCTTTGTTATTGTATTCTTATGTTATAAAATTGTAATTGACACCAGTTCATCAAATTAAGTAACTTGTAAGTTACATTTCACTGCACATGTTTCTGTTGGTCATAGTATATGGACAATATGTGAGAAGTTGGGGCTCTTAGTGTTTACATGTGTGTTAATAATTCAGCAAGGGACTGGATAACAGCATTGCTGGTTCTAAGGACAATTCCAAAAACTTTGTGAGTGCACAAGTGGTGATTATGGACTTGCTATATTAACTGCAAGACTCTTCGATAGTTATTGTGCACCTGCACAGTCGCAACAGATGGCTGCTGGCCATCTCTACAAGGACTACAGTGGGTCTGCATCTCTGATGACCCACCAATACCATTATTTCTACAACGACTACAGTGGGTCTGCACCTCTGGTGGCCCACCAATACCATACTCTCTACCAGGACTACAGTGGGTCTGCTCTGTGATGACCTACCTACCAATCTTCTTCAAAACGTCGAATGACTCTGCTGTGGGTTTGCTCTGTTGTGGCCCATTACCTGTCAGCATGTCAAGAGTCAGCACTGTCTTTCAGTTGGAAGCACAACACTACTTCTTCAAGACTGCATGGAAATCCACTACTTCCATGTGCATTGTCTTTTACTGCTCAGACTTTGAAAAAAAAAAAAAACACTGAAATTTTACTGTGATGAACAATCTGGACTGTCTTTATGGACTGTGAGAAAATTTTAGCTTTTGACCAACATTGTATAAATAAGTGTGTGCATTTGATATCTTTGTTATTGTAATTATGAAAATTTTGGCCACTGCCCAAAACAATTTGTAAAATTTTTTTGGGGAGTGTGGGGGCTATGTAAGTAGGCTGTTTATGTTTTCTTTATGTAAGTAGGCTGTTTATGTTTTCTTATTGGCAACGTTATGTAGCGCTCTATATGAAAATCACTGGCTGTGCTGTGTGCAGTCTGTGGCTAGTTTGCATTGTTGTCTGCCATTGTAGTGTTGGGCAGCGGCAGCTGGATGTGAACAGCGCGTAGCGTTGCGCAGTTGGAGGTGAGCCGCCAGCAGTGGTGGATGTGGGAAATGAGATGGCGGATTTTTGAGTACAGAATGGATATTATGAACTGCTATGTATATTATGCTTTTTCAACACTATTAAGGTAAATACAGTGTTTGTTCTCTATTAAAATCTTTCATTTGCTAACTATGCCTATCAGTAGTTAGTGACTTCCGTAGTTTGAATCTTTTATTTAGCTGGAAGTAGTGGCGCTCGCTGTATTGCAGTAGTTCGAGTAACGGAGATTTTTGGTGAGGTATTGTGTGTCAGTTTAAGCACAGTCGTGTACTATTGTTCTAAGGGGACGTTTCAAGCGGAATACTTGGCTTCGAATCCCACTCCGGCTCAAATTTTCAGCTTCCCCATTGATTTAAATCAATGCCCATTGGCAGCTAATGTCATTAATTTCTTCGTGTCTTGAACCAAATTTTTATTATTGTAGGTATACGATACAGGCAGAAGGATATGTGGTTCAATCTGTGGCTGATTTTGTTCCGGCACTCTATACTCGCTAGCGAAATTCGTCATAAACAATTCATCACAATTTGAAAAGAATGCTAATGTTCGTACCTACAATAATAGAAGAAAAAAATAACTTTTATTACCCTTAGTGGTGTTGGGAGACTGTCTTTTTGTTTTTTCGAAGTGTCCCGTAACCTATACAAAACCCAGGAGGAAAAAATCAATTCAGATTAGAATAAACTAACCCTCGCCAGATAATAAAATATGGATTTGTCGGACCTGTTAAGCGAATTTAAATGACAGTTGACTCAAAACTTATGTTTACAAAGCTTCAAATTTTAAAAAATAATTAAAATCGCAAACATACCATTTATTACAGTTAAAGTAAGCTGCCGCTTGTCGACAAAGAACTGCAAGTTCCCTGTCATAACTAAAAAGGCACCAGCCTGCAAAAAAATTTCAAGAAATCTAATTGGTAGAACGCTTGTAAGATTGAAAAATGCTCTCTATCGACAAAAAAATGATTGAAATACAGAAAAAGTTCCTAAGCTTAACACATAGATAATGATCATACAAATAATTCGAAATAATTACACTAAAAAAATTTTTAAAATTTTGAAAATTATTTTAGAAAACAGTGCCTCCTTTTCTTTCCATTTGACGCTCGTAGATGGAATGTTACCTGTGCCAGACCACACACACACTGAAGCTACCTCTGCTGTGTTCAATGTACCGCCGCCAGAGCGCTGTGGGCCCCCGCAATTGGTGCTTGGCAAAGTGAGGCAAAAAAAGAAGTAGGCCCAGAAGGAATTTATATTCGCATATGAGAATAATAGAAAGCTAAAAAGTCTGTATATCGACCAAGATGGAGAACGTGTATAATGAGTGGGTTTGCTAGGCGTTGAAACAGTTAACATATGTTTGAGTAACTCTTTCCCATCAGAGATTAATTATGCATTACACTGCAGTGACAAAAGTCATGGGATAGAGAAATGTACATGTACAGATGGCGTACTATACTACTATACTCCGCCCGAACAGGCTATGAAGGCCCAGCGGTTCCGATCGGCCGACGTGTCATCCTAAGCACACAGGCATTACCGGATGCGGATATGGAGGGGCATGTGGTCAGCACACCGCTCTCCCGGCAGTATGTCAGTTTCCGAGACCAGAGTCACTACTTCTCAATCGAGTAGCTCCTCAGTTTGCCTCAAAAGGGCTGAGTACACCCCGCTTGCCAACGGCGCTCCGCAGACCGGATGGTCACCCATCCAAGTGCTAGCCCAGCCCGACAGCGCTTAACTTCGGTGATCTGACGGGAACCGGTGTTACCACTGCGGCATGGCCGTTGGTACAGATGGCGTACACAACGTATAAAAGGGCAGTGCATTGGAGGATCTGTCATTTGTACTCAGGTGATTGATACCGAAACGTGTCCGACGTGATTATCGCCGGAAGAAATGAAGTATCAGACTTTGATCGCGAGAACGGTAGTTGGAGCTAGAGGCATGGAACATTCCTTTTCGGCCGGCTGGGGTGGCCGAGCGGTTCTATTCGTTACAGTCTGGAACCGCGAGACTACTACGGTCCCAGGTTCGAATCCTACCTCGGGCATGGATGTGTGTGAGTCCTTAGGTTAGTTAGGTTTAAGTAGTTCTAAGTTCTAGGGGACTGATGACCTCAGTAGTTAAGTCCCATAGTTCAAAATGTTCAAAATGTGTGTGAAATCTTGTGGGACTTAACTGCTAAGGTCATCAGTCCCTATGCTTACACACTACTTAACCTAAGTTATCCTAAGGACAAACACACACATCCATGCCCGAGGGAGGACTCGAACCTCCGCCGGGACCAGCCGCACAGTTAAGTCCCATAGTGCTCAGAGCCATTTGAACCATTCCTTTTCGGAAATTCTTAAGGAATTCAATAATTCAAGATTAGCAGTGTCAAGAGTGTGCCTAGTTTAGCAAATTTCAGACATTACTTCTCACCGCAGACAACACAGTGGCCGACGGCCTTCAGTTAACGACTGAGATCAGCGACGTTTGCGTAAAAAAAATGGTTCAAATGGCTCTGAGCACTATGGGACTCAACTGCTGAGGTCATTAGTCCCCTAGAACTTAGAACTAGTTAAACCTAACTAACCTAAGGACATCACAAACATCCATGCCCGAGGCAGGATTCGAACTTGCGACCGTAGCGGTCTTGCGGTTCCAGACTGCAGCGCCTTTAACCGCACGGCCACTTCGGCCGGCGTTTGCGTAAAGTTATCAGTTCTAGCAGACAAGCAACATTACGTGAAATAAGCGCAGAAGTCAATGAGGGATGTACGATGAACGTATCCGTTATGTCAGTGCGAGTGCCTCTGCTAAGAGCACGACATCGCATGCAGCGCCTCTCCTGGGCTCGTGACCTTATCAGTTGGACCCTAGACGGCAAAAAAATCGTGGCCTGTCAAATGGTTCCCAATTTCAGTTGGTAAGAGCTGATGGCACAGTTCGAGTGTGGCGCAGATGCCACGAAACCATTGACCGAAGTTGTCAACAATGCACTGCGAAAGCTGTTGATGCCTCCATAACGGTGTGGGCTGTACTTGCATGGTATGCTCTCTCGTTCAACTAAACTTATTATTGACTGAAAATGGCTATGTTCTGATACTTGGAGACCATTTGCAGGCATTCATGCACTTCATGTATCCAAACAACGATGGTTCAAATGGTTCAAATGGCTCTGAGCACTATGGGACTTACCTTCTGAGGTCATCAGTCCCCTAGAACTTAGAACTACTTAAACCTAACTAACCTAAGGACACCAGAAACATCCATGCCCGAGGTAGGATTCGAACCTGCGACCGTAGCGATCGTGCGGTTCCAGACTGTAGGGCCTAGAACCGCTCGGCCACCCCGGCCGGCCAAACAACGATGGAATTTTTATGGATGACAATGCGCCATGTCAGTGGCCCACAATTAAAGAAAATTCTGAACAATTCGAACAAATGATTTGGTCACGCAGATCGCCCGACGTGAATCCCATCGATATTTATGGGACATAATCATGAGGCCAGTTGTGCACAAAATCCTGCTCCGGCAACGCTTTCGCTATTATGGACGGCTATAGAGGTAGCGTGGCTCAGAGTTTCTGCAGTGGACTTTCAACGACTTGAATCCATGACATATCGAGTTGCTGCACTGCGCCGCGTAAAAGGAGTTCTGGCATGATGTTAGGGGTAACCCAGGACTTTTGCCATCTCAGTGTACAATGACGCAATGAAGAGTTGATGTTGAAATGTGCCTGTCAAATGGGCTTTTCATTTCGCAATACGCGTAAGACAGAAATAAAAAAAAATATTATGACTGCAACTGAGAAATAGGGCCGCCCAAATATTATCCCTGATCTTAATTCATGGTGTTCAAGTTGCAGTCGGTGACTCCGAAAATTTCTAATATCTATGCTTCCGCTCCGACTCTACTTACAGATATTTCAACAACATTCATGGCTTATTCGTATAGTCAAGTCGCTAGCTGCCTGCTCCATGTCTTGAAGTGCAAGTATGAAACACCCAAGAAACACCTCATCTGTGGAAATGCTATACTTCCTGCTACAAGCCTGAGATGTGGCAACATTCGTGATTATGTTTGACAACTCTCTAACAGTCGGTTTACTTCCTGATATGGCTGAGGTTTATCCTGCTATATTTATCTGACTTTTTTGTAATTGCAGTTAAGTATTCTGAATTATCCTCACGTAAGAAAAGACACATAGTTACTAAATTTGTGTTTCTGTGTCCAAGCAGTTCGTTCCAAGCAGAAAGTACAACTAATTTCTCCTTTACGTTACCACTTGTCTGTTTCAGTGATCACTGCACTGAAGCAGAAGAAATGTTTCATGTCCTTGTCCAGTAGCTAAGAGGTAAAGTGTTTAGTACCCTTTAGATCTGAAGTTGAAAACCACGAAGAACTAGAATTGTTGATACTTGGTTTTTCTGTTTCTGCTAAGTTTTGGTTTCTTGTGATTACACATCTGTATTGACATAACTGTGTCACTGAATAATTTGTTAACTGGACTTCGTTATGTTTCTACCCCTGCTGCAACTTTTGCATACTTTTGTGGTAGCGGTGTAATACTGCTTCAGTATGACTGTCCACTGCTTGTAGGCACGAACTATTTCGAGGCAAATAGCGCATAATGTCATGCTAATCACTGACGATTTGGGCATGCTCTTTCTATAGTTATTTTGTTTTATTCAAAAAGACTTTTGTAGTAAGATTACGATGAGGAACTGCAATTCGTGTGCATTGGTACTTAGCGTAGTTTATTCGTTAATTTATTGAACACAACATATAAGCATAAGAGAATTAATCATAAGCAATATAATCTCCCACATTATCTAACTCAATCTGACAATGCTCGAACTGTCCTCGTTTTCTTGATGGTGATTCAATAAGGACCGTAGTAGGTAATCATTTGAGTGTGCAAGATCAGAAGAATGACACAATGTGGTGGGCGTTATCTCGCAGTAACAACACTTGATGCACTCTTCTTGATTGTTTTTGTTGTGACCTGACTTCAAGGCGTCTCAGTTCTTGATAACAAGTGTGAATTACGATGGACACACCTCTGGAAGCAATTCATAGTACACAACACCTTCGACCGCTACTGTCGCAGGTTCGAATCCTGCCTCAGGCATGGATGTGTGTGACGTCCTTAGGTTGGTTAAGTTTAAGTAGTTCTAAGTTCTAGGGGACTGATGACCTCAGAAGTCCCATACTGCTCAGAGCCATTTTGAACACAACCCCTTCTTTGTGCCACGAGATGCATAATATTATTGTTGTCTGCAACGGCAGACTGTTGCGATGTTTTTGTTAGAACGCAACCAATAATTTCTTTTCATACAGTCACCATGACTTTTTAGCAGTAAACATGTTCGATAGGTATGCTCAACAAGCCAGTAATCCTGATCTGGATTTACCATGATTTCCCTAAACTGCTTAGGGTAAATAATAGGATAGTTTCTTTCAGAGGACACAGCCTGTTTACTTTCCCACACTCCCTGCCCCATCTCTAAATGACTTCACTGTCGACGGGGCGTTAAAACACTGGTCTTCATTCCTTCCATAATTCCTTGACTTTTGAACCTTTTCTATTGAATATGACGAATAATTCTCTTCAAAACGATACTTCTCGACGTAGCATAAATGTTAGGAATTGGATCCACCGTCCACCGCCTACCTCCCCCCCCCCCCCCCACCCCCTGACACCCCTGACCTATCAACACTCAAATGGAACAAAATGTCAGAAACGTTAGTCTTTTTTCATTTAGAGCACAGTTTTCTGACGCTTAAACAACATTGTTCATAGCTTTCAAATGTGCAACATTCAGTACGTCACCGCAGCAGAAATATTAGACTCACAAATGAAAAACGATAGTTGATAAGTACACTCACAACGACCCGTGTGATTCTACAACAAACAAAAACGCCAGGAACTTATGCATAACTATTTTTTTGTCTTTTGCAGGTAAAAATTGGCGGCCATGATAGATTCCATAGTTGAGTAGTCATTGCGTCATATTCTGCGTTAGCAATGATCTCACCGTTGTTACTGCACTGTGGTCACTCGGTTTCTAGAAGATATTTAGCGCAGAAAATCAAACGACAATAATAAATAATTTAATGCTCGTCAGTGCGAATGCTGAAACGTGCGCCGTAGGTCACGTGTCAAGCCGCGAATCATCGCGATCATCTGCAGAGATGCTGGCTGCCGTCAGAACGTTAGTCGGTAGTGCCTGCGTCGAGAGGAAACTCTTGACCAACTTTGGTTCTGTTGACGATAGACTACCGCGAGCTCTTACTCAGAACTGTTTTTGATTTTCTATTACACTTTCCAGTCAATTAATGTGACCACGTGTAAAAGTCGGAATAAGTTAGACTTTTCCAGCACGGGCCACTGCGCAACATATTCCAGTACCCAGGCCAGCTTCGATAGGCTTCTCGGTTGAGGATCCATGGACGAAGAGCTCGACCTAGGTGGTCCCACAGATTCTCGATTATGTTTAAATCCGGGGAGTTAACTTATCCTGCTGCTCTTCGAACCACGCTGTATGACACGTTAATAGATGAGGTCATGTCAAGGAAAAACAGACTGCATGTAGAGGTGAACATGGTCTCCGAGGATAGACGCATACCTGTATTCAATAATGACGGGATCGCCCAGGGGATGCCACGAAAACGTTCCCCAGATCATATCGCTCTCTTCTCTGGCCTGGACCCTTCCGACGATTCAATGCAGAGTGTTTGCTTCCAGACGTTTCACTCTATACACACCAACGGACATTGTCTGATACAGCATAAAAACGTGATTCATCTGAAAATGCCATCTGAGGCCACTCAGTGAACGTCCGGTTGCGGTACTGGCGCTCCAGCTGTCGTCGCTGATGAACAGCAGTGAACGTGGTTGCATGAACCATGCACCTGCTCTGGAGGCCCATGCGCTGCCACGTTCGTTGAACGGTCATTGAGGGGCCCCTGTTGGTAGTCCCTTTAGTTCATATGGGAGGTCCGTTACTCAACAGTTACACATCTATTCACCTGCGCACATCTCTGCAGCCGTCGTCCACCACTTAAATCTGCACGTGCTGGATCCAGTCCACCATCGTGCCTTCCCTAC
This sequence comes from Schistocerca cancellata, assembly GCF_023864275.1. Lineage (NCBI taxonomy): Eukaryota > Metazoa > Arthropoda > Insecta > Orthoptera > Acrididae > Schistocerca > Schistocerca cancellata. The sequence goes on along the minus strand of NC_064630.1, from coordinate 586,209,395 downwards.
TAGCCCTGTTGATAGTCTCCTGGTTGAAGCTGGGATCCCCCCCCCCCCTTTCTGTTCAGCGGTCCCAGCTTCTGGTGTCTTATGCGCTCGCTGTCCGTTCCTCTCTCACTCATCCTTCCTATTCTATCCTGTTTCAAGACTATGGACGTCGCCCACCTGATTCCCGCCCTCGGGCAGGTTTACCGGTTGGGCTACGCCTTGCGTCTCTTTGCCGTGATTTTCAGCTTCCTGCTTTGTCCTGTCCTTCCTCGCTCCCGCCCCTCCACCGCCCCCCCCCCCCGCCCCCCTGGTTAGTTCCTCGGCCTCGACTTCGGATGGATCTCCGCCGAGGTCCGAAAGATTCCATCCCCCCGATGGTGTTCCGTTCCATTTTCCGCCGAATTTTATGGTAGTTTCGGGATGCTGTTGTTTTTTACACTAATGGCTCTAAATCTGCTGATCATGTGGGATATGCCTTCACGTCTTCTGCTGGAACGGAAAATCATCTGGTGCCACCTACATGTGGGGTGTTTACTGAGGAATTGATAGCAATTTCCCGGGCCCTTACCTTTATTAAACAGTCCCAACGCAACCGCGTTTTGTTATGTACGGACTCAATGGGTGGCATTCTGGCTGTTGACCTGTGTTTTTCGCTCCATCCCTAGGTCTCTGCCATCCATAACCATCTCGCTGATAGTCACCGTGCTGCTTGTTCCGTAGATTTCCTTTGGGTCCCTGGCCATGTGGGTATCCCGGGTAATGAGCTCGCTGATCGTTTGGCTGGGGGAGCAGTCATTTACCGCCCCCCCCCCCCGTTTTCTGTAACCTCTCCTGCAGCGGATTTACGGCTTCACATCAAATCCCACTTCGCCCAATCATGGGCCAACTCTTGGGAGGCTACTTCCCTATTTAATAAACTTCGTGCGATTAAGGTGACACCAGGCCCATTGCGTTCTTCCTTTCGCCTCTCCCGAAAGGACTCAACCACACTGTGTCGTCTCCACATTGGCCATACCAGGCTGACCCATGTCTTTCTTTTGCGTGATGAGCCACCCCCACTTTGTGGTTGTGGAGCCTTCCAGTCAGTAGCCCACATTTTGGTTGAATAACCCCTTCTTTTGGCTCTGCGTGCTAAATACAGACTCCCCCGCACTTCACCTTTGATGTTGGCTGACGATTCCCGGATGGTCGACCTGGTTATCGGTTTCCTCCGGGAAAGTGGTTTTTATTCTCAGTTCTAAGATTTTTAAACTCTCTGGTGTTGGGGCAGGGCGGCGAGTGTTGGGGTGTCTCCCACTGTAAGCCGTGTTTGGAGATTCCCGACTCCCCTCCCTGCCCGAGATCCTTTTTTCTTCCCCTTTTACTCTGTTTTTCTCATTTTTTAGGGTTGGTTAGTCTCCTTTTCCCATTCGCACTTCTCCATTTTAGCGGTTGCGCCTTTTAAGTCGCAGGAGTTTTTGCGTCTGCTGCTCCCGAGGTGGGATGTTTCCTGCCTCTAGAATAGCGTTGGGTTCGCTCTCTTGCTGCCTTACCTCATTTGGTTTTTATCATTGACAACATGACTCCCCTTTTACATTTTTTTAGCCTTTTCCCTTTTATATTTCTGACTTTTCTGAGATGTCACACTATCGGAATGGACCACATTTGAAACAAGGGACTGATGACCTTGCTGTTTGGTTCCTTCAGCCCCAACCAACAACAACAACAACCACTTAAATCTATGGCTCGTGGCGCACAACAGCAGCCTCGGCGCCTGTTATGGATAGCGCCTTTCTGTTATGGACGGTATACTTTACCCACGGCGGCACGCGAACAGTTTACAAACTCAACTGTTTTCGGAAATGCTTCTACCCTTGGCCCGAAAGCCAATGATCATGCCATTCTGGAAGTCAAGTAAATCGCTTGGCTTCCTCGTTACAACAAAGGCTGCACTGCTGTCCGCCTTCCCCAATAAGCCTTATACTCCTTCCATAGGTAGTGCTGCTTCCTGCCGTCTGTGGGCGTTTATTGCACGTTGATGTCGAACACATTAATGTGGTTGGGCCACGTATTAGCAGGGCAGAAAATGAAATAAATTATTTCTGTAAAGTCAGAACAGCCAGTAGACTGTTGTTTATTTACAGTGTTACATACGACATATGACAATATGCCACCCCAGGCAGTTTATAACACTTAAAACGCTTGATAGTGGCATTTTGTGGCCAAAATCATGATTATGTAAGTGTAAATGTAACACTGTAAATGAACAACAGTCTAATGACGGTACTGAGTTTAAAGACATATATTATGACTGTGGCCCCGCATTATGAAAAAATTATGAAATAAAACTTCCTGGCAGATTAAAACTGTGTGCCGGACCGAGAGTCGAACTCGTGACCTTTGGCTTTCGCGGGAAAGTGCTCTACCAACTGAGCTACCCAAGCACGACTCACGCCCCGTCCTCACAGCTTTACTTCTGCCAGTACCTCGTCTCCTACCTTCCAAACTTTACAGAAGCTCTCCTGCGAACCTTGCAGAACTAGCCCTCCTGAAAGATAAGATATTGCGGAGACATGGCTTATCCACAGCCTGGGGGATGTTTCTTGAATGAAATTTTCACTCTACAGCGGAGTGTGTGCTGATATGAAACTTCCTGGCAGATTAAAACTATGTGCCGGACCGAGACTCGAACTCGGGACCTTCGCCTGCGAGGACGGGGCATGAGTCGTGCTTGGGTAGCTCAGTTGATAGAGCACTTTCCCGCGAAAGGCAAAGGTCACGAGTTCGAGTCTCGGTCCGGCACACAGTTTTAATCTGCCAGAAAGTTTCATATCAGCGCACACTCCGCTGTAGAGGGAAAATTTCATTCTAATTATGAAATAAATTATCTTTGCGATTCCATCAGGTGGTACTTTTAGCTGACGAAATGTGGTTTAAAGAATAAAGAAAGTAGTGGGCTCGAACTCTCTACTAACTTCAGCATATGTCGATTGTCGACAAGTTTATGTCTCTCAGGATCATTTTTGCGGGTTTGGCTCGTCTAGTGGACTGCTTCCTCCACATCATCTGACGGCCTTGTTAATCAAATGGCTCTGAGGACTATGCGACTTAACTTCTGTCGCCTAGAACTTAGAACTAATTAAACCTAACTAACCTAAGGACATCACACAACACATCCATGCCCGAGGCAGGATTCTAACCTGCGACCGTAGCGGTCACGCGGTTCCAGACTGAAGCGCCTTTAACCGCACGGCCACACCGGCCGGCCCTTGTTAATCGATTCTCATATGAGCAATAAATTTTAACACACACAGAACGACGTCCTTTATCTGTATCAAAGCCAAGTGAAAAACGTTGGGCACAACCGTTGTTTGGAAACATGATGTCTTCCGCTATTACCTGGGGTGTAGTGGATATAGATTAGACCATGACAGACACGGTTGTTGCAGCAAATGAAAACTCCTACGCACGAAATTTAATTTTCGTCTCATTGAAACAACACGCTTCTCTACAAGTACAAGGCTACCTTTAGACATAACCTGGTTCGCGAATAGATATAAAATCAAGTTATTACTGATAAGGAAATATGCTTACCATTTGTGACCCATTCGTAACTGAAGTTATCATTAGGGATCCTCTCTCCGCTGAGATACTAGCTACTGTTGGCAGCTCGCTGCCCGTTATTTAAAATCACGGAAGTGAATCTGCCCGTATATAGCAGGAAACGGGGGGGGGGGGGGGGGGGGCACTTATGGCATATCTGACGACAAGGTACAATGCTGCAGCAGGAACAGTCGGTGACGTAATTTACACACCGTTTTATTCCAATGTGTGAGAAATTTCAAGTAATGTGTCTGGATAACAGTACATCTATTTCAGTCACGGACTCTACGATGACGGCAAAGTAGTAAGACACTCATCAATAACGAAGGGCTTAAAAAGGTGTGGGAAACATAAAATTGTGGATGAGTTTGTAAATCCGTTTACAAGCTCCACAGTGTGTTATACGAACAGCGCTCACCACGAAGAACGTTGATACCTATTTTCCTTCCACGTGTTAAAGATGAAGAAAACAGATCTTCCCGTTAAACTGTTTTTGATTAAAATTCCTTTTTTATTAACTCATAACTTCAGTCCACTTGTAATCTTACTTTTTTTATTTTTTTGTAACGTACACTAGACACATATGTGACTTGATTCTATGTTGGCCAGTACTGCGTCCTCTTACATGTTATGCTGTGCAGTTCAAAACAGTAAATTACGTCACCGACTGTTCCTGCTGCAGCATTGTACCTTGTCGTCAGATATGCCATAAGTGCCCCCCCCCCCCCCCGTTTCCTGCTATATACGGGTAGATCGGACAAGCGTCCGACCTCCACAGGCTATCATAAGGCATAGACGTCCAACACCTTGTCACCTTCTCGTGGTTTTAATATCTTTCATCTAATTTTCATAGATGCTCGCAACAGCGCAAACAAAACAATTAAAAATCCACTTCTTCAAACAGTCAATATCACACCTCCATCGTAACTCGTGTGGGTCGTGCGGTTTTGCTCGTACAATTGTGAACAGCTGACACCGTTCTCATCCAACGCTTTAATATGTACATGAAACCTGCTGCAGTACTAAAACATACCGCCCCTTCTCCCATCCATTCAGTTTTTACCAAACGACCAGCAGTATCTGAGAACACAAAATTCTGTGCACTCCCGAACGTGTGAAGATGCCTATTTTACATTTGTAAATGTTTTTTGCTATATTATCTGAAAATTTAGCAGACCCACAAGTATATTGAAATACCGTAGATAGCCAATGGGGAAGGATTAATAATATTTACAGAAAAAAATTAAAATTTTACGACAGCATAATGCGCCATAATTTTTATAACGAATATTGGTGAAAAAGGAAAAGTTAAAAAGCTCAACTGTCTGAAAGAGGTAATGAAGAAAATGGATTATAAAAATCAGTCATAGATGAAAGAGCACAAAAATGAAATGAGTAAATGAAGTAATGCTGAATGTATACATTAATAAAAGCATCTTGAGAAATACAGAACCGGTGAATTAAAATCTGGCAGTGAAACGAGAATGCAGCTTTGCAATCAAATGTCTACTAGTGAATTGTGCGTAAAAGTATTAAAATATTAGAAACCATAAGGAAAATAAGAAAATAGGCTAACAAAATAGATCTTTAAGTATCAAATATTAAGAACATACTGGATGTGAGAATTTTAAAAAAATTGTAGAGATTATAGCGTAGAAGATGCAGCAGAAAGAATGCTTTCCAAAAATAAGAGCTAATATCAGAGTTCCAAGGTAGGAGCCTAGAGAGAAGAGGCCTAAAGTAGCCTAAGGAAACAAAAGCTACGTAGTTAAAAGGAGGAATAAAATTGGTAGAAACGAAACGGCAGTTCAGAATAATCGTAATTGGCCTCAGCGCCTGACTATTAAGGGAGAACATGTTTTAGTGCATCAGAATTTTAATTTATAATAAAATTTTACGTTATACTTAACAATGTATAAAGGAAAATGTAGGCTTTGCTAGTTTAGTGTTATATTTCATGCTCCGACGAGGAAGTGATGGGACATACCTCCAATATCATGACTCAGTCACCCCCAATCCCCAGCCGAATGTTTGCACACGTAAATTCTGGATTAACACAGGGTCATTATTTGTCGGTAATTACATCGTCGCTCATGTGGACGGTATCTCTAATTCAGAGGGGGTCCCGATGTGACTCGCTAATGTGGCGGCCTTGTTACATAAAACTGAATGGCTCACCGATATAGATTCATACCAGTTCTGTGTAGGCTTACTCTTTATGTAAAAGTGGACCCCCGCCAACACTGAAATGCTCCGCATACTCGGTTATACTCTTACGTAAGTCGTGCATTATGGACTGACAGCATTATGGCAGAGTGTTTATCCAGCACTTTCCACATTCGTTGCGGTATTCGTAGCGTACGTCAACTTTAATTGTGTAACTATATTTAACGCCCTTTACATAATATTTCATTGCTATCATTCGCTGTCTTTATCCGTCGACTTCACGCAGGTACGAACCTGCCGGCAATTCAGTATTTTTTCACGTAAATGAATCACTACAGCGAATTGGTCTTCCGATTAAGCCCTTCCCCTGAGTTCCCAAACTTAATGTATGCGACATTCGCTAAAGTTGAAATCGTTGGCATCACGAAAAGGGGCTTCGCGTTTGGTACTGTTGCATGAAGAGAAGTCGCAACACTAGAAAATTGTAGTTAAATGTAGAAAGATCTGCAAGGGATCGTTGGTTGTTGCACGGATTGGTAATTTACCCTCCGCATAAACGAAAGTAACGTTAATGTGCGTAAATTGGAAGAAAGACGAGTTCTTGCTTGAGTATATGACTGTCGAACAGTCACTGGAAGCGGTCGCGCTCATTATATGGGAAGCTTTTAAAATGGAACGAACTTACAAAACAATTCTTAGGAAAGGCAGATGCCAGAATGAGATCCATTCGAAGAGTCCACAGGGAGTCAATTCTCAGTTTACGCGGAGAGAAAATAAAAGTTAACGACTCAATCCTGCAACGTAAATCAGAGCAAACAGCCTGGCACATTAATCAGAGGACTAATATGGATGTGTGACTGAGTTACATCTCCGATCTACGTTCTTATTCTGTGTAGTCGATATTCCGCCACACATACTCGACCTGTTAATATTATCATCCCTTACCTGTTCTGTAATTATTCAAACACAGTACTCTCATATGCTAAACGTGATTAAGCTTTCCATTAACACAGCAATAATCTTGGGAGAGTTTGGTATACCACCCAATAAATTAGAATCTAAACTGGTAAAATTTTCATGGTGGCAGAGGCGAATAGTTGTTCACAGGACGTTTGGGAACAGTCAACGATTTTAACTCAAGGTCAGTTCCAGTGTCAGATTACACCTGAGACAATTGGACGATTTATACTCAAAGTCACCCTGGAGAAGCCACATGCTGCCCATACAGCCCTCCTTGTCAATCCTCAGGCCCATCAACGCACTTGTATGTGGTATATTTAATGTCACCCACTCTCCCTCCCTCCGCCCTCCCTCCTTCCTCATCCCCCTCCTCCTTTTACTCTGCACCAATAAAAGTGCTTAAAACTGTGCAGAACCTCTGGACCAATAAGAAACAAATTTTCCCCTCCCCTTCCCCTTATTTATATTATAAAACTGATTGCCTGAGCCCCCTCACCCGAGTGAAAGGATCACCATGAGGTACTTTAAAAATGGATTAAGGACAGTCTCACCTGCTATAAAACATTTATTTCAATGGTCACTGGTTTAGGTCAGAATGTGACCATCCTCACATTTTGACTAAAGTGCTGATCATTGAAATGAATGTTTTATTGTGGTCGAGACTGTTTGTAAACCATTTTTAAAATACTTTTTTGCAAGACTGCAGTTCATTCGAAATGTTCTCGAAGTATTAGACTGTCTAATTTGAAAGTAAGAATTTGTCAATCCATTACTATTATTATTATTTTGAAACGTGGTAGTCATTGGAATTAAAGAAAATGTGGAAGGGAGGACCCAACAATATAACTTTCTTTTCACACAGTCTGTTTATTTAACAATATATAACGATAATTTTTTTTTTCAAATGAACAAATTTGCAAAATTTTTTTAACCTTGCAGCTTAAGATGAATATGCTTTTGCAAAAATAAAAAATAAACACAGCTGACTGTGGTATCGATTCCTAAGATGCCACAACGTAGGTACGCTCTGCTAAGTTGGCACTACGACAGACACCGACGACAGCGCCCTCTAGCCGGTGCTGTGGAGGTCTACGAGCTCCGCTACAGATTTTGCCCATTTCTACATCTACATCTACATTATACTCCGCAACCCACCCAACGGTGTGTGGCGGAGGGCACTTTACGTGCCACTGTCATTACCTCCCTTTTCTGTTCCAGTCGCGTATGGTTCGCGGGAAGAACGACTGTCTGAAAGCCTCTGTGCGCGCTCGAATCTCTCTAATTTTACATTCGTGATCTCCTCGGGAGGTATAAGTAGGGGGAAGCAATATATTCGATACCTCATCCAGAAACGCACCCTCTCGAAACCTGGCGAGCAAGCTACACCGCGATGCAGAGCGCCTCTCTTGCAGAGTCTGCCACTTGAGTTTGCTAAACATCTCCGTAACGCTATTACGGTTACCGAATAACCCTGTGACTAAACGCGCCGCTCTTCTTTGGATCTTCTCTATCTCCTCCGTCAACCCGATCTGGTACGGATCCCACACTGATGAGCAATACTCAAGTATAGGTCGAACGAGTGTTTTGTAAGCCACCTCCTTTGTTGATGGATCACATTTTCTAAGGACTCTCCCAATGAATCTCAACCTGGTACCTGCCTTACCAACAATTAATTTTATATGATCATTCCACTTCAAATCGTTCCGCACGCATACTCCCAGATATTTTACAGAAGTAACTGCTACCAGTGTTTGTTCCGCTATCATATAATCATACAATAAAGGATCCTTCTTTCTATGTACTCGCAATACATTACATTTGTCTATGTTAAGGGTCAGTTGCCACTCCCTGCACCAAGTGCCTATCCGCTCCAGATCTTCCTGCATTTCGCTACAATTTTCTAATGCTGCAACTCTCTGTATACTGCAGCATTATCCGCGAAAAGCCGCATGGAACTTCCGACACTATCTACTAGGCCATTTCATCGAGAGCAGACGGCTTGGAACATCGCTTGAACTACAGTGTGTGTTGGCTTGCTATTGAGACGTTGTACTACTCACGACGGGATGTACGCAAAGTTACGTAACCATTTATTAACTTGTTTTTGCCTATAGTAAACATCTAATATTTTAATCGCAGTACCGAAGTGCTTGTCCCCTCCTGCTCCTACTCGCTTTCTTCATTCGGCCTACCCTACAGTTTGCAGGAGCAGATCCACGCGCCGCGTTCCAGGCGGGATGCAAAACAGACAATATGACAATGTTTACAAGATGGCCGGACCTGCAGCCTGCCAGTTATCGGGTGAAACAGCAATGTTTACTACCGCGCTAGACACAGTCTCTCTTATTAAATGTCCTTCTGCAACACATGAAAATTATATAAGCACCATTGATGGCGAGAGCGATTCAATTACTCAAAACAGATGACTTAACTTTTAATTTGAAAGCTGTATGTCGAAAGGCTCGAGCTTAAGATGTGCACCTGTACTTAAAGGTTAAACAGGTTAGGAAACAATATGATAATGAAAAGGCAACCAACCTCTTAATTTCAATCGGCAACGCAGGTGCGACTGGATCCCAACCCGTCCCTTTTGACAATCCTATTTTCATTAAAGCCCTGATGACAGTTGCTTGTTAATATTTGTAAAGTTTAACTGATTGTCAGTTATTAAGACCACTCTGAAAGCATGTCTTAAAACATTACTTGTGAACACTTATTACAAAAGAACTCACAAGATCCAGCTAAAATAGACCAATAATGACCCAGTCTTTCAAACACAGCAACGCACAGCTTAGTACAACAGGTTGTTCAGATTATAACTAATGACTGAGAAATGTAATTACGAGTACAATTTTTCAGCTGCATTTACGAACCAGAAGTTGATTCATGAGAACATTAATGATTGGGCATAAACGAGAAAGGAAAGGTAATATAACAGTGGGACAAATTTTCAAACTACAGCTAGAGTCTTAGTACAATATTACGGCCTATAATTATGACCAAAGGTCCTACCAAGTAAAACTGTGAAGATCGGGTACAAACCAGAAAATAATAAGGAGGGCAGGTAGACAATGACACAAATCACCTCGAGGATTACAGAATGTTACTCCCCTTTATCAGCAAGCACTTGCACTGAACCACAGTGCGTCGTGGCGGTTACTGAATGGTGCCGATGAAAGCCAGGTAGAAAAGGGCAACCATTTCAGGAGCGGTCATGTGACATAAATGTTGCTAACCAACCAGTGGGATGTCTGCCTGCTCCTTGTAGACGATGCTGACCCTGGTGAAGTAATCCGGTATCTTCGCCCTCCTTGAACAACTTGTGGCTTTGGCTGCTCGGACCTTGTAATGACCTCTTGTCATGACGATACCGCCAAAATTCCCAAACTTCGTGCCTCCCCTCTTAGGCCAACGAACCCCGTATATATATCAGCAAGCAAAGACCTTCTAAGTACACAACCCACAGATACCAACTCTTCCTCGTAGATATTGGCAATGGGGCTGCAAGAGGGATAGTCGATACTATCCTTGAACCAGTGGCGCCAGACAGAACACTCTACTAACTAATGGCGCCATGGCTCAATTATTGTTATCACTTATAAATACATTTGTTTACACTTAAGTTTTTTTATTTATTGTTTTTCCAGCAGCAAACAAACCTCTGATCCACCACTAGCAAAATGTTGCTGCTCGACCAGGACAATCATGTGTTCTGCATACTTTTAACTATGGTATCCAGCAGAAGGAGCCCACTGGGGCTCTTTCTGACTTATGACCTCTGTTCAGCTACTCTGTACTTCCACCACAATCACATTAGCAGCAGCACTCTCTGCCGGAACTCCTTTAGCTCACCGAGCCTCAGTTCAGTGCCAGCACAATGCTGCTATTCAAAAACACATATTTTGACTGTAACTGGGTCCAAACACATGAGAGTAGACTCAGCACTTGACAATGACTTTGAAGTATTAATCGAAACAGAAAATGTTCAAAATATTGTGGTTAGAGTACAGTAAGGTGGTGGTGTGAAGGGACTGTGCAGCGTGATGAAATACATAGAGAAGAAGATGATGATCTTGTACACTCCCACACAAACCAGTTGACATTCATATGTGTGGGAGGAAGTTTTCAATCGTCGTTATGTATGGGGAAGCTGTGCTTCAATTAACTTCAGGGGACACACACATTTACATAAAATACAGAAAACACAGGAGTGTTCTTAATATGTACAATTTGTACTATGCCTTAATGACTGCTGTAAACAGACTGAGAGCCGGCCGCTGTGTCCGAGCGGTTCTAGGTTTTTCAGTCCAGAACAGCGTGACCGCTACGGTCGCAGGTTAGATCCTACCTCGGGCATGGATGTGTGTGATGTCCTTAGGTTAGTTAGGTTTAAGTAGTTCTAAGTTCTAGGGGACTGATGACCTCAGATGTTAAGTCCCATAGTGCTCAGAGCCATTTGAATAGACTGAGTTGCTGCCATCTATATGTTAGATATGATACCATGACTTTATGAACTATTTGCACAAGAATAGTGTCAATTTGAATCAATTAGAATAGTGTATAAATGCATATACAGTCAAAGCTTACAAAAAGTTGACCCTTTTCATATCAAGTCTGTAGAAACGGAATCTGCAGACAGTATTCCTGTCTGTTGGGCTGTATATTATACAGGTATAATTTATTTGCCTTATAGAAACCAATCGTTCACAAAATATTACATAAAACAATGACTGTAAAACTGTAAATAAAAATAAAATATTTCTACAAAATTGCTATTTTCTCACCCCTCACCAAACCTATCTTCTGAAAAAGCTACCTGTACTGTTCAAAGAATATGCATGCATAGAAAGTATTGCTACTTACAATTAGGTTGTGCTTGCACACCCGCTGCCACCATTGACACTACTGCTGTTGCCACCACCACTGTCAACACCGCATCCACAGCCTCCCACCTTCGACACCAAGCTTCAATGCCTGCAGCGTCTATAGTAGAGTGTCTGACGACCTCAGAGATACAGCCATGCCTACATCAAGAGCTACAGCTTGAGGGCTGTTGGGTTGATAAGCTGCCTACATAGGCATACCTTCGAACAGCCAACACACACACACACACACACAGTTGCAGCGCTTCCTACTCCTTCTCTGACAGCAGTACTCAGTATTCAAGTATGAATTAAGAGCTAATGAGTCCTGTGGCTTAGCAAGTAAGGTGCCTCATTCCTAAATATAATTAGATTCCTATTACCATAACCCAATGTACATGCTAAGCTGCAGTGACTACACATACTACTAATTTTTAAGAAAAGAAAAAAATACATTTAGAAGAAAATCATTTATTTATTAGGTGGAGGCAAACCAGTCTGACATTGTGCATTCACATCATCCATTGAGGTGAAGTTATGGGTTACCTCCTGCTATCGTGCCAGACCTCCTCCTGTCAGGTATAGTACAGCAACTTGACTTGGCATGGACTCATCAAGTTGCTGGAAGTTCCCTGCAGAAATACTGAACCATGCTGCCTCTAGAGCTGTACATAATTGTGGAAGTATTGCTGGTGCAGGATGTCGTGCATGAACTGACCTCTCGATTATTACCCCTAAATGTTCAGGGGGATTCAAGTCGAGTGAACTGGGTGGCCAAACCATTCATTTGAACTGTTCTAACATATCAGTGATACTTACAATCTGCTCCCTATCCCTTCGAACATGAGGATCTCTGGGAGCGAGTTTAGAAGTGTTTATGTTCAGGCCCTGCCATGTAGGGAGCATGAACCATGTCATTGTGTAGACGTCAGGTAAAAGGTTATTTATGGATTCCTGTAAGAGTTTCTCTACCAAGTAATTTAATTTAATGAGAACAGGTACCTTTTTTAGGACAAACAACCCAATCCCTGTACTGTCTTATTGTTTTTATTATCATGTTGTTTACAAAATGATTCAGGATAGAAATGTTTTACTTATAATTAAATTTAAGAAAGAACTCACGAATCTTGATACAAGTATCAGATGGTCATAGATGACAATGTTTTGCTGCCCAATAAGTTACACGAAGAGGTAAGAACAGAAGTAAACTCTGGAAAAGTGGATTCTGTAATATACTATACTTAAGCAACATTAGTTAAAATAGTTCCACAACCATTCCTAACTGGTGTTCAACATTACAATCTTCCTTAACTGGATGCAACAAGACGAGGGTTTAGTATACTACTCCAGACTAAACACTGAACTGGATGAAGTATGAATTTGACACCATCATATGTGATGTACTGTCTGCACTATTGCAACACGTCATATACCTTTCCTGCATGGTCTGTCGTTGGATGTGCATCTGCCCCGTGCTGCCTGTCAGCCTTCACCCATATGCTCTTATAGAGTTCTTCAGTGAAGCAGAAGACGATTTGTCCCTAGTCTGACTATAATAGCTATGTACATTAGCCGGATTGATGGGATGATGCGCACAGTGATGCCTTCACAGTTCTCACAAGAATGTATTAATTAACACGACTCTTCTCGATCTCTCCAATACATGAGACTCTAGGCTTATTTAATGTTGATCTGTTTAAAGGCCATTATGATCAAAGTGACCACTGAATAAATGTCTCTCCTTGCCCCAGAGAGCAGTAAGCACTCCATGTATCGACACAACATTTCGAGAGATCCATTTCTTGTCTGAAAATTGCATACAGAGAGCTACGTCTCCACTCTCTGTGAAGAACATTGTCTGCCTCCAGAACTGGAGTCTATCAACCAAACTGCTACGTACAGGAACTATTTATCCCACTCTCAAAAGATTACTTTTAATCATCATAACACTAACGACAGAGCATTTTATAAGAGGCCCAGGACCTTGTTTTAAGTAGGTATTTCCTCCTCTGCCTTCAGAAATGCAGCCCATCCAATTAGTGTGAACTGCGCAGTTGCCTTTCCCTTGGGACACCTGAGGCCATAAACACACCGTTGGCCCCCTGTGACGAAATAAGCTATGCAACTCTGTCAAGACCCACGCTGCATCCCTTGCAGTCGTGATATTCATGAGACAGTCCTATCCTTCATATGGGGCTGCAAAGTGGCTTTTAAAGAAAAGTGTGGCATCGTGACTCGTCGCCTCCTCTCCATTCCAGGTTTGCATTGCTACCAAAATGTATGTACATGCAAATGGAAAAAAGGGGTTACTTAGTATCATTTTCCAATTAGCCACATACTCATTCAATACCATTTTATACGGAAATTATGTCTGTTATGCTCGAAGCATGGCATCTAACATATCATTCGAATCATCTTGTCGAGACGATGCCCATGGAACGTGGTAAAAATGGACTGCAATCTTATATAACCTCCCCCATCCTAGTTAATTTGGTGCTGGGTTTAGTCAAGGGTTGAGGCTTTGACAAAAGCAGAGCCAAATTAGATAAGTGTCTCAGTATGATTATTGATCCATCTTCAGCTTTGTCCAACTATCTTGTCATAAGTTAAGCTGAGTCATCTTTTAATATTATTTATCTTTAATACATAAAAGTTTTTAAAAAAATGAGCAAGATGCTTTAATATGTCTTGATGTTATTACACTGAAATATTGTATGTTCATAGACTAAGTGTCCACAATTATTACTTAGCTTTTTTATGAGTTTACACGTTATTACACTAGCATGTCTCTTTCACACTTGAATCAGTACCTCACTCATCCTTTAATTAGTCTAATTATGTTTCTAATATGTGAAAAGAAAAGCCCACATTCATTCCATTTGTCACTAATGAAGATGTGTGTGGTTTAAGTTGAGGAAACCTTTGTCTAATCTATTATATTATTTTCTCTGAACCAATCATATTACATGAACATTTAAAATATTAGTCTCTTTATATCTACACATGGAATATATGGAGTCCAACTCTGTTGATGGTAAAACGCTGAAGTGATTACCAAATTTTCAAAAGTGAAATGTAGGAAGAGAGAGGAAAGGAAAAGGATGGGTGGGAAATCGTAGCGGCTAACCACACAGGGCACTGTGGTATTGTAAGGTAGCAGTATTTTGCACCCTACTGTAATATAATAATTGTTGCAAAGACGAGTTGGATACCGGTTATAATGTTGTTTATCAGGCAGTCAGCCTATTGAATGTAATATAGGGAGTATCAGACGGCATAAGATGCGTATTAACTTCAAGAAATTCGCATGTTGCATGAAGGTGGGGTTCAGGTAATATTTTCACGGAGTTCGGCTGGAGTGGACAAGCGGCACTGCTCAAAGGCAGGGCAGAGGGGTACGGAAGTTTACAACCGACCATTACGAGTCGGCATGCGCAAGCATCACACTGGGGGAGACGCGCCGCCGGAGGAGGTAGGCAACCATTGCGCGGGATACACAGGCAGGGCTTCGAGGGACGGCGCCTCGCTGGCGCTGGACGTCACGTCGACGCCACTATGTCGAGATGAGCTGGCGCCTAAGGGAGTCTCCCCACGAATCTTGACGTTCTCTGGGGCTTTCTAAGAAACGCGGTTAAGCTGGTGCAATGACCTATTCCCGCGCGAGGGCGAACAGAGAGACACGATTGGTGGGTTCAATTCTGAACGGAGTTTCAGTTTGTTCCAGAAATTCTAGGCGCAGTAAGGAGCAGAATGTTTTAATTGCCTGGAAGAAGCCAGGAAATAATAGTGGGAGCAAACTGTGCTGGTCTAGAGCCACGGGATTGGCCAGCTTGAAAAATAGCGTGGGGGTGCTGATTTTTGCAGAAGGAAGCTTTTGGAGCTGTTATCGAGAGAAGCGTCTTAGCTCCTGTAACGAGCGGACGTCGTGCTTTAGGCTCTGCTGTAGGAGAGTAAATTATTTTCAGTGTGCTGTGCAGAACTTTGAATAAGTCTGCCAGCTGCAACTGAAACTAGTATTCAGTTAGGGGTACTGCCATGTTTTACTGTTAGTGACAGGCTGATTCCGCTAATCACGGTTGGGAAGACTGTCTCACAGGAAGCAGACAGGAGCAGAGCAATTTCATTGAGCCACACTTTATTAAAGACGTTACTGGATTCCGCCTTTGGGCTGGTGAGTCCCCTCTTAACGAGTGCGAGACGATTGGAAAGAAAGCAGAATTAGCTTTTGAATAGGAGTTTACGAACAGGAGGCCGGTTCGCGAAAATAAATTCATTTTGTTGCAGTTGAGGCTCCTCGACGACGCAGACGCCATCGGCAGCTTGCTGACCTGTCCACGACGCAGCATTTGGTAACGTGATGCTCAGCTTCGGCATTTAATCCGATATTACGCACGTCTGTGATTACCAGAGCTAAGTTTTCCAGCCACGCTCTTACTGAAAATTTGGGAATTGAAGTAGGTTTGTCTGACGTATTTTATGCTGTCTGACAAGGTGAGAGAGTAGAAAATAACAAGTACAGATGCGTTATCCGACCTTAAGAGTTAGTTCTGGAATTTAAGGGCCAGTGCCATTACTAGCTTCATTTTATCAATTATAAAGGTATGTCTTTGTTCACTTTGATTATTGTTAAATAAATGTGTTCAACGCTATCCTTGTTTGTTTAGTAGTGATCAGTTCCCTGAACACTATTTAATTATTAAATATTAATCAAAATTAGTAAAGGGGCAGTTTTAATCAACAGGTTGGGTCTCATAACAGGCCTTCAGCCAGATCCAACGACCCGATCCAGTAGGCAAAGTGAACAAGTAAAAGCATTCTTGTTAAAACCCCCGACATTTGGCTGACCTGCCTAGGGTCCCTAATCAGCATTTTATTGGAAGAAACCCCTTCTACGTGGCTGACCCTGCCTAGGATGTGTAGACAGCTGTAATCTTCTGATCAGTAATCACGGCGGCAGTTATTTGTGCGCGGTAAATTCTTTATATTTATGTTTGTGTATTTATGCTGTGTATTTGTTTCATTGTTTGTATGTATTGCTGGCGCGTCGTTAATTTGTTGTTGTTGGGATTACTGTGTAAGTAGGCTGTTAAGGTTTTTTTTATTGGTAACGCCACGTAGCGCTCTGTATGAAAATCACTGGCTGTGCTGTGTGCAGTCTGTGGCTGGTTTGCATTGTTGTTTGCTATTGTAGTATTGGGCAGCTGGTTGTTAACAGCGCGTAGCGTTGCGCAGTTGGAGGTGAGCCGCCAGCAGTGGTGGATGTGGGGAGAGAAATGGCGGAGTTTTGAGAGCGGATGATCTGGACGTGTGTCCATCAGAGACAGTAAATTTGTAAGACTGGATGTCATGAACTGCTATACATATTACTACTTTTGAACACTGCTAAGGTTAATACATTGTTTGTTCTCTATCAAAATCTTTCATTTGCTAACTATGCCTATCAGTAGTTAGTGCCTTCAGTAGTTTGAATTATTTAGCTAGCAGTAGTGGCGCTTGTTGTACTGCAGTAGTTCGAGTAACGAAGATTTTTGTGAGGTAAGTGATTTGTGAAAGGTATAGGTTAATGCCAGTCTGGGCCATTTTTTGTAGGGATTACTGAAAGTCAGATTGCGTTGCGCTAAAAATATTGTGTGCCACTTTAGTGAATCTCTAAGTACGTTCAGTTTTGCTCAGTTGTTTGAAAAGCAAATAATGTGAGAGGTTTATCAGCACAGTAATTCATTAATTTTTCTTAGGGGACGTTACAAATGTGTTGTTTCGTGTTCTCTGTTTTGTCACAGATTGAATAAATATTTTGGATTTGGGAAATAATTAGAGTAATTGGTTAGGAATAGGACCCGCAGAGATCGGGAAGATTTGTGAGATTTGTTGGGTAACCTGTTTGTGAATATTGTAGAGGTATTGGGAGTTAATGATTATAGTGTGTATTTTGTGTGTGTAAAGTTTTGTTAGTGTATAACGTTAGTGGGTATGGAAACATTGATGATTACGAGGGCTAAGGAGCGCTTAATAGAGACAGTTCAGGGCGCAACAGGGGTTGACAGAATGGCAGTCATGAGAGGAAGCAGCGACAGCTTACACGAATTAGCGGCAGCGGAATTCGAAAGAGAAAACAGCTATTTTCGGGAACGAACAGAGCGCATGACGTCACCGGACAACATGGAGCATGATGCAGGGATTGGTGAGCCATTGGCGAGTCCGAGAGGTGCAATCAGGCCCATTGAACTGGTGATACTTACGCGCGAGTTCGGCAGTGTGTCACCGCGGGGGCAAACGTCGCCCACGAGAAGCTTGAATGGGTTATGTAAGGAGGATTGGAACGGTATAGTCCGACACTGTCGTACCGAGCAGGGTTTGGACCTTACTCGACAGGAGACGGAAGAATGAGCAGGGGATCACCTGCAAGTCATGACAGTAGTTATCATGCGGAAAGGGGAGACTTGGCTGTAGACGGTTCAGGTATCGCTGGATTCTTGGAATGTATGATGCAGAAGATAGACGCTAGTACGAAAGTGATGCAGGAAAGAATTGAAACGTGTAGAAAGGAGAGGCAAGCTAGTCTGGAAAGAATCAGCGAAGAAACACACAGCAACATACAGGAGTGTAGAAAGGAAACCCGGGCGCAGCTTGCCATCATAAAGCGTGAAACATGCGGTGTGAAGGATGAAGTAAAAGCGTTGGGCGAGAAGCTAGAGCGAGAGATAGCCGAAGCGAAAAGAACTGCCAATGAGACGAAATTAGTTGCGCGGAGAGCCTAGCGAGAGAAACGAAGGAGGTCACAGAGAACAAGACCAAGGTCGCAAAACTGTTATAAATAAGCTGCAGACACGAGTGAAAAAGATTGAAGAAACCGCTTCGAGCAGGAAGGAGGAAGCTGGAGAAGCACCACTGATGCCAGAATTTGCCGAATTTAAACGACAAATCGAGAGCAGGGTAGAGGCACTGTCAGTCGACAGAACTTCTACAAATACAGGACAAACTGGAGCCGATATTCAGACGGTATCCACGGAAGAGGTAACCTTGGAAGTACGGCAACGGGACACAGTATCTGTCACAGGAGTTGTGTACCGACGTGATAATGAAGCACGCATGCTGGAAACCAGACCGTTAGAACGTCAGGGCAGCTATGAACCGCGAGTCACACGTGCGGAGGTACCGCGTGCAGTAAGTGATTTGCCGGAGGCGGAGTTCAGTAGCAGAACAACTGGCGCAAGCAATTGCTACCCGCTTAGACGATGCACCTCGCACTTGCAAGAGCCACAGGATATCCAGGAGGCGCACACGGAGGTAGTTCATGAAAACATCGAAACGCCACCGCAGAAAGATGAAACTAGGCAGTTTGATTATAAACACTTTCTATCGGTACACAAGTTGCAGCACTATAAGGATGATAATAATACGTCACATCCAAAAACGTTCATTGGACAGTTTGATCTAACGTTACCACCACAGTGGCCGTTAATGTACAAACTTGACTTTGTGTGTGCGCACTTGGAAGGTGCATCAGCTGAAAATATGCGTAGTGTTGCTAAAGGTTGCAGAACATACCAAGAGTTACGCGACGCATTTATGAGCAGATATTGGTCAAAGGAGACCCAAAACAGAATTAAACAAGAAATCCTTATGACACGCGACTTCGAGAGCTCAGGTTTCCGAAGTGTTGTGAAATTTTTTTGAGAACATGCTGAAAAAGAATCAGTATCTGGACGAACCGTGCAGCCCTGGGGAGATTATACGCGTATGCTATATGAAGTTGCCACTTACATATCAGCAGACGCTAGCTGGCAGATAAGGAAATGAAGTATAAGCATTTAAGGGCATTCTTAGGAAACTGGAGTTTGCCTTTAACGAGCAGCAGGTGCGTGAGAAGAAGAAGCAAATGGAACCGCATGAGGAAGGCCAAGACGCGAATATAGAGAGAAACAGAAACCAGATGAGGAATAACTATGCCGGTAACGGTAACAATAGGGGAAACAACCCACAGTGGCGCGATAGTAGAGGACAAAAATTTTCCGTCACAGGAACGTAGGTGGAATCAGGGTAATAATAACTGGAACCCAGCCAATCAAAATGGAAGGGATCAACCAGCGCAGAACTGGAGAGCGAGTGAAGACCGTAATCCAGAACCTGCACAAATAATCGAAATACGTCCGGCGAACCCTGGCCGTACGCAAACTGCGCAAAACAGACAAGAATGACTAGGGCGGCACACTCGGCAGCGGAAGAACGCGGCAGGGAACAAAGTAGCGTATAATTAGATTAGATTTTTGTGATTTGTTGGCGATGTTTATTTGTATTAGTATAGGCAGTGTTTTATTTGTGTTTTGTGATTATTTGTTTTATGTTGTGTGTATTTATTTTCCTATTTTTCATGTGCTTGTCTTATTTTGGTATGGATTGTGTGTATATTATGTGTTTGATGTTAAATTTTGTTGTATGGGGACCACTGGGTCGCTTAGTATAGAAAATTTGCTTCAGCTATGACACAAACAATATTTAGAAGTATTAGATTAATTATAGAAGGGGTTATCTTATGTAGATAACTTCCTATACAAAATTTTATGGCAAGGCTATTGGACAGGAGAACTTTCAGGACAAAATCTGGATCTGTAGTGGATGGATTTGGGGTGTGTTGAGCGTGTTGTGATGTGGTAGGTGGATATTGCGTCCCACCGAATGTGTTGCGTTTCTTGAGACGAGTGCAGGGTATGATGTTCGACGCGGTAGTGTTCAGGACCCACCCGTTGCGTTATCGGCATATGGCGATTGTGGGTGTTTCGGGTGATAATTATGAGGTGGTCTGTCTGACGCAGTAGTGTTAGAGACGCACCTGTAATCTCAATTATGTTGATAGTGTGAGTACGGTGATCAAAACGATTATCCGGTGGCCAGTCAATCGAAATTAGGCGATAGGGACGCACCAAACATGGATAATTCGTAATGGGTGCGACGAGGATGTTGTGTGAAAAGGCGAGTTTTGAGCAGTCATAGAAAGACGTAAATCAGGTGGCTGGTCGCACGCAATAGCGTGATCGACAGAGCTTATTGATGACTTGGGCCGTAGGAGTGTTGTAGAGACGTATTAGCGACGCTAGCCGAGTCTGGGTTTAACTATTTGAGTTAAGCAGAGACGCTAAAACAACACGCCAGTCAGTTTAAAGGATGATAATGAAGGTCACCACAAAAGATAGATGCTCTCAAGTCCAGCTATGAACCTTGACCACTGTCACTGATTTTTACTTGCTGTAACGTGCAAAACTAACTCTTGTTTTGTTCAACAGATAAGCATGACGTTGAATTGAGCCTACCGTTACAGACAGAAGCAGACTAGGAGCGGAAGACCAATGCGATAACCAGTCAAACAAGCACAACATCAAAGGGGTATCGGAGAAATTCGGAGTTACAGTAACCTACAATAATGTGCAACAAATGTTTTTAATTGTTCACAGATAATAGCAGCAACTGAGCGACGGCAGGGAATGGAGTTTACTATAAAAGGTCACGGCATGTAGTAGTAGCATGTTGACGTCAACTGTAGAAAGTAGAAATAGAGAAATTATTAGTCAGAGACCATGTGGTGATGGGATGACTAAATTAATAAACGTTTATTTTATCCACAGGAACAGACCATCATGTTTGTTTTTATAATTTTTTTATGAAAATTTTGTTTAAGAAATGTATTTCTGTAAAATAATTATAATGTATTGTACGTGATGACGTAAGAGGAAGTGGCTTAGGCAATAAGTAATCACGTATAAAATACCGTATTCTTAGTGAGTGCAGTTACACTTTGTGGCGGTGACTGGCCAGCTGACGACGAGCGGGACAGCAGACGAGAACCACGAGGGAACTTCGTCCACATGAGCACGTTTGCTGCTGCTGCCACTGGCGGATCGCGAACGCTTCATTTTTGCACGTTTAATTACGAAGACGTGACAAGTACTGGACGGACGAAGTATACGAGCAGTGTGAGAGTGAGGTGGGCCGTGCACTGATTTATATAGGACCTGCCTAGCGCGTGTATGTAGGCGCGGGGTTGTGACATAGAGAGATGACGCTATCTCTCTCTCGCACCGCGCCACGGCAATAGTGACTAGACACGCACCACGTGGTGGATACACTGGGTGCGACCTTGTTGTTGTCGAATAACGGTGCTTTGGAATGGTAGCGGTGTTATGAAAACATTTCATGCCTAGCGCATATATGTAGGCGGGGGGGGGGTCTCTGATGTCAAGGCCGCCATCATGGATAACGGTACTTTGGAATGGTACCGGCAATGGAATGGGACCGGCCCTGTTACAATACTATCGTAGTATGGACTAAAACAAGAAAAAATGTAAATATGTAACTCTAAAATATATACCTTACGAGCTGCGAGCATTTGTTGAATTGAGGAGATGTGTTTCACAGTAGCGAAAATGAACAAGTGCTCATAGCTCCACAGGTATGCATTTTAGAGCCCATGTTTGCTGGACATTTCTCCTTGTTTTGGTCCATACTATCAGCTCTGAAAGCTGCCTGCCTTACATTCTTAGCAACAACAGTACCGGTACATGTATTCCTATTCCACTGTCAGAGATATCATTTTTTTTTCCATTATTGAATTTCGATTCCCCCCAGAAGGGGGGGGGGCTGGCAGCAGCTTAATAAGCTGCTCTAAAGCCTACAGACTTTTTTAAAACATAAGAAGAAAAGAAACAATAAAAGCAGGCGATAAAACGGTGACTTAAATTGTAAAACGGCGTAAAATTGTGGAAAGTTAAAACATAAAGCAAAGGGGCTGGCAATGCTAATAAAATACACAGGAATCAGACAGGTAACGTAGTAGACACACAATTAAAAAGCATGGCGACAGCCTGCTTTCTGTTCGCAAGAGATAAAAAATCACACCTAGCGACAGTATGATGTCCGTTCGCAACACCTCCCAAAAGACACACAACACTGAACACTCACTGTAAAACACTGCACGAAAATGTCGTCACAAAAATGACACTCCCTAGCCAAAGGCAGATGGGGGGGGGGGGGGGGGGGGATATCAGAACGGTTTTCGCTTATAACTTTCGACTCGTTCGTTTCCGGCACAGAGACCCTTACCTCAAATTGATACATTTATCCTTCTCCGTCATTCCTGAAGTTTGAAACATCACCACGAAATCACTCCGTATACAGGGTGGTCCATTGATCGTGACCGGGCCAAATATCTCACGAAACAAGCGTCAAACGAAAAAACTCCAAAGAACGAAACTTGTCTAGCTTGAAGGGGGATACCAGATGGCGCTATGGTTGGCCCGCTAGATGGCGCTGCCATAGGTCAAACGGATATCAACTGCGTTTCTAAAATAGGAACCCCCATTTTTATTACATATTCGTGTACTACGTAAAGAAATACGAATGTTTTAGTTGGACCACTTTTTTAGCTTTGTGATAGATGGCGCTGTAGTAGTCACAAACATATGGCTCACAATTTTAGACGAACAGTTGCTAACAGGTAGGTTTTTTAAATTAAATTACAGAATGATGTCCGTCAACCTCAATGCATTTGGCAATACGTGTAACGACATTCCTCTCAACAGCTAGTAGTTCGCCTTCCGTAATGTTCGCACATGCATTGACAATGCGCTGAAGCATGTTGTCAGGCGTTGTCGGTGGACCACGATAGCAAATATCCTTCAACTTTCCCCACAGAAAGAAATCCGGGGACGTCAGATCCGGTGAACGTGCGGGCCATGGTATTGTGCTTCGACGGCCAATCCACCTGTCATGAAATATGCTATTCAATACCGCCTCAACCGCACGCGAGATACGTGCCGGACATCCATCATGTTGGAAGTACATCGCCATTCTGTCATGCAGAGAAACATCTTGTTGTAACATCGGTAGAACATTACAATGGAAATCAGCATGCATTGCACCATTTAGATTGCCATCGGTAAAATGGGGGCCAATTATCCATCCTCCCATAATGCCGCACCATACATTAACCCGCTAAGGTCGCTGATGTTCCACTTGTTGCAGCCATCGTGGATTTTCCGTTGCCCAGTAGTGCATATTATGCCGGTTTACGTTACCGCTGTTGGTGAATGACGCTTCGTCGCTAAATAGACCACGTGCAAAAAATCTATCATCGTCCCGTAATTTCTATTGTGCCCAGTGGCAGAACTGTACACGACGTTCAAAGTCGTCGCTATGCAATTCCTAGTGCATAGAAATATGGTGCGGGTGCAATGGATGTTGAGTAGCATTCTCAACACCGACGTTTTTGAGATTCCCGATTCTCGAGCAATTTGTCTGCTACTGATGTGCGGATTAGCCGCGACAGCAGCTAAAACACCTACTTGGGCATCATCATTTGTTGCAGATCGTGGTTGACGTTTCACATGTGGCTGAACACTTCCTGTTTCCTTAAATAACGGCCAACGGTCCGGACACTTGGATGATGTCGTCCAGGATACCGAGCAGCATACATAGCACACGCCCGTTGGGCATTTTGATCACAATAGCCATACATCAACACGATATCGACCTTTCCCGCAATTGGTAAACGATCCATTTTAACACGTGTAATGTATCACGAAGCAAATACCGTCCGCAGTGGCGGAATGTAACGTGATACCACGTACTTATGCGTTTGCGACTATTACAGCGCCATCTATCACAAAGCGAAAAAAGTGGTCCAACTAAAACATTCGTATTTCTTTACGTACTACACGAATAAGTAATAAAAATGGGGGTTCCTATTTTAAAAAAACGTAGTTGATATCCGTTTGACCTATGGCAACGCCATCTAGCGGGCCAACCATAGCGCCATCTGGTTTCCCCTACAAGCTAGATGAGTTTCGTTCTTTGTAGTTTTTTCGTTTGATGCTTATTTCGTGAGATATTTGGCCCAGTCACTATCAATGGACCACCCTGTATACATACATTTACAGGCCCCAGCACTATAACTTTGACGCTCTGTAACGTCGCTGGATCACGTTTCCGGACATGGGTTCCTATCCAAAATGTACTTACTCCCCTCAACAAGTCCTAGAACTTTGTAACGGGAATTTCCGAACACCCTGTATATGCATACGCATAATGCGTTACTGTAAGACAGCTGTGCAATCTTTTTAAAATAAAACAACAAAAAAGATTGAAAACATTATTAATAAACAAGAAAATTTTATAATAAATAATTGTATTTCAAAACATTGTTAGTAATGAATCATAAGTTAATTTGATATATCATTGTTATTATTTCCAAAAAAAAAATGGTTCAAATGGTTCTGAGCACTATGGGACTCAACTTCTGAGGTCATTAGTCCCCTAGAACTTAGAACTAGTTAAACCTAACTAACCTAAGGACAGCACACACATCCATGCCCGAGGCAGGATTCGAACCTGCGACCGTAGCGGTCTCCCGGTTCCAGACTGCAGCGCCTAGAACCGCACGGCCACTTCGGCCGGCTTATTTCCAAAAGAACCTGACCTTTTGACTAAAGAGGCACAGGAAATTGAACTACGCAGCGTACAAAAACATTGTTGAAAATTCAGACCCTCTACTTGTGGTGCACAGACCTCAAATCATGAGCCCCAGGCAATTTTTCTACTACTGAAAGTGGGAGTGGGGAAGAGGTGCTTGAATTTTATTGGTTCAATGGGAAGAAGGCGTTCATTTTCCTGCTATTTTTTTGTCATACATTTGCCCAAGATGGACGGGCTGAGTATTTGGTTACTTCCTGACTTTGAATACACCACACACAGGTGCCCGACGATCACCTGAGCCGTATAGGGTTACATCCTGACCTTGAATGTCCCTCTTCAATATGATGTCTATTCAGAAGATGTCGCGCCTTGGCCAATATAAAAGTCTGTAAGCTTAATTCAGCTGGCAAACAGGCAAAATGGGGTCCTTGCACGAACTTAAGTACGTCCGCCGCTGGAGCTACGGAGAGGGGATGCCTGCATCCCACTGGCAACGGCGTAATCGTTCGTGGCAGCGGCTTTGTACCGCACAGGCTGCAGTAGGAAATGTGGCAGCGTAACTAGCGGCGGGCATTTTTGAAGCCGTGGCAGACCGGACAGCGGCGATATCGCATCGGGGGGGGGGGGGGGGGGGGGGGGAATGGTTCAAATGGCTCTGAGCACTATGCGACTGAACTTCTAAGGTCATCAGTCGCCTATAACTTAGAACTAATTAAACCTAACTAACCTAAGGACATCACACACATCCATGCCCGAGGCAGGATTCGAACCTGCGACCGTAGCGGTCGCGCGGTTCCAGACTGTAGCGCCTTTAACCGCTTGGCCACCACGGCCGGCAACCGGGGGGGGGGGGGGGGGAGGGGAGACCTCTGCGGTGTATAGTAATGAGGTTGATTGCTTGGCTGGGGGCAGAACAGACCAGACCAGCCCGCGTCCCGACATTGCGTCTTGCGAGCGCCAGGAAAACTGCCCCAGAAAACGAGGCGCAGTACCCATCCGGCGGCACAAGGAGGAGCGTAGAGGGTGCCGGCGACCAGTCGACGGTGACGGCGTCGATGTCCATGGAAGGCGACCTACGGTGTTGACGGCAACGGCGTCACAGATGGGCAGGCGCAGACTCCCATTGGTAAGACGGTCACAGAGGGAGGCACCATCTCTCGGGGAGGCTGTGTTGCGGTGGACGGAGGTGACTGCGGCGGCTGGACGTCGTGCGATGAAGAAATTTTAAACAGTCTGATCTACGGCAGGATCACTGAATTCACGAAGCCGTAGGTAATTTTGGTGGCGCTGATGCGTGCATGCGCTGCCGCGAATAGTAAACTGTGCTCTGCCAGCTGATGTGAAAACGGCATCGGATAGACATAAATGTAGCTTCTTTGAGCCGTTAGCGGCTCCCGGTCATGCCGTTTATTGCTCGTCATCTTGTTTTTGTGGGTCTGTGGCCTCGTTTTCTCTTTCAATTCGATTTACTGGCGTCACTTGGTTACTGGTGTGCTTGCCCGTGAGTGGCAACAGCAGCGCTTATCGATAAGTGGACTGTCGTACCGTCTCTGGAGCGACCGCTAGTATTTCCGGGTCGTCGTCTGTGAGAGTTCAGTCCGGACGCAGCAGCAGTGAGGCGCGGACAGCCAGTACTTACCGACCTCTGGCCACACAATCCACTGTCCAGCGGAAGGAGACTTCAGCGGGGGCGGACGTTGGTTGGTCGTTCTGTCGGTCGCCTCATCGGGCGACGTGTATTTGGTCTTCTGACCGCTTCTGGGTCCCTTCAATTTGTCATCTTGCGGGACTTGGGTCGGTTTCTTCCTTGTGCAGAGATATCGTGGCCAATGGGCAAGAGTTACCTCTGCATGGATGGGTCCGAGCCAGGGTGCCCGGGTTGTCGTGTATCCGAGTTTCGAAAGGATATGGAGTTGAATCGGGTTGGAGCTGCAGTCAGCTTCGGACAGCCAAGACTCGGCACGTAACTGGAGTGGGAACGACCTGGGTTGGTCGTTCGGTCGGTCGTCCCATCGGACGACGTGTATTTGGCCGCCAATCGCTTGTGTCGGTAGCGACAGAGGAAATTGTAGGTTGTTGATTGGTTCTTCAGCCGTCCCTAGGTCGTGTTGCAACCCGATTGTTTAGTGTTTAACTTGGCTGCCTGTCTCACCTAAACTGTTGTTATAGTTTCCTCCCCAGGTCGACCCTTGAAACACTTCTGATCACCACTGTTTGTTGTTTGTGATTGTCATTTTATTTGGTCGCAGATACTGTGCCAGGCCTTCAGCCGTGTATTAATGTCGTATGTTTTATGTTTAGTATATGGCCTTCAGCCGAACTTCATAACAACCTTAAGATTAGGCCTTCAGCCTTGTTTCATTTACAATTCTTGTTGCTTGATATTCAGGCCTTCAGCCGCCTTTGTTTCAGAATCTGTGGCTTTAATATGTAAATTCTTGTTTGTAAGGTTTCTCTTTAATTATTTTGAATTCTTGAAACGGCCTTCAGCCGTCTTCTGTAATTTTTTATCATAAGGTTGTCTTAAATTATTCTTGAGTAAGTGCTTGGGCCTTTAGCCGACAAGATACTACAAGTTTTCTTAAAATGTTTTTCTGTTGTACTGTGTAAAGGTTTATCTTTAAAGTCTCTCTTTTATTGTGTAAAGAAAATTTTTTAATTGAGCTTTCAGGCGAAGAATTAATTTGAATTTCCTTAATATGGCCTTAGCCAAAATTTGTAAATGCTTGGCTCTTAAAGAATTTCCTTCGCTGATCTGAAATATTATTTCGGTCTTTAGCCGAGAAGATATTGCAATTTTACTTAAGTAGGGCCTTCAGCCGTTACTCTAAATCCTGCTGTTTTAAAAGAAATCATTTAAAATTATTCTGCAGAACTTACTTGGGCCCTCAGCCGTGAATTGATCTTTGTTGTTTTAAAGAGAAAACTGTGCATTGGTTTGAGGAATAAAGTTGTGTGTGTTCTTGTATAACTAACAGTAATTGACCTTGGCCCCTTTCCACAACCTGATCCGCTCTGTCCTACGAAATCAGATTTCAGTTGTACACTCGATATTGAACTCTGACGTTCGGGTGAAACTTCGTGGCGAAGTCTCTAGCCTAGCTGGAACGGAGCGGCACGAAGCAAATGCAGCAAGGTCAGATGGAGTCTCTCACGCAAACGTTGTGCCGACGAAATGTCAGGAGCAGGCAAAGTACGATATGAACGCAGAAACATCAATAAGACATCTTCATGTGAATGTGAAGCTCGAAGCTTTGACATTTGCGTCTTGAACGATCGAACGAAACGTTCAGCCTGGCCGCTTCTGTGTAGAGAATGGTGCTTTCCTGACATGCTGTATTCCATTGTGTTTGCAAAATTGTGCAAATTCCTTGGTCTAAAATGGAGGTCCATTGTCACAAATAAATGTTTGCGGCAAGCCTTCAAAAGAAAATACAGAAGCAAGCACCTTGAAAGTGCCGGTGGCATTCGCCGGATGCATTGAGATAACAAAAAGGTCTTTTCTGTAGACGTAAAGAGCATGTTTGCCGAAAGAGGTCAGCAAAGTCGATATGGGGGCGTTGCCATGGAGTATCAGAAAGTGGTCAGGGAAAAATTCCTGGCGCGGAGAGGTCCGATAGTTCGCAGAAGCGCCACATTGCGTCGTCACACGCTCTATTTGCTTATCTAAACCAAGCCACGTACAATGTTGGCGCGCCAGCTGTTTCCCAATGACCTCTATGTAGAAGACTCTATGCAACGAGGCGGGATTAACACTCTCGTCTGTTCTTTGGACGTGTGAAGCAGAATCCCATCGTTCAGAAGAGAAAAACTGTTACGACGCACAAAATATCTTCGTCCTAAGGCATCGGGAATGCATTTCTGACAGCACGGAAAACCTTTGCGAATGTAAATTTTTAGCAATAGTAGTGACTGGTCATGCTCCGTGGCTTGTGAAATCCGCCGTGAATCAACAGGAAACGTATCCAGTGCTTGCGTATCGGAATATTCAATGTGTAAACAAGAAGCTTCCAATGCGTCGAATACTGCATGTGTGCCAACAGGTACACGAGACGACGTGTCGGCGTTTGCGTGTTGCGCCGTTGGGTGATACAGAATTTCATACTGGTAATTTGACAGTAACAGCGACCAGCCGTGTGGTCGAGAACATATTTCGACGGATGAAACAGTGCAGCAAAGGCTTATGGTCGGCGACCAGGAAAAATTTTCTGCCACACAGGCAATGATGAAATTTGGTGACACCATGTATTACAGACATGGATTTCTTCTCCAGCTGCCTGTAATAAATCTGAGCACTGATCAAAATTTTGTAAACAAATGTGATGGGGTGTCTTCTTTTGCCAATTTTGTGGAATGAAATCGCTCCGATGCCATGGGACGAGGCACAGACTGCAAGCACAAGTGGTTTGAGCCGATCGTAGTGTATAAGGCAAGATTGGCGAATGATGAAACAATGCAGTTTTCAATCTATGAATAGCTTCGTCACATTTTTTTGTCCAACGGAAAAGAACATTCTTATCTTTGAGGTGGTTCAGAGGCACGGCAATGTGCGCCCTATTGCGTAGTAATTCAGTTTACCAAGAACAGCTTGCAGTTCACGTAAATTCTTAGGAAATTGCAATTGCTGAAACGCTTGCAAATATTTCATCGAAGGACGAGCTATCGAAGGATGAGCTACATTGGCGTCGGTGATATGTCGTAAGTGTTCAGTCTTTGTGCTGAAAAAAGAAGATTTCTGCAAGTTACATTTGAGGCCCGCCTTGAAAAAGACGGTCCAAATTTTTAAGGTGTGGTTCAGGTGTTTTTCCAGAGGCAATTATTTCGTCAAGATAATTAAAACAAGAAGGCACTTTGGACGTTATTTGTTAGAGAAATTTTTGGAACTACGCAGATGCGGAAGTACTTCCGAAAGGTAAGTGTTCATATTCAAACAAGCGAACATGATTATTCGCAGCAAAAATTTTCTTTATCCCTTCATCCAATGGCAATTGAACATAAGTCTCTGCAAGATCAGTTTTCGAGAACTTTCCTCCCGTTAGGCAATCCAAAATTTCGTCTATGCTTGGGAGCAGATGGGAATCAATAATGATTGTCTGTGAATTTACAGTGCATTTGAGACCCGCACAAAGATGTATCTTTCCATTTGACTTACGAATGACGACTAAGCATGGCGCCACTGATTTGCTGAAATACGTTTTAAGACACCAACGGATTACAGTCTCTGAGCTTCTGTAGCCACGTCGTCGCGTAATGCATGCGGCAGTGCGCGGTAAAATTTGGGTTGCGCATTAGCTTTCCGCGTAATGTGAGCTTTAAAATCTTCTGCACATCCTAGAGTACCGTCGAACAAATGTTGGAACTTGTCACAAACATGTTGAAGGGCATCACCGAAAGCTTTTGTGTCAACGGCATGCGCATTGTCCTGTATGTTTAATCCGAAGGAATTAAACACATCCATCCCGAAAATATTTGGGTCCGTGCGTGAACGGACTATAGTGAAAGAGACTTTCTTAGCAGTGTTTCTGTATTTTGCAGGTAAGCGGCACGTTCCATACACCGAAATGCTGTCGCCATTATAGGCGGTGAGATGCACATTTGATGTTGCAAAGGCAGTTGGCCAATTTTTTCTTATGTCTCTTGGTTAAGCAACGTGACAGAAGCTCCGGTATGTAGTTGAAAAGGCACTGACTGATCACAAATTTTCAAATGTAATACACAGTTTGCGGTGTGATCGCTGAATACGTTTGTCCATTCTGTGTTGTGAAAAACTATTCTCTGTTTCCACTTGCGCATTTGAGCGCTTTCGTCAATTTCGAGATTGGGAGAGCCTTTTTGAAGTGTGTGGGATTCGCATTAAACGAATGTCTGTGAGTTTTCTGCGTCTTCTTTTGTCTGGTTCTTAAGCAGGAGGAGGCGCAGAATCTGAACATGAAATGACATTGATTTCCATCTGTTCTTGCTTTGCATTATTCCCTCGCGAAACAGAAAAGGGCTTTCTAGTCTTCTGCAGGCAGGCCGGTGTTGTATGTCCAGTGCAATGATAAAAATTGCTTTCAGCTTGACTGAAGAAGCATTTCTTCCGATCATAAGTGACATAACATTTCACATATGACTTCGTTTTGCTTGGACCTGGGGATACGGGATTAGCGTTGCGCCGGCGCGGCAGGCGCTGCATGTTGTGTGTCCGGCCTGGTTTCCGCGCGGCTTCCCCCGTCGGAGGTCCGATTCCTCACCCGGGCATCGGTGTGCGTGTTGTGCTTAGCATAAGTTAGTTTAAATTAGATTAAGTAGTGTGTAAGCCTAGGGACCGGTGACCTTAGCAGTTTGGTCCCATAGAACTTACCACAAATTTGCAAATTTCCTGCCTTGTTTACACGGTGCTGACTTGAGTGCTGGAGTCAGGGCTGTGGCTGGGACACGGGTTGTTTGTTTCAAGTGAAGCGATAACTGATAGACAGAAATCTTGCTCCTCTAAATCTTGAACTTCGCTTGCATCGATAACTTTAAGCACTTCATTGAGGCTAGGGTTGCGATGCTGTAGAGTTTCGGCCCTCAATCTCTGATCTAGTAGATTCTGAATAACAGCATCGCGAATCATTTCATCCCCATAAGTTGCTCTACAGTCACAATTGAATCTGCAGTCTCTAGTCATGCCATGCAATTCTGCAATCTATTCTTTATACAACTGGTCACTACGAGATTGCGTGTAGAAAAATTTATACTGTGCAGCAGCAATGCGTATTTGACTCGCAAAAAAATTGTCTAATCTTGCAATTATGACCTCGTAGGACTGGGTTTGCGGCTCATTGAGGAGAAACAGTTTCACTAGGAGGCGGTAGGTGTACACTCATACACATGAAACGAAAAATGCAGAACGTGATTCACCTGTCATGTTGTAGGTGTCGAAATGTTGATGCAGCGGTGTTATGTCTTCTTTCCATGTTTCCTTCGTCTGATGAAGGTATCCGAAAGGCTGGGGCAGCAGCTGAGTTCCTTCGTTAGCTTCTGGCGCCTTTTGCTGCTGGACCGCTTGCGCTTGTCGAGGCAAGAAACTGCTGACAGCAGTTCTGTTATTTGTTGACTCTGAAGCTGAACAAGAGATGTTAGATGCAGCTCAGCACTTACAAGTTGCTGTCCCTGGTTTACCATGATACCTGAAATAGCTCAAATTAAATAGTTCAACTTACGTATTTCAGCTTAATATATGAACACACACACTTACACATACACACACGCACACACACACACAAACACGCACAAAAGAATGCAATAGAAAGAAAAAAATTGTCCTTCTCTCTTGTTCAAATCTCCTTGTTCCACTTCCTTTCTCTCGTCACCAGTCTGTTATCACTTCCTTTGCTCGCTGTTTGGTTCCTTTGTGGATACAGGAACGAGGATAATATGCTGTTCATGTACGGAGAATTCAGCTTTTAATTTATTCCACATCTAATGTCAAATAGTAAAAATAACATATAATTTTGTTGCTGTAGGCAGCATCAGTCGCTGACAGTAGCTTTGAATGTTGAAATATATATAGATACAAAAGTTTTATAAATCTCTCACTCTTGACTGCAATGTCTATTCAGAAGATGTCGAGCCCTGGCCACTATGAAAATCTGTAAATGTTATTCAACTCCCAAACACGCAAAATGGGGCTCCTTGCATTTCGTGGCAGCGCCCTCGTGCCTCGGTGGCGGCTGTACGAAACGCTGCGGCGTAACTGGCAGCGCGCCTATTTGAAGGCGAGGTCGACCGTACAGCGGTTTCTGTTCGCCCACTAGATAAGTACTGAAACTCTATGTCCTCCAAATTTTTTGGTGTACGTTAAGTGCAATCATTAAATGAAGCTACGTCTGGCACTCACGCAACAGAAAACTGATTCCGATTAGAAAGACACTTGCATCTTTACCGAAATAGGTACTGGTACATAAAATAACCGTTACCGCAGCTTGTAGACGTTTTCCGAACGCAGAGAAAGAGACTCACGGTCTCTTACACGGAATTCCACTGGGGTTAAATCAGGTGATCGTGATGGGCAGGATAGTGTTGCACAGTATCTAACATAAGATGGCACATTCCTATGGAGATACGCGACAACTTTAGGATGATAATGTGGTGGCGCGCCATCGTGCTGGATAATAAACTCTGCCCATATCCTGCTGTAATTGAGGCATTAATGTTCAACCATGTCCAGGTATGATAAGCTAGTTACAGCTGACTCGGCAAAAGAGAAAGGACTTAAATTTTCACCCTCATATTCAAACATTATGGCGATTCACGTTACCCTAAGTATGGAAGATGGCTGCGTCACTGAAGGCAACTTCATTAAGAAAATCATCTTCAGTCTGTATTTTTCAAACATTTCTGCACAAAATTCAGTTCGTTTCCCTTTGTCACTTGCTCTGAAAGCTTATAATAGTTCCATTCGTAGGGTCCCAATTACGGGTGTTTCTGTAATACCTTCCACACTGTAACACTAGGCATATTCATTCTAAGCTGGCACGTTTCTTTGATTTACCCGGTCTATAAGAGAGAGACATTTCGGTGAAACGACTGTAGCAGTTAATAACTGTTTATCTTTGGTGTGTTGGCTTGCGACATTTGGTCCTGAATTGTCTCTGCAACTTCAGTAGCGTCTTTGGATTCATGAAACCATGAACAACACTACGCATGCTCTGCACTATTATACGACTCCAAAATGACTGTTGGAACAACTCATTCGTGCATGCCACCCAGCGGGAACGTCGGGAACTAACAGTATTAGGTGGGAATAAGACTTGAAGATATACCGCATTCGGTATTGCATCAAACATTTCTGTGAGCTATTTACCCTTATCACAATTAAAGGTTACTTCCATATAAGAAATTTATAAACACCCTGTATTTAACGGTTTACGACTACCTGCGGTGTTACTAAACCGACCTTGTAGTGCCTTCTCGTTGAATCATCTTTATGAGTGCATTGTTGTTCAATATGTTATTCAGGAATTTTTTTTTAGGTCAGACTGTGCAAACTTGTACTGCTGGGAATTAATGTGTCTTGACGCATTTGCTTGTCGTGCATGTAATGTTTGAGTAATTATAGTATAAATTATAATACCAGATTGTTTCAAAATTTAACAGGAATTGTGTCTCCTTTAAAACAACGTATTTGTTGAGTCATATAGGGGTATTATCACAATGTTTGGGTGCAGATTTATGTAATCACAAGCCTGCATGTCTTTCTAAATTAGGGACTCTTGCGATAACGAGTTACTTGTACAGAGTAATTTTTGGCAAATAGTGAACATATCTACAGTTTCATATCATAGTGATTTGCGCTACATTACATCAAAATATTCGCTTACTATTCTTAAGATGGAGAGGAGACAGTCATTTATTGGTAGCTGGTGGACTTTCCACTGTCTCCTTTCGGTTGTCATTCAGAATTTATCATCTTATTTTCGAAATGTTGGGCCTACGATCACACATTGTTTTTCAACCGATCGGATTGTAGGTGTGTTGCTAGGCTCCTTGGCCCTTATTCCATGTAATTCCCCATGTAATATTTTCGCTGAACTGTAGCTGGCCACGTCTAGTGAAGAACGCAGCGAACCACAGCATCCCTGGCCTGCCTGTTTGCTGGACATAATTATACTCTCTGAGAAATAGTTTGCTCTAACATTTTCTTCACGTTCCTCCAGCAACCACTGCTAATGATTAATGGCCTCTCTGACAAATTGGCTGGACAGAGATTCTCCAGGAATACATCCAGGACGTCTAACTGAATGCTACGACATTTATGGGAAATTTCGGCCTCTTAAGTGGCCACAAGGCTTTACGAGAAGGACTTGCCCTAAGGAATTTCAAATGCTTCATCCGCTGGTTTAATACGTACACATAACTTTTCAACTAGCCTCCGTTATTAATTACGTAAGCTTTGTCGTAATATTTAATATAGGCGCTCGGGATTAGCCGAGCGGTCTAAGGCGCTGCAGTCATGGGCTGTGCGGCTGGTTCCGGCGGAGGTTCGAGTCCTCCCTCGGCCATGGGTGTGTGTGTTTGTCCTTAGGATAATTTAGGTTGAGTAGTGTGTAAGCTTAGGGACTGATGACCTTGGCAGTTAAGTCTCATACGATTTCACACACATTTGAATATTTAATATAAGGTAAAAAACAAACTTTAACAAACCCCAAGCAACAAGTTACTTTTTTAAAAAAATTATAAGCATTTATAATACAAACGATTAATAATTTTAACAGAAGCAGTAACTTAGAACTGACGGATTACCAATATGCAAGTGCCCCTGGATAACATTACCACACAGTAACCAATAATACAGAATAAAAATTTCAAAACTTGCTTTTAAATAACAATGGACATGAGGCGTCCTTTAACAAAGACTATGAAACAAAAAATTCGGTTTGATTTAAATAAATAATAACTTACAGCGCAGTTTTAAATTAACAAGAAATTAAGCTAAATTTCCCTACCTTAGAAAAAATATCCAGATATACTTTCAAAGAAATATTAATTTACTAAAAAGGCAGTTAGCCGTGATAAAAGGGCGATAAGAATGGCTGAGGAACCACTTAAATAGGTTGACCGTCAGAGACCTCAGGAAACCCTGAAATCTGACACTCATGGAGTGCGTAGAAAACCGGTATGTCCAAATCACAGTAACTTAACTTAGCCACTATATAAGTGAGCGGAACAGTGGTCGGCGCCCCGCTTCGGCCAACACGCAGTGCCGCGATGTGTGGCAGCAGCAGGACAGCAGACACCGCGGCCGTGCTTAAGCACCACGTTGGCACGCTACAGGGACCAGCTTGGCCGACAGCCTCACATTGAGTGGGACGCTTCCAAACGAAGCCCGTCTGACACGTTCCTCCAATACAGATCAGTTGCCGTAAGATGTGGACTACTACGTATAACGACACTACAAAGCGACTCCCTCCCAGGTACATATTCTAATGCTAGACACTGCAAGAAGAATGCTCTTTAAACAGAAAATAATAATCTAACGGCCTCAGCAGGTCCCGCAAATACAGGGAATATTTTTCAAAAAAAAATTTTTTAACTTGAAGCCTTAAAACTAATTTATAACCAAAAAGTGAATTTTTATCCCACAATGTAGTTGGTGAAGGCGTAGGAACGCTTCTACGATCGGCTCAGCATCTCACAATTAATTTTAGCGCTGCAGAGAAACCTTGGGACACAGGTATACGTTATAAGCTGGAACAGACTACTTACTACGTGAGCCACTGTATTACAATAGGCACACGTTAGTCAGCCACTGTAGCAAAAACACGACCTAGAATGGTTTTAATTTAAGGCTGATATTTAAGAAAAATAGTTTACTGTGATTAATCACCAATTCTATACGCATTAACGAATAAGGCCACAATGGTCGGGTTACATAATTAAGTGGCGACATGGCAAACCAAATTCAACCCAAATATGAAAATTCATCCCGTTAATATAATTGGGCACAAGTTAAAATTTACGACATTAATTCGTGACTCGTGCCTCTGACATGCACGAGAAATACAATTTTAAGTTCCTTCAAACACCAAACTGAGTTACCAAAATGAACGTGCAGGGAAAAGATGGCACATGTAAGAACGCAATAGCAACCAGGGCCGCTTAGCATAGTAGCCTCCTCCTTTGAAGAACACTTGACATCAACTACAGGCCAGTAAATGAATCCAATGAGATAATGAAAATTCTTACATACGGCATATCAGAGCGAAAGTTGAAAGTCTCACAGAAATAAAATTTAACATATCTTAATGTCAATTCGCTCTCTTAACCACAGGAAGGCCACTGCACTCTACCACAGTGGAGACAAGAATCAAACACAGCAGAAAAATACGCATCCGCCATTGTAAGCACGCTTCTGACAGCTCGGTGACTCCCTCATAGCCGGCCGCGGTGGTCTAGCGGTTCTAGGCGCTCAGTCCGGAACCGCACGACTGCTACGGTCGCAGGTTCGAATCCTGCCTCGGGCATGGATGTGTGTGATGTCCTTAGGTTAGTTAGGTTTAAGTAGTTCTAAGTTCTAGGGGACTGATGATCACAGATGTTAAGTCCCATAGTGCTCACAGCCATTTGAACCATTTTTGAACTCCCTCGTAACCAACCCCACGCTCCTCGAAGATGCCAAACGATGAATACCAGTTTCCTTCAGGCCGCGATGTTGAGTACATTTTTCTCTAGTTGCACCGACAGGCCGGACAGTTAAATATTTTATTGTGCAAGCAACAGCATCAACAATGTTGACATCTTGGGTTGTCGGGTGTTCTGCCGGATATCAGCGTCGTACTTGCACGATATTTCGGTCACGTAGCTCGAGACCTTCATCAGGTGCGACCTGAGACTGCTCGTCGAGTGGACCTGGTCCAGTATTTATGCGTATGGCCTTCCCCCTCCACCAACGGCTGCAGGCGCTCCCTCTGTGGTCCGCGCCCATTCCCTGCGACCTGTTGGAGCGTTGCTGCTCCGTTTTCCGTCCGCTGCGGTTCTAGGTGTTCCCTCTGCGGTTCTAGGTGTTCCCTCTGCGGTCCGCGCCCACTAAACCCGCTCCTGGGGCTTTCATCTACGGTCTGGAGTACCAAGCGTTCCCCCTGCGGTCCGCGCCCGCTCACCACGACCTGTTGAAGCGTTGCCGCTCCGTTTTTCGTCCGCTGCGGCTCTGGATGTTCCCTCTGCGGTCCGCGCCCACCAGTCCCACTTCTGGGTGTTCCATCTTCGGTCTGGTGCGCCTGGCAGTCCGTCAGGGGCTCGTTTACCATCTCCATCTCTCTGGTTCTTCTGTTTGTGTAGTGTTGCAGCTGGCCCCGTTGCTCCTTTAACAATTCCAGAGCCGGATCCCAGGCTCTGCTTAGCTGGTACCCTGTGTCACGATTCATAAGATCGTCAGCCATTTTAATCTCTAGCGATTCTCTTATAACACTGTCCCAGAATGTGGGTGTTAGTACCAAGATTCTAGCACAAACACCCAGATTCTGGGACAGTGTTATAAGAGAATCGATAGAGATTAAAATGGCTGACGATCTTATGAATCGTGACACAGGGTACCAGCTAAGCAGAGCCTGGGATCCGGCTCTGGAATTGTTAAAGGAGCAACGGGGCCAGCTGCAACACTACACAAACAGAAGAACCAGAGAGATGGAGATGGTAAACGAGCCCCTGACGGACTGCCAGGCGCACCAGACCGAAGATGGAACACCCAGAAGTGGGACTGGTGGGCGCGGACCGCAGAGGGAACATCCAGAGCCGCAGCGGACGAAAAACGGAGCGGCCGTCACCGTCACCGTCACTTGTCCATGCGGGTCTGCCCTGACCCGTGTTGGGAGCAGGCTAAGCATTGACTGCTATTCCTGCGTAATCCTGTATCTGTGGATTGGCTTCCTCACGGTACGAATTGGCCTGAGGTGTTTGCTGATGTGGAGTTGTCCTCTCTCTGCCACGAGATATTAGTCTCGTAACAGGTCAGGCCAACGCGTGGTTGGCCTGTGATGAATAGGATGGCCCAAAACCCTAATGAGCCTGTTATCGGACTGTATAGTCCGCTCATAGAAGAGCCGCGCCGATTGTTTAAATCGGTCGCGGAGGAGGGGGATGCCGGTTTGGCGGTGTAGCCGAGCGGTCGAATAGAGCCTCGGTAGGCGCAGAGCGAGCTTGAGCGCCCTGTTCTGCACCCTCTGCAGCTTGTTGATGTGTGTGTCGGCTGCGTTGCCCCACACCACGGCCGCATATTCCAGCACTGGACGAACCAGGGCCAGGTACAGCGTGATGCCGTGGTGGGGAGGCAAGGCAGACGACGGGTTGAGCAGAGGGTACAGAACGCGTAGGCGCCCTATTGCTCTGCCCCTGACGTCCTCGATGTGGGCTTTCCACGTCAGCTTCTGGTCGAGAGTGACTCCCAGGTAGCGGCCAGTCCTGCTCCATGGGACGGGGCTTCCCATGACGGTGACTGGCGGTAGATCTGGTGGCAGTGGTCATCTTGTGAACACCACTGCCTGGCTCTTCGCC
Organism: Schistocerca cancellata; assembly: GCF_023864275.1. NCBI lineage: Eukaryota > Metazoa > Arthropoda > Insecta > Orthoptera > Acrididae > Schistocerca > Schistocerca cancellata. Next base: position 586,170,366 of record NC_064630.1, on the reverse strand, counting down.
GCATTGTGTTTCAGGCGCCACTTCGTCGACCACGCTCCGAGGGTCTCACATCCACGCTGTAGCTGGCGGCGCATCTCGACTGCCCTCATGCTCCGCACGAATAGCGCCGTGTCGTCGGCGTAGAGTGCCAACTTCACTGACGCCACGCGCGGAGCGTCGGCCGTGAATAAGGAGTAGAGCAGGGGACCGAGAACGGACCCCTGCGGCACTCCAGCACGGATGGGTCGGTGCGTGGACGTCCCCTCGTCCAGGCGGACGTGGAAAGTCCTGTCGGCCAGATACGACCGGAGTAGGACCACATGCGACGTCGGGACCCCATGCACAAAGAGTTTGTACACGAGGCCGTCGTGCCACACGGAGTCGAAAGCCCTGGAGACGTCCAGGAACACCGCCCCAAGGTATTCCCGAGTCTCCAGGGCGCGCATGGCTTCTTCTACCAGCCGCATCAGCTGGTGGACGGTGGAATGGCCCCTCCTAAAGCCGAACTGCTCGTCCGGTATGATGCCTTCCGCTGACGCGTGGCGGAGCAGTCGTCTGGCGTACAGGCACTCGAACACCTTCGAGAGCGCCGGCAGTAGGCTGATGGGCCTGTAGTTGGCGGCGGCACGTGGGTCCTTGTTCGCCTTGGGGATTGCCACCACCTCTGCATGTTTCCATACAGTGGGGTAGACCCCAGAGCGAAGGACCTGATTGAAGATGCCCGCCAGGAACGGGTATGCACCCGCCGGCAGGCTCCTCAGCAGATGGTTGGTGACGCCGTCAGCACCGCCAGCCTTCTTGGTGTTGAGCGCCGTAATCTGGGCGGCCACCTCCTATCGGAGATGGGGTCTATCTCGTCCGCGTCGTCCCTGGCTTCCAGGAACACAGGGAGCTGCTCCTCAACCCGGTGGAGGTGTTCTTCGTCTACGTTGTCATCCACCGGGGTGAATGACAGCTCGAAGTGGTCCGCCAGGACGCCTGCTTTGCCGTCCGGGTTGCAGACGACGTTTTGTCCGACGAGCAGGGGCGGGACGCGCTGCCTTCTGCGTAGAAAGGACTTCACAGTCCGCCACGCGCTGCCGTCCTCAGGGTTTAGGGAGGCGACGAATTCTGCCCAGACGTTGTTCCTGTGCGCCTCAGCCGCCGCTTTGATGTCTCTCCGCATGCGGTTGAGGCGTCTTTTCGTTGCGGGTTGGCGGGTAAGCTGCCACTCCCGGAAGAGGCGGTTCTTCTCCCGTATTGCGTCCCGGATGGGAGGCGGCAGGTTACGGGAGAAGTCCCTGGTACCCTGTGGAGGGGGAGGGGAGGCCGCGTCGGCTGCTTGCAGCAGCTGGCGCGTGAAGAATTGAAGGGCGGCATCCGCCCCCACTGCCGCGGGGTCAGGCGAGTCCGCTAGCGATGCCAGAACGTTGTCCTGGAATCGGTCGCAATCCATGCGCCGGTACGTCCGCCGACGTGGCGGGAGCGTGGCGCCAGCGATGTCGATTTCGTAGACCACCGGTAGGTGGTCGGACGACATCGCGCACCGCGTGGTGGCGGTCGTGTGATGCCCGATTCCCTTGATGATGGCCACGTCGAGCACGTCAGACCGCCCCCTGGCCGGGAAGATGGTGTGCTCCTGTGGGCCCAGGACCAGGGCGCCATTCCTATGGGCAGCGCGAAGAAGTCGGCGGCCACTGACGTTCGTGAGGCGGGAGTTCCATTCCGGGTGCTTCGCGTTGAAGTCACCCACAATGAAGGCCCTTCCCCCAAACGTCAGCAGCTCGTCGATGTCCGCCTCCTGGAGGTGTCCACGCGGCCGCCTGTATGCAGCCACGAACGTTATTTGCCCCGCAGCCGTGGTGACGTTCACCCCGGTGGCTTCCAGGGTGGCCAGGGCTGGGAGCTGTACCTGGTGGTGCCGGAGTGAGGCGCGGACGTAGATGGCGGTACCCCCGCCCGCTGTCGGCCTGTCGTTCCGGTAGCGAACATAGTTTGCTACCTTCACGTGGACTCCTGGCTTGAGGTGAGTTTCGCAGATCAGACACAGGTCGATGGCCTCGTCCTGCATGAACTGACGAAACTCACCTTGTTGTGGAACCAGGCTGTTGGCGTTGAAGCCACAGATGGTCAGGCCATGGATAAGAGCATTATCCATGGTGTGGCTTCACGGCGACGGTAGCGGCCTGGAGGGCCCCCGTTACGGCGGTGACAAGCACCGGCAGTTGTTGTAGCAGGGCAGAGAGGGAGCTCAACATTGCTCCCAGGTCTGCTGCTTCCAGTCCTGGTGTGGTAGCTGTGGGCGCCACACACGCGGGTGCGAGGGCGGCGGGGCGCGGAAGGGTAGTCGCGTCCGACTGCCGGGCCGCATGCCTGGCAGCTTGAGGCGTGGCTGTGGTGGGGGGACGGGTTTGCCGTCCGCCCTGGTGTTGGTCGTCCTGGGTGCCGGCTGCCTGGTTAGGCGCCGTGATGGCCGGGTGTTCCGCCTGCCGCCCCCTGGGGGCGTCCAAAGACGCCCCCTTGGTGGCAGAGGCGAAGCTGGTGCCTGGGTGCACCTTTCGTGCGGGTGCCGCACGTTCTTACTGCCGTGGGCGGCGCTTGAAGGCGGCGCAGCCTCTGTAGCTCGCCACATGTGGCTCGCTACAGTTACAGCACTTGGGCGCCTCCTCCCTCTTCTTCGTGCAGTCCCGACTCTGGTGGGAGTCGGCGCACTTGATGCAGCGGGCCGGCATGGTGCAGTAGCGCGCCACGTGGTCAAGGCCTTGGCAGGAGAAGCACTGGGCGCGCCTCCCCTTGGCCTTGAGCGGCTCCACTTCCACACCGATCCTGGCCACCATCTGTAAATGAAAGATCTTCCGGTTTTCGTAGTTGTCCGGAAGGACTACCAAGAACAGTGGCATGGGTCTCCTCGTCCTGGGAGACTTCATGAGCGTGACCGAGCTGGCCATGTAGCCCAGTTAGGCTAGTTCTCTCTTAAGGTGCTCGGTCTCCATCTTCAGCGGAAGGCGGCGGAAGACCACCTTCAGCTGCTTCACTGGCTCAGCATTGTGGGTGAAGCAGTGGAGCTTCTCTTCCTCAATGAGCCGCATGGCAGCTCGGTACCCCTCCATTGAGCTGACCGAGACTTTGTACAAGTCCCGACCAGCGCATTTGACCTTGGCGGAGGACATCGCGTTGAACTTCTCGAGGAAGGACACTTACGTGTCCTTCCACGACACGGTGATCGGTGGCGGAGCGGGTGCCCGCCTCTTGGATGCCTCAGCAGCATCCATGGCCTCCTGTTCGTCCGGTATGTCGACGAATGTGTTCGCTGTCGGCAGCGGCTGCACAGTCTCAAGCCGTTTGGCCCGAGCTGTGTGCCGCCGCTTCGGGACAACGAAGCCGTCGTCGGTCACCTGTTCTGCCTCAGAGGGGGCAGGAGCCTCCGGCATCTTCTTCTTCTGACTCCGCCTGAAAGCAGAATCAGAGAATGCGGAGGACTCGTCCTTCTCCGACGCTGCAGGCCTCTTTCTAGAGGGCTGCGTTGTGTCCATGTCTGTTGCCTCGATCAGGTCGCCCAGGTTGGCCTCTGGGATCCTGCTGTCACGTGGCAGGACGGTGACGTCTTCTGTCGTCACGCCTGGCGGTACAGCAGTCGGTATATCTGTGGTCTCTTCACTGGAAGAGACCGGAGTGGCAGTCCGCAGTACACCAGTTTCTTCTGTCACTGGGCCTGGTGGCGCAACACTCAACGGGGCCGCCGCTGGCAGAACAATGCCGTCTTCATTCGACACGCCTGGCAGGGCTCCCGTCGGTACTCTCTCCTCTTCAAATACCACGCAACCGAGTGATCGCAGGTGCTCATAGAACCGGCGGAGTGCTCGTTCGTCGTTGTCGTGTTGCGGATAATCCACGCCCCGTGATATTCGGGATAGAACGAGGTACAACTGCTCTGAAGTGAGCGGGCTAATGCTCCTTGGGCGTGCCGTTGCGTAGTCCGTTGTCGGTTGCTGCGTCGTCGTACGTGGGGGGCCGGACGGGGCCGCCGACGGGGCTGGCTCGGTCGCCCGGGCCAGTCCCGCCGGGCAGCGGTCCGCCGCACCCTGCGCCTCAGTAGCGTAGTCCTGCTCGCACGGCATGCTAACTCGGAGTGCCGGGCCAAACGGAGCGGCACTGGCACTGGCACTGGCACTTGTCCAGACGGGTCTACCCTGACCTGTGTTGGGAGCAGGCTAAGCATACACTGCTGTTCCTGCATAATCCTGAGTCTGTGGAGTGGCTTCCTGACGTTTCGAATTGGCCTCAGGTGTTTACTATGGTGGAGTTCTCCTCTCTCTGCCACGAGATATTAAGCTCGTAACAGGTCAGGCCAACGCGTGGTTGACCTGTGGTGAAGAGGGTGGCCCAAGTTCCGAATGAGCCTATTGTCGGACTGCACAGTCCGCTCATAGAAGAGCCGCGCCGATTGTTTAAATCGGTCGCGGAGGAAGGGGATTCCGGTTTGGCGGTGTAGCCGAGCAGTGGAATAGAGCCTCGGTAGGCGCAGAGCGAGCTTGAGCGCCCTGTTCTGCACCCTCTGCAGCTTGGTGATGTGTGTGTCGGCTGCGTTGCCCCACACCACGGCCGCGTATTCCAGCACTGGGCGGACCAGCGCCAGGTACAGCGTGATGCTGTGGTGGGGAGGCAAGGCAGACGACGGGTTGAGCAGAGGGTACAGAACGCGTAGGCGCCCTATTGCTCTGCCCCTGACGTCCTCTATGTGGGCTTTCCATGTCAGCTTCTGGTCAAAAGTGACTCCCAGGTAGCGGCCAGTCCTACTCCATGGGACGGGGCTTCCCATGACGGTGACTGGTGGAAGATCTGGTGGCAGTGGTCTTCGCGTGAACACCACTGCCTGGCTCTTTGCTGCATTCTGTTTCAGGCGCCACTTCGTCGACCACGCACCAAGGGCCTCACATCCACGCTGGAGCAAGCGGCGCATCTGGTCTGCCTTCATACTCCGCATGAATAGCGCCGTGTCGTCGGCGTAGAGTGCCAACTTCACCGGCGCCACGCGCGGAGCGTCGGCCGTGAATAAGGAGTAGAGCAGGGGGCCGAGAACGGACCCCTGCGGCACTCCAGCACGGATGGGTCGGTGCGTGGACGTCCCATCGTCCAGGCGGACGTGGAAAGTCCTGTCGGCCAGATACGACTGAAGTAACACCCCGTGCGACGTCGGGACCCCGTGCACAAAAAGTTTGTACACGAGGCCGTCATGCCACACGGAGTCGAATGCCCTGGAGACGTCGAGGAACACCGCCCCAAGGTATTCCCGTGTCTCCAGGGCGCGCATGGCCTCTTCCACCAGCCGCATCAGCTGATGGACCGTGGAGTGACCCCTCCGGAAGCCGAACTGCTCATCCGGTATCACTCCTTCTGCGGTCACGTGGCGAAGCAGGCGCCTGGCGTAGAGGTGCTCGAATACTTTGGAGAGGGCCGGTAGCAGACTGATGGGTCTGTAATTGGCAGCGTCACGCGGGTCTTTGTTCGCTTTCGGGATGGCCACCACCTCTGCATGTTTCCACACAGAGGGGTAGACACCCGAGCGAAGGATCTGGTTGAAGATACCCGCCAGCAGCGGATGGGCCCCTGCTGGAAGGTTCCTCAGCAGGTGGTTGGTGACCCCATCAGCGCCTCCGACCTTCCTAGTATTGAGCGCCTTCAGTTGTGCGGCCACCTCCGCCTCGGAGATGTCTTCGATGACGTCCCCATCATCCCTTGCCTCCAGGAACACTGGGAGTTGCTCGGCTACCCGCTGGATGTGGTCTTCATCCAGATTGTCGTCCACCGGGGTGAACGACGCTTGGAATTGGTCCGCCAGGACACCTGCTTTGCCGTCTGGGCTGCAGACGACGTCTTGCCCAACCAGTATTGGTGGTATGCGCTGTCGTCGGCGCAGAAACGACTTCACCGTGCGCCAGATGCTGCTGTCCTCTGGGTCGAGGGAGGCGACGAAGGCCGACCACTTGCTATTCCTGTGCGCCTCAGCCGCTGCTTTGATGTCTCTTCGCATGCGGTTGAGGCGTCGCTTCGTCGCGGGTTGGCGGGTGAGCTGCCACTCCCGGAATAGCCTGTTCTTCTCCCTGATGGCTTCCCGTTGCTGAGGCGGTAGGTTGCGGGAGAAGTCCCTGGGCCCCTGTGGCTGGGGAAGGGTGGCTGCGTCGGCGGCGTGCAGTAGCTGGCGGGAGAGGACATGCAGAGCGGCGTCTGCTCCCACTGCATCGGGATCGGGTATGTCCGCGATCGATTCCAGGACCATCTCCTGGAAGCGCTCGCTGTCCATGCGCCGGTACGTCTGTCGGCGTGGTGGCAGGGTGGCTCCGGCGACATCTATGTCGAAGACCACCGGCAGGTGGTCTGACGACAGTGCACACCGTGTGGAGGCGGTTGTGTGGTGCCCGATGCCTTTTATGACTGCGACATCGAGCACGTCCGGTCGTCCCCTGGCTGGGTAGACTGTGGGCTCCTGTGGGCCCAGGGTCAGGGCGCCAGTCCTCGCAGCAGCGCGGGAAAGTCGGCGGCCACTGACATTCGTGAGGCGGGAGTTCCATTCCGGGTGCTTCGCATTGAAGTCACCCGCAATAAACACCCTCACCCCAACTGCCAGCAGCGCGTCGACGTCCGCCTCCTGTAGGTGCCCGCGTGGTGGCCTGTATACTGCCACGAACGTGATCTGCCCGGCTGTCGTGGTGACCATCACCCCAGTGGCTTCCAGGGTTGCCAGGGCAGGAAGTTGCACCGGGTGGTGCCTGAGTGATGCACGTACATAGATGGCGGTGCCACCGCCGGCTGTTGGCCTGTCATTGCGGTAGCAAACATAGTTTGCTACACGCACGTGGACCCCAGGTTTAAGGTGAGTTTCGCTGACCAGGCAGAGGTCAATGGCCTCGTCCCGCATGAACTGGCGAAACTCACCTTGTTGGGGGAACAGGCTGTTTGCGTTGAAGCCGCAAACGGTCAGTCCATGGATGAGTAGATTATCCATGGTGCGGCTTCATGGTGACGGTAGCAGCCTGGAGGGCCTCCGTGACTGCCGTGACTAGCACGGGCAGTTGTTGGAGCAGGGCAGAGAGAGAGCCCAGAAGGGCTCCCAGGTCTGCAGCTCCTGGTCCTGTTGATGGCGCAGGTACAGCCGCAGCGGCGGGCGCGGGGGCGGCCGGGCGCGGCGTCGCCGTCGCGTCCGGTCGCTGGACCGCGCGCCTAGCAGCCTGCGGCGCGGGAGTGTTGAGTGGACGGGTAGTGCGTCTTCCACCCTGGTGGTGGTCAGCCTGGGAGGCAGCCTGTGGGGCTGACGAGCCAGGCGCGGCGGATGGTGCGGTCTCGTTCGAGTCCCGTGGCGGAAGTGGCGGGAAGGCCGCTTATCGTCTCGTGGTGGCGTCAGCGGACTCCCCCTTGGTGGCGGAGGCGTAGCTGGTGCCAGGTTGCACCTTCCGGGCAGGTGCCGATCGTCCGGTCTGAAACGGAGCGGCAACGCTCCAACAGGTCGTGGTGAGCGGGCGCGGACCGCAGGGGGAACGCTTGGTACTCCAGACCGTAGATGAAAGCCCCAGGAGCGGGTTTACTGGGCGCGGACCGCTGAGGGAACACCTAGAACCGCAGCGGACGGAAAACGGAGCAGCAACGCTCCAACAGGTCGCAGGGAATGGGCGCGGACCACAGAGGGAGCGCCTGCAGCCGTTGGTGGAGGGGGAAGGCCATACGCATAAATACTGGACCAGGTCCACTCGAGGAGCAGTCTCAGGTCGCACCTGATGAAGGTCTCGAGCTACGTGACCGAAATATCGTGCAAGTACGACGCTGATATCCGGCAGAACACCCGACAACCCAAGATGTCATTAGATCGCCGGTAAATCCTGAAGAGTTACATCAACAATGTTATTATTTTCAATTTTGCCGCCAGAAAACTTGTTTCTGATTCCGCTCCACAGCTCATACTACCACGACCAAAACATCATCGCCACAGTCCACCCAGAGTGAACCACACTCGTTTCAAAGCCTCGATTTCTCAAATTGGGGAACATGTACAGTTCTGTCATTCTTATCATTTGTGTTTAGCCATGAGTGAAGTTCGTTTTGTTGTGAAATAACTTCCTCCGATACAGACAGTGACGACATCAATATGAAATTTCCTGGCAGATTAAAACTGTGTGCCGGACCGAGACTCGAACTCGGGACCTTTGCCTTTCGCGGGCAGGTCCTCTACCATCTGCGCTACCCAAGCACGACTCACGCGCCATCGCAGGAGAGCTTCTGTAACGCTTGGAAGGTAGGAGACGAGGTACTGGTAAAGCTGTGAAGACGGGGCGTGAGTCGTGCTTGGCTAGCTCAGATGGTAGAGCACTTGACCGCGAAAGGCACAGGTCCCGAGTTCGAGTCTCGATCCGGCACACAGTTTTAATCTGCCAGGAAGTTTCATATCAGCGCACACTCCGCTGCTGAGTGAAACTCTCATTCTGGAAATCAATATTATTATCCAGCTTCGTGTGTCGCGACGTTGTGACCAACTACTGCGCTGCAGCTCTGTGTCATTACACTTTGGTTACAGCTACTTTGCGACTGACGTTTCAGCGAGTCGGGTGGTAGGGACGAGTCACCAGCCAATCGCAGTCGTTTCTCGAGCACCACGTTCTCGTTGAGTTGCCTGTTTGTTGGTAAAAGCTGAGCCGGCGACACTGTCCCCTGTCTCCGCGACCTGTCTGCCACAAAGATATTTTATTCGAGCTATATTCCTGTAGTTAAGGCAGCTTTCGACGCTAATCTATCCTGTGCAATATTCTTCGTCCATGTGTAACTGCTACAACTTACATTGCAGCAAGCTTACCGTAGTCAAACATTGATCCCTCTCTATAAAATTTACCATCACTCCCCTCCATTTCCCCCACTCACTCTGCCGCTACACATTCTCCCTTTACCAAACTGACATTTCCTTGAAGTCTCTGGACCCCTGCTTTTAATAAAATTATACTATGAATTTCTTTTATTTCCAATTCGATTGAGTTATTGCTCATTAGCTATTTGATCCATCCATCTAATATTCGGCATTCTTCTATAGCAAAGCATCTGAAAAGCTTCTATTGTCTTATTATCTCTACTGATCATCGTCCACGCTTAAGTTCTGCACAATGCTATACTCCAGACTAATACGCTCCAGAGAAATAACTTCAGAAAATACTTTCTAATCTAACACTTAAATCGTTATTATATGTTGAGACTCCGTAGGCGTTCCCGGCGTAATATGTCTTGGAAGTATCTTCAGGTTTGCCGCCGGATATTAAAATCAACTCGATTCAATATTTCGGCAATCCAACTCTTCGCCATCTTCAGGAGAACGCCTTTCTGCTGCTGAGTCCCGCTGAGAACGCAGTTCTCAGAGAAATTACATGTTAACAAATTCCTCTTTTTCAAAAATGCTGTTCAAGCTATTGCCAGTTTAAATTTTAAAGCCACTCAACTTCAGTCATCGACAGTTATTTTGCTGCCCAGTTACCAAAATTAATCGGCTAATATTTGTGTCTCGTATCCTAATCATTCAAGTCGACTACATTCCACTGCCCTTGTTCTACTTTTGGTAATGTTAAACTTATAACCTCTTTTCAAGACGTTATCCCGTTCAACTTAACTTTCAAAACATTTCCCAAATGGTTCAAATGGCTCTGAGCACTATGGGACTTAACATCTTAGGTCATCAGTCCCCTAGAACTTGTTGTTGTTGTTGTTGTTGTTGTTGTGGTTTGATGCAGCTCTCCATGCTACTCTATCCTGTGCAAGCTTCTTCATCTCCCAGTACCTACTGCAACCCACATCCTTCTGAATCTGCTTAGTGTATTCATCTCTTGGTCTACCCCTACGATTTTTACCCTCCAAGCTGCCCTCCAATACTAAATTGGTGATCCCTTGATGCCTCAGAACATGTCCTACCAAACGATCCCTTCTTCTGGTCAAGTTGTGCCACAAACTTCTCTTCTCCCCAATCCTATTCAATACCTTCTCATTAGTTATGTGATCTACCCATCTAATCTTCAGCATTCTTCTGTAGCACCACATTTCGAAAGCTTCTATTCTCTTCTTGTCCAAACTGTTTACCGTCCATGTTTCACTTCCATACAAGGCTACACTCCATACAAATACTTTCAGAAATGACTTCCTGACACTTAAATCTATACTCGATGTTAACAAATTTCTCTTCTTCAGAAACGCTTTCCTTGCCATTGCCAGTCTACATTTTATATCCTCTCTACTTCGACCATCATCAGTTATTTTGCTCCCCAAATAGCAAAACTCCTTTACTACTTTAAGTGTCTCATTTCCTAATCTAATACCCTCAACATCACCCGACTTAATTCGACTACATTCCATTATCCTCGTTTTGCTTTTGTTGATGTTCATCTTATATCCTCCCTTCAAGACACCATCCATTCCATTCAACTGCTCTTCCAAGTCCTTTGCTGTCTCTGACAGAATTACAATGTCATCGGCGAACCTCAAAGTTTTCATTTCTTCTCCATGGATTTCAATACCTACTCCGAATTTTTCTTTTGTTTCCTTTACTGCTTGCTCAATATACAGATTGAATAACATCGGGGAGAGGCTACAACCATGTCTTACTCCCTTCCCAACCACTGCTTCCCTTTCATGTCCCTCGACTCTTATAACTGCCATCTGGTTTCTGTACAAATTGTAAATAGCCTTTCGTTCCCTGTATTTTACACCTGCCACCTTTAGAATTTGAAAGAGAGTATTCCAGTCAACATTGTCAAAAGCTTTCTCTAAGTCTACAAATGCTAGAAACGTAGGTTTGCCTTTCCTTAATCTTTCTTCTAAGATAAGTCGTAAGGGCAGTATTGCCTCACGTGTTCCAGTATTTCTACGGAATCCAAAATGGTCTTCCCGGAGGTCGGCTTCTACTAGTTTTTCCATGCGTCTGTAAAGAATTCGTGTTAGTATTTTGCAGCTGTGGCTTACTAAACTGATTGTTCGGTAATTTTCACATCTGTCAACACCTGCTTTCTTTGGGATTGGAATTATTATATTCTTCTTGAAGTCTGAGGGTATTTCGCCTGTTTCATACATCTTGCTCACCAGATGGTAGAGTTTTGTCAGGACTGGCTCTCCCAAGGCCGTCAGTAGTTCCAATGGAATTTTGTCTACTCCGGGGGCCTTGTTTCGACTCAGGTCTTTCAGTGCTCTTTCAAACTCTTCACGCAGTATCGTATCTCCTATTTCATCTTCATCTACATCCTCTTCCATTTCCATAATATTGTCCTCAAGTACATCGCCCTTGTATAGACCCTCTATATACTCCTTCCACCTTTCTGTTTTCACTTCTTTGCTTAGAACTGGGTTTCCATCTGAGCTCTTGATGTTGATACAAGTGGTTCTCTTATCTCCAAAGTCTCTTTAATTTTCCTGTAGGCAGTATCGATCTTACCCCTAGTGAGATAAGCCTCTATATCCTCACATTTGTCCTCTAGCCATCCCTGCTTAGCCATTTTGAAATCCTGTCGATCTCATTTTTGAGACGTTTGTATTCCTTTTTTCCTGCTTCATTTACTGCATTTTTATATTTTCTCCTTTCATCAATTAAATTCAATATTTCTTCTGTTACCCAAGGATTTCTACTAGCCCTCGTCTTTTTACCTACTTGATCCTCTGCTGCCTTCACTACTTCATCCCTCAAAGCTACCCATTCTTCTTCTACTGTATTTCTTTCCCCCATTCCTGTCAATTGTTCCCTTATGCTCTCCCTGAAACTCTGTACAACCTCTGGTTTAGTCAGTTTATCCAGGTCCCATCTCCTTAAATTCCCACCTTTTTGCAGGTTCTTCTGTTTTAATCTACAGTTCATAACCAATAGATTGTGGTCAGAGTCCACATCTGCCCCTGGAAATGTCTTACAATTTAAATCCTGGTTCCTAAATCTCTGTCTTACAATTATATAATCTATCTGATACCTTTTAGTATCTCCGTGTATACAACCTTCAATCATGAACTACTTAAGCCTAACTAACCTAAGGACATTACACACATCCATGCCCGAGGCAGGATTCGAACCTGCGACCGTAGCAGTCCCGTGGTTCCGGACTGCAGCGCCTAGAACTGCACGGCCACCGCGGCCGGCCATACCTTTCCCATCTGTGACAGAACTACAAAGGTACGGGTAAACCTCAAGCCTTCAGTTTTCCGCGGCGTTAATGTGAAAGTACATATTATTATTATTCTTTGTGCTTTTGTTTTATAAGAAACAAAACTCAACAAAACTAAATGTTGATGAAATTATGCAATTGCACTGCTTTTCATAGCCAGTTATTCTTAGTTCGTTAGCGACGTTATTCTGTACAATTTTGCAGCACACCATGATGTCAGTATGCACGTTCTGTACCATCGTTTCATGCTCGGGCTACTTCCTTTGACACCAGCACGCTAGTGCCTGCAGTAAGCACAGCGGGCTATCGAATTCACATCACGTGTACCACTATGCTGATTTCAACAGTCACAGTTTGAGAGGTGGCATGAGCCCCGTCTCAAATTTCTGTCTTACTCTGAGTAATTCGATTTTCCTCTCTTATTGCATGCGGTGAAAAGTTGCTATTTCTTCACACGCGGACTTCCCACGCATCGTCTCTCGTCACCCGGGTGTTCCGGTAACAGGCGGGTACTTCTGATCTTGAAGGGGTTAAGCCGACGGGTGTGAGGGAGTCGAGTGGATGCTTTCCCGACGCCGACATTGTCATAAGAGCGGGGGCGACACGCCCAGATGGGCCGGAAGGGGCGGCTGAGCTAGAGATTCTGTTACTTCGCAGAAACTTAGCGAAAACACTTTCTGGCGGGCTACCAGCGAGGCGTGGGAATGACTTGTGTTCCCAGGCGGTCTTGGCGGGCAAATTCCCGCGTTTTCTGCAAAATCGTAACTGTGATTGGCTTGCTCAGGGCATAGCTCCGTGACGTAGCAAAATCGGCGCAGAAATTGGCGCCAAGAATCTCCATTGGTGGAATGGTAGTGCTTCGGCAATAGAGTGGAATTTTCCGCCGGTTTTCGAGTTGCTGATTGGAACGTTTAACCACAGCCACTGTCGTGGGGGCGGGAATGTTCTGTGTTCGGTTTGTACAGGTGCGCCTTTCGATCGGAGTAGGTTACAAGACTGAGATCTCGCTGCTCTGGACAGCCTGCCTTTCGTTGGCTGTCTAATATACTTTTATTTGATTGTAACTGTTTGACAAGTTGCTGAAGTTTCGACTTCAACGTAACTTTCCGAGTACAGTTAGCAATTGAGCGTTCTGAGTACAAGCGGCCTATGTTGTCTGTCTTGAGTAGTTTTGGCTAAAGTTGACTGTATCGGAGTTACTGTGTGACTTCGCTTGTAAAATCAATCACTGTACCGTCAGTGATTGTGTGGCGAGCCTTCTTCGTCGCCCTCAGAGGAGCATTTGTATTGATAGGAAGTCTTTAGTCTGGAACAACCAGACCGGGATAATTTGTTTCGAGCTATACTCGCGACATTATCATCATCATGACGGGACGTCGAAGCAACCAGCCATCGCTTCCGGTACGACAGATGGTGTCCTTGCAGTTAAGAAGACAGCTTGGTAATGTATGTCCGCAGCTCCGGCAGATTAGCGAATTTGCTCTGTGATAATCAGAGCTCAGCAGAGTGCGCCTGTTCCAGTCTTTTCTTACGCGGTTCTGTCTTGGATGTTCATTGCCTGAATTCTCACTACTTTAGCAGCAATTAATATTGGGTTGGCTGGGTGTTTCTGTTAAGATTTGAATTGCAAGGAATTGGCTCCACATACCACTTGGTCATAAATGTCACAATCTAGTTTATGGACAACCTCACTTTCACAGCATTTATTTGAGTGTCCAATTTGATGTATTGTAAATGTTTCATGTGTTTTGTTTACTATTTTGAGTTTAGTCATAATAAATCAAATTGTTATTTTGGACAGAACTTTCATTCTGTTAATCGGTAGAGCAACCCTTTCATTTCTCACTACGTTAATGAAACTTTCCTTTACCTAAGTAATTTCTATCCAATTAAATTATTGCAGGTGCCAAACTCTTTCCTACTTCACTTGCAGGGTCGATTACAGTCAGTTCGCGTTTCTTCTTAATCCATGTGCAACAGCAAAAGTCGGAGTTAGAAAATGGGGGGCTCAGAGCATCATTTCCATATGAAGATTCGAGAAGAATTTACTGTTTAAATACACAGCTAGCCCCGGCACCTCGCAAGTTAACCTGACACAGTGGCGCGTTACCGTGTTTTCGCATCATTTATCCTGCCATGTACGCTGCGCTGTCCTCAGCAGTGAAGTTCCCCCCATGACAAAAAGCTTTGTCTGCCGCAACGTGAACGACACAATTTTTAAGAAAAACGTGATTTGATTAAATATCCGACAAGAGCGAATCGTTAGAAAAGAGCTTCTCGTAATTGAAATACGTGCAGTTTTCGGCTTTTGGATTTCCCGAGAAGGTACGAATGCAGTGGTGGCGTTTTGGTCGCCAATCGTTATAGCCACTTACAAAATAACTCAAACACATTTTTGACACCTGTTTCAGAGGTACATATTTTGTTGGTGACCACTGGTGCAAATGCTTAACTGGCAGGCTGTAGGCCAGAGAAGTGGGCAATGAAGTGGATACTAAGTTGACAGGTGCGAGCAGACAAGCTTCCTTTCTGTCCTTAGCACATGTGACACCATATTCTCCTGAACAACTGCAGCTTTCTTTTTTCTGTACTGAACAACTTCAACCTGAGTTATTTTGAACGCCTCCGTAGTTAAGTGGTCACTGGCTGCCGGGCAGAGAACCCCGGTTCATTTCCCGGTAGTGCCAAGGATTTTTTTCTCTGGGGGAGAACTGGTACGGAGTGCACTCAGTCTCGTGATGCCATTTGAGGTGACTAAGAAGTAGCGGCTCCAAGGTCTGGAAAGTCGTTAGGACGTCCGGGGGAGCTGTGTGCTGACCACACGCCCCGTCCACACTGCATGGCAGAGGATGACACGACATCCCTTGGGCCTTCAGGGCCTGTGAGAGGAGTTCGCCTTTTTTTCCTAAGCTGTTGTAGACGTTACTCGTTGCTGGACGCTCTACTATTAGCGACAACGGTTTTTAAGTAATAGCCAATAATAACTGAAGATGTAATAATTCTGACACTATTAACATTCATACAAGAAGATTTGGTTATGACAAGTGATCCGCCAGTTCGTTACTAGTAAGCGGAACGTAGAACATATTGTGTAATATCTGTGTCTCGTGACATGTATGTGTGTGTGCAAAATCTAATCGTTTCTGTTCCGAGACACCAGAGAAAAACAGAAGCGTTATTAAGCGTTATTTAGCGATCTCAATGGCAACCTGCTTATCCATCTTCACATTCGTGGCTTACTGTCAGCCCACTGTCCTTAGTCATCTGGGGACATTCGAATAGCATAAACTGACCTAAGGGACTGTTCCAGTCACCATAAGAGCTCTATAGTATCAGTAATTTCTTTTACCTGCTTCTGAATCTTTCTGTACAAAAGTATACGAGTATATTCTAACTCTGTACCTCTACCACATTCCCACGCCGTACTCAGATTCTAATGATATTCGTAGACGCAACGCTGAACCCAAATTATTTTCTTTCAGCTGAGCAATTCACGTCCGCATTACAAACTCATTCAAAGCTTTCTTACAAAATACAAAGGCGGAGGTTTACATTACAACGCGCATCCACAACATAGTTTAACACTCCACAAATATTCAACGTGTGAACATTTCTTCATAATACGCAATCTCATATCTCTCAAAGCACATGAATATAAATTCAGAGACAGACATGCAGCGACGAAAATGAGCAGGGAATATTTTTTTACAGTAACAATTTTACTTAGTCATTTGGGAAACTCCGAAAAACTGAAGTCTAACTAAAAGTCGCTGGAGCAGAATTTAGTTTTGACAAACGCTGCCATATCTCTAGCAGCTTTTTACCTGGGAGCACCTGGATGAGTGCCAATTAGCGTGGATACCGGGAAGTGCCGTGGAAATTGTCTCCACAAATCTTTACACGTCAGCAGCGAGGGTGCGCCTGCAGTTCTGGCAAGCCACACGACCCGCTGTTTCAGTGTTTGTGTGGCCTGCGTGCAAAAAAGGGTTCCCAGTGATGAATGAATTCAACTTTATTTACACGTCTTCCTACAAGAACTACAAACAGAACATTTACACCCCCAACCAACTGGAGCCTGAGATCAAGAAACTAAAAATACGGACGAATTACATTTAGAAGCGATATAGAAATTTCAGTTCCACTTTTATTCGATTCACTATGCTTTTCGATGGGCATGTCATTACCCTACTCCTCCCCTGCACCATCAGGTTTATTTCCTGTTTCAAATTTTTAACTGAATTACTGCCTTGCACATACAGTGGTGTTTTGGTACTTAGAGGTGGGACGGAAATGTTTGTCATCTCGGAAAAGTTATCAAATACTACCGTTACGTACGATACTGATGCTTGCTACATGCTGATTAAGGTTTTCCTATATAACTCTGGGTTAAAATCGCTATCATTCCATCAGTAGGTGCACGACCTACTCTCTTACCCGTTCTTACCCGAGAGAACTACTGTTCCACATCTTGTTTACCTGATGTAAACCGAGAGTTTAGCTCAGCCTGTCTTCCGTCCTAAATTATCGCCATCATCTTGGGATCGCCTATCATCTTGGGATCTTCTGTTTATTTTGTCTCTCTCTGATGAGAACATTTTTTATGTTTATGTAGAAAGGAGAGAAGTTAGATATTTAAGGTAGTTTTTACTACTGTGTCGACATAACCTCGGACTGAGAAAGCGTTAAGGAGTAAACGAACCGCGTCTCGATACTTGCTTTAAGCACCTTCGGGAAACCTTGTAAAGCAAAGACCTGATTTTCCTGTATTTAGTGTAGCCCTTTAAATTAGCACTTACTGTGCAGAGCGCTCCAAAATAAGCTTTACAACTTTGATCACGTATATTTCAGAAGTTGGGATAGATCGAAAGGTGCGGTTTGCGGCGTAATATTCACACACCGTTTAACATAGTTCAATGTGTACACCATCTGTAGCACGCAGGATGTCTAAGTGATATTCCATCTCCTTTCCTGATCACCCAAATATTTCCTCATTAACGTGTTTAACTGTTGCTCTGACGCGAGCTCACAATTCCTGCAGGTATAACACCACGGTCTGGTAGGCAGCATTCTTCACGAAACCCCAAAGAAAAAAAATTAATGGTATTATGTCTGGAGACATTAGGGGCCGCGCCCTTGTGCCATTCGATGTGGAAATACGTCGTCCAAGGCCTTCCTAACGATCGTGACCCTGTAAGGAGGGGCACCATCCTGCTGCAGTTCTTCGACTTGAATACAAACTGTTCCATTCTGTCCAGGTAAACAGTCAGCAAGGAAGAAAAACGGTCCCACGACACGATCACGAAGCAGACCATACGCCACAATTACGGTTGGTGTTGCCAACGGCATTGCCACGTAGGAACACCCCTTCAGGTCCGTCCACTGAAGTTAAACAACGTTGTGCCCGGCTAGTATTTGGATGGGTGACCGTCCTGGGAAAACAGGGTACCGTTGGTTTTAAGGATACGCAAGTCGCCGAAGTGGTGTCCAGTTGAAAGATTTGCACCAGGTCGCGGTGCCACAGGACATTTGCTTATTTTTATTACCTTTGGTCCGTCGCACACAATTTCCACAATAAAGTTGAGGTTCTTGGAGATCCAGATCCTGACATACAAAAGCAAGCTTCGTCCGTGAACGCCATCCTTTACAGGCAGTCTGTGTCATCGTCGATGCGACTAAGAATCTCAACTGGAAATGCATCACGCTTTGGCCTACTGTCAGATTGAAGCGCATGCAGCAGCTGCTCAAACGACACAGAAGTGGTTGGTAACAACATATATCCAGAGGCTCGATGGAATGATTTGGTTGGGCTCCGAACAATCGCCTATTGCATCTGTTCCATATCTGCATCATTCGTGCTCGGGCGCTCAGAATACGTCCTCTCCGTAGCACTTCCGGATTTCTTGAACCTCATGAACCACTGTCTGATGAGAGGACGTCATGGTGGTGTGCTACTGTCTCTGGACCCGCATGTCAGATTTGGTCTCTATCAATCATCCCGCACACTGTTACATCTACTTGTGTGTGTGGGGGGGGGGGGGGGGGAGGTAGAACTTTCGTCAATAATTAACCAAAGAAGAAAAACTTTCGAATATGTGAACATTGTGCCGCAAACCGCACCTTTCTGGTTATCCCCATTTCTGAAATATACTTGATCAAAATATAAGATAATTTTAGAACCACCTGTATTATCGTACAATCTGTTAGGTGCCAAGTGTGTCCAAAAGAACCACCGTATTCTTGTCAAACTATTTACAACGCTTTGCTATAAAAGAGCCGTTCATTTACTGGACCGGCATAGGCCGCTGCTTAAGAAGTCTGGTTCATCCCATTGCAGCTAAGAAGATTAAAAGTTGTGGTATTATATTGGTTACTGCAGCTAGACCGCAGTACCTGCATTACATGGGGTTGAGAAGGCGATGGTCTGTTTCTGTGATAACGTTACCGAGTGGTATGATCCTGTAGGGGGCCGACCATACTTCATTAAGTTTTCGGAAGTTTTCTTTTTTTCTGTAATTGGACTCAAGGCAAATGCCGTATGCTTCCATCAAAAAGGAAACGGCTGATTTTCTATCCATGCTTCCCCTAATCCGAGCTTGTTGTGACTTCCTCGGTGGCACATTACACCCTAACCTTCCTTCCGTTTCCCTTTCCTCTCACGGCGCCGCTTTTTGAGGACCATTATAGCTTCTCTATGGGCGCAATGCCTTCGACTGACGCCAGTGTTGATTCGACGTTTCGTATCAGAACGACAAGAGTTTAGAAAATAAACCACGTTTGCCTCCTACCACTCTCAGATCTCAGAGTGAGAGATCATATAGTGTCCTGCAATGCTTATGATTTCCGTAGTGTCATTTACGTAATTTGTTATGCGAAGTTCGTTTCAGTCAGTTATGTCCTTTCATGGTGTTGCAGGGCTCTAAGCTTAGTGTAGATGTGGTCCCCACTTTGAAGGTCACTAACGCTATTTCTTTGACATCACTTTAACTGTTGGCTACTCAACAGCAATGACCGTAGGTTAGCCAGTTTTAATCCTGGAACAGAAAAATTTTTCATCAATTCTGCTTCGTGCCAGAGAAGCAGAATAGGCTTCGCTTTATACTCAGGCAACAGACCGGACTACAATTTTCACGTTTAGAGCTAAAATCCTCTTCATTACATAAAGTGACGACACGCCAAAATATTATAAAACCTACATAACTTTTTGCTTTCGGATATGTGGTTTCTCTTGTGGGAGTGCACTAAAGGGAAATACGAGTAGAAGGGAGTGCTAAAAAGCAATGCCTCCGAAATTTCCATGTGAAAAATCTTAAAGTTTTTTACATAAAACAAAATTTCTTAACATTTTACATCTCTTTTCTTCGTGTGTACATATTCATATCTCAGCATAGTCACTCTGGCGACGAACACACTTCTCCCAGTGAGGGACCAGTTTGTCGATACCGCCACCGTAGAGTGTTTGACTTTTTTGACAGATCTGAAATTCACCTTTGCTTGCACCCCTTTATCGCTATCCAAATGACACCTCGAAGGTGTTCTTTAAGTTTCTCAAACAGGTGAAAATCGGTTGGGGCCAAGTCGGGACTCTATGGAAGAGGATCGGTGTCAGTGAACCCAAGGCGTCACACTGTTGCAGTGTTGCAGTGCTCGTTTGTGGTCAAGCGTTGTCACGCTTAAGGAGAAGGCGCTCTATATGTGGAAGAACTCTTCAAATCCGAAATTCGATTACAGCACGCTGTTTCTCACGAAGCAACATAGTTATGTTACATGTCGCCACCACGTTACACGCTACTATAAGGAGCTCTCTAGCAGCAGTCGGCTGAAAAACTTAGACATGCAGAATACCATTGTATAATGTTAACAACTTTTGCTTCATTGATAAAGCTTTAAGCGTTTTCTCATAAGTAATTCGGAGGCATTACTTTTCAGCATATCCTTGTACATCGTTACTACAACATGAGCGAGATCGATAATAATAGATTAACTTCCGATGCTGGCAGACAATATCATCTTTCCTGTTTCGGGTCACGCGCATTCTGCAATATACTCAGGAGTTTAAAACTCCCGACTCGGCACAATCAACTGATCGTTGATGTCACGAGCCAACTCGTGATATGATTGTCGGACAATTTACGCGCTGCGCGCTGTCAGGTAAAATCTACCCAAAACGAATAATCGAACGGAAAAGGACCACACAGTTGGACGCGTGACAAACCCAACATCAGTACCGTACTGAAAATGGTTCAAATGGCTCTGAGCACTATGGGACTTAACATCTGAGGTCATCAGTCCCCTAGACTTAGAACTACTTAAACCTAACTAACCTAAGGACACCACACACATCCATGCCCGAGGCAGGATTCGAACCTGCGACCGTAGCAGCAGCGCGGTTCCTCACTGAAGCGCCTAGAACCGCTCGGCCACAACGGCCGGCTAGTACCGTACTGCACGTGCAGACTAAACCGCCTGGTGTTGCGTGCTAAAAAGAAAAAAACAATAAAATCTCGCTTTTTCTCCGGCCACTGCAGTGGACTGTAAGAAAAGAAGGAAATGGCTATTGTGGGCGAACAAGTGGACGAGCAACGGGAGGAAGGGGGGGATGCTTCATACTTCTCGTTTAGAAATTATTTGAAGACGAGAGATGATAATTACAGATTTCTACTGGACCTTGACTAATAAAAATTAACGAAATAGGGCTGTACGATGAGAAAAGCAATAACACCTTCTCAGAAGTTGTCCGCTATTTCAATATTCCCTAGCACTTGTGGACAACCGTACCCATGTTTCGAATACCAAAAGTCGCCTTACGCGGTGTGATACATTAAGCGTCTGACATGTTTCTAGAAGTCCTTGTAGAGGAGTGACTGAAAGAAAACCATAAACAGATTATTAAACTAATAATAATTACTACTAACATTTCACTGCAGGATCATAAGACGTTGTTCCAGTGCATGGAAGTACATGCATATCTCTCAAACAAGTGTCCCGAAAACGGAGACAATAAAAAACAAAAAAAAATATTTCTTGTACGTAAGAATCCTCACTGCCAGCATCACTTCTCTTTCAGGTATGAAACGTCTTTTTCGGCAGTGCTGTGAACACAGTGTTTTTATTTTCTTATCCATTTCCTCCTCCTTTATCTACGGCGGCCACTCTTTTACCAAGCAGCATAAATCATTTCATGTTGCATCGCGTTTCCTCCAATTATGATAGTCTCTACTTCTGATGCCAAAAATACTCGACTTGACTTCATACTGTTCAACTAAAACACATGTTCTTAGCTCCAGGTTGCTATATTCTGCCTTTTTTCTCCCCCAAATCACTTAGCCGTCAACGGCCTTGTCGCAGTGGTAATATCAGTTCACGTCAGATCACTGTCGGGCTTGACTACCACTTGTATGGGTTACCGTCTGGTCTGCAGAGCGCTGTAAGTAGGTAGCACTCAGCTCTTGTGAGGCCAATCGAGAAGCTACTTGTTTGGAAAGCAACGGCTCCGATCACGAAACCTGACAACGGCCGGGAGAGCTCCTCCATATCCGCATCCAGTGACGCCTATGGGCTCAGGGTGACACGGCGGTCGGTCGGTACTGTTGGGCCTTCAAGGCCTTTTCGGACGGAGTTTTAATAGTTAAATCACTTTGTACGCGCGGCACACAAGCTGCGAAGTGCACAGGTGCAATCTGAATTCCCCTCTCACAGTCACATGTGTGAGAGTCGCTTCAGCTTCTTTCGACAATATTCGTGTCTCATCGGATGCGCTAGCACGTAACTCGCGACATGCAGCAGCAACTTTTGGGAAACTAGTTTTGACAGTCTGAGCAACACTGTGGACTAGGGATGGGAAAAACCAACCGAGTAAAATCAATACCGTTATTATAGTTCTGAAAATAGTTTTCGGTATTTCTTTGGCCTCGGTTATAACAGGTGTCTTATATTTTTTGCTAATAACCAGGTAAAAATACCGAAATATCAGTTAGCCATAGCAACTGTACTGAAGTTTTTGGTTTTTAGGTAAACCTTTTTTTAAATACACGAGTAGTTTTTATTCTTAAAGTTTTCATTGTTTTGAAATTTTGCTTTATAATGCGAAATGGGAATAGCGATTAATGCTATTTTAACAACAATGCCGACCGAAACGAGCAACAAACACAGGGCATAAGAATTAGTATAGCGTTGCTGAGACAATAATGTACTTGTTACCATGTGGCGTGGCCTATTAGAGGCAATGTAGCTGCATTGTGCAAGACCTGTCCGACCTGGTCTATAAGTTAGTTTCTTACTGTCGTCGTCACAGATCAGATGTTTTACAGAATGGTACGATTCCTAGTCTGGAAGTATTTTACAAAGTGCAGTATCATGAAGTACAATGATCCATGTGCTTTAAATGATTAAAATGGAAGGGGCCACAACAGGCTTGTGACATCATATGCGGAGAAAAATTAACAATCCATTCTGAGTTTATGATAAAAATAGAGAAAAAGCTGAGCTCGTGCCTGTGTCAACATGGAAAATGAAATGAGCGTTTGGCGTCGTTGGCCGAAAGGCCCCTTGCGGGGCAGGTCCGGCCGCCTTGGTGCAGGTCTTATTACATTCGACGCCACATTGGACGACCTGCGCGCCGGAGGGGGATGAAATCATAATGAAGAGAGCACAACACCCAGTCCCAGAGCGGAGAAAATCCCCAACCCAGCCGGAAATCGAACCCGGGCCCGTAGGACGGCAATCCGTCACGCTGTCCACTCTTTTCTTTTTAATCTCATTTTGTTCGTCTTCGTTCTTTGTACCTGCTCGGGGCGGACCTCGCAAGACACCCGTTTCAGTTCGCCGTTGATCCTTTAACTCAGTTTTTTTATTACAGAGGGCAGCTAACCCTATGACCGAACACGCTGAGTTACCGTGCCGGCTTTTTTTGTTCGATGTAGTTCTTTGCATTTGTTCGGGGCGGACGTCCCATGACACCCGTTCATGTTCACCGATGATCCATTCACTCAGTTGTTTTATTGCAGAGGGCAGCTAACTCTCTGACCGAACACGCTGAGCTACCGTGCCGGCACCACTCAGCTATTGGGGCGGACTGTGTCTAGATAATACGTCTTTATCTGCTTGGAGCCCTTGAAAACGGACAAATTAACATGAAAATTAGAGTTCTTTGACCTCAGTTATCACCCTTTAGGAACGACTTCGTACTGCACAAATAGTGTTAAGACACTCGATTACAATATTATTTTCGACGAGAGTTGCAAAAACAGAATCAGTAGGACAACACTGGTGATTTTTTGTAGTATTCAGTCACTTAGCACGGTGGATGGACTAGTTTTCTTTTATTTGCCTATATTTTGATTTTATCTATGACGAAATTAAGGCAATCAAAATTCTTCCATATTTGCACGATTTCTGCATTTATTTCAGAAAGGAATAGGAATAAAAAACTGAAAATCGGTTATTTCAGATAAACGTTTATTTTGAAAGGTTGTAACAGTCAGGTTAAACTGGCGTCGAAGAAAACCGATATGAGAGAAAACCGATTGTTTCAACGTAACCACCACTCCCACCGCGGACTCTTGTAACGTGCTAACAGGAACGTGTAAATGAGTACGGGCGTCTGAAACACAGCGATGTAGTGAGCAGATATCGCCTCTGCAATCTTCGGCTGTCGTGTAACCTGCCAATAAGCACGCATAAGTGTTGGGCGCGTGTGCTTTGGGTGAGGTCCGCGCCGTCAGGTTGGGTTGGCCGTGGCAGCGGCCTTGACCGCCGCGCCGGCCGGGCGCGCCGCTGTTTCGGGGGGACAGCTGCAGCCGGCGCGGCCCGCGCCAGCACCTGCCGCCGCCGCCGCAGCCGCCGCTGATGCAGGGATTTCTTGTGGCGCCGCGCTCCTTCTGACCTCTTTCGGCTGCAGCACTCTCCGCCGTCACCCAGCGCCAAATACAGCGACGCGGCCCTCTGCCAGCTTCCAGCGGATTTTATCGAAAAACTGAGGGAGACCACAGTTAGTCCAAGTGACATCCTTGTCAGTTTCGAGGTAGTTCAAATGTTCAGATGTGTGTGAAATCTTATGGGACTTAACTGCTATGGTCATCAGTCCCTAAACTTACACAGTACTTGTTGTTGTTGTTGTTGTTGTTGTTGTTGTCTTCAGTCCTGAGACTGGTTTGATGCAGCTCTCCATGCTACTCTATCCTGTGCAAGCTTCTTCATCTCCCAGTACCTACTGCAACCTACATCCTTCTGAATCTGCTTAGTGTATTCATCTCTTGGTCTCCCCCTGCGATTTTTACCCTCCACGCTGCCTTCCAATACTAAATTGGCGATCCCTTGATGCCTCAGAACATGTCCTACCAACCGATCCCGTCTTCTGGTCAAGTTGTGCCACAAACTTCTCTTCTCCCCAATCCTATTCAATACTTCCTCATTAGTTATGTGATCTACCCATCTAATCTTCAGCATTCTTCTGTAGCACCACATTTCAAAAGCTTCTATTCTCTTCTTGTCCAAACTATTTACCGTCCATGTTTCACTTCCATACATGGCTACACTCCATACAAATACTTTCAGAAATGACTTCCTGACACTTAAATCTATTCTCGATGTTAACAAATTTCTCTTCTTCAGAAACGCTTTCCTTGCCATTGCCAGTCTACATTTTATATCCTCTCTACTTCGACCATCATCAGTTATTTTGCTCCCCAAATAGCAAAACTCCTTTACTACTTTAAGTGTCTCATTTCCTAATCTAATACCCTCAGCATCAACCGACTTAATTCGACTACATTCCATTATCCTCGTTTTGCTTTTGTTGATGTTCATGTTATATCCTCCCTTCAAGACACCATCCATTCCATTCAACTGCTCTTCCAAGTCGTTTGCTGTCTCTGACAGAATTACAATGTCATCGGCGAACCTCAAAGTTTTTATTTCTTCTCCATGGATTTTAATACCTACTCCGAATTTTTCTTTTGTTTCCTTTACTGCTTGCTCAATATACAGATTGAATAACATTGGGGAGAGGCTACAACCCTGTCTCACTCCCTTCCCAACCGATGCTTCCCTCTCATGCCCCTCGACTCTTATAACTGCCATCTGGTTTCTGTACAAATCGTAAATAGCCTTTCGCTCCCTGTATTTTACCCCTGCCACCTTTAGAATTTGAAAGAGAGTATTCCAGTCAACATTGTCAAAAGCTTTCTCTAAGTCTATAAATGCTAGAAACGTAGGTTTGCCTTTCCTTAATCTTTCTTCTAAGATAAGTCGTAAGGTCAGTATTGCCTCATGTGTTCCAGTATTTCTACGGAATCCAAACTGATCTTCCCCGAGGTCGGCTCCTACTAGTTTTTCCATTCGTCTGTAAAGAATTCCTGTTAGTATTTTGCAGCTGTGGCTTATTAAACTGATAGTTCGGTAATTTTCACATCTGTCAACACCTGCTTTCTTTGGGATTGGAATTATTACATTCTTCTTGAAGTCTGAGGGTATTTCGCCTGTTTCATACATCTTGCTCACCAGATGGTAGAGTTTTGTACTTAACCTAAATAATCCTAAGGACAAACACACACCCATGCCCGAGGGAGGGGACTCGAACATCCGCCGCGACCAGACGCCCAGTTTCGATGTAGTATCCCTGTTCGCCATGGTCCCTGTTGACGAAGCTCTTTCTTACATAGCTGATATGTTTCCTACTGATATAATAGCTTTGTTTCGACATTGTCTATCCTCGACTTATTTTCTATCTAACAACGAGTTTTATGAACAAATTGATGGGGTGGCCGTGGGTAGCCCTCTAAGCCCAACTATTGCTAATCTATTTACGGAATTTTTCGAACAACAAATGCTGCAGTGTGCCAATAAATGCCCTTTGAAATGGTATAGATACGTGGATGACACCTTGTGATATGGAATCATGCTGAAGAGGAACTAAGTGATTTTTTGCTGCACATAAACAGTTTCAAGTGATTTTTTGGTGCACATAAACAGTTTCAATCCAAAGATACAATTCACCATGGAGAAAGACAGTAATGAACAACTAAATTTTTTGGATGTATTGGTTATTTCGCATTTTGATCAATATGAACACTGGAGAGGTTGGGTTGGGTTGTTGTTTTGGGGGAAGAGACCAAACAGCGAGGTCATCGGTCTCATCGCATTTGGGAAGGACGGGGAAGGAAGTCGGCCGTGCCCTTTCAAAGGAACCATCCCTGCATTTGCCTGAAGCGATTTAGGAAAATCACGGGAAACCTAAATCAGAATGGCCGGACGCCGGATTGAACCGTCGTCCTCTCGAATGCGAGTCCAGTGTGCTAACCACTGCGTCACCTCGCTCGGTATATTGCTTCAGGCAGAAGAGAGGACTCATAAAACCCTTACTGGACAGGGCTAATAACATCTTTGAGCCAATTTATTTGCAAGATGAATTAAGCCACTTGCGAACGGCTTTCAAGAGAAATGGATCCACTGACAACGAGATAGATCGAGCATTCCACCCTAGAAGAAAAGTGTCCGAAAATACACGACAGCAACAACCGTCGGCTGGAAAAGTTTTTCTTCAACAAATGGCTTTGAGCACTATGGGAATTAACTGCTGTGGTCATCAGTCCCCTAGAACTTAGAGCTACTTAAACCTAACTAACCTAAGGACATCACACACATCCATGCCCGAGGCAGGATTCGAACCTGCGACCGTAGCGGTTGCGCGGTTCCAAACTGTAGCGCCTAGAATCGCTCGGCCACTTCGGCCGGCAGTTTTTCTTCCATTTATTCATAACATCACGGACCGTATTGGGAAAGTTTTGGCCAAGTTTCAAGTGGAGACAATCCTTCGACCTACCAAGAAAATTATTGAAAGTTAACATCGGTGAAAGACGCACGACTACCCTGAGCCACCCCAGGTGTGTATAAAATTCCGTGTAGCTGTGGCATGGTTTATATTGGAACAACTAAAAGGAGTGTTAATACCCGCCTAACGGAACACAAAAGGAACTGTAGATTGGGACAAACTGACAAATCAGCTGTAGCGGAACACGTTTTCAAAGACGGCGATGTCGAAATAAAATTTAGTGAGACAAACGTGATAGCTAGGACCTCACATTATTATACCCGCATGTATAGAGAAGCTATAGAGATCTACTGGTACGAAAATTATTTTAATAAAATAGAAGGATTAAAACTAGACAAGATATGGCGGTCGACTTTCCACCAACGAAGTGACAATCGATTACCTGTAATCGAGAGAGATGGCACTAGCCAGAGATAAAGTCGAAAACACGTGATAAGTGGTGGCGCCATCTAAGCGCTCTATATAAGCGGGACCTCCGGCGCCTAGCAACCAGTCGCCGACTCACCTCGGAAGAGTTGGCCGAAGTAGGCAACGAAACGTCAGGAAGGAGAAGAAGTTTTATATATGGACAAGGGCAATTCAGCCCGGAAGTTTTAATTAATGAAGACGCCGGCCGTGAAAGCTTACATGTTATGATCAAAATAACGTTATTTATTGCGTTTCAGTTAGAGCACGTTTTGAGGCCAATTCACACTGGACGTCACGTCACGCCATGTCACGTCACTTCGCGCCACGCCACGTCACGTCAGTACGCTTATCCCAGTACCGAATGGTGAAAGTGAGGTTATGAGGTAGCGCCCGTGTATAGTACCAGTTTTTATTATTTTTTACTGACTTTCGATACATGCCACGACGTATAGCCGCTGTTATCCGTGCCAAAGGTGGACATACCGCCTGTTAGGTAGTTGGTCATAATGTTCTGAGTGATCAGCGTATTTTAAATGTAAAAAGCACACTTGCAAGTCATCAAGCAAAAAACGTGATCCTGCCCGAAAATTTGCGCCAAAATTCTGATACTACGCAGTTATGACCTTCTGAATGAATAGCTTTTAAACTTCGAGCGTGTGGGTTATTTGTCACTGGCTTCGGCCCACTGCAACCGCTTTAGTCTCGAGGGTGAAGCATTGTGCAGAGGGATGAGTAAATGGTTTGTGAGTTACGTTTTCATTGTTAACGCGCTTTTTTTCATCGTGTCAAAGTGCGCGTTTTTGACCTCTAGCTGGTGCCAGAGATCTCTTTGCTCTGAACATTTTTATGTTGCGATTGTCAAATACAATTTAAATCAATGAAATGAACTGGTGTGTGCTCAAAGAAATAGTGTAGCGCTGTTTCATGACCTTTTTTAGGAAACCGATTTCAATGAAAAACATATCTGGGTGTAGGGTCTGACACACAAATTATTGTGTAATAAGTTAAACATAGAAATTTTGACGTAATTTTGATTTATTCAACATTTTAGATTTGTTGCCATTTGGCAAAACCATTCGTATGTCAACACACTTCCCAGAAGACTCACAATTCTTTTGTTTACAAACATATATAAAATGACTTAGGAAAGATACACAAATGTGCTTCTACATACATTTACGAATAGTTTTAGGTGAAAACTGTTACTTTCCTGTTTTCAAAAAAAATGTTTTGTCATATTATTCAACAAGTCGATACCTCATTTCATCACTCAGGCTTACCTCATTTCATCACTCAGTGTGAAATTTTAAAAAACAGTTTTTATTTGCAGTGAAATATAAATACACCTTACATATCAAACACTTCACTCTCATAATTCCATTGGATGATGAAACTTTGCACCTTCCTTTGATATCCATAATAGGCAAATGTCCTATGCCATCCAGCCGCATATCGTTTTCAGGCAGTGCAGCTGTTGGTCCTTTCTTCTTCTTCGCCATGTAAGCTCTCTCAATGGAATTACTTGTAGGTCTTCCTTGCTTTCTTGCCTCACTTTTCCCCTGGAACAACAAACCTTTACCTATGCCCTTCTTGAACTCTGCTAAACAGAGCGTGCTTTTCCAATGCATTCCATTTGATACTGCATCTATTCTGTAAAGAAACCAAACATTCACTACCGCCAGGTCTAGCATATGAAAAAATACTCTGTGATACCATTTTTTGGAACGTATCTAGATCCTATACAACGCTACAAAAGATTCCACATGACCTACATCTCCCATGAACTCATTATACTCTGCTACTGCCCTGAGGCAAGGCACTTTGACTGAGTTCTTCAACTTCTTTTCAAATCATTCTACTTGTCATTGGATTTTCTCCCACAAAACTGCTGATTAATGTCACAAATTTGCTGTCATGCCACTTTACAGCAGAATACTGCATATTTCCCATGGAACACTGTCTTTCAACAGTTGCACCTCTTCCAGATCTCTTCATTTTCTTGTCAGAGTCGAAGAGACATCCCTTTAGACGATTGGAACGAACAGTGCCTAGGCTTTAGATTCCTTTTTCTGCCAGTTTCATTTGCAGATCTAAATTAGAGAACCAGTTGTCAAAAAATATTTTACAATTTTTGTGCTCAGGTATTCAACTAGCTAGCCTTAACACAACATTTCCACTGGCTCCTGTGTCAGGAAGATGTTCATTTTGGCTAGTTCTGCCAGTATACAGTTCAAAGTTGTACACTAAACAATTCACATAAGATAGTACAAACACTTTGAAAGGTCTCTGTTGGATTCCTTTCATGTTTAATTTCTTAAATCTATTGTCATTTACGGCATAAATTCCTCTTCTAAATTTACTGTGGCGTTTCTGACTATCTGAGAGGAGACTGAGTAGTGGAACGTGTTAGTTTTACACATAAACAAGAACGATCTGTCACACTACTACACTTTAAAACACAGTTTATATGTAATTCATGTCACACAGTCTCATACGGAACCTACATCCGCTTTCTTTTATACACTGTGTATGATAAGATACTGTCATCCCCCTTCCCTTCTGTGTGAGAGGATGAATGAGCAAATGTATTTGTAGTTGCATGCTTGAGGGTAGCAGACAAGCCTGTCTGCTAGAGAACAGTAGGACCAACGTCGGAACAGGTAGCTACGCTTTCTAAAAACAAAGAGGTTTCTATCCTTAGTATGGTCCTGTCCGTCCGTAGTCATGTTGGTATAGGAAGCTGCCCCTCTGGTCACTTCCGTTTGTATTTGGGAAGCACGCTCGGTAGGAGCGCAGGTCAGTCGGTCCGCGGCGAGCGTCTGAAGTGGTAAGATCTCCGGCTAAGCGCGTGTCTGCTAAGTCCGTAGGACAATGGATTTCTTAAGTTCAGCCTAACTGAAAAGTTAATCACCTTTATTTCAGGTTTAGCTCTAAAATATCTAATGTTATCTTAAATTGCAGCGCAGTGTAATTCTCGTGTGAAGTTCAGATTATTTTCCGGTAGTTGCTTTGTCACTACTTTGTGAGTAAAGTGGAACCACGTGTTGATCAGTAACTCTAACTAAGATCAATCTTAAATGCGAATGCTTGTGTGATTATAACGTCTCGTCTTGACAATATTTTTCAATATAGCAACTTTTCCTTATGTTCAACCTATGTGGAGTGTACTTTGCGAGACCAGTACCACGTTCTTATATAACTGTTTGACCCGTCAGGTTAACAGTAAGACGTTAGTAACCAGTTCGAGGTTTTTCTTTTGTAAATTGCTTTGCGATCTAATTTATTTTAATTATCAAAATTATTGTGGAGTTACACTCTTTGTGTAAACCAAGTTGACCACGTGAAGCAAGTGGTGTAATCATCAAAGTAGCCCTCAGCTATTCTTTTCGCGAAGATTTCACAGAGTTAATATGAATTTAGTATACCAGTGTGTGGTAATTACATGACGGACAGGATTGTGCTACGAACGTATCTTCTTTGGGTGAAAATTTGAATCTGTTGGTAGTGGTTAACTTTCTCTTGCATACGTTTCAACGTTCTTTGTGTGTTGTTTTATGAATGCAGTGTTGTATGCAGTCTCCCGATCTTGCCTCCATATTTGATGTGTTCCGTAAGATTGCAAACTCACATTTTCACAGTCCTAAATAAGGCACCAGCTCAGTTATAACTCACGTTTAATATGCTGAAATTTCAATGATCAATGTTAAAATAAATTTCCAAATATAAACTGATTTATTTCTTTTTATTTAAATTCACTTTTTTATATATATATCACCGGTTGTCGTATGACTATTAAAAGATTATAATTAATGTTAGTCTGGTTGGGGATTTGGTAAGCTGGACTGGATACCTGGTGAAACAGTTGTGCAGTAATGCAAGGTTAACTTCCGCAGGCAGCTCACAGCTTTTAACCCGCTTTTATTGTCCATCAGTACCGCTTTCATCATAGCAAATTAAAGTTACAATGTTACACATGGCAACCCTGTTCTGTGATTCCGCTAGACTCTGGAATCTCTGAAACGTTAGATTGCGAGCGTGTTATAATCTTAATTTTTTTTCCCTACAGCGCTCAAACAACTTTTGCGTTGTTTCCGAGCAGACTTTCAAAAGATTCACGGCGTTGTTGATCGGCGTTGTGTTGTTTGTCTTGTTTTGTTTTCTATATTTGTGTGTTTTATATGTGTGTGTGTTTTTTTTTTCTCGCTTGTAAATTCCACTGTTTCGATCAAAGATAAAAATTTGTTTTGCGTGTGAAAAAGTGCGTACTAGGTTGGGTATCTTTCGTGTGACTGTCGTAATTTTTGGGGGACACATTTATTTTGATTAGTGTGTCGCATACCGGGTATAAATTGCACTAATGCAGACACGTAACCAAGCTAAAAGTAAGCGGTCCGACAACTTAAGCAATATGGACCAAGGGGATAATTTGATTTCGAATGTTAATGCGTCGGACAATTCCGAAAATACAATGGGAAATACTTCAGACGAAATGCAAAACAGGACGAACGGGCTCACAGCAGAGCCAGAAATAAATTTGCCTCCTACTAACCAAATTGATTTGGCAGAACTCATGAAAGCCTTATTGCGACAAAATAAAGAAAACGCACAGAAATCTGAAAAATCGATCCGCGAGCTAGGCGAACAAATGACTCAGAAATCTGAAAAATCGATCCGCAAGCTAGGCGAACAAATGACGCATAAATCAGAAAAATCGATCCGAGAGCTAGGCGAACAAATGACACATAAATCCGAAAAATCTATCCGAGAGCTAGGCGAACAAATGACGCAGAAATCAGAAAAATCGATCCGAGAGCTAGGCGAACAAATAGACAAAAAACTAATCCAGCAGACAAATAAAGTCGACAAGTCGATGCAGAGAGTGTCCGATGATATCTCACAAAGAATAAACAATCTGGCAAGTGAAATAAAAAGTGATATTATGAAAGAATTAGGCCGTACATTTGAACAAATCGATGACCGTCTGCAAGCCTTAGAACAGGGCAAGCGGAGTGGCGATGCCGAATCTAAAGAGAGCGAAGAACAGCTACTTAGGAATTTCCAAGCGCTGAGAGAAGAATGCCAAAGGGAACACCAGCAGGTACTCTCGAGGGTCTAAGAGGCGGAAACGCATTGTCCCACATCCGTTAGCAACACAATAGCGGACAACAGTCTAGCGATTCACGCGCTGGAACAGCACGTAGAACAATTGAAGCAGACTGGGGCGGAGGACAAGAGACAAATACATGATAAGATTGCGGCATTAGCGGACATTGTAGGCACGGTGAAGCTGACGGAAAGCGAGAACAATACTACATCGGTAGCGGCCGCAGAGACCGAAGAAGTGCGTTCGCTTCTTAGATTTCAGAAGGGACAGTTCGAAGTGAACAGGCAGCACAAAGCTGTAACAGGCGAATTACAAGAACGTGTGGCGCATCTGGAAAACTGCATGGCGTGTGATTCCGAACTCGCCAATAGCACTAAAAATAGCCATACGAACAGTGCAGAGAGGGACTCCGGCCACGAGGGAGATTTTGACGACAGGGAAGAATGTATTTTGAGGGGCACACATGAGACGAATAGAAACATACAAGGGCCTCGCCAGGAAGAAATGCGGGGATTCGATTTCAAACATTTCCTTACGGTGAGAAAGTATGAGATATTCCGAAATTCGCTAAAAGGAATACATCCACGTGCATGGCTCGAGCAATTTGAGTTTTGTCTCCCCCCGACTGGGCAAGTTCACATAAGATAGAATATATGTGTGGCTATTTGGAAGGCGAACCGGCGATTCGCATGAGGTCGGCAGCGCGTCACTGCAACTCCACTTGGGAGTTTCGACAAGCCTTTCTGTCCGCCTATTGGTCGGAAGCGGCACAAGACAGGGTCAAACATGGCATAATTATGCTGCCAAATTTGAACCAGTCTGGTTTCGGCAGTCCTGCACGCCTATTCGACCACATGCTGCAGGCAAATCAATTTTTATACGTCCCATACGGGCCTGCGGAACTAATTAGGATATGCATCACCAAATTGCCGATGCACTTGCGGCACGTCATTCTTGCGGGACGATGCAAAGAGGACGTGGAAACGTTTAAAACACTTCTCCAAGAGTTGGAATATAATACAGCAGAATGCCCGCCTAATCAGGCACAAAGTTATTACGGGGCATAGCAGCGCGATCGCAGTCGTGGCCGTAGTACTAATCAACGGCGTGACTGGTCGTCGCGACGCGAACGGAACAATAATCGGGACAGGCCGTATAGAAACTGGGGTAACAGTCGCGAACACAGGTGGAACAACGGAGATGATCGAGGACGTGGACAGAATCGTGAACGGAACAGTTACGGCAACCAGAATCGATACTACGGTGAACACGGTGGGAATAGGACTATAGGCGGAGCACCTCATGATGTTGAAATTCGGCCAGCTAACCCTAGACATAATCCAGCAAATGGAAATGAACAAAACCGGCAATGACAAACGATCAGCGCAGAAGGCGCCCAATCGGAACAAATGAACGACATGGCAAAGGAGTGCATACGGTTTATAGAGAGGGAAGATATTAGAGAGGATTTGTTGCAAGAAACAACGAGTGCTAAAATTTCGGGAATAAATCCAGTCGTGACAGTTGCAGTAAACGAAATATGTTTTAAGTGTGTCATTGACACTGGAAGCCCTTTCTCGATAGTGAGTGAGGCAGCATTTCAAAAATGCGAAGGGACTGGGACTTGGCCCGTTTTTCAAGTGCGAGGAATAAAGGTGAAGGGCGCAATCTACGGTAAGAGCATAGAAATCCGAAGGCAGACTCGGCTTAATTTTACCTGCCAGGGAAGAGAGTTTGAGTACAATTTCTTTGTGCTCCCAATGCTGAATGTGGCAATGATTTTAGGAAATGACTTCATGAATACCCACCATGCAGTAATTAACATGGGTGGAGGAGTAATGACAGTTCAAGTTGGGGATCAGCCAATTAATTTAGTATTTGATGAATGCATATTACGTGCCGAATCAGAAATTAGTTGCCTAAAATTTCAAGCTCAAACCGAGTCGCAACCCAGACTGGAGCTACTCGTGAACTATGTAAGTGAGTCGTGCTCTACGTCTGGTGAGCAGGGGAAAGATGTTGCTTTTGCTGATGCACTGAGAAAGAGCATCGCGGGTGTCAGAACCACGGACAGGGAAAAGGAGAAATTGTATTGCCTACTTAGGAATCATGAACGGGTATTTTCTGAGACTCCGGGGGCGATTAAGGGTTTTACTTACCAATTCAGAGTACGTGACCATCAGAAGTTTTCTGTTAGACCATACCCTATTCCCGTGGCGTATAAAGCCCAGGTGGAGAAGGAAATAAACAAGATGCTAGAACAAGGAATAATTGAGCGGGCAGTAAGCTCGTACAACTCACCCTTGCTTGTCGTGCCAAAACGCGACAACTCAGTTCGTTTGGTGCTAGACTCGAGACAGATAAACACAATTATTATGTCGGAAACGGACAGGCCTGAGAGCCTTGAGGAACTCTTACAACGTTTCCACGGGGTAAAGGTACTATCATCTGTCGACCTCCGTTCGAGTTTTTGGCAAATCGTGCTACACCCATCTTGCAGATTATATACAGCGTTCCTGTGTTACGGAAATTGTTTCCAATTCCGGCGTCTCCCGTTCGGACTAAGCGTCTCATCAGCTGCTTTTATAAGGGGATTAAATAGCATTTTACCTGATGATTTGAAACAGCGAGTGACAATTTACGTGGATGACATATTAATTGCGGAAAAGTCGTGGGAGGACCATAATGACGTTCTGAACAGACTACTGGATGTTTTTGAGAAGGCAGGTGTAACAGTCAACTTAGATAAGTCACAGTTCGGACGAGAGAACATAAAATTCTTAGGCCATATTGTCTCAGCAAATGGAATACAACCTGACCCTGAGAAAATTGCGGCGATAGCGGAGTGTGCAATGCCGACAAATAAAAAACAGTTGCGAGCATTCTTAGGCCTGTGTAATTTTTATAAGCGACTTATAAATTTTAGTGTACTTGGTACACCCCGTCTATGTGGACTAACAGGGAAGAACGCTTTGTGGGTCTGGGATCAAGAGGCACAGGATGAATTTTATAAATTGAAAAAGGCATTGGTAGAGGCTCCCATCCTCGTGCATCCCGACCTGACACAAGAATTCTGTTTAATGACGGACAGTTCCTTGTCAGGATTAGGTGCGGTACTGTTTCAAACGGAAGGAAATGATGATATTACAACTTGGAAAACAATCTCGTTTGGGAGCAGGGTGCTCTCTCGATGTGAAAAAAATTATTCTGTGACGGAACTCGAAGCACTAGCGATAGTTTGGGCATTCTCAAAACTTAGGTATTTTTTATTTGGGAGGACCACCAAGGTGTACACTGACCATCGTGCACTCCAATTTCTTATGAGCACAAAAATCACGCATGGGAGACTAGGACGCTGGGCACTATACCTACAGGAATATAACTTCACTGTAGAATACATTCCTGGACAGAAAAATGTAATTGCTGACGCTTTATCGCGCATTCCTATAGGTTTGGTTCACACAGAAGAAAGGGAACTGGGTGAAAATAATTTTAGCATCCTATACTTACAGAATGTAGCGTTCGAGAATTTTGTTACCACCTCTTTAGGGAGTATAGCGGACGAACAGGATAAGGACGCAGTATTGAAAGATATAAAGAAGAAGTGGGAGGACAAGGAGAATGTAGGAATACGCCAGTACTACTTAGTGCGCAATAGAATATTATTCAAGAAACGAACCCCGGACGACTCCAGATGGGTGTTGGTGATTCCGGAGGAACTCGTAAACAAAATTATATGGTACATACACTTGAGTTATGGTCACTTCGGAGCACAGAAATGTTGTGAAAAACTGAAAGAGACATGCTATTTTAATAACATGCTACGGCGTATTCGTGGTGTACTTCGAGTGTGCGGACCTTGTCAGCGAGCAAAGGCGGCCACAGTGACTTATGCTGCATCATTGCACCCGATAATACCAAGCAAACTTTGTGATCTCGCGGCCGTGGATCTATTTGGGCCACTAATACGATCTAAAGCAGGTTTTGCATATGTTTTCGTAGCGGTGGAGCTAACCTCCAAGTTTGTGTGTCTGACTCCGTTGAAGCGAGCCACAGGAAGGGCAGTGGCAACTGCATTTGCAAAGCAGTTTCTGCATGAAGTTGGGAGCGTGAAAAAGGTTATCTCGGATAATGGACCACAATTTAGATCGCAATACTGGCAGCGGATGCTTCGAAGAAGAAGAATTAAACCTATATATATATCTCTCTTTCACCCCAGCTCGAACCCCAGTGAGCGTATTATGCGTGAATTAGGAAAATTATGTAGGTTATACTGCAGTCGTGATCACCGATCGTGGGACACACACCTAAAAGGATTTCAGAACATAATTGATGAGTTGCCTAATACGTCAACAAAGCTTCCGCCAATCACTGTGCTAAAAAACAAGGAGCCCCCAAGCAAAATCAAAGAGGTGGTGCCTTGGTCACTAGAGCCGAGACTACGCCGGAACGCAATTGTTGACTTAGCTTTACGCAACATCAAGCGTGCAGCAGAAGCCAGAGTCATGGCGTATAAGAAAAACGTGAGAAAAACAGTGTTTCATGTAGGACAAAAAGTTCTTATCAGATCACACAAGCTGTCTAACAAACGGTCAGGTGTCTGCAAGAAATTTTTTAATCTCTTTAACGGCCCGTATCGGATAAGGAAGATTCCCCATAAAAGCGCCATAGAAGTGGAAACTCTTCGATCGAAGAAATCAAAAGGGCTACACCATGTGTCAAACGTAAAACCATACACTGAGTAGAAAGGGCAGTGAGGAGTAGAGAGGACGGTGAAGAGAAACAACTGATTAGTTTACATTTGTGATAAATGCATTTTGAATAATATGTTGGTAAAAATAATGATAAAGATGTTTCTATGTGATTGATTGAAGTGATGTTTTAATTTTTTTTCTTTCCTTGTGCAATTAGGATTTAGTTTGATTCAAACGTGAAGATAAAAGGTTTCTTTGTGAACGAGTAAAATGCTGTTTATGTTTTTTTGTGTCAATTGGAAAGAGTCGCTCCTGAGGGAAGCAAGATCTGTGTTGAATTAATGCAAAACTCAGGGGAATATCCAATCTGTGGGTATTATGGGTCTGGCAAACCCAGGTCCCCAGCTGTTAGTAGCCTTGTTTCCGATTTTCTGCTTTCAGTGCTACTATCTATCTATTACTATTCTATATCTGTCAGTATAAATGAGGATCTCTTACTATAGTATGCGTGCTGTATGAATATTTTAAAATAGGAGAACTCTGAGAAAGGAATGAGTAAGTTCAGAATCTTGAAAACAGGATGCGATAATACTATTGTTTAACCATTCGCTTCCCAATATGCGATGATATGTTAATATTGATGATATATGTATTTTTTGTTCTTTATAGATGAGTGTGTAAAGTGCTGTCTGTGGATTTCGTCAGTACATTGATTCCCTTCAAGGTGAAAGAAGAATTGTAGTTTGTGTAATTTACGTGGCCCTGAAATATTATTGTGGTAGTCAAATACGAGTAGTTTTTTTTTTTCAGCAAATGGAGAATGGAACAGAAATATGGATCCTTTCGGTAGTCTTGATTGATGTTGAGCCAAAGCCTGAAAAATTATTCTGCATTAATACTTGTCCTAGAAAAGCGACGTTTATGTGTCTTGCTGATGCTGTGAGCATTACAGCTTACTGTTTTCGCTGGTGCGGGATGCACTGCAGCCTATATGAAGTGTACTGAGGATATTTTCCCTCTTGAAGGTAGAGGAAGATTAAATAATTTTGATTATGGGACCGAAGGAAAGCTTGGTTTAAGAATAGAGGAGACCACAATTTTGCCATTCATGAGATATGAATCCAGAATAACCACCACAGGCAAAAAAACTGATTTGGAAGCGAAAGGTAACTTAAAGAAGGAACGAAATCGCAGCAAAATGGGTAAGAAAATGTAGTATAACCTGTATAAATAAAATATTTTTACCCTTCTCAGAGTCATCTGCGTGATTAATTCTTGTGATAACGTAATTTTAGATGAAATTGTCTTACTGTTTTATGTATAAACATATGAGTATGATAGATGTATAATTGCGAGTCTCTTATCAGGTGTGTCAACTGGTATAAATGTTTTTGCGTGTAAATAACCATTGTTCTTTTTACTGTGTATGTTTAAGGAAAGTTCTCCATATTTATCATGTGACAAGACATATGCCGCGAGCATCAAGAAGAGGACGAATTAGAACAATGTTGTAGTGGTGTAAACACTTTGTTGAAGTAGCATTGAAGTAGCTTGTTGGATTAACTAGTAGTGGATTGAAGTAAAATTTTGAGTAATGCATGTTTATGGGTAGTTAGTTTGTAGAATAGACAACAGGTGTGCACGTGTGTGTGTAAATAACATGTGAACCCTATGCTCTCCTGACCTATACTTGCGCAAGGCATAACCCCATTCATTTTAGTGAATTAATAAGTGGCATTTGATTTATTAAAACACAAGTGAACCACATTAGTGATGTGGATTTAAATATTATATTGTCAGTTCATTTAATTCTTATTTTTTTTCATTGTCAAGTCATTTAACTTTTATTTTATATTGTCGATTCATCTAATTTTTTTATTTAAAAAAAAATTAAGTCTCACTTTTGTTCTTAAAAATTGTGAAAGACAATACGAAGTGGTAATATGTATGACATTTTGTAATCACATAAGGATGATGAAAAATTTCTGTGAATGCAGTTGAGAACGTGAAAGCGAACCGGCAAAATTCTTACGAGACAGCAGGAGCAGCCGGACTAGTAAACTGGCGGGTTTCCCAGCAGGACACGCTGTCAACCGGGCCACTTCGGAAGCGCGGCCGACAACAAAAGAAGGGTACGCGGCAAACACTTTCCCTTGCACCTGGAGCTAATGGGCGGCCGCCCCGTGCGACCCTTCCTGGAGGCGATGACCTGAGATGGGCGAGCGGTCCACCGCGCGGAAATCCTTCTGCTGGCAACGCACCACACGCACGCGACCGTGACGAGACGGCCGCGGTGAAACAAAACAAGGGGCGTGGAGCCTTTTGACAGGTACTGTCCAGAGAAACTTGCAGACGTCAACGACGCCTATCGACATTTCCTGACGGATGCCTACTGTCAAGCGACAGTAAATCGTGGTTCGATGTTCTCTGGTCGCTAAGGGTGGTACAAAAGAAGAGCCATTAAGTGTCATCCTTGCCCAGGAATATCAAACCGGCGAGCCAATTGAGGATAACTCAAAAATGTAACAACACAAAGGGTGTGGAGCCTTTTGACACATACTGTCCAGAGAAACTGGCAGACTTCAACGACGCCTATCAACATCTCCTGACGGATGCCCACTGTCAAGCGACAGTAAATCATGGTTCGATGTTCTCTGGTCGCTAAGGGTGGCACAAAAGAAGAGCCATTAAGTGTCATCCTTGCCCAGGAATATCAACCTGGCGTGTCAAACGAGGATACCGCACGAATTTGACAACACAAACATGGAACCAAATCGAGATGTACGTGACACGGGCCACCAAGAGAAACTTCATGAGAGGGCAGAGACGGCGAGATTGCACGCAACAGATGGACAAAAATCCATACTGACAGCTGCGGCGACGAACCCCCCCCCCCCTTCCCCTTATATTATGCCTCGGAACAGTGGAACTACTGAGTGTGTCAGTGAACAGTGATTATACGGTTCTTACAAGGGAACCTCCCCATCGCACCCCCCTCAGATTTAGTTATAAGTTGGCACACTGGATAGGCCTTGACAAACTGAACACAGATCAATCAAGAAAATAGGAAGAAGTTGTGTGGAACCATGAAAAAAAAATAAGCAAAATATGCAAACTGAGTAGTCGATGCGCAAGATAGGCAACATCAAGGTGAGTGTGAGATCAGGAGCGCCGTGGTCCCGTGGTTAGCGTGAGCAGCTGCAGAACGACAGATCCTTGGTTCAAGTCTTCCCTCGAGTGAAAGCTTTAATTTTTTTATTTTCAGACAATTATCAAAGTTCAGGCACTCACACATAATTAACTTCGCTCTCCAGAATTCCAGAACATGTTCAGATTTGCTTGCAGGATTTGATGGTCTACACACGGAAAAATTTGAAAACGTTAAAAACATATATTTTGACAGAGCACAGGGAAAACTGTGCGACTGTGAAACTGTTGCATTCATTTGTTGCAGTTTATGTGACAAACTCTTATGTTTTCATCACTTTTTTGGGAGTGATTATCACATCCACAAGAAAACCTAAATCGAGCAAGGTAGAAGAATCTTTTTACCCATTCGCCAAGTGTACAAGTTAGATGGGTCGACAACATATTCCTGTCATGTGACGCACATGCCGTCACCAGTGCCGTATAGAATATATCAGACGTGTTTTCCTGTGGAGGAATCGGTTGACCTATGACCTTGCGATCAAATGTTTTCGGTTCCCACTGGAGAGGCACGTCCTTTAGTTTGCTAATCGCACGGTTTTGCGGTGCGGTCGCAATACACAGACACTAAACTTATTACAGTGAACAGAGACGTCAATGAACGAACGGATAGATCATAACTTTGCGAAAATAAAATTTTCACTCGAGGGAAGACTTGAACCATGGACCTCTCACTCCACAGCTGCTCACGCAAACCACGGGACCACAGCGCTCCTAAGTTCACATTAACCTTGATGTTGCTTATATTGCACATGGACTACTCAGTTTGTTATTTTGCTTATTTTTATCATAGTTCCACACAACTTCTTCCTGTTTTCCTGATTGATCTGTGTTCAGTTTTTCAAGGCCTATCCACTGTGCCATTTTATAACTAAATCTGAGGGGGATGCGATGGGGAGGTTCCCTTGTTAGTTCAATGCATATACGTGTGTTGCTGTCACAGACACTTTGACTCGTGTGTTTTGCAGGGGTTCGATTTATTGGTGTTTATTAGACTGACTCTTGTATTTTGCAGGTGTTCTATTTATTGTTTTTTTAGACTTTGACTCTTGTATTTTGCAGGTGTTTTATTTATTGGTGTTTTTTTTTAGATGTTGACTATTGTACTGTTTTATTGATCAATGTTTGTTCTTGTGTGATGTATTAGATTTGTGTTATTTTGTTTCGTAAATTCATTCAAGTGGCATTGCTTCGTTTATCAGTCAGATTGCTATTCATTCTCATTGGACTGTGATCGATTAGCCTTTGCATGGGGCATATTTATTGTGAGGAACCCCTTAAGGGTAACAATCACATAATTATAGTAGTTTCAGTATAATGACACAGTGCTCATTGTTTGCTAACTAATTGAAATATAGTAGAGTGATTAAATTAGTGCCACATAGTTATTTTAATTCTACAAATTATTAGTTTTATAAGATATAGAATTTTTTTGCGATAACCACTTTGTAAAACATGTTTTTTTTCTTATCAATTTTTTTGCTTTTGCGGATTGTGCATTATAATGTTCTGCTTTATAATACTGATGTTATTCCATGTTCTTTTTTAATTGCTGTGGCACCTTTGCTATTTTCATAAATTTTGCTTGTTAATAAACAGTCATAAATT
Source organism: Schistocerca cancellata (assembly GCF_023864275.1). Taxonomy (NCBI): domain Eukaryota; kingdom Metazoa; phylum Arthropoda; class Insecta; order Orthoptera; family Acrididae; genus Schistocerca; species Schistocerca cancellata. Next base: position 586,128,399 of record NC_064630.1, on the reverse strand, counting down.
TTCCTGTGATCAGTTGGCTCTTGCAATGAGCAAATACTGGTGAACTCCATAAGGGTAACAACCAGAAATTGTTTTCATATTTGACACAGGAACCATTGTTTTTACTTGCTGACCGAATTAGGTCTACACTATCTTTTAAATAGGTGTCACAGATTGTGTTCTTTTTTTTTGTTTGAAATTAGTAGATTTGAAAGATTTGTTGAAATTATTGTGTTTTAGCAAGTAGCCGGTGACCTTTTGCCTTTTCTTTACACTTTTGGTTTAAGTAGGGTGTGAGAAGCCTGCTTGGGAATGTCCTAGCATGGCCAGAAAATTCCCTGCACAGTCTTTTCCCGGAGCGTTGGGGTTATGAAAGGCCTCTGTTGGATTCCTTTCATGTTTAATTTCTTAAATCTATTGTCATTTACGGCATAAATTCCTCTTCTAAATTTACTGGGGCGTTTCTGACTATCTGGGAGGAGACTGGGTAGTGGAACGTGTTACTTTTACACATAAACAAGAACGATCTGTCACACTACTACACTTTAAAATACAGTTTATATGTAATTCATGTCACACAGTCTCATACGGAACCTACATCCGCTTTCTTTTATACACTGTGTATGATAAGATACTGTCATCCCCCTTCCCTTCTGTGTGAGAGGATGAATGAGCAAATGTATTTGTAGTTGCATGCTTGAGGGTAGCAGACAAGCCTGTCTGCTAGAGAACAGTAGGACCAACGTCGGAACAGGTAGCTACGCTTTCTAAAAACAAAGAGGTTTCTATCCTTAGTATGGTCCTGTCCGTCTGTAGTCATGTTGGTATAGGAAGCTGCCCCTCTGGTCACTTCCGTTTGTATTTTGGAAGCACGCTCGGTAGGAGCGCAGGTCAGTCGGTCCGCGGCGAGCGTCTGAAGTGGTAAGATCTCCGGCTAAGCGCGTGTCTGCTAAGTCCGTAGGACAATGGATTTCTTAAGTTCAGCCTAACTGAAAAGTTAATCACCTTTATTTCAGGTTTAGCTCTAAAATATCTAATGTTATCTTAAATTGCAGCGCAGTGTAATTCTCGTGTGAAGTTCAGATTATTTTCCGGTAGTTGCTTTGTCACTACTTTGTGAGTAAAGTGGAACCATGTGTTGATCAGTAACTCTAACTAAGATCAATCTTAAATGCGAATGCTTGTGTGATTATAACGTCTCGTCTTGACAATATTTTTCAATATAGCAACTTTTCCTTATGTTCAACCTACGTGGGGTGTACTTTGCGAGACCAGTACCACGTGCTTATATAACTGTTTGACCCGTCAGGTTAACAGTAAGACGTTAGTAACCAGTTCGAGGTTTTTCTTTTGTAAATTGCTTTGCGATCTAATTTATTTTAATTATCAAAATTATTGTGGAGTTACACTCTTTGTGTAAACCAAGTTGACCACGTGAAGCAAGTGGTGTAATCATCAAAGTAGCCCTCAGCTATTCCTTTCGCGAAGATTTCACAGAGTTAATATGAATTTAGTATACCAGTGTGTGGTAATTACATGACGGACAGGATTGTGCTACGAACGTATCTTCTTTGGGTGAAAATTTGAATCTGTTGGTAGTGGTTAACTTTCTCTTGCATACGTTTCAACGTTCTTTGTGTGTTGTTTTATGAATGCAGTGTTGTATGCAGTCTCCCGATCTTGCCTCCATATTTGATGTGTTCCGTAAGATTGCAAACTCACATTTTCACAGTCCTAAATACGGCACCAGCTCAGTTATAACTCACGTTTAATATGCTGAAATTTCAATGATCAATGTTAAAATAAATTTCCAAATATAAACTGATTTATTTCTTTTTATTTAAATTCACTTTTTTATATATATATCACCGGTTGTCGTATGACTATTAAAAGATTATAATTAATGTTAGTCTGGTTGGGAATTTGGTAAGCTGGACTGGATACCTGGTGAAACAGTTGCGCAGTAATGCAAGGTTAACTTCCCCAGGCAGCTCACAGCTTTTAACCCGATTTTATTGTCCATCAGTACCGCTTTCATCATAGCAAATTAAAGCATCAATCTTACAACTTTGTAGCCCCATCTCTTTGGGTTTTTTTTATTGCACTGTTTCGTTGAATGACGCCCTTTGAATGGTATAATCCGCTCATTAAAGCTGAATTTTTCCAGCTTCGGTAACACTTTGCATTTAGAAACAGTATAGTCAATAAGGTTTCTAATTTTGTGTATAGGATCATATCCTGACTCTCCTTTGGATATTGTTCTCAAATTATCAGCAAAATGTATGTTACTTTTTATTTGTTCAAAGCGATTTATACGCGTGCGACCAGCTACAATGGGAACTCAAGTCGCAGGATTCCAGCAATCTCTAGTAGAAGGGAGTCTAATCACAGACATAGAGAACACCATTCTTATCCAAATTTCTAATTCTTGTCTGTCAAGTCTCAGCCCTTTGGTAGGACTTTTTTTCCATGGATAGTCTGCTTGACTCCTCAACAATATTGTTCAACATTTCGCTTTCAAGAAACATATGAAAATATTCTTTCAGACTGCATACATGAGAAGGCATGTGAAGTGTACCAGTCCATTCTGGCATAACTAGTACTTTCCGGCATTTCTTCCAACTACACGCATGTTTAGGCCTCTTATTTGGTTTTGGAGCACTATTTTCTTCTGCCGCTACAATGTAATTTTCATGTAACGCATAGTTTTCGTCATGTTCTTCCTCTTCTTGTTCCTTTTCCTCTTCTTCTTGTTCTCCTTCACTGTCATCGTCAGTCTCAGAAACAACTATAGCCGATGTTCCATGAGGAATATTACGTCCAGCACTTCCATCCTCTGAATCATCTGAAAATACTTCTTCACTGTCGGTGTTGCTCAATTCCGAATCGTCACTTTCTTCAGGAATATTCCTAATTGCCGCTGAATGTCTGCCACCATAGAAGCTTGAAGCTGGAATTAATGCCATGTCTACAAAATAAAAGTAACAAACAGCATTGTATTGAATACGCCCATGTTGAAAAGGTTGTGTTTACATTGATAATATCGTAATATTGCCATATGACAACAAACCGAAAATCCTGAATAATTATTTATCATTCAGTCACCGAGAGATCGAAACATTATCTTTGCTATCATTAAGCATCATTTTACATACCTTAAAGATAAAGTTTCCTTAGGTGCGATCTAAATGGCAGAAATAATTCACTTTTTCGCTGCTGTAGTGTGTGTTTGCGTATAGTGGACCTCCAGCAACGACTATAGACTATCAGCATTTTCTGCCAATATAACGACGCTAAACACAGTCTAGCTTGACGCAGCCAGACTGTGTGTTGCCATACGGCAACACCATGCATATACAAGCATTGACATTACACATAAATTTCTGTTTTGTTGTGCGTTATTTTATTTGGATTTTAAAGCTGATACTATTAAATTGAAGTACATCTGCAAGAGATGGTCTATTCTTCAAAGAGATTGGCATGCTTAAATTGTAAATCAATAATAATTAATTTCAATTCATAATTTTGAGGTGTATGCATAGCTGCAGACTATCAATAAGAGAATACTGATAAAATAACACTGAACATATATATAAGCGTTTCGTAGACGTATTACTTACCCACATTACTTACTATCTTTCGTGTATAATAGCATGAGTGCTCTCGAACAAGATTTCAAAAGACGTTGGACAGGAGTGTCCACCTCTTCCCTCGCCATCAACATCCCACGAATTACACAGCTCTGGTTGTGACTCCGCTGAACAGCATTTCGCGCCCAAGCCGCTGTGGTGGGGCGCAGCAAATGATAACCGGTGCCCGCTTAAAAGCTGTACTGATCGTCATAACTGTGTACTACCAGAACAACAGCGCAAATTTTCGCGCGAGATCGATTACTTGTGCTGATAAATTGCAAGTGTGCTTTATTCTCTTTAAAACTTGAGATCGAGTTGATGATGTTTCCTTGTATCTAGAAGACTCTTGGACTGTTGGCTGCCGGCCGGAGTGGCTGAACAGTTCTAGGCGCTACAGTCTGGAACCGCGCGACCGCTACGGGGGTAGGTTCGATTCCTGCCTCGGGCATGGATGTGTGTGATGTCCTTAGGTTAATTAGGTTTAAGTAGTTCTAAGTCTAGGGGACTGATGAACTCAGATGTTAAGTCCCATAGTGCTCAGAGCCATTTGAACCATTTGACTGCTGGCTGAGGGTAGTAGCACTATAGATAGAAGTCAGAAGTCGGCACCGACTTCTTTCTCGGCGCGGTCAACCTGCTCAAATTTAGTTAGCAGACGATACCTCTTTGCTCCTACGCACCCGTAAGCGAAAGCAGACGTTACACGCCGAGTTAAAGATCACAGAAATGTTGTACGTAATTGAGTTTTAAACCAAATTTGTTGCCATTTTCACTGACGATTTTTTTTTTTTTTTTTTTTTTTTTTTTTTTTTTTTTTTTTTTTTTTTTTTTTGCACGTAGTACAGAAAGAAAAGATTAGTAGGGACCGGAAACTAACGAATATCGCGGCTTCCGACATACATGGAAGCAGTTACTCCCATAAACCACCGCGCTGAACGATCTTCTCTGTCATTGATTAATAGTTCATTTCAGTGACTCACGTAAAATATCACGTAGCTAATATCTTGTGTATTGTTTTTATTTATTTATTTTATTTATTTATTTATTTATTTATTGTTCCGTGGGACCAAATTAAGGAGAAGTCTCCATGGTCATGGAACGAGGCAATACATGAAATTATAACACGATATTAGAAACAGATAAAATGAAATATAAAGAAACATATTCAGGTGACAAGTCGTAAATTTAAATAAAGAAAATCAACAATGTAACACTGGAATTTGCTTAATTTTTTAGCTCTTCCAGGAGCTCCTCGACAGAATAGAAGGAGTGAGCCATTTTTGAGTTCTTGTGGTAGCTTATTGAAAATGGTTGCAGCAGAATACTGCACTCCTTTCTGCACAAGAGTCAAGGAAGTGCATTCCACATGCAGATTGGATTTCTGCCTAGTATTAACTGAGTGAAAGCTGCTAACTCTTGGGAATAGGCTAATATTGCTAACAACAAACGACATTAAAGAAAATATATACTGTGAGGGCAATGTCAGAATTCCCAGACTATTGAATAGGGGTCGACAAGAGGTTCTCGAACTTACACCACATATAGCTCGAACAGCCCGTTTTTGAGCCAAAAATACCCTTTTTGAATCAGAAGAATTACCCAAAAAATAATACCATACGACATAAGCGTATGGAAATATGCGAAGTAGACTACTTTTCGTGTTGAAGTGTCACTTATTTCAGATACTGTTCTAATGGTAAATAAAGCAGCATTTAGTTTCTGAACAAGATCCTGAACATGGGCTTTCCACAACAGCTTACTATCTATCCAAACTCCTAGGAACTTGAACTGTTCCGTCTCGCTTATAATATGTCCATTCTGTCTCATCAAAATATCGGTTCTTGTTGAATTGTGTGTTAGAAACTGTAAAAACTGAGTCTTACTGTGATTTAGCATCAAATTATTTTCCACAAGTCACGAACTTATTTCATGAACTACGTTATTTGATACTGTTTCAATATTACACACAAGATCCTTCACTATCCTTATTAAACCGGGGACCTAGAAACGACGGAGAGGTTTCGTCCCGCCGTAGCCCTCAGTGGTTCACAACCCCACGACAGGCCACAGCAGGCCACTCACACCACAGCCGCCACACACCGAACCCAGGGTTATTGTGCGGTTCGGCTCTCAGTGGTCCCCGCTCCCGGGAACGTCTCATACCAGACGAGTATAGCCCCAAATGTTTGCGTGGTTGAGTAGTTATGGTGTGTGCGTATGTGGAGACAGTGTTTGCACAGCAATCGCCGACATAGTGTAACTGAGACAAGATAAGGGGGACCAGCCCGATTTCGCGGAGGCGGATGGAAAACCATCCACAGGCTGGCCGGCACACCAGACCTCGACACTAATTGGCGGGCGGAGTCGTGCCGGGAACCGGCACGCCTTCCCAGTCGGGAAGCAGCGCGTTAGACCGCGCGGCTAGCCGGCCGGACAGCTAACATCTTACTCTGTCAACATTTCACGTTATATTTGCATACCTTGCCTAATGAACACGAGACCTGGAATGCTGTGAAGTCGTGGGAGATTCGTGTTTGTGATAAAACGAGCCTTCTAAAAACATACTAATTATTTTTTAGACAAATATTCCACTCAGGGCTGCAACGTGAGCAGTGAAAAGTTTTTGAGCTGCAACGACTCTATGAACAGCTGCATTTTGTGGGGCTTATGTTGATATCTGAACTACCCGAGTTTGCTTGCCTCTCTGAAGTTCGATTTGAGACAGGTGGACAGAAATGGCGCTGACTGTAGCTCCGAATTTTTTTTATCGTTTCGGACGAGAGATCGACCGTGGTCAGAGACCCATAGCAGCGAAAGTACAGGTGATTACACAGTGCTAAACACAGCTCTCGCATCGGTAGGTTCACAGAAAATCAGTGCGCCACTTCTCGCAATGGTCTCCCTCAATTATGCCTAATAGCATGGTACAGACTACAGATAAATAAGAACAGCTTTCGTGTCACCCTCTAGTACAGCCAATGCGTAAAACGATTCACGGGAAATTATGCTAATCGGGTCATAAAATTTTTAATAACGCTAGGAAGCGGACATAAATGGTGCAACCCATCCACGTGTAAAGGCGCTACACTGTAATTTGTTATGTCCTAGTTAAGAAGCAAGACTGCTCCTAATTTTATATGCTCAACAGAGCCGTCTGAGAAGCTGCTCAGCAATATAGCTATCATTAAGTGCTCTTCATGTACGGTAGAATACTCTTTCTATTTGCTGCAGCGATTTCGCACAACGTTATTTATACACACCAGGCTCTGCAATGGCCAAATAAAATAAAATTTCATCGCTTATTTGTTTTCATTTGCCCTCACTCGGCTGAGTGAACACCATCCCAGATCTTTATATCAGTCTGAGGCCTTCCAGTGGGAACTGAAACTTATTTTCTTTTACAAACTAATAGGTACTTTTATTTACAAAAATGAAACAAGTTTGCAGTACTTCATGTTTATGGAGCAACACATTTTGTGTTTTTGGTGCTCGTTCGGGTTAGTCTATGTATTCTTATGTTCAGTCACTTCCATTTTGAGGTAATTTGTTTTTATTTTTGTGGAACTGGGTACGTGCCGAATATCCATTGGATTTTGGGCTGTTATTTATTTATTTCAATGAAAGCCAATTTCTTTTCAGCTGAATTTCTTTCATTTTTGTGTTTATCTCTTGAGTGTACAATCGATTTCAGAATAATATTGTCTCATCTTCGTGTACCTGTTAGCAGTGTTTCTTGACTCGAATACCTTAAGTGTGCCTGACAGATACCTGAAGATGAGACAATATTGTCTTGAAATCGATTGAACATAACTGAGATAAACATCAAAATAAAATGAATACAGCTGCAAGGAAACTGACTAACATTCAAGGACATGTCCATTTAATTATTTCTTTCTTTCTACCATTCGTTGTTCTGTGATATTCGGTCATGGTTTGAGACCATGCATGTGTATGGAATTCAATAAAACACTTGAGGAGTACCTTTAAGTAGGGAGAGGCATATTGCTTCGAGGGTTCGTGCGCAGAACAAGACATACAGCGATACAGGGAGTAAAAAAAACGTCGGTAGCACTTAGGCCTACTGTTCGTTAAGATACTCAAAAGCAGTTTATACGCAAGCATGTATTTAAGAGAGTTACTTCTGCATTGCGTGAAATATACGTATTCTAAATGTTTACTTCTTACTCGAGAGACTTAGTGGTCATGTTGCAAAGTTGGTTACTGCCGTAAGTCACGTGGAGGAGGAGAAAGAGATGTCCTTCATTTTCCAACAAGACGCCGCCACAATCATAGTAATGTCAGATGGTATCTTATGCGACAACAGCCATCCTGATGGATTGGTGCAAATAGACAATTGTTGCTTTTACGTCCTTCTGCTTCTAGCAGTAATGCATAAGACACATTCTCACACTTAACATGAACATCATCCCACACTTTGTTTAAAAGTGGGTAGTACGAAACTACCGTCGGTACGTACATTGTATTTCACATGGCGTTCGCAATAAATGGATATAAGGGTGATTTAAAATTACAAACTTACCTCTTTGAGAAGTCATTTACGTTCAGCGTTGGTGAAAACATAACACGATGACATAGCCAAATGATTTGTAATCTGTAATTATTGCAAAATCAACCGAAAAGACGTTGGAAACATACAACTCTCACGATGCATCTTTTTCCGAATGGAGACAGATTACTACAGGTGTCCCACAAGGTTCCACTGTCAGACCACTCCTGTTCTTGCTATATACAGGGTCTTCATAAATTCTCTTTACGAACTTCAAGGACTTGTAGAGAGAAGTGAGTACATAATTCTTCGAATAGGGACCCACGTCCGGAAACGTACCGTTTCCGTTCTACGACTGTTTCAATTTAGACATTTAACTCATCCGTTTCTGCTTGAGAAACTGAATTAGGCGTGGCGCAGTACAATTATTAGGCAATTCGAAAAGAAACATAACGAAACGTCCATTTATCACTTAAGCACATTTGTCTGTATTAACAGATAAACATTATGTGTTTCCATTATTCCAAAACAAAAAGGAATCCAGCATACAGTAGAAACTTAACAGCACTGATGCGTTACAACAGCGGCTCGATGTGGCGAACACCAACATTGCTACAGACGTTGTATCTACGAAGCATGTTCTGGTACATAATCTCCATTCCACCTGGTGTCTCTTCAGTTTCTAGTGCACAGGCCAGAACTCGTGCCAGCATGTCATCCTCCGTCCCTATATGAGCCTCGTAAAGCTTAACTTTGCATCCGTTAATTGGCATCAGGTGAACGTCTGACGTAGTACACGTCATCCCATTTATCCTATTGAGTAGCAGGACAAGCAGCTAAAGACTTTTCTCTTTCGCTCAAACAGGCGTGGACGCATTACACATCTGAATTGAAACCGTCGTAGAACGGAAACGGTACGTTCCCAGTCACGGGTTCCCTTTCAAAATATTATGTACTCACTCCCCTCTACAATTCCCAGTAGTTTGCAACGGGAATTTTCGAACGCCCTGTATGAATGACTTTCCATATTACACTGATAAAGCAGAATTTATGCTCTTTGTTGACAATGTAAGCATCATAATCAAACCCAACACAGCTGCAACAACAGAGCGAGTAGTAAATGACATATTCGATAGTATTATTGACTATTTTTCGGCAATATTCTATGATTTAGAAAAAGCATAGATTATTTAACTTTGTACAAGACAAGATACAAGGTGTCAAAATAAAAATTGCTCGGAAAATATCTGCAATAACACCTATGCAGGATTGACCGTTGTTAATGAACATCACAGAAGATGGCCACCGTTGACGCCGATGCAGCCCTGTGTTCGATTTACTTGTATAACCTTGTGAGACACTCGTAGCAGCTCCGCCTGAGTGATAGCAGCAATAACGTTTTCAGTGATCAGCAGCAGAATCTGAGTACACTTGACCGTTCAACTTGCCCCACAGGTAAACATCACTGGGAGAAAGGTCAAGCAATCGTGATGACTGGGAGACTGTACTATCTCTGCTGCTTTTTTACTTGTTTATTTATTTATTGGCCATCGGTATTAACCATTTAGCCAGAGAAGTGAGTAATTACAGATCTGGCATACAGCACCATTAGAAATTACGTTATTCCACTTAAGCTTTATAGTACATTTTGTACATCATTTTTGCCATTCACACACTTTTCTGCTGCTTGAACTCTCCTCACTCAGCAACTCCTGCACTCGTGACATGGTTGTCAAGACGATGTGCTGTTCTTCTGGTTTACTGAAAATACAGGAAATCGATTACAGTGTATCGAGTATTGTTTAAACAATTGATGGCAAACAACGCAAAGCTAGGAATACTGTTTATTTTAACATTTTGTGGGATACAAGATAGTGTATGGAATACAATTTATTTACTTATTTACTTAAAGAATTTGGTGGGAAATCCACTGCATTGCATGGAATACTGGTTCTTTACACAATGTGTAGTGTATGGAATACTGTTTATTTATACAATTTGTGGGTGACAAGGCAGTATGGAATATTTAAACAATTGCGGCGCTTTTTTGTTCTGATCGTGCATGGAAACGCTGAGTGGGCTTAATTTATATTTGCTGCTGCAGTCAGGGATATTAAGGCAATTACTTTTTATTTTTCTCGCTTTTCGAAGCACACTGGTGTCTAAGCATTGACAGGAAAATCAGAACAATTATATACCTTAAAGTTCATGACATATTTCGAAACCAACAGCAGATCGTGATAAAAAACGCAAACAGAATTCGAAACACTGACCTACAGACGAGAACAATTTCTGAAATTTTCGGTGAATTTTCGATGTCCTACAAATGCTGGTCTGGAGATGCTCTAAATCCACAATGGCGGTTTGGGGGACAGCATCCCACCTGTCCGAACTAGAGGAGGCAGCTCTGCTTGGAACTGTTTCTGAACACTCCAACAAAGAAGACATCATGTAACTCTCTGATGTCACGGAACTTTCTGTGCCTCCGTCCTGTTTGAACCAGTCTATACAGACTTCTATGTCCCCCAAAGAGGATTTCTTGTCACTCTAAGGTCTCATGGAAATTCCTGTGAATTGAACATTCTGATTGATTCTTACTGAATTTACGCGCCAAATTGCTGCTGCTGGTGTGGGAGTACTGTCCGCCACTTTCTACAGACGCACAAATTACGAGAATTTCAGCGGTAAACTATTTTGTACAGATCGAGAAACATACAGCAGTCATATTGCACTCAGAGTCAAACTCTGCAGAAACGGTCTAAAGATCATGAACGGAATGTAGTGCAAGAATAGTAGCCACAGTTTGGGGGTCTCCCGAGTGTTTGTCTACGGTCAGGCGCCGCCACAAAGGTCGAAACCGTACTGTGTCGTAATTACAAATCACATTACTAAACACGACCGACCATGGACCGAACATTGGCCTCCATTGATCTCGCAGCCCCGGAAACAAAGCATCAAGTCGCAGATTTCTGTTGATTGGGAAATTCCAGACTTCCTTACTGTCTCTGTCTCACTGAAGTGGCCACTCCCTGTTTGTCTGTGTGAACCAAGTCTCGAAACACGGAGATTTTCATCTCTCCTCAGAATTCTGTTTTCCTATTGGCTCATGCTGAAGACAAAGGGAGAGCTGACGTAATTTCGATATCAAAAATGGAGTTAAATAATCCATTTTCACTCCCTATCAAATTAATTTTTCAACAATTTTTCAGGCCTCAAACAGATAGCTTAAAACACTCACCAAAAACTTACAATGACCATAGAATGAAGGCTTTCACGGCAGGTGTTGTCATCACTTAACACTTCCGGGCTGAGATGCCGTGGTCGAGACATAAGACTTTCCCTCCGATTGTCCTCGGAGGATGCCTTCCGCAGTCGAGGGCGAAACGTCAAAGAAGAGTCTTATGTATGGACCACGGCATCTCAGCCCGGAAGTGTTAAGTGCTTACAATGACCCTTCTTCGTAATAAAACATATTTTCAACGTTTCAGTATCACACACAAACATTATGTAAATCAGATAATGAAATTTTCGGCACAAATAGATCGTAGTGCTAAATATATCTGAGGTCTTGTATGCACCAACGCTAGAGAGCACAAGCACCTTCCTCCACCGCAACCTTTCCACTAGCCATACTAGGTGAGAAAAATCCCACAGATCACATAAATTCGCGATCAGAAATAGGCCTCTTCCCGCCGAGTGCCAGGAGCCGCAGTCGGACCACCCGCCACTGGCGTCTCGGCAGCGCCAAAGAGGAGAGACCCGCGCATGTATCAGCTATCCTGGCAACTGCACACCCATCCCCTGTTGTCCACACAACCATTGTAACAATCGCTCAGAAGTCGGGCTGTCACCAAGCAGTCGAGCAATCAATTTACATAGGTTGAATAATCGGTCAGCATAAACACTCATCATATTGAATCTTGAATGTGACACACACTTCCATTCTATCGCCTCTCATCCATCACGCTGGTCGGTTCGCGAGCCCCCGCTGCCGCAGGCAAGGGCAGACAGGTTGGCGCATTCTTTGTACCTAACCGTCCATCACATGGTGAGCCAATCCTTTCTTTCCAGTCGCGGACGCATCGTGACCACCCCTGCCGCCTGCCGCGGCGAACTGCGAAACGAACAGCTGCATTGTGAATGTATACAGTAGTTCTAATCACTTCCATCCCGACACAGACCTCCCAGTTAAAAAATCCATTTTACTCCATTCAAACAGCGATGTTGTTGACAATACACATCGAATTTGTCACACGAAATGTAGATTTCACCCTTTTAACCAAAGTATTTTCGAAGACAAGAGATATCAGGACATACTCGCATTTTCACATCGCTAAAATATCGTTACTTGTAGTGAAAATCCTGTAACAGTATGGCATAGGCTACATTTACTCTAAGTATTTTCTCATTAGAAAGGAGAAAATCTGTTTTAATCGGCTTAATATCTGTTACATTGTGCGTCACAGGACTAGAATATTAGACTCATCTTTGCTTCATGATTGAGTTCTAGGATCTGCCTCTGTCACAAGATGCCTCCTTATTTTCGAGCTCCCTTAAAACCAAATGCTTCTCCACATATGAAGTCTCTTAAGTTAACAGCAAGGAGAAGTTATAAACGTCAGGTTTATACTACGCATCACTTCATAAATTCGTTAATAAAATGGTTCAAATGGCTCTGAGCACTATGGGACTTAACATCTAAGGTCATTTGTCCCCTAGAACTTAGAACTACTTAAACCTAACTAACCTAAGGACGTCACACACATCCATGCCAGAGGTAGGATTCGAACCTGCGACCGTAGCGGTCGCGCAGCTCCAGACTGTAGCGCCTAGAACCGCTCGGCCACTCCGGCCGGCATTCGTTAATACATCTGATTTTATTACGATGGTCGTCTCTCCCTGTGTAGGTGGGAGACTGAAATCTCGTTAAAAGATATTGCCACAACGAAAAAAAAAAAAAACGCCGTATTACCGCTCTAGTTCAAGGGTCATATTCGTGGTACCCTAGCCATCGCGTCCACCCACCAGGCGGCATGTCATTGATATCAGATTCATAGCCTAATTAATTAATTTGATCATGACAGTCACTTTGCATGGAAAGTAATTTTTTTCTTCGGCAATTGGAATATACTTACGAGGTATTTCAAATGGGAATCCCTGGAGGGAACACAATGTTCTTTTTGAGGAATACTATTGACAACCAACATTTGCAGCTGACCACAGAAGGATTTTACTGCCGGCAACATACATTTTGCATAAGGACCGCACTATTAAAGACACGATCACAATGAATATGTTACCGTCACCTTGCATAAAAAGCAGTCTTGGTTTTACAGGCACACACAAGAGTCGCTGATGGTGTTACGCTTTCAGATAGAAACGCTGTCAGCGATTTCGAATCAAGTCCGTCTATTCAACAGCGTACTTGCATTGGATCATATGGAGACGTCTTTTGATGATTACAGCTGCTGGTGAGTCATATTTGCATCACATTCATATCTCGAAACAAGTCAACTTTTTTGAACCTATCTGCTAAAAAATTCCATGCAGCAAGACTCCAACGTGGTTTTTTAAACAGTCCCTCCGTCTCTTGTAACTGTTCCTCAATATCCACCCCGCCCTCCCTCCAGCTTCGTTCAGGTAATAGTTCCAATTTAAGTCAGAACTTAACAGAAGTCAGAGAGCGTTATATCTAAGACCTTCTGTAGCCTGTGGGCAAACAGGGTGTGACGAGTTAATGCGAGAAGACTGTGTTTTGACCACTCAGTGGTACCTCTGCCAACTGTTTACACTCTGTAATGCCAGCGCCAAATGAAGCAAAAGGTAGTGGAAAAGACAGTACGAGCAGTTACAGTGGTGTTCCTTTTCAGGAAAATTAGGAAGACTCCACATCACACAGGAACTGGACAAGAATTTTCCTATGCATTTCCATACTACATACAGGTACTAGAGTCCAAAGGGGATCTGCATCTCTCAGGGTGCATTTATTTATGTCACCTGAACATTCTCTCTATCCTCGTTATTTTGTATCATCCAACAGGGAACAGCTATGAACTATAGAAACTCCACGAATATCACCCAGTAGAGAACTCGATAAGATTTTACCGCATCTCTCTCTTCTCTTATATCAGGAAACAAACACAATCTCCATGTTTATATTGACCAATGTGGCAATCCCATGAAATATGTACGTCTTGGTCCACTGGAATTAAGTGGCCTGTGATCGAAGTCACTTCCACAGACCAATGCACACAGTGCAGGAGGACCATATGCCACAGACTATCAGTCATAAGAAAGGGTCCCTGTATTGTTGTTTGATATATTATTTTTTCTCCTGTAACACCTCCAAGCAGTGTATGACTACAGCTTTGTACACCACCATACATTTCGTTTTTCCACCACGACTGTGAGATCTGCGTCAGGTGCTAAACCACTAATTCGACATTACCACATCTCCATCCATTGTCTCTCAATGAAAGCTGGACTTCACATGGTGTCAACTATGTTGCTACCACAACACACAGGAAGGTTGAAATAAGACAGAGGCAGTGTTTCCTGCTGAAAAAATGTGGAAGACATCTTGACATATGTAAACTGGAAGTGTTTGTGGCATCAGCTGTCTGAAGATGATTGATGACCTCTACATTGAAACTCATCTTCCACAGTGACTTGATAACATATATCTAGGTATTCCTTGATACCTTAAATTGCAGTCATATACGTAATCACTGTTTCAGTGCTGAACATCCCGGCAACATGTTACTCCTACCAAGGCTCTCTACATCTCAAACAAGTGATGTCAGTTAATCATTGTGTGGTAATCAACAACATACCAGTGGATGGATGAAATAGAAAAGATACCATCGATATGGAACAATGTACTGTAATAAGCACCACAGGTGATAGTGCAATCAATTTTAGCAGTGTTAACAGTTTTTCCATATTTTCAACATTGACAGCATGCTTCCCAATTTCTATATTATCACTAAACCACCCCTCCACTATTTTGCGATTAGCATATGCTAGAATGCAAATGGAGATAGATGAATGTGCAGTATATCCAGTCATGGTTAATTGTGGAACATATACACCAAAGTATACCAGATAGCGCCCTGTTCCGATCTACATATTTCTAGCACTTTGATCATAGTGCGCAATTTATGATTGCGATTGCCCATCTTTCCCGATGCAGATGGGAGTCACAGAGCATTCTTAGTCTCTTAGGATAAAGTTGGAGTCTGAAATATCTCACCACATTGTCTTTGACCAACCCTCCCTCCAACACTGTCCTCTATTTAATTTGCAACTGATCAGAAGTGGGATGGTACTATAACCACTACATTCCACCTCTTATGGAGGAACAGCGTGAGCTGAGTCTGTAACTGCTTTTCAACAAAGACTGTTCTGCACCAGTCTTACTCACGCCGCCTCTCCAAGTGCTCAAGATCACTCCAGATGCACATAATGTCTGGAGATGTATTCTGTGTCCAATGGATCCATCTGCAGGAGGATGGGTGCATGGAAGTCATCGGTGACACATGCACAGATACAGAAAACAGGGCAAATGAAGTGCAATTGCAGAACATATGGTTGGAAGACTGTCTGCAATCAAGTACAGTGCTACACTATACCGTCTGACCAGAAGAATAGTGCATTTGTGCTAGGTGTTGACAACTGTACTACATTTAAAACCAATTTTAGAAGACGTGGCGAGAGGTGATGTTATGATCACATGGCCAGAAGTGACAAAATCGATAAAATTGCGAAAATTGACGGAAAATACGTATAAGCCGAGGGAAAATAACCCAACATGTGGGGGAAATTGAGGGAATACTTGCATGTCTTCTGCTTGGTGCGAGACAATTCTTGTACATGGGAGCGTGTATGTGACAGCAAGAAGAATAGGAGAAAAAGTTGAGATGGAAGCACCAGGAACCAGGAAAACAGCCGTTTTTTCCTCTACAGCGAAAAGACAGTTGGAATGGAATATATAACGTCGATGACCACCGAATGTCGAGTAATAAATTTATATATCTCAGATCACAAGCCCAGGTGTGACCTCAAAGTTATTGGCAAACGCCTTATAAATTTTTATAGAGTGTTCTTAGCTAAAGAGCATTGTAGTACCAGCTGGGATGGCTGCAATATACAACCACAAAATGGATCTCATGTTTGGCCCTGTGCAAGACTGTTTTCATGTTTTAAGCTCTGACAAATAGTATGTACAATGTGCTTCTCTGTACTCTCCACCAGTCACAACTATGAGGTGTCAGCTAACAAATACCTTACAGAACAGTTGCTGTATAGTTTTTAACAATAATTTAATGCATGTTTATTGAGGTTATAGCAATACATGTAAGTTGAATGCTATCTTAGATGCTTTTCTGGAAAGGAGAACCATCTGCCTCTAAACTGACATGGATATGCATTACAGGATGATAGAGAGCGGATGGAATGTTTGGTTAAGAGGGTTTGTAATGAGGTGTGAATTAGTAGTAGATTGAAGATGCATTCTTGAGAGAGGGAGACGTTGCTGCACATCAATTATCACACATTTAACCATTTTTTTCCGTTGTTCTCTCGGGATGCATTAGCTGTGTGACATAACTTGTGATGAATTTGTTACAACTGCGAGTTCTGTGTATGACTTAGAGCGCTATATACTAGCAATCATTAACAGCAAACGTCTCCACATCACTGCCAGTAGTGGGCTTCAAACACATGTACGTTGAATCATATTCATAGATATAAAACCTATTTCAATACCCTCCTCTGAACGAAGATGTATGTGAAGTATTGCATTTCTCTTTTACATCTTGGGCATAAATCGTATCTTCAATTTCATACACGTACGAAGCGATGTTACTATACTTTTCACGATCGTCCTATCCACAATGTGTGCATCTGGATCATCAGGGAGAGGGAACTTTCTAGGATTTTTAAGTAGGTTGGTATATAAAACGCACAAATATTCCTGTAGTAAATGAAACATCACATGGGTGTGTACATAATATGGAAAACTGTCAAAAATTATGAAAAATGACACAAAATAGGTAAAAGATATGGAAACTGGGAATCATGCTGTAATGTCATTTGTCGACGTTGAAAATACGGAAGAACTGGTAAAATTGCTGAAACTGTTTGTACTGTCACCTGTGGTGCTCTTTACAGGATATTCTCCCATATCAATGGTGTCTTTTCCATCCCATCTGTCTACTGATGTACTGTTGATTACCACATAATGATTTACTGATATCACTTGTTTGAGATGTAGAGGGAGTCTTGGTGGGAGAAACATGTGGGGATGGCCAGCACTGAAACAGTGACTGCAATGTAAGGAATCAAGGAATAGATAGATATATGCTACCAAGTCACTGTGGAAGATGAGTTTAATTACAGAGGTCTGTCTTTCATTTCAACCATCCAGTGTGTTATGGGTGCAGCATAGTTTACACTATGCGATGTCCAGCTTTCAGTGAGAGCCAATGGATTGAGACATGTTAACACCAGTTTAGTACCTGACACAGACCTCGAAGCCGCAGTGGAATAACAAAGTGTATGGCGGTGAACAAAGTTGTAGTCATACACTGCCTGGATGTGTTACAGGAGAAAAAACAATGTATCAAACAATAAATGGTACAGATATGATTCACCAGTGGCTGTAATCGTTAAAAGATGTCTCCATATGATCTGACATAAGTATGTTGTTGAGTGGGTAGACTTGATTTGAAATTGCAGGCAGCATTTCTAGCTGAAAGCATAACACTATCAGTGACTCTTGTGTATGCCTTTGGGACCAAGACTGTTTTTTATGCAGGGTAACAATAACATAGTCATTGTGAATGTGTTTTTAACAGTGCAGTCCTTATCCAAAATGTATGTTGCTGGTAGTAAAATCCTTCTGCAGTCAGCTGCAAATGTCAGGTGTCAATAGTGTTCCACAAAAAGAACATTGTCTTCCTTCCAGGGATTTCCATTTGAGCAACGTGGCGAGTATAATCCGATTGTTGAAGGGAAAAAAATGCTAGCAATGCATAGCGGCTGTCATGATCAATTTAATTAATTATCATGTCAATTTGATATCAATGACGTGCTTCCTGGTGGGTGGAAGCGATGGATTCTTGAGTTAGAGCGGTAATAAGGCGGATTTTTGTTGTGGCAATGTCTTTTAACAAAATTTCAATCTCCCACCTACAGAGGGAGAGACGACCATCGTAATAAAATCAGATGTGTTAACAAATTCAAACATCATGAAGTAATGCATAGCAGAAACCTCATATTTATAACGTGTCCTTGCTATTACCTTAAGAGACTTCATATGTGAAGAGGCATTTGGTTTAAAGGGTTTCGAAAGTGAGGTGGCATCCTGTGACAGAGGTAGATCTTAGCACTCCATCATGAGGCAAAGATGAGTCTAATATTCTAGTCCTGTGCTGCACAATCTAACAGATATTAAGCCAATTAAAACAGATTTTTTTCCTTCCCGATGAGAAAATACTTAGAGAAAATGTAGCCTATGCCATACTGTTACGGGATTTTCACAACAAGTAACGGTATTTTAGCGATGTGAAAATGCGGGTATGCCCTGATATCTCCTGTCTTCGAAAATAACTTGGTTAAAAGGGAGAAATCTACATTTCGCCTGAGAAATTCGATGTGTATAGTCAGCAACATCGCTGTTTGAATAGAGTAAAATGGATTTTTTAAACTAGAAGGTCTATGTCGGGATGGAAGTGATTACAACTACTGTATACATCCACACTGCAGCTGTTTGTTTCGCAGTTCGCTGCGGCAGGCGGCAGGAGTAGTCACAAGGGGTCCGCGACTGGAAAGAATGGATTAGCTCACCCTGTGATAGGCGGTTAGGTACAAAGAATGCACCAACCTGTCTGCTCTTGCCTGCAGCAGCGGAGGCTAGCGAAGTGACCGTGTGCTGGGTCAATGGTGGTACAACTGAATGTGCGTGTTGCATGAGAAGATTCAAAACAATGGGTGTTTGCGTTGCACTATCATTCCACCCACGTAAATTGATCGGTTGTCTGCTTGGCGACAGCGTCTCTGTGACCTCTGAGCATTCGGTTCAGTGGGTGTGTGGATGGTGGGGTATGGGCATGGGGCTTCTCGCATAGCCGATATATATGCATGCCTCTCTGCACCAGCGCTCCACGAGACAGTAAGATGTCTCTACTGGTGCCAAATGACGGAGCCATGGCTTCCAGCAGTCGGTGGATGGCATGCTCTATAAATTTCATTACTTGATTTACATAATGTTTGTGTGTGAAGGTATGTTTTATAATGAAGAAGGACCATCGTAAGGTGGAGATGAGTGTTTTGACTGATCTAATTGACTCTCATAAATTGTTAAGCAATTAATTTGACAGGGTGGTGCAAATGCATTATTTCACTCCATTTTTAACATCAAAATTGCGTCAGCTCCCCTTGTGTGTCCAGCATTAGCCAATAGGAGCACAGTATTGTGAGGAGAGATGGAAAATCTATGTCTGTGTGTTCGAGACTTGATCCACACAGACAAAGAGGGTGTGGTTTCTTGAGTGAGACAGTGATAGGAAGCGAGTCTGGAATTTCCAGCTCGATAGAATGCTGCCATTTGATGTTTTGTATGGGGGCCGCAAGATCAAAGGAAAACAATACCTGGTCTGTGGTTGGTGGTATTTAGTAACGTGATCTGTGGTTAGGACACTGGACGGTTTTGACCATCGTGGTGACAGGGTTTAACTGTCAGTAGAATATGACTGCAGTATGTTTCTCGATCTGTACACAATAGTATGCTGCTGAAACTCTTATAATTTTTGCATCTGCAGAAAGCAGTGAATTGTGCTCCCACACCAATAGCCGCAATTTGGTGGGTAAATTTAGTAAAAACCAATCAGAATGCTCCACTTACAGGAAGTTCCATGACGTCAGAGAGTCATAAGACATCCTTTGTGGAGAGGCACAGTAGTCTCTACAGACAGTTCCAGACAAGATCGGGTCAGAACAAGGTATCTGTGACATCAGAGAGTCACATATCTTCTTTGTTCGAGTGTTCAGAACAAGTCCAAGCAGACCAGCCCCTCTGTTTTGGACAAGTGGGATGCTGTCCTCCCAGCCACCATTGTGGCTTTAGAGCATCTCCAGATAAGCATTTGTAGGACTTCGAAAATCCACTAAAGATTCCAGCCATTTTTTCGTTTGCAGTACAGTGCTACAAATTCTGTTTGTATTTTTTTTTCACAATCTATTGTTGGTTTCGAAATATGTCATGAACTTTTAGATATGTAACTGTTCTGATGTTCATGTCTATGCTTAGACACCAGTGTGTTTCAAAAAGTGAGGAAAATAAAAGTAAGTGTCTTACCATCTCTGACTGCAGCAGCAAATATAAACTGAGTCCACTCACTGTTTGTGTGCATGATCAGAATAAAAAAGTGCCACAATTGTTTAAATATTCCATACTGGCTTGTCACCCACAAAAAGTGTTTTAATAAATGGTATTCCATACACTGCATCAATTGCCCAACAAATTATTTAACGAAATAAATTACTATATTTCAAACACAGCCTTGTATCCTGTAAGTTGTTTAAATAAGCAATATTCCATAGATTGCCTTGTCTGCCAGATATTGTTCAAAAAGTACTGCATACACTGCAATAGATTTCCTGCAAAATGGGCAATCAACTGAATCTTCTTCCTGACAATTTCCTGTTGGGGGAGAGTGAGGGACAATAGTTTGAGGTCCTGTCAATCAAAAGAGGACAATACGTTTTCCCTTGAATGTATGCTGCCCCTGAATGCAGGAAACCTGCAATGTGGGATGATACTGTCTTTGCCCTACTACTCACTTTAACTCACGAATTACAGCGTGTTCTGTGATCTGTAATTTTTCTGTTCATTAAGATAGGTCAGTTCTGTTTCAGTCTCACGAACACTTTGCTGTCGGTTTCATTTGGCTCGCCCTGTATATCATCATCAATAGCAATACAGCACAGGAAAAAGAAAATATCTAAAACTGATTGGTCGAAATTCCAGGGTGTGCATATTGATCGGTACTTGAACTGGAAATCACATGTGATTGATCTTGCCAAATACTCGTGATAAGCTACAACTTTTCTGTGTAATTGTTGATGTCGGTGATGAAATTATCAGAAAAATTGCTCACTTTCATTCTTTGACATCATATAGAATAATTTTTGGCACAATACCTCAGATGCCAGTACGGCGCTTGGCTGAGCGTACTCTGTACCACTACCAGTCATTTGCTTTCCTGTTCCATTCGCAAATAGAGCGAGGGAAAAACGGCTGTTTATGTGCCTCCGTATGAGCCCTAATTTTTCGTATCTTCGTGGTCCTTATCCTCAGTGTATGTTGGAGACAGTAGAATCGTTCGGCAGTTTGCTTCAAATGCAGGTTCTCTAAATTTTCTCGGTAGTGTTCCTCAAAACTAACGTCGCCTTCCCTCTAGCGATTCACATTTGAGTAACCGAAGGATCTTATTACTTAAGTGTCGCTCGGTAAAAATTCTAGCACGTGTCTCTGAATTGCTTCGATATCGTCCTTGAAGCCGACCTGGTATGGATCCCTTACACTCGAGCAGTACTCAAAAATAGGTCGCACCAGCGTCCTATATGCGGTCTGCTTTAGAGATGAACCACACTTTCCCAGAATCATCCCAATAAACCAAAGTCGACCATTCGCCTTCCCTACCAGAATCCTCACACGCTCATTCCGTTTCATACTGCTTCGCAACGTTACGCCCAGATATATGAACGACGTGACTGTGTCAAGCAGAGCACTGCTAATGCTGTATTGGAATTTTACGAGTTTATTTTTCCTACTCGTTCGCATTAATTTACATTTCTCTACATTTGGCAGTAGCTGCCATTCATTACACCAACTAGAAGTTTGGTCGAAGTCATCTTGTATCTTCTTACAGTCACTCAACTTCGACACCTTACTGTACGCCACAGCATCATCAGCAAAAAATCGCAGATTACTGCCCACCCAGTCCACCAAATCATTTGTATATGCAGAGAATAATAATATAACATCTGGAGTCCATTCTCGAATTTCATGTAGACAATTGCCAAAAAAAGTAGGCTTGTTGACAACAGTCTCACACAGTTTATTGTAAAGAATCAGACATTCTTTGAAAATAATAGTAACATTCATAAATGTAACAGTAAGAACAAAAATAGTCTTCACTGTTCATAATTTTACCTTCCTCTTGCCCAAAAAAATTGCAAAGTACGTAACCATAAAAATATTTGTCCATCGGCCTTGTGAATTATTGGTGCTGGCAGATGACGAAAGTTTTGGAAACAAACTGAAATTACACTTCCCAAAAAAGAAGTGAACACCTTGAAATGGAGGAGGAAAGGAAATAAAACTTCACTGGTTGAGAAAGTTCGTGGCGCTACTGCTGTGATTTCAAAATCGAATCAAGTTTACAAATAAGTTGGCGTATGAGTCCACTAATTAGTATAACGTTGCATCCCCTCTAGCCGAGAGTGATTCTATTGGGAAGGTTGTCAAAGCCTTTGTATCCCCTCCTGAGTCAATCTGGCCACAACTTTTGTACTCGTAGCTTTGGTCCTTTATATACTGGATACTAACACTAGGACGGATTTGACGTTCGAGATCGTCCCACACTCGTTCTATCGAGGACTGATCTGCGGCAGGGGAAGTGGGGAAGGGGAGGCTTGTTGGCAACGGGAGTGCCTCTGAATCGCCCAGACTGCTTACAGGAATACGTGGCATGCGTGCACGAGCATGGTTCTTTTGAAGGTAGCACCACGATAACACGTATTACAACGAACACAAGAGGGCGTAGGATATCTGTGATGCACGATTGTGCCGTCAGAATTCACTCAGTCACTACCAGCCGTAGCCCGAGGACATACCCCGCGCTTCCCCACACCATGAGCCAGTATTAACACCGCTGTGCCTCTCCATAACATTAGAAGAATGGGACCTCTCCAGAGGTCGCCGCCATTTTCGCCGTCATCTGGGGGAGTGTAGAACCGCGATTCAAGGCAGTAGACAGAGGAATGCCACTCATCGGCAGTGCACACTTCCGAGTCACACCACCGTTCGTGTTGTATTGTTAAAGACAGCCTATGCGTTGGACCGTAATTCCCTAGTCCATCTGCTACTAATCTCTGACCAATAGTGGGGGATAAAACAAAACATTGCAGGGAGTCCATTACTTGTTCTTGAATGACAGTCACAAATGAGAAGGGGCTGCAATGTGCTTCATGCACAGTACGACCATTCTCCCTTGTAGTGGTCAGACGTGGTCGAACAGAACCTGCACTCACAATCCCATTCAATCCTATTTCAGGCCACTGTTTCATCCGAATGCCTCACAAATCCAGATATTGCACGAGTCGAACAGCTGGCCAATTCGTGACCCACAATGAGGCCTCTTCCACACTCCTTGAGGTGTTGATAACAAAGTCTCACAAGAGTACACATAACACCTCCGTGTCCTTCACAGTGATCATCAACATCTGACGTCCGCCCCAGTAGCTGAGTGGTCAGCGTGACGGATTGCCGTCCTCTGGGCCCGGGTTCGATTCCCGGCTGGGTCGGAGATTTTCTCCGCTCAGGGACTGGGTGTTGTGTTGTGTTCATCATCATTTCATCCCCATCCGGCGTGCGGGTCGCCCAATGTGGCGCCGAATGTAATAAGACCTGCGCCAAGGCGGCCGGACCTGCCCCGCGAGGGGCCTCCCGGCCAATGATGCCAAACGCTCATCATCATCATCATCAACATCTGACGCCGTTCAGGCCCCTCATATACCCCAAGCTAGCGACATAGGTAAACACAAGCAAAACAATACCCTCTGGGGGCCGTTCTGTGTATCACAGAGAATTTCAGTAGCTGCTGTTGGTGTGACCGTTTATGAAAGTAGGTAGTATCCAGCCATGTCTTCTAAAGGCTTCAGTTTTTTGGCAGGTTGTATATTTCGATTTGGTAACGTATTTTACTACATAGATGATTTCCTTAGTAGATAGAATGTATGTCGTTGAGGTGCATTTAGTAAATGTTGTTGTAGATGAAGATGAAAACAAAGAATGTAAGAGGTGTAGGGAATGCAGAGCAGGCAGCCGGGCGACCCCGCTCGCTTGTGAGAGCACGTCGCGGTGACGACGCCGCGGCGCTCGCAGGCGCTTCCCCTTTTTGCTTACCCGGATATTGGCCTGCCGCTAGCGCCACCGCCTGCAAACAATCTCAAAGAGGCAAAACATGAGGCGCCGGCCTCCGCTCAAAGCTCGCAAAACCGAGGCGACCTCCCCGCGGTCACTCCCCAGGCCCCGACGCTATTAAAGCCCCCTCGTTGGAAGCGTTTCGCTCAAGCAGATAATCTTCAGATGTTTCATTTCTGGCTACTTGTAGCCTTCTTATGTGCAGCTCTTCTACCGAACAGTGCGCAGCCATTTGTGTTTTAATTGTCAATGTCAATGAAATTCGCCAACAGCCATGAAGCTTATGTTGTTATTTTATTTTATTTTATTTTGAAGACTACCAGTTTCAGCATTTCAATACGCCATCTCCAGGCCCCATACGCATCTCTCCAAATAAACGAAAATGTCATATAGAGCCTTAGATCTCTGGATGTCGTGAATTCAGTCGTTACACTAGTGCTTCATTCCAAGACTTGATAGCAAAAGTCTTCGAATGAAGCACTAATGTAACGATTGAATTCACAGACCCCAGGATTACAGAGGTTAGCGGTTGCACCAATCGACTGCTGTTTGCTGTCTACTGTCTACACACTGCCTGAGATCTTGGTGGTAAAATATTTTCAGTACCGGCGTAATAGGGACCAGTAATTCTTCTCTGATACCCTCATTAGCGTATGCTCTCGTTTTGCAGCTACATGCCACGATTTTGCATGCAGATTTTTCACGGAGTTCTCATTTCCGATCGTCATTCTGTCGCACAGTCGGGGGTTATCAGTATCTCTGCTGATTGAGCCACTCTTGATATATATTACAGTATTCAGTATTTCAGAGTAGATGCATCTTTAAGAAAATCTGCCAACTTCTTATTCTCAGTACCATTATTTTGTGCCCTTGTTCTATTAAACTATAGCTCAGTGAATCGCATATTTACATGTTTACTAGTTAAAATTAATCTCTTTGTGATACTTAATTTATCATTTAGTAGTCATCAGTCTATGAGATAAATTACGGAAAAAATGTTAACTTCTGTCCGGATCACCGAAACATATTCCTAAGTCTGCACAAGGGTGTCTCCAGGGTGAGATACAATCAACACACCCATTCTCCCTGGCAGTCCAGAGGAGGTTCCCCACCTCGTGCAAAGCGCACCGACACCGAAAACTAGTGCTTCGAGATTCCACCACACTCGAATATTACCAGTCGTAGGAGGCCATGGGAAAATGCGGTAATCTTCTGTGGTCAGAGAACTCCGAAAAATCCCACCAATCTGGATAGTAACATTTTTGAAGCCATCGTGGTCGTTGACGCCAGTTTTCAGTAGGGCTTTCTGACGTCACATCACGTCTTCTTGAATTACCCAAGCAACTCCCTGCATTTCGCGGGACGCACGAAAGCAGCCGTGAAAACCGCCGCCAAAAACGAGCAAAATTTCGCCCATAGGCTGCGTGCCCGTGTGTCGGGCGTTCGGTGGCTTCTGACCTCAGATTCCGAGAACACTGAAAACAATACCAACACCTCGCACTGGCCCAGCGAAACCCACACGCAAACATTATTAAAAAGTTTAACGTTGAATCCAGAAAATCGCGCTCGCCGTCGCTTCGTGCCTAATACAATGGCCAAGAGTCGCCACATGCTATTGTCAACTCCCCCTCGTATTTGCAGAAAAGCTGGCCGGCCCGATCTCACGTTTTTCTGCCGCACTCAATGCAGGTAGCTCTCAGCTCTCGTCTAGCCCCAGATCACCCACACAAGTACAGATCAAGCAACGCCTCAGGACCAGGTGAAATACGACGAATAAAAATCAGAGACCTCATTACCTGTTTCATTTACAGAATGACCTTTCTGGCCCATCCCCGCTGAGACTCATTAATAAATGATATTAAATGAAGAAAATTGAGAAAAATGAGAGGAGACAGACCACAAGAGGCTTGCAACCTAAACTAAACTAAAAATGTTATTCTGTTTCTGTTTCAGCTTAAATTTGCGAGCAATCTCAGTTAAAAAGTTGTAATGTCACGTGAACACACAATCATGAGCAGTTCTGCTATATCTATAGAAATGTGACAGTGGCCAGCCACAAACGTCGTATTACTTTAACATATAAGACTGGCTCAAGGACGCCCATACCCAGAGGCAAGGAGGGCCGCGGCCCACCCTCACCCCCTATCCCTAGCTCACAGGCAAAGGAAAACAAACTGCAGTTAGGTGTTTTTCCTACTATAAAGTGATTTAAGAGTCAGTATTATGCAGATTCTTGAGAAGGTCGAAACTGCAGCTTCTTTATGGCTACTTATAAGTCGCCATTCATCTTCCAAAATATGAAAAATACTTCATACCCCAGGTCTAGCCCTCCATCTCCCCCCACCCCCCACCCCCTATAAACTATCGTTAGGACACCCATGCTGAGGCTACCACATATATCTTGATGTGAAGTTAGTTTTTTGACTTATTCATCTATGTTTGTATTGTTAAGTTGAGCGTAGTTCGTTTAAATCATATTTTGATTTTGAAAAAACAAATCTTAATAGTTTATTACAATATTGTTAAACGTTGCATTTCGCTGGTATTGATTAGATCATTTTCTCCAGCCGCGCGGAGTGGCCGCGCGGTTAGAGGCGCCATGTAACTGACTGCGCGACCCCTCCCGCCGGAGGTTCGAGTCCTCCCTCGGGCGTGGGTGTGTGTATTGTTCTTAGCGTAAGTTAGTTTAAGTAGTTTGGTTCCTTAGAAATTCACACACATTTGAACATTTGTGTATCTCCGAAACTAGAGCTAATAACAAAAAGACAAAACAGGTTCTTCTTCTACGACCCCAAATAAATAAACCTCAACATCTTTTATTCAGGTCAAAAAAGTTTTTTCCTACATAATTCGCGTTATTATCAACTCTGACATACTTAAACACAAAATTTTACTAAAAGTTAATCGTTACTCAAATGCCCGCTGCTATTTTCCCTATCTCTCTTTATGTATCGCCGTATTTCGCGAAATCACTTCCGGACTCCTCTCCACGCGCCCCACACTCCAAACGCACACTGCGGATCCGTGTCTTGACAATGCTTAAACTCGCGCTAGCGGTCACGCAGTTAGCCCAAGTAGAACCACTGAACAGCAGTAAGCAGGTGATCTCTGTTGTGTCCAAATGCCTGTGAAACTAAGTCTTTAATTTATTTAAACACTGACCTACAGAATTTTCCCTGACAAAGACAACTCAAACTTAACCTATTCATTTATTACCCACAATATACAAGCCCAACGCAATCCGACTGCTATACATTGACAACAATAATTAACACAAAAGAATAGCCCTGAATTGTAAGAAATCCTAACAATAATACAAATTCAAAAAATATGAAATTAAAGAAATATGAAACTACGAGGGTTGGAACTTTAATAGTGACAAGTGTTTATTTACAGCTCCTACAAAATAGATACGTGTTTCAGAGTTTTACTGACCTTCAAAGTAGTCATCAGCATTGTGTATAACCCGTTGCCAGCGATGTGGACGTCGTAGGATACTCTTGGCAGTGCCAGTTGTGTTGACAATTCGAGCGGAGCGGTCTATTGCCCGACGAATTTGTAGCAGTTCTGAAGCAAATGCCGTGAAGTGTTTCCTTCAGTTTAGAAATCGAGTTGAACTCACGAGGGCTTAAGTCAGGGGACTGCAGTAGGTGGTATAGCACTTAGCAGCCCCATCAGTCAAACAAATCAGTAACAGCTGGCACTGTACGTGCTTGAGCATTGTCCTGCAAATTGATGGTCAGGTCCAGCAGAAAGTGTCATCACTTCTATCTCCATGTTGTTCATTTCTGGAACACAGCCTATGACCAGCTTAAAGACAGAAGTGATGATACTTTCTGCAGGACCTGGCGGAGCTGTCATTTGTACTCAGGTGATTCATGTGAAAAGGTGTCCGACTTGATTACGGGCGCACGACGGCAATTAACAGACTCTGAACGCGGAATGGTAGTTGGAGCTGGACGCAAGGGGCACTCCATTTTAGAAATAGTTATGGAATTCAATATTGTGAGATCAACAACGTCAAGAATGTGCCGAGAATACCACATTTAAGGCAACAGAGTGGCCAGCGGCCTTCACTTAACGACCGAGAGCAGCGGCGTTTGCGAACAGTTGTCAGTGCTAACAGACAAGTAACACTGCGTAAATAACCGCAGAAATCAATGTGGGACGTACGACGAACATATCCTATAGGTGGCGCGGCGAAATATGGCGTTAATGGGCTGTGGCAGCAGACGACCCACGCGAGTGCCCTTAGTAACAGCACTACAGCTGCTGCAGCGCTTGTTCTAGGCTTGTGACCACATCGGCTCGATCCTATAAGAGTGGAAAACCGTGACCTGGTCGGATGAGACCCGATTTTAGTTGATAAGAGACAATAGTACGAGTGTGGCGCAGAGTCCAAGAACCCACGGAACCAGGTTGCCATCATGGCACTGTGCATGCTGGTGCTGGCTCTATAATGGTGGGGGCTCTGTTTACGTGGAATTGACTGGGTCCTCTGGTCCAATTAAACCGTTCATTGACTGGAAATGATTATCTTCGCTATTTGGAGGCCACTGACAGCCATTCGTGGACTTAATGTTTCCAAACATCGGTGGAATTTTTATGGATGACAATGCAACATATTATCGGGTCAGCATTGTTCTCTATTGGTTCGAAGAGTATTCTGGACGATTGGAGTGAATGGTTTGGCATTCCAAATAGCTCGATATGAATCCTATCAAACATTTATGGGTTGCAATCGATAGGTCAATTGGTGCACAAAACCCTGCACAGGCAACACTTTCGCAATTATGGACGGCTATAGAGGCAGCATGGTTCAACATTTCCACAGGTAACTATCAACGTCTTTTTGAGACCAGACCACGTCGAGCTGCTATACTATGAGGGGGCATAAGGGTGTCCGACACGACATTACGAGGTATCTGAGGACCAGTCACCTCAGTATATGTGCTCCTTGTCTGGACGAGGTCGGGGCGTGGCGGGCGAGAATGGCTGACAGAAATTCACTTAATATCAGCTGCTCCTCATAAGTAAGCTGCGCGGTGTACGTATTGGCACGTTGACGTCAGTCATTTGCAGTGGAGTAGCGGCTATAATCACTTTCTTGCAACGTGCGGATTTCTGGTTCATTTTAACCCTCTTGTGATTGGTTACAATTCAACTTCAGCGATTTCTAGACAGTTCGTGATATTTATTTCCAGGAAAATTACAATTTGCTGTAACATTCCATGTGCTGGCCATTAAAACTACAACTATGAAAAGGATATAAAATATGAAATTTTACTTCGTGTGCTGACACCATGTAGTAAGAAGAAAATATGATTAAATTTGTAATTGACTTGAGGATATATAGGATGTGCAATATCTACATCTGCAGTTCACACGTAAGTGCTTGGCAGAGAATTCATCGAACCATTTTCAAACTATTTCTCTTCCGTTCCCCCTCGAATAGCGCATGAGAAGAATTACACATAAATTCTTTTGTGAGAACCCCGATTTCTCTTGGTTTATTACGATGGTCATTTCCCCCTTTGCAGGTGTGGAGTCAACAAAACAAAACAAAACAATCGGAGGAGAAAATCTGTGACTGAAATTTCGTGAAAAGATGTCGCTGCATGGAAAAGCACTAATGTTTTAAAGATTACCACCCCAATTTGCGCATCGTATCCGTCATACTCGCTC
This sequence comes from Schistocerca cancellata, assembly GCF_023864275.1. NCBI lineage: Eukaryota > Metazoa > Arthropoda > Insecta > Orthoptera > Acrididae > Schistocerca > Schistocerca cancellata. Next base: position 586,098,386 of record NC_064630.1, on the reverse strand, counting down.
TCATATTTTGCCATAGTAGAGAACGAACTGCCCCTATTTGAAATTTTTCGATGTCCTCTGTCAATCCTATCGGCTAAAAATGAGAAATTTTCAGATCTCAGTTGCGTACGGGCATTACATTTTATGCAATGGCGACACGTGAACATTTCTGCCGCACCGGAACTCTTTCATTCTAAATATACAGCTGCTGAATCACAGAATTAGTACGAACTGTAACATTTCTGACAAGCTCTCACGAATCCAACTGCACAACTGCGGCGATACTCCATAGGCACGCAATTTGATCTGGAGCCACCTTTGAGGAACTGTATCAAAATCCTTCCCAATCTAGAAATACAGAATCAACTTGAGATACTGTGTCGATAGCACTCATGGCTTCGTGTGAATTAAGAGCCTATTGTGTTTCACAAGAACAATGTTTTCTAAATCCGCCCTGAGAATATGTCAATAGATCGTTTTCTTCGAGGTACTCTGTAATGTTCCAACACATTATATGCTCCAAAATCCTACCGTAAATTGATGTCAGCGGCTTACTTCTATTTCCTTTCTTAAATATTGTTGTGACCCGTGCAATTTTGTAGTCCAAAGATACGGGTCTTTCGTCGAGCGAGAGGTTGCAAATGGTTGCTAAATATCGAGCTATTACATCGACATACTCTGAAAGGAACATAAGTGGCATACAGTCTGGCCTGGGAAACTTGCGGTTAGTGAATGTCTTAAGTTGCTTCGCTACAATGAAGGTATCTGCTTCGAAATTACTCATATTGGGAGCGGTTCTTGATTCGAATTCTGGATTATTTATGGCGTCTTGTTAGGCGGAGGAATTTCAGAGAAGCGTGTGTAGTAACTCCACTTTAGTGGTCCTATCGCGCAGTGAAAATAATTATTGCAACTTGTCGTTGGTGTTCTTTACATATGAAGAGAATCTCTTTGAATTTTCTGCATGATTTCGGGACAGGGTTTTGTTGTGGTACTTACTGAAAGCATCTCGTATTAAAGTCTGCTCTAAATTTCAAAGTTCTGTAAATCGTCACCAATCTCGAAGATTCTGTGTTCTTTTAAATGTGGCATGATTGTTTTGTTGCTTCTGCAATGGTGTCCTAACCAATGTAGTCTACCTTATTGGATCTGTTCCGTCCCTTATTTACTTGGTACGAGTTTCTCAGTTGCTGTCAGTGGTATTTCTTTGAATCTAAGCCACATCTGGTCTACGCTTACATACTTTATCACAGCTGCCACCACTGACAGCAACATAGTCTCTAAACTGTCTGGACATCTTGCTGAACTGAGCTTTGGTGGCAGACGCTGCTCCACGCCGCAGTTCATCGGTCGTAAAAGATGGCGAGTTGCGCACTAGTCTGTCGCCAAATCCATAACCACATGTTTTCAAAGAGCGAGATACCTCCAGAACACGCTGGCCACAACATCAGAACACCCTCTACACCGCGGTAGGTCAAAATAGCACGGGCACACGCGGTATTGCTTTATTCTATTGAAAGAAACGCCACGGAGCCTCATTGATAGGCCCCAACCTCCGGCCTTAATGCGCCAGAAAGGTATGTAACCAATGGAACACATACCATCACGCCATGTCCTGGACTCTAACGACAGTGACCAATGCAATCAGACAAAGTTCGTTTTCCTCGGAGCCTCCACATACAGATGCATGCGCTGGGCTGGGACTCGTCTAGAAACATGCCTGTGTGCAGTGTCGTCGTCGGCCGCACCACTGTCGAGGAGCGCCTCTCCGCTGCCGCTTCAACAAGACCCTCAACAAAGGGCGCTCCAGACGTAGTCGCACTGTCCTCCTACACACAAGAGTACATCGTGTCTCGGGGAACGTAACATGCCCACACGACCATGTGCGACCGAGTGAACAATGTTGGTTCTCTGGTACTCTATTCGCATGGAAAGATCCTGCATAGGAGTCGTAGCATCCCGGCCAACTTGAGCAGAAAAATCGGGGAGCAGTAATCTGCAGTCCCCATAGGCCACGATCCAGCGACTGTGGAATTTCACGCGCTAATAGGAGTTTCTCTTTCTCACATGAGGTACAACACGACTTCTCGTAAACAAATGATATTCATAATTATGCAATGTTGTGAGTTAAAAACCCGAAACTTAATCTTTTGTCTTATAAATAGAATGTAGATGGCTTTTCCTCTGATCTACTTTGTGCTGCTGGACTGAAATGATAATCATTTGCATGCGTACACCGAGGTGACCAAAATCATGGGCTATCTTCTAATATCGTGTAGGACCTAGTTTTTCCCTGCGTAGTGCTGCCACAGTGCTTAGTGCAGCTTAGTCGAAAGCTCGTGGTATTTTATCCACTTGACACGACTGGAAGTCCGAGACCGTTTTGCTGAATGTCACACCGGAGGGTAGAAAGAGCCGACGAAAAGTGCCGAAAAATGGGTTTGGAGCGTCCAAGCTCCGCTCAAAAAATGGCTCAAATGGCTCTGAGCACTATGGGACTAAACAGCTGTGGTCATCAGTCCCATGCCACATGTGTGGCATGGACTCAACAAGTCGTTGGAAGTCCCCTGCAGAAATACTGATCCGTGCCGCCTCTATAGCTGTCCAAAATCGCGAAAAGTGTTGCCGTTCGTCGTGTGACCGACACTGATTTCTGTGGCTATTTCACGTAGTGTTGGGTGTATGTTAGCACTGGCAACTCTACGCAAACGGCAATGCTCTTGGTCGTTAACTGAAGGCCGTCGACCACTGCGTTGTATCATCCTGCGTTCAGTCTGTTAATTTCTGTCTTTCGGAAATCTTTCCAAGTGAATCTCCTGGGTATAAATGACAGCTTCGCTAATGCACCACCTTTTTATACGTTGTATATGCGATACTACTGCTATCTGTAAAGTGTATATTGCAATCGCATGACTTTGTCACCTCGATGTATATTGTCAGAGATGTAATTTGGCGGAAGGGTGATGAGGCAGCGCACCGGGTTGCGGTTCCACAGCAGACCAGGCAAGTTGGACGAGAGAGCGGTGCAGGCCAGATGAGACAGACGCAGCTTCCGGGCGGCCCGTCCTTGGCGGCAGGTGCTGCTCAGAACTCGGCAGCAGCTGGTCCTCTGGGCCGTCGCCTTCACCGCCGCCACGGCCCGCACCTGCCGCTCTCAGATTTCCCGCCTGCACCTGGCCCTGGCTGCGCTGCGCTGGCCCACCAGCTACAAAACAAACCTCTCCTCGACACGATCGTCTGCCTGTTTCAGATCTGACACTACTACCAAGTACTTCCATCACTCAGTGCACGACTCGTGCGTTTACGGCTATATCCCTAACGTCTACACTACTGGCCATTAAAATTGCTACACCAAGAAGAAATGCAGATGATAAACGGGTATTCATTGGACAAATATATTATACCAGACCTGACATGTGATTACATTTTAACGCAATTTGGTGAATAAATCCTGAGAAATCAGCACCCAGAATAACCACCTCTGGCCGTAATAACGGCCTTGATACGCCTGGGCATTGAGTCAAACAGAGCTTGGATGGCGTGTACAGGTACAGCTGCCCATGCAGCTTGAAACACGTATGTATTCAGTAGCAGCGATGGCGAGGCACGACAGAATCTCTGACCAGAGAGTTATTTATCGTTGCTAGTCTGCGCTTGACCGCGCGTGAGTGCAGTAGTTGTACGTAGCGAGTCGCGAGAGCATGTAGGTCAGTTGCGAGTTGTACTCAGTCGGAGTCGTGTGTGAGGAGTCGGCGAGCGTCGACATGGGTCTCTGGTCACGATTCCGGACGAGGTATATTGTTAAATAAGGTAATGAAGCAGCGTTGCGCTCAGCTAATAATGTATGGTAATTATAATTAATTTGTTCAAGAAATGCCCCAATAATAATTTCGTTTTCAAACCAATCGTTTTTAAGAAAAGAATCATTACAATTGAAACGATATTTCCTATGCTTTTCCTCCCTGAATCAATTTATCAGATTAAATATTGCACAGGCCTGTCAGCGCAGCTGCCCTTATAAAATTGATCAGGTTGATCGTAACGTTAATTTTGTAGGGACTTAATATTTTTGCACATTTTATTATCATTGAGTTTTATTACCGTGGGAAGCTAACATTTGGCATTATTTGCAATTTAATTCCATTCTTTTCATTTTCATATTTTTGTGGGAAGGTTACACTTAGCACGATGTCCAATGCTCAATTAAATATTTTCTTTTATTTTCATGGGAAGGTTACACTTCGGCTTTATTCTCATTAACATTGAAGTATTTAACTTTATTTTTGTGGGGAGGTTACAAGCTTCACATGATATCACAGTTCATCAAGAGTAGTGACTGGCGTATTGTGACGAGCCAGTTGCTCGGCCACCATTGACCAGACGTTTTCAATTGGTGAGAGATCTGGAAAATGTGCTGGCCAGGGAAGCAGTCGAACAATTTTTGTATCCAGAAAGGCCCATACAGGACCTGCAACACGCGGTCGTGCATTATCCTGCTGAAATGTAGGGTTTCGCAGAGATCGAATGAAGGGCAGATCCACAGGTCGTAACACATCTGAAATGTAACGTCCACTGTTCAAAGTGCCGTCAATGTGAGAAGTGTAACCAATGGCACCCCATACCATCACGCCGGGTGATACGCCAGTATGGCGGTGACGAATACACGCTTCCAATGTGCGTTCACCGCAATGTCGCCAAACACGGATGCGACCATCATGATGCTGTAAACAGAACCTGGATTCATCCGAAAAAAAGACGTTTTGTCATTCGTGCACTCAGGTTCGTCGTTGAGTACACCATCGCAGGCGCTCCTGTCTGTGATGTAGCGTCAAGGGTAACCGCAGCCATGGTCTCCGAGCTGATAGTCCATGCTGCTGCAAACGTCGTCGAACTGTTTGTGCAGATGGTTGTTGTCTTTCAAACGTCCCCATCTGTTGACTCAGGAATCGAGACGTGGCTGCACGATCCGTTACAGCCATGCGGATAAGATGCCTGTCATCTCGACTGCTAGTGATTCGCAGCCGTTTGGATCCAGCACGGCGTTCCGTATTGCCCTCCTGAACCCACCGATTCCATATTCTGCTAACAGTCATTGGATCTCGACCAACGCGAGCAGCAATGTCGCGATACGATAAACCGCAATCGCGATAGGCTACAATCCGACCTTTATCAAAGTCGAAAACGTGATGGTACGCATTTCTCCTCCTTACACGGGGCATCAAATGAACATTTCACCAGGCAACGCCGGTCAGCTGCTGTTTGTGTATGTGAAATCGGTTGGAAACTTTCCTTACGTCAGCACGTTGTAGGTGTCGCTACCGGCGCCAACCTTGTGTGAATGCTCTGAAAAGCTTATCATTTGCATATCACAGCATCTTCTTCCTGTCGGTTAAATTTCGCGTCTGCAGCAAGTCATCCTCGTGGTGTAGCAATTTTAATGGCCAGTAGTGTATAACTGACGTTCCATCGTGCTAGTGTTGTAATGCTCGAACCAGAGCCGAATCCAACTATCTCTTTCAGTCTCGAAATATCGAACATTATTTTTTTTTAATTTTCTTGTTTTCATTAAACTATTAGACGTACACTGGGACATAACAACGTAAAGAACAAGTGTTACATACCGGTACATTAAATGAACGCTCACGCGGTGGTTTCAAATGGAGCCACCGTGCATGAAACGTCGTTACTTTTCGTGGTAAGGTAAAATGCAGTTCTTTTCTGCTGCTAGGAATAGATCTCTGTTGACAGAGAGCACACTTCCAACTGTATCCGTGAGATTCCTTCTTGTGCTACAATGTACACAGTGCCTTGAGGTGCCATGTATTGGTAGATAATTTGCCTCTGTTCTATGCAGTGGCGGCTCGTAAATAATCATTCTGGATCCAGAATGAGATTTTCACTCTGCAGCGGAGTGTGCGCTGATATGAAACTTCCTGGCAGATTAAAACTGTGTGCCCGACCGAGACTCGAACTCGGGACCTTTGCCTTTCGCGGGCAAGTGCTCTACCAACTGAGCTACCGAAGTTTGGAAGGTAGGAGACGAGGTACTGGCAGAAGTAAAGCTGTGAGTACCGGGCGTGAATCGTGCTTCGGTAGCTCAGTTGGTAGAGCACTTGCCCGCGAAAGGCAAAGGTCCCGAGTTCGAGTCTCGGTCAGGCACACAGTTTTAATCTGCCAGGAAGTTTCAATCATTCTGGATGTTCACAAGTTTTTAGATTCATATACATTTGAGAGTGTGAAATTAATAGTATCTGCTGTACAACAGTTATGCTTACGAACAAATTTGTACGACTACAGCCACTACCGATAATATAAATGATAATTATAATAATAATATTCATTACTTGTCTGACCAAAGAGACAATTGTTTTGTGGAATTTTGTTGTTTTGTACACATTTAAGATTAAGGCAAGAACGAAATAATGTATAAGCTTTCGCTACTCTACGTTTCGATTTTTTCTGTAAGTTGGACTTTTGTGCTTTTTTATTTTTTGAGACAGATGTACAATATCACTAACACCTGTATTAGACCACGAATTAACTTCTTGGTTGAAATCAGACACTGTTACGTCAAACCCACACAACAGCTTAAGCTTACTGTATGCTCTTTGTTAAATGTCTGCTTGTGCTTATTTGATTTCGTCACTTTCTCAGTAAACGGATCTTGTCTGGGAGACACTAGTTCCTGTGCAGATAACTATTTTTTGCTAATTCTGTTACCACTTGAAATAGATTCAACAGTGTTCATGTTGACACTGCACTCAAAAGCCGATTCCCAGACAGTAAACAACCAACTCCAAATGCAAATTGCCGTTTGTGGAGATTATTAAATTCAAGTAGTAATGTCTGCCAACATGGTCACCTGCAAGAATACAAATGAGGCACTGAGAAACATAAGGGCCTGAAAGAAACCGTCGATGAACCCACATTTAAGTGAATATAAAAAACTGAGACAGCTTTTCGTGAACGTTCATAATCGTATGTACAATTAGGGCCTACAGCATAAACAAATCTGTCTCATCATAAGATCAATATATGTTACAATCGTGAATAAACGCTGCAATCTCACAATCGACGATGTAGCTTGAGGCTCTTATGGTTCTCATCGCCTCAAATGGATTCCTGATCGATAAATTCAAAACTTAATAAACTACAACTTATCCAGAAACCGACAAAATAGAGCTTGCTATCAGTATAACTATAACATATACTGACGTCCGATCTAATTTTAATATATAGTGAGAGAATTGGCATATCTGAGGAAAGTGCTATCGCCTAACGGGATTCCTGCCAAGCCATTAGGGATAAAAGTCTGCTGCAGTGAGCTACCAGCTGATGGAATTGGCGTAAAATTTTAATTGAGTGGTAGGGGCTAGTTGTGCAAATGTGAACCATGAACGTTGCTAATCAAATCGGCATATATTTGATTCATAAGGCAATTACGTCACGTTATTTGCGCATGCGCAAAAGCTCCTTAAAACGTGCACAACTGAAGATGTGCCCGGAACCCTCATGCCAAGTTTCACAGAGCCTAGACAAGTAGCAAAGTAGCATAGAGCGATAAATTTAGTGGCGTATATTTTAGATTGCCGCATCTACCTGCATTTCACAGCATTCAAAGAAAAATCACCAATAAATCAGCAAGGTGTCAAAAGCATGGATGTTCACGGTGCTCTTGTGCTCTAACACAGCAGCAGCCACTGGTTGCATATTTTTCAACTGTAACAACAGCTACTTTCTTTTGCTAATGATTCTTTGCTTTCACTCAGTCAAATAATGCAAGACAACAATGAGTTTTTCGTCGGAAATTGAAATCACTGTCTTCAACTAAGACATCATATGCACGTTCACCACTACTGTCAATTTGAGTCGGTATCTCTAGAAATCCCTTCCAAAAGCCACGCCTGTATTTCCTCTCTCTTTAATCTGCGACAGTACATCTTGTGAAACTGGAAATATAACTTGTCACAGCTACTCATGTTGCCTTGGAGCCGCACTGATTCAAAAGGCCCCACCCCAGTAAGTACGAAAATAAACTCATGAATGTAATTGTCACCATACTGAGAGTATAAATTTGAAGAGGACAGTTTTCTGTACCTAACCCTTGCGCAAAAAGTGTCTTACAGAGATAAATTCAGTCACATACAAAAATGCCTACAATGATTGCTCGTCTAACTGCTAAGATTCGAAACATACGAAGTTGTTCAAGCTGCAGCCGCTAGAGGGCAGTATCGACTAGAAACGTAAAGAGTGGCTACAGATTTATGTACTGTGAAAATCCTAGATGCTTTCAAACGGAACCACATAGTGTGAAAGGCTTAGTGAAATAAACTCTCATCGCACTAAATGAGGGCTGCAAGTCGATATGAGGTGGTCGTACATAGTCAATGATCACCAGTTTTTGGGAGAGCATACAGTATTTAACCCTAGAATTTTCCTGTTCATCCCAATATTGGGCTATTTTCAACGCTTCCTTGCTTCCCTGTCATGATTGTTCGAGAGTACATTCACTGGGGCAGTTAGGACAGGTCTGGAGAAGTTCCATATCCTGATATTCGCCATAACCACATTTTTTGTCAGACCTATAAGGTGCCACGTGATCAGTTTTGCCATCACTGATGTTATGCCCATTCTGATGCGGTTTAGACTGCTCCAAGTCCTCCATCTCTAGTTTCGGCGCAGGTAATCTCCTGCAGTGGCAGCTGACATTTGGAGGCTTCGTAAATTATTTATTCAAGAATCTCTTGTAGGATTTGAGTCATCCATGTCCTCAAGAAGCTTATTCTGCCACAGAGAAGCGAAGTACCTGGGCGGCGGTTCTCATCACCTTTAGTCTAGCTTCCCGTTTGCATTAAACTAATTTTCTTAGTATGTTGTACTCGTATATCGCTTTCACTTCATGACGCTTCCTCTCGCACTGACGTACGTCAGCGACTGTTCCGCACGACGTCCAGTTGTGTCGGTCTCTCTGTGTCTGCTAGGATCATGCCACTCCAGTTTACAATCAAATTTCAGTTTGCTTCATTTGGGGGAGAAACTTGGTTTAAAAGAATTTTCCTTCTAGTATTTTTAAATGGTACGAAGAGCGCTTTTCGGGTATTGTTCTATCTCCTCAAAACTCTTTCTTTAAGCTGTGACAGCCAAATCTTCGGTGTACAGGATGTGCGTCGTGTCATTTGGTGTTCATTCGTCATTGGTATATAGGTTAAATATGAGCGGAGCTTGGACGCTGCAAACTCATTTTTCGGCACTTGTCGTCGGCTCTTTCTGCCCTCCAGTGTGACATTCAGCAAAACGGTCTCGGACTTCCAGTCGCGTCAAGTGGATAAAATACCACGAGCTTTCGACTAAGCACTTCTTGGCCAAGACTGCTGATGGGCTGTTGGTACGCCATTATTACTCTAGCCGTTGACTACGATGTCACAGGTGTCCACAGCACTGCTAAATATGGGCTTCCAAGATCGAGGAGGCCGCTCGAACCTCGATATCGCTGGCTCTCACTCCGCGCTAAATTGTAGGCCGTTTACTATTTTAACATTGTCGTTCGCAATTTTTATTGCAACGGCTTCTTTAATTATATGTCGATACGCAATTATTGTTGCGCCACATTCGGCAATTAGAGTATGGGTGTACCGGAAGCCTGTCAGGAGTCACGACCAAGTAACACCGTTCAAAAGCTCATTGTATTTTAATCACTAGACACAACTGGGAGCCCAAGAAAATTCCATTGAACAATTGCATGATCACATTTACAGAACGTTTGCTTACTGCTACAGGTGATTTAAAAATGAAGAAACAAGTTTGTACTGTATGTTTCCAAAAAAAAAAAAAAAAAATGGCTCAGATGGCTCTGAGCACTATGGGACTTAACATCTGAGGTCATCAGTCCCCTAGAACTTAGAACTACTTAAACCTAAGGACATCACACACATCCATGCCCGAGGCAGGATGCGATCCTGTGACCGTAGCGGTCGCGTGGTTCCAGACTGAAGCGCCTAGAACCGCTCGGTCACAGAGGCCGGCTTATGTTTCCACTCACTGATTAGCTGCGGAAGACGTTTTTTGGAACACTCAGTTTACGAAGATATTTTCGGACTCGAGAAAACGTGATATAAGAATTCTATCCAGTTTTTGTTAAAGAACATCCGGCATAGACCTCTTCAAAAAACATAATATGTCTACAACTGCTTCACAGTGTATGTAAGTTGCTCATTAATGTCGTTTGTCGTTACTAATTTTGCTATTTCCTCAAAAACAGTGGAAAATGTGAATATAACACAATGATCTGAAAGAAACTCTACAAAGGCTTCTGGCAGTTGACATCAGTGCAGGAAGAAGTCAGATATGTGACTACACATGTAATCAACAAAGTAGCAGACAATGTTAATTGCTTTGCACGTCATCTGCTGTAGTTTAAGACTGAATTAAGAAACTTTCGTTGGTCAACTCCTTCTACTCCACTGAAGTGCCTTTTACAGAAACTCTTAGCCCTAACGTTTAGGATCTTTTATTATTAACATTGGCCCTATCGTAATACAATCATTTCATTGTAAAATGTACAGCTTTGACTTGTTTGTAGATCATTTTCCTCCAACTCAATGTTTGTCCGTTAATCTCAGACTAACTGACCTTCCAATGCTCCGAATAGTATATTATTTGTTTTACTCGTAGTTATCCTCAAAACCGTCTCGTGAACAGTCTTCGTCAAAAGATTCAGTTGGGAGACTGAATGGTTCGTGACTTATAAATTTTGTGAAGAAAGAGACTATCATGACAGTCACAAGTCAACACCTACAGCTGATGCAGTGCGTAGCTTTAATATTCTTGCGGTCTATGTTTATTCTCCTGCTGATTATTAAGTATTTTTCCGCCTCGATGACATGTTGTCATTTTAATGACTGCAATGTTTTCTGACATTTAGCAATCTCAGAGAGAGCAGAGATACATAAAGGATGCTCTTTAGAGCAAAAGTTAGCGGTTGCAAGAACGTAGGTTTTTCAAGTCACAGTATTAATTTGAATTCGGAGTTGCAACTGTTGGATTAATGGTCAGCTACTGAACTGCAGTTATCTGCGTCCACGAGCTTCTCACACATGTCGCACATGCGACATGTCACAGACTGGAAATGTTCGCTATCTCCCTTGTTTGTTGCCCACGACGTCTCAAGTCATATCGCAAGTTGTACGTTGATATCGATGTATGTCTCCCTGCAAATAGTGCCAGAAATTACTTCGTCCCATTGTTACATCTTCCTACGGGCGCTGTTTCAAGCCACTGCTGCTGGTGCGAAGTGTGTCCTGCAAGTGAGTGTGTGGAACTTCGCCGGAAGTGTTGCACTGCGTTCCCGATCGGGAATCAATGCTGGGTCTGTGGCTAGAGCCACTTCCCTGATTAATGGCGCACGTAGAAACTTTGCAGGCTGCCTTCATTGGTAACTTGGGTGCAACAGCGTCATAGCCAAGTAACTTTTCTGAAGACTAATGTAGTATCTAAGGCTCTGTTATTAAACAGACCTTGCTGTTTATTACTGATGACGACTTTTACGTTTCAGAACCATTTTCGGATCTTATAGACCGAGAATTTTTTGTCTACATTCTATCCTTCCATGTGGACTCGTTCTATGATATCATTTTTATCTAATTACATTGGTTTCTTTTTCATATAATTGTATTGGATTTCTGTGTTCCATTTGGAAGTCTACGAATACTAATACTATGTAGCCGCCCTGACATTAAACAAGTCAGAATTTCTTTTCTGTTGCGGTCACAAATATTTACTAGAAATTAATTGTTTTGTTTCATTAATGTAAACTATTTCGGTGCAGCTGATCAGTGTAAATATTTACCATGAGAATCAAGTATCTCAAAGATTTTTCAGACACATCGTACAAGAAACGACATGAAACAATAAAAAAGTGCGTGAGTGTAATAAGACTGTACTTTTCACTGTGTAAGAGAGTCACGAAAGTTATATAAAGAAATGGTATCGCGTTCTAAATCGATGATTGTTGAGAGGACATAGTCCGAGACTAGTGAAGCAGCTACGCTTGGGAAAAAATTTCATATGCAAGACTGGAGCTCTCTGGAGATTGGGGCCCTAAGGCAGTACCGGATGGCGCTCTATCTTGTGATATAAGGTAACTGAAAACGTTATTGACTTTGTAGTCGAAGCCTTATATTCAGAATCGGCTGCGATATGTCGGTTTTAACTATACGTAGTTAAAAGTACTTGGCGTTTCCACTAAATGTACTCCTCCTAGTTTCATCAAAACACTGAACTTGAATGTAGCGATAATTTCTTTCCCACCTATGGAAACGAATATTAAAACCACTTCGCCCAGCTCATCAACCCTGCAAATCGACCTGAGCGAAATAAAATTTTCTCATATTAATTAAAAATCTGAAACTCACCTAGAAGTATATTGCGTCTACAAAATTGCATATAACTTTCTCTGTTTCATTTGCTTCATAACGGGACGATGATTCTTCCTTACCTTGTTTTCTTGAAACAACCGTGAAGTAGTTAAATGATTTTACACGTCTGTGGGAAGAAAACAGAGGAATGAAAGTATCACCTTGTGTTGATTTCTAGCTGAGAGTTCGCTCACAGGTGGTGAACGGCCAGATTCGAACTTCCATATATCGTCAACCATGTGGCTACAACCTGCACTCGTAGAGTCACTATGTATATTCCCGTACAGCAGATTATCGTATTTCTAAACAACGCAGGTACTGCAACATCGTATTTATTCGCCGACACCGGATCGATACCAATTAAAATATCTCCTCTGTATAGGACTATACATGATGAATATATGAATTTAGGTGTAGTCACATGGTTGACGACGTATGGAAAATTGGGTCTGGCGGTGGACGGTATTCTTGATACGCTAATGGTAAGGTGACCGCTCGCAATAAGTAGTTCGAGTCCCGTTTCGGCACAAATTTTCGCTGTCGTTCCGTTATACAGTTCATGGTTGTCCTTCTTCGCAACTGAGAAATCATTTCATGAAATTCATAACGGATGTAGTCGCCACAGTTGAAACGTCCCCTTAGAACAATTTTACAGGACTGTGCTTAAACTGACACACAATATTTTTAGCGCAACGCAATCTGACTATCAAAGATCCCTGCAAAAGAATGGCCCTGAGTAACATTAAACTATACCTTTCAGAAATCACTTACCTCACAAAAATCTTCAATACTCGAACTACTGCAATACAGCGAGCGCCACTACTGCCAGCTAAATAAAAGATTCAAACTACGGAAGGCACTAACTACTGATAGGGATAGTTAGCAAATGAAAGATATTAATAGAGAACAAACAATGTATTTACCTTAATAGTCATAATACATATAGCAGTTCATGACAAATTACAAAACTCCGCCATCTCTCTCCCCACATCCACCACTGCTGGCGGCTCACCTCCAACTGCGCAACGCTACGCGCTGTTCACATCCAGCTGCCGCTGCCCAACACTACAATGGCAGACAACAATGCAAACTAGCCACAGACTGCACACAGCACAGCCAGTGATTTTCATACAGAGCGCTACGTAACGTTGCCAATAATAAAACATAAACAGCCTACTTACATAGCCCCCACGCTCCCCACAAAAATTTTTACAAATTGTTTTGGGCACTGGGCAATACATATTTGTTAAAATTTTTCATAATTACAATAACAAAGATATCAAATGCACACACTTATTGATAAAATGTTGGTCAAAAGCTAAAATTTTCTCACAGTCCATAAAGATAGTCCTGATCATTAATCATAATAGTAATTACAGTTTTTGTTTTTCACAAAGTCTCATTAGCAAAAGAAATTGCACACAGAAGTTGTGGATTTCCATGCAGTCTTGAAGAAGTAGTGTTGTCCTTCCAACGGAAAGACAGTGCTGACTCTTGACATGCTGACAGGTAATGGGCCACAACAGAGCAAACCCACAGCAGAGTCATTCGACGTTTTGAAGAGGATTGGTAGGTAGGTCGTCACAGAGCAGACCCACTGTAGTCCTGGTAGAGAATATGGTATTGGTGGGCCACCAGAGGTGCAGACCCACTGCAGTCCTTGTAGAAATAATGGTACTGACCCACTGTAGTCCTTGTAGAAATAATGGTATTGGTGGGTCATCAAAGATGCAGACCCGCTGTAGTCCTTGTAAAGATGGCCAGCAGCCATCTGTTGTGATTGTGCAGGTGCACAATCACCATTGAAGAGTCTTGTGGATAATATAGCAAGTTCATAACCACCACTTGTGCACTCACAAAGTTTTTAAATTGTCCTTAGAAGTCTTGCAGACAATATAGCAAGTCCATAAACCACCACTTGTACACTCACGAAGTTTTTGGAATTGTCCTTAGAACCAGCAATGCTGTTATCCAGTCCCATGCTGAATTAGTAACACACGTGCAAACACTAACAGTCCCAACTTCTTACATATTGTGCATTACTATGACCAACAGAAATGTGTGCAGTGAAATGAATGCTTACAAGTTACTTAATTTGATGAACTGGTGTCAATTACAATATTATAACATGAGAATTCAATTACAAAGGTACAAAATACATCATTAAAAACATAACAATACAGATAACATTTGTAGTAATACAGGCTTTACAAAAGAATAGAAATAACATATACATCAGTGTAACAGGAATTATGATATGAGTACATACATGAAAGATCAGAATAATTATTGAAACATCAACTTCACACATGAGCATCAAAACAAAACAGAATAAATAATGTCTAAGCATATTTACAAGGTAAATAACATATTATTAATGCCAATTATATTTGAGGATAACAGTATTCCTCATCATAGTGAATGTAGCTTAGTATTAGAAGAAGAAAAAATTCTATGAAACTACATAGAGACAGGAATAAAACAAATACACAAGGGTACACAAACACATAGTGGGATAACACAAAAGGAAAGGACAGGGTTTGTTTTCAGTGTAACATTTGGTACTGCAGTCCAACCCAAAACTTCATTCCATAGATTTTTCGTCTTATTTCGATATTTGCTCCAGCCAAAAAATTCTATCCAAGCATGCTTTCTGTATTCTGTTCACACATTTCTTACCTCATATTTACCATTATCTTACCTCAACATATATTTCCAAGAAAATCCTACCTAAACCTGTTGTCCCTAAACCCTACTTTTTTTTGTTCATATCCTCTTTCAAAATTATTTTTTTTTTTTGGCCACACCATTTTCTTATAGCTTCTCAATGCATTTCTTCCAATTCATCGCAACTCATTCTCTTATAGGCTACCCCCTCTTAAGCTAACTTAAATCTACTGAGCTCAGATGCTAAACTAAGGGACGAGGCAATGCAGCAGCATAAAACAATTAACACAAACATCAATGACAAAAAATTTAAATAGGCAAAGCAATTGCAATATTACAACAAATATAAGGCACTGTGCAGCAAACAAGAAAAATAAATCAGTAGTAAAACTAGTTTAACAGAGTAATACAAAGTGAAATTTAGTAGCACTATGCCTGGCAAACAGCAGCAGCAACTTATATCTAAACATGACATAGCTCAAGCAGAAAAAAACATTACACTAAAGACAACAATGCAAACAAGGGAAATGTATATTCACATCTTAATGTCTATGTAATTAAAGTGGTGCATCACAAAAACTAATTCTACAAAAAATTACCAAGTACTTGAAAAGAAAATTATATATGTAATTATTGTTATCAGTCCCTTCTTATTGTTCTTTCCATTCCAAGAGCTCCTTTTTCGAAGAATGTGTATCATAAAATAATTATTTAATACACTCCTGGAAATTGAAATAAGAACACCGTGAATTCATTGTCCCAGGAAGGGGAAACTTTATTGACACATTCCTGGGGTCAGATACATCACATGATCACACTGACAGAACCACAGGCACATAGACACAGGCAACAGAGCATGCACAATGTCGGCACTAGTACAGTGTATATCTACCTTTCGCAGCAATGCAGGCTGCTATTCTCCCATGGAGATGATCGTAGAGATGCTGGATGTAGTCCTGTGGAACGGCTTGCCATGCCATTTCCACCTGGCGCCTCAGTTGGACCAGCGTTCGTGCTGGACGTGCAGACCGCGTGAGACGACGCTTCATCCAGTCCCAAACATGCTCAATGGGGGACAGATCCGGAGATCTTGCTGGCCAGGGTAGTTGACTTACACCTTCTAGAGCACGTTGGGTGGCACGGGATACATGCGGACGTGCATTGTCCTGTTGGAACAGCAAGTTCCCTTGCCGGTCTAGGAATGGTAGAACGATGGGTTCGATGACGGTTTAGATGTACCGTGCACTATTCAGTGTCCCCTCGACGATCACCAGTGGTGTACGGCCAGTGTAGGAGATCGCTCCCCACACCATGATGCCGGGTGTTGGCCCTGTGTGCCTCGGTCGTATGCAGTCCTGATTGTGGCGCTCACCTGCACGGCGCCAAACACGCATACGACCATCATTGGCACCAAGGCAGAAGCGACTCTCATCGCTGAAGACGATACGTCTCCATTCGTCCCTCCATTCACGCCTGTCGCGACACCACTGGAGGCGGGCTGCACGATGTTGGGGCGTGAGCGGAAGACGGCCTAACGGTGTGCGGGACCGTAGCCCAGCTTCATGGAGACGGTTGCGAATGGTCCTCGCCGATACCCCAGGAGCAACAGTGTCCCTAATTTGCTGGGAAGTGGCGGTGCGGTCCCCTACGGCACTGCGTAGGATCCTACGGTCTTGGCGTGCATCCGTGCGTCGCTGCGGTCTGGTCCCAGGTTGACGGGCACGTGCACCTTCCTCCGACCACTGGCGACAACATCGATGTGCTGTGGAGACCTCACGCCCCACGTATTGAGCAATTCGGCGGTACGTCCACCCGGCCTCCCGCATGCCCACTATACGCCCTCGCTCAAAGTCCGTCAACTGCACATACGGTTCACGTCCACGCTGTCGCGGCATGCTACCAGTGTTAAAGACTGCGATGGAGCTCCGTATGCCATGGCAAACTGGCTGACACTGACAGCGGCGGTGCACAAATGCTGCGCAGCTAGCGCCATTCGACGGCCAACACCGCGGTTCCTGGTGTGTCCGCTGTGCCATGCGTGTGATCATTGCTTGTACAGCCCTCTCACAGTGTCCGGAGCAAGTATGGTGGGTCTGACACACCGGTGTCAATGTGTTCTTTTTTCCATTTCCAGGAGTGTAGATCTGTTGACAGAAAGTGTTCACATTAGCAAATGCATTTAATTTTATTTTATGAAACCAATGCTGCAACACAGCTGGAAACCAGATATCAAATGAAATAAGCAACTATGTACAAAGTAAAGCATAAGAACATCATTCAGTAGTCATGAGGCATTTCATAAGTTAGTAGAAAAATCTCTCAACTAGAGAGACAGTAGTCACAATCAAGTGTATAGACATAAAAAAATTTCTCGTCATTTCATTAGGCATTTCAGTAAATATCATAAATTAAGAGCTCCACAGTGTAATCATATGTTTTCAAGTTCGACCATGTCGTTTTTGCGATGCTTTCCACAAAGGAACGTCAATAGCGAGGACATGGCCTCCCTCTTTTTTTTTTTCTCTACCTGTACCTCTGAAAGGGGCACACGCTAATGGCTTTCTTCCAGGCGACTGTCGCCCAGCTGGGTGCCCACGGCGCATTACGTGCAGGTGGTCACTTAACCCTCTTACAGAAACATTCACGACACCAGCCTCCGCTACAGTGACAGTCTCATATGAAAATTTCACGGGTCGAAAATTTACGTTACAAATGTGTAGAAACGAAATCCCATGAATATAACAGTGTCCATAAAATTTTCACCGGCATTGTGATACATTCACGCATTTACACACATTTCATAACTCTTAAAGTACGTTTCTTGGTTTCCAACATCCCTTTCACAAATCAGAGTCCCTAAACACTACTCATTATTCCTTACCTTATTCGTCGACACTTCTGCAATATTTCATCTTAATAAATATGTAGCATAATCAAATTCCTCATATAACATCGGCTTATTGATCATAAACATACCTCAACAGCATAATACACATTGTCGTCGTAAAAATAACATCATAACACCTCAGTCAAATCTCAAAAACGTCGTAGCTTGCTGCAATAATTTCAAAACCTAAAGAAAATTCTCTGCTCATTTCAGTAGTGTCATCTACCTCAAACGTACTTTAAAAATCGTGATCCCACACCAAATATATCATTCAAAGCTCTCACAATATCACAATGGGTCCGAAAAAATATGAACAGTTCACAAAGTACAGACAAAATACAATTTCGTAAGTGTGAAGATATACAACGGTGTAATTACGTAAACATGTGTCACTGATGTAGTAAAAAAATGTTTGTCTCTCAGTTAAATGCTCAGATAGCTGTGTGATTTATGTGTTAGAGAAATATGGTACCGATGTGTAAAGTTGTGTAAGCAAATTCCATATTAGCTAGGGCTCCTTGTGCTTGCCAAACACATGGTACACAAAGTAAGCGTGCACCCCCCTGAGGATTAATGTAATTATACCCTCAGGTGTTACAGATTACAGCAATGTAATGAAATGTATCACGGAAAACTTTCTTTGTAATTCAAAAATCTTTAAAAATAAATGTTTTAAGTACAAAATTAATCACTCAAATACGTGTACTGTAGCGCTAAACTGTGCGTCTTGCTGTAAGATAATTCTGTGGAAGTGTCGTAATTATTGTCCTCCAAAAGCTAAGTTCTGCAGAAGTCAATGTACTTACCTCATGATAAACAAAAGTGAAATGCTTTATGAAACGTCCTCTTAGAACAATTTTACAGGACTGTGCTTAAACTGACACACAATATTTTTAGCGCAACGCAATCTGACTATCAAAGATCCCTGCAAAAGAATGACCCTGAGTAACATTAAACTATACCTTTCAGAAATCACTTACCTCACAAAAATCTTCATTACTTGAACTACTGCAATACAGCGAGCGCCACTACTGCCAGCTAAATAAAAGATTCAAACTACGGAAGGCACTAACTACTGATAGGGATAGTTAGCAAATGAAAGATATTAATAGAGAACAAACAATGTATTTACCTTAATAGTCATAATATATATTGCAGTTCATGACAAATTACAAAACTCCGCCATCTCTCTCCCCACATCCACCACTGCTGGCGGCTCACCTCCAACTGTGCAACGCTACACGCTGTTCACATCCAGCTGCCGCTGCCCAACACTACAATGGCAGACAACAATGCAAACTAGCCACAGACTGCACACAGCACAGCCAGTGATTTTCATACAGAGCGCTACGTAACGTTGCCAATAAGAAAACATAAACAGCCTACTTACACAGTGTCTGTTCCTTCGGACATGCATATATGTCCTAACCTACGTCAGTATGGAGGGTTGCCTTGGCCGGCACTTTCTCCAGATTTCTCACCCGTTGAAAACATCTGGTCATGGTTTGCTGAGAGACTTGATTTCCAAACGGCTTAGCGTCATTGTTGGCACAGAGGTGGCAGCTCTATATATTAAATTTCTCATCCTTTGTATCGTCAAATCACCTACAAATTTAATGCTGTGTGATTCCTAAGCACAAGAAGAAAAAATTACGTTATTTACTATCCCTCGTGGTGTTACAGTTTTAATAGGTAGCCGTCTAGAATTTACAAAAAGTCATAAGTTTACCAGCTATATTTTAATAAACTTCTTACGAAAAGAATCGTAAAATTTTCGTGACGGAGAAAAACTCAAGTACGTAAAATTCTTACGAAATTTCAATTTTGATTAAAGACCTAAAATATTATTTGACTGAAAGAATTAGAATGAGTGCTTAAGTTATCTTAAAGACAGTGTTACTGATGCGGAAAAATGCTTGAGTTAAATGTAATATGATTCTTTTTGTCTGAAGCTTACGAAATTACAGCAAAAATAATTGATTTTTCTACAATACACGAAATGAAAACCTCTGTTTATCGTTTTATTATGAATTTATTATACTTGATCTCTGCGTAATTTTGTTACTATGTCAAATATTTGTCGATATCAGATGTCAATTGCATCCACATATGGCGTCCTTACTCAGCAGGTGTTCAAAGTATTATTATCTTCTCATCGATCAACTGTGATCTTCGATTTGTGAGGGGAATATATATGACCACTAGACTCATCCAGGCATTACTACGGGTCCACAGTTTTCGAGTGTTTTGTGGTACGACCTGTAGATTCAAACTGAGAATTATATGAATATGTCAGTTTCTACACGTTGTGAGACTGCAGTACGAATAATTTGGAGTGAATTTCTCTCATGTTCGTAACTGCTCATAAGATAAAATGTGGTTTTGTACTGTCAGTCTTCTACGATCCTCTCATCAATTAAGTAGACTGGTGGCACTATTATACCCCTTTTTAAGACAGCTTTGGCGTTTTCTAAGACTTTCCGCAACTTTTAATCTAAAAATTTCTACGTATTCGTAACATACACAGTCAACTGTTTTTCACGATCGTTTGGGATGCAGATGCATGCACGTAAAGAGTGTGGCTTTAAACTCGTTGATCCAGTTACTTAAAAATCGTTCGGGCTGTTAAACTATTTAAAACCGTTGCGTCGCAAGTAGGCCCATATAAAAACAACACAGGAAAATGTCACTGTCATTTAGTTGTTATTCCATGTGTCACATTGTGAATGTAAGATTTCACCCAGGCTTTACAATACCCCGAGTTACCCATCTGCTTGTGGCGATGGAAATAATAATTAATTACTTCAAATGGCTCTGAGCGCTATGGAACTTAACATCTAAGGTCATCAGTCCCGTAGAACTTAGAACTACTTAAACCTAACTAACCTAAGGACATCACACATATCCATGCCCGAGGCAGGATTCGAACCTGCGACCGTAGCGGTCGCGCGGTTCCAGACTGAAGCGCCTAGAACCGCTCGGCCACACCGGCTGGCATAATTAATTTCTGCTATCCATTTTTTTTTACCCTCATCTCGTTCACGTTCATTCAGTGGCTTCAGTTTCGCGCAGTAGCTATTTAGCTCTAAACTATAAAATACCTAATGATTAATGGCGGGGAGACCTGTGTGATTGGCGGTCAACAAGAAGAGAGCTTGTCTGCCAGAGATAAATGCTCGCGTCTCTTATAAAGTGTGAGTACTTTATCTTTTTAAGCAACGGCAGGAGAATCGATACATTCAGTAAACCTCTGTAGGAAATAATAAATGTTCCTAACTTTGTCATTGCAGCCTCAAATATGGTTTCTTTTGGGCACTAAATCGAAGAGTTTAGTTTTTTTTTTACATCCATGTTGGTTATCGCCTTACACATTAGAGTAAACTGAAGCGCTAAAGAAACTGGTATAGGCATGCGTATTCAAATACAGAGATATGTAAACAGGCAGGATACAACGCTGCGGTCGGCAACGCCTACATAAGACAACAAGCATCTGGCACAGTTGTTAGATCGGTTGCTACTGCTACGATGGCAGGTTATTCAGCATTTAAGTGAGTTTGGACGAGGTGTTACAGTCGGCGCACGAGCAAGGATCACAGAATCTCCGAGGTAGCGATGAAGGGGTGATTTTCCCGTACGACCATTTGACGAGTGTGCCTTGAATATCAGGAATTCGGTAAAACATCATATCTCCGACATCGCTGCGGCCGGAAAAAGACCCTGCAAGAACTGAACTAACGACGACTGAAAAGAATCGTTCAACGTGACAAAAGTGCAACCCTTCCGCACATTGCTGCAGATTTCAGTGATGGACTGTCAACAAGTGTCAGTGTGCGAACCGTTCAACGAAACATCATCGATAGGGCTTTCAGAGTCGAAGGCCCACTCGTGTACCCTTGATGACTGCTCGACACAAAGCCTTACGCCTCTCCTGGGCCCGTCAACACCAAACATTGCACTGTTGATGACTGAAAACATGTTGCCTGGTTGTATCAAGCGCACGGACATGTACGGGTATGCAGCACACGCATGAATCCATGGATCCTGCATATCAGCTGGGGACTGTTCAAGCTGGTGGAAGCTCTGTAACGGTGTGGGGCGTGTGCAGTAGGATTGTATAGGACTCCTGATACGTCTAGATACGACTCTGATACGCGACATGCACGTAAGCATCCTGTCTGATCACCTGCATCCGCTCATGTCCATTGTGCATTCCGAACAGGCTTGGGCAATTCCAGCTGGACAGTACGACACCCCACACGTCCAGAATTGCTACAGAGTGGCTCAAGGAACACTCTTCCGACTTTAAATACTTCCACTGGCCACCAAACTCCCCAGACATGAACATTATTGAGCAAATCTGGGATGCCTTGCAACGTGCTGTGCAGAAGAGATCTCCTCCCTTAAGGATTTATGGAGAGCTCTACAGGATTCATGGTGTCAGTTCCCTCCAGAGTCTATTTCGTGAGTTTAGGACGGATTATGGTTTAACGACGTATTAACGACGAAATCATTAGACACCCACGTCAAATTCGAATTGAGGAAGGAATCATCCAGGTATTTCCGTTAAGTAATTTAGGAAAAATACGGAAAACCTAAATCTATGTAAGTTCGCAGACTTCCGTAGCCATTTCCATTGAAGGTAAAATCTTCCAGGTTGTTAGGTCACGTCATGTTCTGCTTCGGATTCTTGTTTACGATCGGCGTTTCGAGCCCTCTGCTGGGATCCTCTTCAGTATCTTCCAGTGTTCACGGTGAACACCTGAAGTTCCTGAAGAAAAGCACAGCACAAGGCTTCAGACGTCGGTCGTGTAGAATAATATGAATAGGAGAGTGACGTGGCCTAACAACCTGGAAGGTTTTACCTTTAACCTAAATCTAGTTGCCCGGTTGTGGATATGAACCGTTGTTCTCCCAAATACGAGTAAAGTGTTTCAATTACTGCGCCTTCTTTCTAGGTTCCACGCAGTCTATCCTGACATGCCTCTTCGTTTTTGCATAACTACTGCACTCTACATTGGCATGAAGCCGTTTACTGTAGTCGAACAATGGTCTACCTCTATAATTTTCGCCCACCACGTTTCTCTACATCACAGAGCCAATCATTCCTTGACTCACCAGGATGTGACCTATTAGCCTACCCCTTCTTCTAATCAAGCTGTACAATAAATTTCTTTTCACTCATCTTCATTAGAAAATCTATCTGTCCACCTAACCTTCAGCATTCTTTTGTAACACTACATTTCAAAAGCGCCTATACTCCTCTTGTGTGTACTGCTCCATCGTCCACGTTTCATCTCTATATGGAAGGATAACTCCAAAGAAATACTTTCAGAAAATTCTCCCTAACGCTTGAATGTATAATTGATATTAATAAAAAATATCTTTTTCAGAAAAACTTTTCTTGATATTGCCAATCTGCATTTTATATCCTGTTTAATTCGATCGTCATCAGTTGTAGCAAAATCCGTCATTTAACTCTCTTAACAGTGCCTGACTTTACTTCATTACACTCCATTGTTATTGATTTTCTTCTTTCAGGCACCGTCCATACCATTCAACTGATCTTCCAAATCCTTTTAATGTGGTAGGTAGCGGAGGAGGTGAATGGTAAGGTGCTGGGCACTTTAAATACGAAAACATAATTTAACACTCTTTATTAAAGTAGACTTGAACCAAAACGATAGATGATTAATCAATATGGAAAATTTAAAATAATTACTATATAGCGTGAAATCTTGGGAGCAATTATTATATAACTCATTAGGCAAAGGGTTAATTATAGTGTTAAGGTTCAGGTCCAAGGAACAATTTTGCTCCAACGCTTACAACCATTCAGTTCTGTCTCCGGATTGAATGACTTTTAACTAGCTTTAAATACAATACCGTGCGAATCATATTCAGATACAAGCAAGTAAAAAGAAACAAAACTGGCATAACGCAGCTACGCAAGTGTTGCCACGACTCCAAGCCCGCATCAAAGATATCAAAGCAAAATAAAAAATAAAGTAATACAAGTAGGTTCTAGGCAAGTCTTACAAGTTTTGATTAACTGTTATAACGTCCAGTGGCCCGTTTAAGAACCGGAAGAAAGTACTTCCAGGACAAATAACCATCGCTAACATAAATTTTCAAGTTACTTACGTAATGGAAACGTAAACAGGACTGAGCTCCAGGCGTAACGCTAGTCACTTCAAGCAGTCAGTGCACTAGACAGGTAGCAGTACGTAACAGTCGCCTACAATAACGGCCTAATGGCCTTTTATATAAGGAAGTAAATTATCACTATATAAACTATTTAAGGGGAACAGTACAGAATTTCAATTTTTGAAAGCAGCAACTAAACGAGAATCGCAACACTGGTTACCTGAAACAGAGATATCAGAGGTAATTTTCAGTCACATAACCGCTTATTCACAGAAAAACCTAAGTACCAGTTTTAAGTTTGAAAAAAGGAAGTGACGCAATACTGTAAATAACAACAATATTGGTTGCAACCATAAAATAACAGATTACTGCTAATAACGGGCTCAGTAAGATTTTAGTAGATAACCGCGTCAACAGATGACCAAGAAATATGAGACGTTATTTAGAGGCCACAACCTCGGAAGTGAAAGACACAGTAGTATGTGAACAAGCCATGGGGAGGACAACGTGCCTCAGTGCAAGCAAGAAACAGCGTTGACAGAAACACATGTGACGATAATAATAATGGTATGGCGCTTGCATATGAAAATACAGCCTCTGTGGGTCACACAGTTTTGTCAGCTACTAACTTACTTTGAACCTACCAAAGAACTAACCCGAACAAGATTAAATAATAGTAAGCGGTAAAAAAAAACCATTCGCTTCTTGAGATAGTGGCAGACGCGGTATAAATAGCCGCCAACCTAAAAACAACAACACCACTCTTTTAAGATCTCCACAGAATACATTAAGATCAATGGTATAAGTACAGATTGAGACAGTCAAGGTTTTGATGGTTCGACTGCTTCAAACTTACGACACGAGTTACACAAACGAAAGAAGCAACACAAAACTACTGGAAACTGGCTGTCCCAGACGGTGTAATCGCCAGACACGTATGTACAGAATATAGCCCCTCATTACAATTACGACCAAGTCATAGCAGAAAAACAGTTTAATAAATTCTGAAACGCCTCTAAGAGATACGCACCTTCTGTATTCGATGTACACTATAATGACAGCAGGTGAACAGAAGGCCGAATATTTGTATCCCGCCTGGAAGGCGGCGCTTGGTTCTGCCCCTGAAGCTGACAGAGAGGCCGAATGAAGGAAGCGAGAAGGAGCAGATTAGGTAAAGGACGTCGGTACTGCAAGTAAAGTAAAGGAGGTTTTTTGCTGGTGCATGAATATAAAAATGTATACGTAATTTTGGTACGGGTGAGCACGTAGGTGCGAAGCCTTGGACCCGTCATAAGTAGTGTAAAGTCTCTATTCCAAGCGAAGCTGAAGGGAAGTGGCCCGGCCGTCTGCTCTTTGAAGAACTGGGCTGAAGGTGGAGCGGCGCTCGTCGAGCTCCACAGCGTCGGCTAGAGGGCGCTGTGGTCGGCGTTGTTCGTCCGCTCTCGAGTGCCAACCTCCGAGAGCGCACCTACCTTGTGGCATCGTAGGTATCGATACCACACGAATCATTAGACACGAACTAAATTCAAAAGACTGCCATTCATCAGAAATTGCAGTCGGGATGGAATCCTACATACGGGGCGTCCGCTCAACGGACTTACAGATGCGCAACAGACGGCGGCCCAATTGCCAGTCTCGGCGGCCGCCATCGGCCCTGCTCAGCCGAACGTACAGACGTCCACTCCCACCTCTGGCAACCGCGCTCACGCCCCGTCACAGCTGTTCACGCTCCATCGAACCTCCGATCGAACTCTGGCTGTCCTCCACTATAAAAATTCGTGCTGTAGGGCTGCGCCAAGCGTTTTAGATTTCTGAGTAAACATCTTTGGACCTGCAGGCGGTTAAAACGTCTATAATTTTTAATTCGGTCGTTACGTTTATTTGACGTGAAAATTATGGTCACTTTGTAAGTAGGCTGTTTATGTTTTCTTATTGGCAACGTTACGTAGCGCTCTATATGAAAATCACTGGCTGTGCTGTGTGCAGCCTGTGGCTAGTTTGCATTGTTGTCTGCCATTGTAGTGTTGGGCAGCGGCAGCTGGATGTGAACAGCGCATAGCGTTGGGCAGTTGGAGGTGAGCCGCCAGCAGTGGTGGATGTGGGGAGAGAGATGGCGGAGTTTTGATAATTTGTAATACTGGATGTCAATTATGAATATTAAGGTAAATACATTGTTCTCTATTAAAATCTTTCATTTGCTAACTATCCCTATCAGTAGTTAGTGCCTTCAGTAGTCTGAATCTTTTATTTAGCTGGCAGTAGTGGCGCTCGCTGTTCTGCAGTAGTTCGAGTAACGAAGATTTCTGGTGAGGTAAGTGATTTGTGAAAGGTACAGGTTAATGTTAGTCAGGGCCATTCCTTTGTAGGGATTTTTGATAGTCAGATTGCGTTGCGCTAACATTATTGTGTGTCAGTTTAGGCACAGTCGTGTACAATTGTTTTAAGGGGACGTTTCAACTTGACAATTATTTTATTAGTTTTATTATTATCGGATAGAACTACGAAGATAAGTGATTTATTTATGGAACCGGGTGCCGTAAAGTACGCAAATAAATTTCGACTTACACCAAGCAACGGCAGAAGTTGTAAGATTAAGGCTGATAGGCTGTATCAGTGATTAATGTTCGCTGCCACTGTTGGTCTCCGGTGGCTCTTTTTTTTTTTTACGTTATGGGATTACTGAACAGCCAGCAGGTACTCCCGTTACGTCACTCGCTGGGAATGTCGACAGCTGCCGGGCACGAGCGTTACGATTAACTGCCGCATTTAGCTTACGCCACCGGTGTTTGCTATTTTGGAGCTGATTACGGCATGTGAATGCGTCCATATTACGCGTCGCAGAGTCTGCTAAACGTTTTGGTACACATGGTACCCTACAGGGCCAAATGACCGAAGAGCGGAAAAATGTTTATACCAGTCGTATCTTAGGTCACGTTTTCTGAGGAGCAAACATTGTGGAAACCTCACTGCTATCTGCAAAAAGAATGATTTGGGATTAAGATATAGAATACTGTATTCCACTCTTTCACGTTTCCCGGCTGAAAGATTGAGATTTACATTTGTGTATGTGCGTGCTTGCGTGTGTGTGTGTGTGTGTGTGTGTGTGTGTGTGTGTGTGTGTGTGTTCTGGAGAGTGCGTGAGACATTCAGACAGAGTGATAGAGAGGGAATCTCAGAGAATTACTACTGATGTTTCATCCAAAAGACCCAGCAGAGTAGGGTACATTGGTATGCAAGGGCTTTTTTCTCGTCGCGAAGAAACAGTACGCACTGCGTCGCACTGAACCCGGACTCCAGCAATATTTCGTAATATGCAATACCAGTACACTTCTACCAATCGAATCATTGGAACATGAAAAAAACTATTTACTTACTTAACGCTAAAATGAAGCCAGAGAGAAGAGGAATAGAGTGACATAACATTTGTTACGTTTGTGGTGAATGTTTCTGCAAAACAAGGAGGACAAGATTTTCAATTTATAATCTAGACCACTACCAAAGAGACCCACTAGCCAAATTTTTCGGTGGAAAAGTAGCTCCAAGTGTGCTGTGCCGACAGTCCCCGCCAAGGTATTTACCACATTTCTCATTTCCTTATACGAATCAGCTGAATACAGGGACAGATTCCCAATTAAAAATAATGGGCTGATCTGTTTCCCAGTCCGTGTTTCTGATCTGTTGTTGATGACATCGACATCAACGGGACGTCAAGCATCATTTCTTCTTTGTGCTGCACAGCTCTTCCCAGGAGCTCTCGAACGCTGTTAAAATGTACATACACATGTATTTACTTTAAGATCGAACCAATAGGTAACAAATCAAACTTCGATGTCCTCCTTAAATTTAACCTGGTTGGGTTCCAAACACTCGAGCAGTACTCAATAAAGGGTCGCAAAAGTGTTTTATACCTGGACTCCTTTACAGATGAGCTGGTCTTTCAGCTGCCCTTTACCAGAATTCTCCCAATGAACCGAAGTCGATAATTCGCCTCCCCTACGAATGACTTTACGTGCTCATTCCATTTCACTTCGTTTTGCATCGTTACGCCTAGATATTAAACTGATATGACTATGTCAAGGAGCATACCATTAATACTCTATTTGAACATTACAGGATTGTGTTTCCTTCTCATGTGCATTACCTTATTTGTTGTGGACCACCGCTACGTATGTAGCTCTGTCATACCGATCTGTCACACCTAAGCTGAAATTTTCTTACAGCTCGACCACTTGGCAATAATGCAAAGTTGCTTGTTTTTAGCAATACTGAGTACCTGGTGTTGCCTCTGTATGTATTTATTCCATTCTAAGTCAATCTCCTCCTCCCCCATTTCTCTTTCCTCATCTCTCTCTGTCAGTCAAGAGGTCCCCCTCTTCTTGTACCCTCTCTCTGCCCATGCCTTCCTCCCATTTTCAGAGTCCGTCACCTCCTTCCCATCTCTGTCCATCTCCACCGTCACCTTCTCTCTATCCATCTCACCCTTCCCCTCTTTCTGCACATCTTGCACCCCCCTCTTCCCCCGTGTGTGTCCACCTTCTCCTTTACCTTTGCTTTCTTTCATTCCTCTCCGGCCCCTTTCTTCTCTGTCCATCACCTCCAACGCAATAAAACGTTGGTGGTTCTTAGCCGCACAGTTTTTCTTTCTATTTAATAAGTAACATGTGGACCAAGTTAGGTTGAAATCAGTCCAGGGAATAAGGAAGAGCTTTTTACCCTTCCACTGTATACGCACATGTCAGAGATATTTCAAAATACACACATCCCCTCGGTTCCGAGAGTTCCGGAAATTGTACAGAAAATTGCAGTAAAGATCAACATAAACATCATTTTTGCCCTTTTTATTGCTCATGAAAACCACACAGTGTATGTTGTACCACCATACAGAGAGGCCTTCAGAGATGGTGGTCCAGATTGCTGTACACACCGGTAGCTCTAATACCCAGTGGCACGTCCTCTTGCATTGATGCATGCCTGAATTCGTCGTGGCATACTATCCACAAGTTCATCAAGGTACTGTTGGTCCAGATTGTCCCACTCCTCAACGACAATTCGGCGTAGATCGCTCAGAGTGGTTGGTGGGTCGCGTCGTCCATAAACAGCCCTTTACAATCCATCCCAGGCATGTTCGATAGGGCTCATGTCCGGAGCAAATGCTGGCACTCTAGTCGAGCGATGTCGTTATCCTTAAGGAAGTCATTCACAAGATGTGCACTATGGGGGCGCGAAATGTCGTCCATGAAGACGAATACCTCGCCAATATGCTGCAGATACGATTGCAATATCGGTCGGAGGATGGCATTAACGTATCGTACAGCCGTTACGGCGCCTTCCATGATCACCAGCGGCGTACGTCGGCCCCACATAATGCCACCCTAAAACAGCAGGGAACCTCCACCGTGCTGCACTTACAGGACAGTGTGTCTATGCCTGACTGGGTTGACTCCAAACACGTCTCCGACGATTGTCTGGTTGAAGGCATATGCGACACTCATCGGTGAAGAGAACTGAGCGATCCATTCGGCATGTTGTTGGGCCAATCTGTACCGCGCTACATGGAGTCGTGGTTGCAAGGATGGACCTCGCCATGGACGTCGAGAGTGCAGTTGCGCATCATGCAGCCTATTGCGCACAGTTTGAGTCGTAACACGACGTCCTGTGGCTGCACGAAAAGCATTATTCAACATGGTGGCGTTGCTGTCAGGGTTCCTCCGAGCCATAATCCGTAGTTAGCGGTCATCCACTGCAGAAGTAGCCCTTAGGCGGCCTGAGTGAGGCATGTCATCGATAGTTGCTGTCTCTCTGTATCTCCTCCATATCCGAAGAACATCACTTTGGTTCACTCTGAGACGCCTGGACACTTCCGTTGTTGAGAGCCCTTCTTGGCACAAAGTAACAATGCGGACGCGATCGAACCGCAGTATTGGCCGTCTAGCCATGGTTGAACTACAGACCGCCGGCCGCGGTGGGCTAGCGGTTCTGGCGCTGCAGTCCGGAACCGCGGGACTTCTATGGTTGCAGGTTCAAATCCTGCCTCGGGCATGGGTGTGTGTGATGTCCTTAGGTTACTTGGGTTTAAGTAGTTCTAAGTTCTAGGGGACTTATGACCTAAGATGTTGAGTCCCATAGTGCTCAGAGCCATTTGAACCATTTTTTTTTTAACTACAGACAACACGAGCCGTGTACCTCCTTCCTGGTGCAATGACTGGAACTGATCGGCTGTCGGACCCCCTCTGTCTAATAGGCGCTCCTCATGCATGGTTGTTTACGTCTTTGGGCGGGTTTAGTGACATCTCTGAACAGTCAAAGAGACAACATCCAGAATCAACGTCTATCTTCAGGAATTCTGGGAACCGGCGTGAAGCAAAGTTTTTTTGATGTGTGTGTTTAACGTATTTCAAACATACTTGTACACACCTTTCACCTATAGCTATAGCAAATTCGCCCTGCAGTTCCTTTTTCACGTAGCTCAATGTTTATGACCCCTTATTCCTGAAATATATGTCGTAGAATTATATAATTTTGCAGGTATATTCTCTGGTACATGTGAATACTGTCTGAAAAATGTGTCGCTAATGTTAGCAGTAGTAAAGAAGTGATGAATTAAAATGTCGTGCCTGATGCGGCAGTTTTACTGGATGAAGAGCGGAAATGTAATAAGCGATAAACGTTTTCCCTTTCATCAATTTGTGGGGGTCTCAACGAAAAAAAGTTAAGTTTATCGTTAATCTCATTTGTCCTACTCCTCACTACTTTCCTCTTTCTTTGGTTTCCTCCACTTCATATTCTATGCTCACTAGTTTGGTCACTCCACTCAACAAATCAAATGGCTTTG
Organism: Schistocerca cancellata; assembly: GCF_023864275.1. Taxonomy (NCBI): domain Eukaryota; kingdom Metazoa; phylum Arthropoda; class Insecta; order Orthoptera; family Acrididae; genus Schistocerca; species Schistocerca cancellata. The sequence continues at coordinate 586,067,464 of NC_064630.1, read as the reverse complement.
AGCACTATGGGACTTAACATCGGTGGTCATCAGTCCTCTAGAACTTAGAACTACTTAAACCTGACTAACCTAAGGACATCACACACATCCATGCCCGAGGCAGAATTCGAACCTGCGACCGTAGCGGTCGCGCGGTTCCAGACTGAAGCGCCTAGAACCGCACGGCCACTCCGGCCGGCTCCACTCAACAGATCTTCCTTACTTTCACTAAGGATAACACTGTCAGTGAATCTTATCACTGATATCCTTTCATTCTGAATTTTAATCCCACTTTTGAAACTTTTTTTTTATTTCAGTCAGTGCTCCTTTCTTATTGTCCGTTGTTGGTTCTACTACAAAAAAATGGTTCAAATGGCTCTGAGCACTATGGGACTTAATTTCTGAGGTCATCAGTCCCCTAGAACTTCGAACTACTTAAGCCTAACTAACCTAAGGCCATCACACACATCCATGCCCAAGGCAGGATTCGAACCTGCTACCGTAGCGGTCGCGCGGTTCCAGACTGTAGCGCCCAGAAGCCGGCGTTCTAGTACATATTGTACGTAACCCGTCTGTCCCTATAAGTAAGACATATTTTTTCTAGAATTACGAATATCTCGCGCTATTTTACGTTGTACGTAAGTAGTAATCGAAACTTTTATTTTCATATTGTTGTGTCACGTCTTACACAAAACGATCCCTAGGATTGGCAAAGTGTGGTATGTAGGAACTTCAGCATATTGGATACATTGTTAGTCAGGTATCAATGTTCTAGACAGTCCGTTGCAGCATGTTGCCGGCCGGTTCGGGAATCATTCCTCGCTCGTTGCATCCAGTGCGTCCAGAGCATAAGACCATAGGATGTTACTCAAGATCCTTAAAGGTCCTTCTGCCCAGGCTAACTTGCATTCAGCTAACGAATTCGAGATATCTAAGTTCCTTGACACAATGCTTGAACAATGTGTGACTCTACTTTTGGTATCCCAAAAGGATCAGTAAGATAAAATCATGTTGTTGTGCTGGTCAATCAGCTCCTTCGCGGTCACTAGTCGCTCGCGTATGAAATGCACTAACGAGCCAAATTGCGCGATACATATAAGAAACTCAGCGATATCATAGCGCCCCAAGGACATAACGTCATATGTTGTAAGAACAGGCTTTAATGCATTCTACAGTTGCATATAACTTACCGCTTTCATGGTGTAACAAAGAATGTGTGGACCCACCACGAATATTTCATTGCACAGACGTGTGTTTGAAGTTTAGAAATTTCTGCGCGACGACTCCAAGAACATTCTGTTTGTGGCTTACTGGCGAAGGAGACGGATTCATCTGACCATAACTGTTGCTTAAGATCTCTGAATGTCCTTCTACAAGTGCTAATTTGCGTTCAGCAAACAAAGTGTGATTCCAATGGTCGTCAACTGATCTCGGTACGGCAGCGTAAGGTCACACACGAATCGAAGTGGAACCTAAGTGTCGAGTGTGATAACTCTCCTAGGACGTTTGGTTTCATAGTATGGTACTGCTGAGCTACATAAGTTCCTTAATGGTTTCCACATCCAGTGTCACGTTTCTCCTTTTTAAACATACATGACGTCACTGTACTGTTACTGGCTACTATCGCGTCTCTGTCCTGTCTGCAGTTGAGAGACACAACCTGAGGTACCTAATCGTCATCCTTTATATCCGTCACGTATTATGTAGAAAGTTCAAGTCTAAAATGGCACGTGATATAATCGAACAATGGCATCAGTCATTGTTTATGAATCACATGTAACTAAAATTACGGTTCGCAGTTTCGAGGGTGGTCAGCCTTTTTTCGCCGTAATTTATTAATAATGTACGAAAAGTGCTCAGATAAGGAAACTCTACGACTAATATACTTCTTCATTTGTGCTAGATGCAAATTTACCGCTGGCTATTATAGATTCATCCCGTACACCTGCTTAACTGGTGTATAAAAACACGCAGCGCTAATTAATTGAACCTACAGCGGCATCAAACATATGACAACAGCTATTTTTGGTTGCATTTTAAATAAACCAAGCTCAAACCGTTAACTATTTTAAACCCCGTCTACTCAAACATTTTAGAAAAACGTGTTTTGCCATTTGGGAGACCGCTGGACAAACAGAATATGTTAATTTGGTTACTATTTACACTGATAATACGACACTGCTGCGCCATTTTGTCTTAATGGAAGACATCGGGAGGGGGGAGCAGAAAAGAGGGAGGGGAGAGAGATATACGGAATGAGGGCATTCTGTATGAGGTAAGGTTACTGACCCGACTCTATGCTTGTAGTACCTTTAACGTCTACCGCCTCCAAATAAACGCTGAAGAACAAAATGCGGCTGGAGTTTATTCAGTCTGTTAGGAAAAATTAAACACTGAGAAAACTCGTGTCACATGTGATGAATTCCATAGCAAAACAACATCGGTTATGAAGTTAAACTGAGAATGTGATGTATGCCCTGAACTGTTTTGTACTATAATTATAGCAGTCAAGTTTGTGGTAATTCGTATTCTCCCAGAAAGGAACAATAAAAAGCTCCTGTCTCCCACTCCACACCAAGACTTTTGGTTGTAAGGCAAAATGGAAATCCCAATCCAAATGTTCCCAACTGGGAACTCCTTTGCCCCATTCCCGCTTCCATTCTGAAGGGATGTGACAACAAAGAACTGAGTTTTAGAATGAGTCAGATCTCAAACAAACCGCCATGGCTCTTGGGCTACGGAAAAAACATTACATTAACAGTTAAACTTCTAATTCAAACTGTGTTTCCCAGTGGATGAAAAATATAGCTATAGCCGTCTTTCAGGAAAGATACCATTTATTAGAGCCTAGGTCAGTAACTACGGTAAATCATTTGTTGTCAGATGTTATAACAAAAAACAGCAAAATTGTTTCCTTAAACATCCAGGACAGTAGGCATGTCACACAGAGATCTCAATAAATACATCTCTCTGTGGACTTTTGTACTAAACTGTTACAAGTTATAAACCCGAACCTCAAGTCAACAATTAGCAACTGTTGTTTTCTAGAATACTCGTAGTAGCTACCTGGAGTACTGTAACTGTGGTATTTTTGGACGTATATTGGTCGTCACATTTCTACCACAAATCGTTGTTGCATAATGATCTTATCTCTGAAGTAGTATCTTCACCGGAACAACAGTATGTAAACGGGAATTTACAAAGGTGAGGTAGATGAAACGTTTCTCCTGAGATTATGTATTTAATGTTATCAGCAGAACCTGGCGGCAACCCCAGTAATTTGTGGATAATACCCTTACTGATATCAAGATAGGAAAGATACTTAAATCTTTCACTACTATACGGAATCCGGCTGCCGATCAAGCAGACGAAAGCTTTTTTTGGAAACGGATAATATTGTCAGATTATGTACCAATAGGAAAACAGAATGTCTCACTATCGACCAGTTACGAACAGGCGAAGGTTTTTTCGGTTATTTCAGTAAATGTTGTAACAAAATTATTGGTATTACTCTATGTCGTAAACAAAAGTTTAATAATACCTTGTGCTTTGCTCTGTGAGTACATTCTTGGTAAGCGACCTTGGTGACGAGTGTCACGACAGTTTAGTACCAGATCAAAATTGTGTAACAGTATAATTCTTTTAAGAGCGAACGAAAGGAAAAATACGCAGAGGAAAATAAGATGTAACATCAATTAATACCATCTAATTACTGGACATGTCAAAAGCTTCCGATCTTTCAGACACGAGTGTGAGTTTTAAAGCTGGGTGCTTCACGCCCACCAACATAAGTTACCTAGCTTTTTGTTATTATTCTGGCCTTCTTTGATGGATGAAGGCGTATAAAAATACTATTAAACACTATAATGAAAAGATTTCCTGGAGAAGAGATAGAGATACGATGGCAAAAGTGCCATTATAAACTTTTATGGCAGCTATTACGAGTATCAGCTCTGCGATTACCCCTTCGGGCGAGTCGGGCTCATCTTCATAATTTAATGCCCATACATCGCGTATCACCCGGCATAAAAAACCTAGCTGCTAAAGAGATTGGAGTGAATATTGAAGCACGCTGATGGCGATCGGCGAATAATAACTGCCATCCGCTATACGTCATTCTGTGTGCTTTCAGTAAGTAAACATGAACACCTGCGCCATGTATGTTTCCGATAGACTGCGCTTGCAATCTGCAGTATATGCGTATGATAAACTGTTCACGTACAAAATGAGTTGTTCGGAAAACCGAACGTCGTGTTAACATACCAGTGAAATGGATTCCTGTGGCGCCTTTTCCGTAAATGTCCAATAACACATTGCTTGCTGGTGCCAATCTGCTCGTTTTATTTTCGAACTGACAAACACTAAAAACACGAGGGACAAATCTGTCAGCTTTTTCCGTCATTTACAGTCACTGTGCGACCTGCTGTGCGTAACGTTTTTAGATCTTATGGTGATGCGTTGATTTCCTTTCTCGAAGTGTTTATTTATATTTTGTCCAAGCAAATACTTCAGTCCTCTGTAAAAATAGTGCCCCGCACCTGGAAAGTATTTAAAAAGCGCGATAGTTTACTGACAAAAGCTGCTAATAAATACTTCTTTCTTTATTTTATTTCAGTACTCAGGCCATCATCAGGTATCTTGTTATACTGAGGGAACATATGAAATGCTTGACGTGCTTGACTGTCAACATAACACTGTCTCGTGTACTCACAGTGTACACTTTTGGGCAAAACTTAAGGTCGAAATTAACTTTCGTAAGTAACAATGCTCCATGAAAAATGGACCACACAAACAAAGAACTGCTACAGTTGTAATGTCAAGGGCAACGCTAAAGGCGGGTCCACACTGAGCGCGCCGCGCCGCGCTGCGCAAAACGGCTGTGCGCGGCTCTGCGGCTGTTTCGATACGCTGTTTCGAAACAGTGAAATAGTTTGTGTTTTGTAATCTAATAAACGTACACAGTTAATCATCTTGAATGTCTACTGTATAAGTATGTCCATATAAACACAAATGAGGTGCGAGAGCGCTAATCATTTCGCAGAAAGTATGAAACTATCACCTGGGCGTCTTGGCAGTTTCGTATTTCCTGCAGCAAATGCGCTGCTTTCGTGTTGTGTGACTTTCATACTTTTCAATCGGCTGAGGACAGCCATAGCTGAAGACAGAAGAACCACCACGAAGGGAACTGGAGGTAGGAGCAAACTGCAGAACAACGGATATGCTACTGGGATTCCCACATTCCGTTAGTATGGGTAATATACCCATCCTGCTAATTTCCATATACACAAAGGGAATCATTGTGGATAATAGGCACAGGGACTATAGACTCACAAATAACGCCAAATAATTCGAATAAATAACAAAATATAACAGAAAAGAATTTTGTCTTTCAAGGTGTTTCGAACCTTTACAATAAAATCACGATGCTTCCCAGCCCTTCGCGTTCACCATTACACTATCAGTGATATGTCAAACAGATTGCTCGCAACTATAACTAGATCTAATTTATGTATATGTCTAATAACTGTCACTCTAAGCCTTTTTTATTCAAAATGTTGTAAGCTTACTTGCGTTTCTTAATACGATTATTGTACATGAAAAGAGAAGCTTGTTATAAAAAAAGTGTAATTTAATCGAATGATTTTCACATATTTATTATTTTGAATGGGAATAGTATGCGTTGTTTCATTGTTTGGTTAGTGTTTATAAAGCAGATGTTACGCCATTTCGTAATAGGACAGTCAGATAGAAACGAAGCTTTATTTTCGGATATCTTAAGCTTCATTCTATTGCTTGTCAAAAAGAATTCGACACTCTTCAAAGTGTTTCATGAAGTGTTATGTTGTGTTTCAGTATCTGTGCCGAGCCCGAATCTCGTACGACACAGAGCGAAATGAAACATCACTGTTTCGATACAATTAGTCCGTTCCAAGCCCAGGGGGACTGAAACAGCCTTATTTTGAAACAACGATACAGTTTCTGTGTCTGGCTCGAGATCGAATCTGGTGCGGTTATCCGAAACAGGGGCGGAATGAAACACCACTGTTTCGAAACAGTGAACCACAGCCGTTCCGAAACACTGAAACAGTTCCACGTATCGATACACTGTATCGAAACATAGAAACAGTGGCCAAGTCTAGTATAGACGGCGAACCGCGCTGCGCCGCGTCGTGCCGTGCCGCGCCGCGCAGTGTTCAGGCTGTTGTCGGTACATCAAAGGAAGTGGCGCGTTTGAGCGCGCCCAGTTTTTAGACAGGGCTTGGCTCGCTCCATCTTCAGACCGTGCGCGCGATCCAACTGGAGCGGCGCGGCGGGGCGCGGACGGCGCTCTCCTCTCTGCTACAGCTGTGCGCGGGGTGCAGCAGCGCTGCGCAGCACGGCGCAGCGCGCTCAGTGTGGACCCGCCTTAATATTTTGGGTCACCATTGTATGCGACAGTGCTCGAGATTTATTAAGTGATGAATATTTTTACAGAAATTACTTTTAAACCTATATGTGACATTATTTTATTCTGAAATGTAATTAATTTAGATATAGTTAGATATAGTGAGAATTAGTGAAGTTCGGTGGCAGGAGGAACAAGACTTCTGGTCAGGTGACTACAGGGTTATAAACACAAAGTCAAATAGGGGTAATGCAGGAGTAGGTTTAATAATGAATAGGAATATAGGAACGCGGGTAAGCTACTACAAACAGCACAGCGAACGCATTGTTGTGGCCAAGATAGATACGAAGCCCACGCCTACCACAGTAGTACAAGTTTATATGCCAACTAGCTCTGCAGATGACGAAGAAATTGAAGAAATGTATGATGAAATAAAAGAAACTATTCAGATAGTGAAGGGTGACGAAAATTTAATAGTCATGGGTGACTGGAATTCGAGTGTAGGAAAAGGGACAGAAGGAAACGTAGTAGGTGAATATGGATTGGGGCTAAGAAATGAAAGAGGAAGCCGCCTGGTAGAATTTTGGACAGAGCACAACATAATCATAGCTAACACTTGGTTTAAGAATCATCAAAGAACGTTGTATACATGGAAGAACCCTGGAGATACTAAAAGGTATCAGATAGATTATATAATCGTAAGACAGAGATTTAGGAACCAGGTTTTAAATTGTTAGACATTTCCAGGGGCAGATGTGGACTCTGACCACAATTACTGGTTATGACCTGTAGATTAAAACTGAAGAAACTGCAAAAAGGTGGGAAGTCAACGAGATGGGACTTGGATAAACTGAAAGAACCAGAGGTTGTACACAGCTTCAGGGAGAGCATAAGGGAACAATTGACAGGAATGGGAGAAAGAAATACAGTAGAAGAAGAATGGGTAGCTTTGAGGGATGAAGTAGTGAAGGCAGCAGAGGATCAAGTAGGTAAAAAGACGAGGGCTAGTAGAAATCCTTGGGTAACAGAAGAAATATTGAATTTAATTGATGAAAGGAGAAAATATAAAAATGCAGTAAATGAAGCAGGCAAAAAGAAATACAAACGTCTCAAAAATGAGATCGACAGGAAGTGAAAAATGGCTAAGCAGACACGGCTAGAGCACAAATGTATGGATGTAGAGGCTTATCTCACTACGGGTAAGATAGATACTGCCTACAGGAAAATTAAAGAGACCTTTGGAGATAAGAGAACCACTTGTATGAACATCAAGAGCTCAGATGGAAACCCAGTTCTAAGCAAAGAAGGGAAGGCAGAAAGGTGGAAGGAGTATATAGAGGGTCTATACAAGGGCGATGTACTTGAGGACAATATTATGGAAATTGGAGAGGATGTAGATGAAGATGAAATGGGAGATATGATATTGCGTGAAGAGTTTGACAGAGCACTGAAAGACCTGAGTCGGAACAAGGCCCCCGGAGTAGACAACATTCCACTGGAACTACTGACGGCCTTGGGAGAGCCAGTCCTGACAAAACTCTACCATCTGGTCAGCAAGATGTATGAAACAGGCGAAATACCCTCAGACTTCAGAAAGAATATAATAATTCCAATCCCAAAGAAAGCAGGTGTTGACAGATGTGAAAATTACCGAACAATCAGTTTAATAAGCCACAGCTGCAAAATACTAACACGAATTCTTTACAGGCGAATGGAAAAACTAGTAGAAGCCGACCTCGGGGAAGATCAGTTTGGATTCCGTGAAACACTGGAACACGTGAGGCAATACTGACCTTGCGACTTATCTTAGAAGAAAGATTAAGGAAAGGCAAACCTACGTTTCTAGCATTTGTGGACTTAGAGAAAGCTTTTGACAATGTTGACTGGAATACTCTCTTTCAAATTCTAAAGGTGGCAGGGGTAAAATACCGGGAGCGAAAGGCTATTTACAATTTGTACAGAAACCAGATGGCAGTTATAAGAGTCGAGGGACATGAAAGGGAAGCAGTGGTTGGGAAGGGAGTAAGACAGGGTTGTTGCCTCTCTCCGATGTTATTCAATCTGTATATTGAGCAAACAGTAAAGGAAACAAAAGAAACAGAAATGACATTTTTATTCAAAGACAACAATTACATGGATGTTATCGCACACGATAAACGGCGGGACGTGGTTGTTAGCAGCGTGTGTGATCAGCACTGACGGCAATGCGTGTTATGCAACGTGTTCCCATGCTGGCCACCAGATTGGTAAACAGTTATAATGGTAGGGCGTCCCTTTCCTCCACTAGCGCGGTTGACAACTGCCGTATGGTGGTTGGTGTATGTGGAAGCGCTACAGTACATCTCCCCAACGCACCCCGCACGTGGTCTACATCTACGTCTACATGGTTACTCTGCAATTTACACTTAAGTGCCTGGCAGAGGGTTCATCGAACCATTTTCATACTACTTCTCTACCATTCCACTCTCGAATGGCGCATGGGAAAAGGAACACCTAAATCTTTCCGTTCGAGCTCTGATTTCTCTTGTTTTATTATTATGATCATTTCTCACTACGTAGTTGGGTGTCAACAAAATATTTACGCATTCGGAAGAGAAAGTTGGTGCTTGAAATTTCGTAAATAGATCTCGCCGCAAAGAAAACCGCCTTTGTTTCAGTTACTGCCACCCCAACTCGCGTAACACATCAGTGACACTCACCCCTATTGCGCGATAACACGAAACGAGCTGCCCTTCTTTGCACTTTTTCGATGTCGTCTGTCAATCCTACCTGGTAAGGATCCCATACGAGCAGCAATATTCCAGCAGAGGACCGACAAGTGTAATGTAGGCTGTCTCTTTAGTGGGTTTGTCGCATCTTCTAAGTGATCTGCCAACAAAGCGCAATCTTTGTTTCGCCTTCCTCACAATATTATCTATGTGGTCTTTCCAACTTAAGTTGCTCGTAATTATAATTCCTAGGTATTTAGTCGAATTGACAGCCCTTAGATTTGTGCGATTTATCGTATGCCCAAAATATATCGGATTTCTTTTAGTACCCATGTGGATAACCTCGCACTTGCCACTTTTCGCACCATACAGAAATTCTCTCTAGATCATTTTGTAATTAGAATTGATCGTCTGATGATTTTACTAGACGGTAAATTACAGCGTCATCTGCAAGCAATCTAAGGGAGCTGCTCAGATTATCACCTAGGTCACTTATATAAATCAGAAAGAGCGGAGGGCCTATGACACTACCTTGCGGAACGCCAGATATAACTTCCGTTCTACTCGATGATTTACCGTGTATAACTACGAACTGTGACCTCTCTGAGAGAAAATCAAGAATCCAGTCACACAACTGACACGATACTCCATATGCACGAAATTTGGTTAATAGTCGCTTGTGAGGAACGGTATCAAAAGCCTTCTGAAAATCTAGGATTATGGAACCGATCTGAGATCCCTTGTCGACAGCACTCTTTACTTTATGGGAATAAAGAGCTAACTGAATTTTCTGAATTCGTGTTGGTTATGTATCAATAAGTCCTTTTCTGTAAGGTGATTCGTAATGTTCGAGTACAGTATGTGTTGTTGTTGTGGTCTTCAGTCCTGAGACTGGTTTGATGCAGCTCTCCATGCTACTCTATCCTGTGCAAGCTTCTTCATCTCCCAGTATCTACTGCAACCTACATCCTTCTGAATCTGCTTAGTGTATTCATCTCTTGGTCTCCCTCTACGATTTTTACCCTCCACACTGCCCTCCAATGCTAAATTTGTGATCCCTTGATGCCTCAAAACATGTCCTACCAACCGACCCCTTCTTCTAGTCAAGTTGTGCCACAAACTTCTCTTCTCCCCAATCCTATTCAATACCTCCTCATTAGTTACGTGATCTACCCACCTAATCTTCAGCATTCTTCTGTAGCACCACATTTCGAAAGCTTCTATTCTCTTCTTGTCCAAACTAGTTATCGTCCATGTTTCACTTCCATACATGGCTACACTCCATACAAATACTTTCAGAAACGACTTCCTGACACCTAAATCTATGCTCGATGTTAACAAATTCCTCTTCTTGAGAAACGCTTTCCTTGCCATTGCCAGTCTACATTTTATATCCTCTCTACTTCGACCATCATCGGTTATTTTACTCCCTAAATAGCAAAACTCCTTTACTACTTTAAGTGTCTCATTTCCTAATCTAATTCCCTCAGCATCACCCGACTTAATTTGACTACATTCCATTATCCTCGTTTTGCTTTTGTTGATGTTCATCTTATATCCTCCTTTCAAGACACTGTCCATTCCGTTCAACTGCTCTTCCAAGTCCTTTGCTGTCTCTGACAGAATTACAATGTCATCGGCGAACCTCAAAGTTTTTACTTCTTCTCCATGAATTTTAGTACCTACTCCGAATTTTTCTTTTGTTTCCTTTACTGCTTGCTCAATATACAGATTGAATAACATCGGGGAGAGGCTACAACCCTGTCTTACACCTTTCCCAACCACTTCTTCCCTTTCATGCCCCTCGACTCTTATAACTGCCATCTGGTTTCTGTACAAACTGTAAATAGCCTTTCGCTCCATGTATTTTACCCCTGCCACCTTCAGAATTTGAAAGAGGGTATTCCAGTTAACATTGTCAAAAGCTTTCTCTAAGTCTACAAATGCTAGAAACGTAGGTTTGCCTTTTCTTAATCTTTCTTCTAAGATAAGTCGTAAGGTCAGTATTGCCTCACGTGTTCCAACATTTCTACGGAATCCAAACTGATCTTCCCCGAGGTCGGCTTCTACCAGTTTTTCCATTCGTCTGTAAAGAATTCGCGTTAGTATTTTGCAGCTGTGACTTATTAAACTGATAGTTCGGTAATTTTCACATCTGTCAACACCTGCTTTCTTTGGGATTGGAATTATTATATTCTTCTTGAAGTCTGAGGGTATTTCGCCTGTCTCATACATCGTGCTCACCAGATGGTAGAGTTTTTTCATGACTGGCTCTCCCGAGGCCATCAGTAGTTCAAATGGAATGTTGTCTACTCCCGGGGCCTTGTTTCGACTCAGGTCTTTCAGTGCTCTGTCAAACTCTTCACGCAGTATCTTATCTCCCATTTCGTCTTCATCTACATCCTCTTCCATTTCCATAATATTGTCCTCAAGTACATCACCCTTGTATAAACCCTCTATATACTCTTTCCACCTTTCAGCCTTCCCTTCTTTGCTTAGAACTGGGTTGCCATCTGAGCTCTTGATATTCATACAAGTGGTTCTCTTCTCTCCAAATGTCTCTTTAATTTTCCTGTAGGCAGTATCTATCTTACCCCTAGTGAGACAAGCCTCTACATCCTTACATTTGTCCTCTAACCATCCCTGCTTAGCCATTTTGCACTTCCTGTCGATATCATTTTTGAGACGTTTGTATTCATTTTTTGCCTGCTTCATTTACTGCATTTTTATATTTTCTCCTTTCATCAATTAAATTCAATATTTCTTCCGTTACCCAAGAATTTCTATTAGTCCTCGTCTTTTTACCTACTTGATCCTCTGCTGCCTTCACTACTTCATCCCTCAGAGCTACCCATTCTTCTTCTACTGTATTTCTTTCCCCCATTCCTGTCAATTGTTCCCTTATGCTCTCCCTGAAACTCTCTACAACCTCTGGTTCTTTCAGTTTATCCAAGTCCCATCTCCTTAAATTCCCACCTTTTTGCAGTTTCTTCAGTTTCAATCTGCAGTTCATAACCAATAGATTGTGGTCAGAATCCACATCTGCCCCAGGAAATGTCTTACAATTTAAAACCTGGTTCCTAAATCTCTGTCTTACCATTATATAATCTATCTGATACCTTTTAGTATCTCCAGGATTCTTCCAGGTATACAACCTTCTTTTATGATTCTTGAACCAAGTGTTGGCTATGATTAAATTATGCTCTGTGAAAAATTCTACAAGGCGGCTTCCTCTTTCATTCCTTCCCCCAAATCCATATTCACCTACTATGTTTCCTTCTCTCCCTTTTCCTACTGACGAATTCCAGTCACCCATGACTATTAAATTTTCGTCTCCCTTCACTACCTGAATAATTTCTTTTATCTCGTCATACATTTCATCTATTTCTTCATCATCTGCAGAGGTAGTTGGCATATAAACTTGTACTACTGTGGTAGGCAGGGGCTTTGTGTCTATCTTGGCCACAATAATGCGTTCATTATGCTGTTTGTAGTAGCTAACCCGCACTCCTATTTTTTTATTCATTATTAAACCTACTCCTGCATTACCCCTATTTGATTTTGTATTTATAACCCTGTAATCACCTGACCAAAAGTCTTGTTCCTCCTGCCACCGAACGTCACTAATTCCCACTATATCTAACTTTAACCTATCCATTTCCCTTTTTAAATTTTCTAACCTACCTGCCCGATTAAGGGATCTGACATTCCACGCTCCGATCCGTAGAACGCCAGTTTTCTTTCTCCTGATAACGACGTCCTCCTGAGTAGTCCCCGCCCGGAGATCCGAATGGGGGACTATTTTACCTCCGGAATATTTTACCCAAGAGGACGCCATCATCATTTAATCATACAGTAGAGCTGCATGTCCTCGGGAAAAATTACGGCCGTAGTTTCCCCTTGCTTTCAGCCGTTCGCAGTACCAGCACAGCAAGGCCGTTTTGGTTAATGTTACAAGGCCAGATCAGTCAATCATCCAGACTGTTGCCCCTGCAACTACTGAAAAGGCTGCTGCCCCTTTTCAGGAACCACATGTTTGTCTGGCTTCTCAACAGATACCCCTCCGTTGTGGTTGCACCTACGGTACGGCCATCTGTATCGCTGAGGCACGCAAGCCTCCCCACCAACGGCAAGGTCCATGGTTCATGGGGGGGGGGGGGGGGGGAGTACAGTATATGCTCCAGAATCCTATTGCAAATTGAGGTCAGTGATGTGGGTCTGAAATTCAATGGGTTACTCCTATTTCCTTTCTTCAATATTGGTGTTACCTGTGCTACTTTCCAGTCTTTAGGAACAGACCTTTCGTCAAGTGAGCGGTTGTGTATGATTGTTAAGAAAGGCGCTATTGTCTCAGCATACTCTGAAAGGACCCTGATTGGTATACCATCTGGACCGGAAGACTTGCATTTCTTAACTGATTTGAGTTGTTTCGCAACACTTAAGATATCTACTTTTATGTCACTCATGCTAATAGCTGTTCTGGTTTCGAATTCTGGAATATTTACTTCGTCTTCTTTCGTAAAGGAATTATGGAAAACTATATTTAGTAACTCCTCTTTAGTGGCACCATCATCGGTAACATTTCCATCGCTATCGCGCAGTGACAGTATTGACTGTTTTTTGCTACTGGTGCACTTTACATACCACCAGAATCTCTTTGGGTTTTCTACCATATTTTGAGACAATATTTCACTGTGGAAACTATTAAAAGTATCTGGCATTGACGTCCGCACTAAATTTCGAGCTTCCGTGAAACTTAGCCAGTCTTGGGGATTTTGCGTTCTTCTGAATTTGGCATGTTTTTTTCGTTGTTTCTGTAACAGTGTTCTGACGTATTTTGTGTACCATGGTGGATCAGTCCCGTTTTCTTATTAACTGATGCGGTATGAATCTATCTGTTGCTGTCGATACTGTATCTTTTAATTTGAGCCATATCTGGCCTGCACTTACACAATTAGCTTGGAAGGAATGGAGACTCTCTCTTAGGAAGGCAACAAGCGAATTTTTATCTGCTGTTTTAAATAGATATATTTTGCGTTTATTTTTAGTGGTTTTGGTTGATATGGTTTTGAGCCTCGCTACAATGACCTTGTGTTCACTAATCTCTGTATCCGTCATGACGCTCTCTATTAGATCAGGATCATTTGTGGCTAAGAGGTCAAATGTGTTTTCGCAACCATATACAATTCGTATGGGCTCATGAACTAATTGTTCAAAGTAATTCTCAGAGAAAGCATTTAGTACAACTTCGGAAGATGTTTTCTGTCTATCAACGGCTTTGAACATTTATTATGCCAACAAATCGAGGGTAGATTGAAGTCTCCACCAATTATAACTGTATGAGTGGGGTACTTATTTGTAATGAAATTCAAGTTTTCTTTGAAGTGTTCACTTATTATATCATCTGAGTCGTGCGGTCGGTAGAAGGAGCCTATTATTATTTTGGTACGGCTGTTGAGTATAACCTCTACCCACAGTAATTCGCAGGACCTATCTATTTCAACTTCATTACAAGATAAACTACTACCAACAGACACAAACACACCACCACCGACTTTCTGAACATGGTTTGCGCCTCTATAAAAATTTCAGCGGAATTTATCTCCGGCTTTAGGCAGCTTTCTATCCCAATAACGATTTCAGCTTCAGTGCTTTCTGTCAGCGTTGAAGCTCTGGTACTTTCCCAACACAGCTGCGACAATTTACAACTACAATACCGACTGTTGCTTGGTCGATTCTCGTCGTTTCTTTGCCCTGTTCCCTTTGAGACTGGAGCCTTTTTTGATCTTTCCCAAGACTGTCTAACCTAAAAAACCGCCCAGTCCACGCCACACAGCCCCCTGCTACCCGTGTAGCCGCCTCCTGTGTGTAGTGGACACCTGACCTGTTTGGCGGAATCCGAAACCCCACCATCCTATGGCGCAAGTCGAGGAATCTGCAGAACCGTCTGAGCCTCTGATTGAGACCCTCCATTCGGTTCTGTACCAAAGGTCCGCAATCGGTCCTGTCGACGATGCTGCAGATGGTGAACTCTGCCTTCTATGGAATTTGAGTCGGGAGATGAGGCAGGCCAGTACATTCGCCGAATATTCTTCCGTTCCAAGAGCTCCTCTATTTGCGCTGTTCGATTCAGTAGCGCATTGTCATTGATAAAAATGAAGTCAGTCGCGAATGCATCCCTGAAAACACGCACGTGGGGAAGGAGTACAGTGCCAAAAAGTTGACCGGTGAGTCCCGTGTACAAAGATTTGGCGGTCAGGACGCTTATACCATTTTATCCCTCCCACGCCCGAACACCTGGATCACTAAAACGATCGACATTCCTGTCCATAGTGATTACACACCCTCTTATACCGTGTCTCACCCTTTGTGATGTCCGGAGTACCAACATGAATCTCGATGACAGCAATGTAATTATTGTCTCCGAAAAAAAGAGTCGGGTCCGTTCGTCTCACTGCACATTTCTTGCAATTACCTTCTATGCTATACTGTAGCAGTTCTTGCCATATGTGGGTCAAGTTTCATCGAGCTAGGTTACTTGGCAGTGACAGATTATGCAAAAGTTACATTTGTCTTCAAATTTTGCTCTTCAGTATAACATATCCCATTTGAAACAACTCACGTTATGAGATAAAGCATATGTCGTCAAATAGCATAAAATCTATCATAAATCACTAAAAGTAAAAGTATGACACATAAAGCAATAGGACTGACAGTGTTCATACACACATTCAATGAAATGATATGAGGTTATAAGGAGATAACATAATGAATATTAATAAAGTAAAAAAGTCTAATTACGTCATGTGACACCCAGGGGATTAGATTAGGAAATGAGATACTAAAAGTAGCAGAAAAACTCGCTATTTGTGAAACAAAATAATTTCCCCGGTGGTTTCTACATTTCAACGAAACACAAACTGATCTTTCACCAGGTTGGCTTCTACTATTCATTCCATTTTTCTCCATTATTACGTGTTAGTATTCTGCAGCCATGATTACTTAGACTGAAGGTTATTCCTCTGTCACCACGTATAATCCTGACCCTTCTTCTTGTCATTGCTTCCCATATGTTCCTTTCCTCTCAGGTTCTACGGAGAACTTCCTCATTCCTTATCAGTCCACCTAATTTTCAACATCCATTTACAGAACCATCACAAACGCTTCGATCCTCTTCTTTGCTTTTCCCACAGCACATAATTTACTACCATACAAAGCTGGGCTACACACGCACATTCCCAAAAATTTCTTCCTCAAATTAAGGTCTATGATACTAGTAGACATTTTTACTCCAAAATTTTTCTCTTTGTCGGTACTAGTTGCTTCTAATGTCCTCCTGTCTTTGTCTGTCGTTTTGTTTTGTTTCCAAGGCAGGAGAACCCCTTCACTTCGTCTACTTCAAGATCTTCTCTGAGTTTAAGTTTATGGCTAATCTCATTTCTGCTACTAAAAATGGTTCAAATGGCTCTTAGCACTATACGACTTAACATCTGAGGTCATCAGTCCCCTAGAACTTAGAACTACTTAAAGCTGACTAACATAAGGACAGCACACACATCCAACTAACCTAAGGACAGCACACACATCCATGCCCGAGGCAGGATTCGAACCTGCGACCACAGCGGTGGAACGGTTCCAGACTGAAGCGCCTAGAACCGCTCGGCATTTCTGCTACTACTCATTACTATCGTCTTTCTTCGGTTTACTCTAAATCCATATTCTGTGCTCAGTAGATGCTGCAATTCTTCCACACTTCAGCTACGAAGAGTAATGTCATCACCGAGTCTTATCATTGACACCCCTTCACCTTTAATTTTAATTCCACTGTTGAACCTTTCTTTTGTTTCCGTCATTGCTTCTTCGATGTATAGATTGAACAGTAGCGGCAAAAGACTACATCCATGTTTTACACCCTTTTTAATGCGAGCACTTCGTTCTTGGTCTTTCATTCTTCTTGTTCCGTCTAGTTTGTTGCACACTTTGCATGTTACCCGACTTTCCTTACAGCTTTCACCTGTTTTTCTGTCCGTCCACGGTAGCTGAATAGTCAGCGCGTCAGAATGTCAATCCTAAGGGCTAGGGTTCGATTCCTGGCTGGGTCGGAGATTTTCTCCGCTCAGGAACTGGGTGTGGTGTCGTCATAATCATTATCATTTCATCCCCATCGGCACGCAAGTCACCAAAGTGGCGTCGCATCGGAAGACTTGCACCCGGCAAACGGGTCACCCGTCGGGAGGTCCTAGTCACACGACATTTACATTTACCTATTTTTCTGAGAATTCCTAATACATTGCACCATTGTACATAGTCTGGGTTGAAAAATCGCATGAACGTCTCTTGATTCTCCTGAAGTTTTGCTTTCATTATAAAGAGCAACGCCAGGATAGTTCTCTAGTATCTTTGCCTTTACAAAAGCCAAACGGATCGTCTAAGAAAAGCCCAGTTCTCTTATCTATCCTTCTGCGCGTTACTGCTGTCCTTTGCATGTCCCTTTTATATATTCCG
This sequence comes from Schistocerca cancellata, assembly GCF_023864275.1. Lineage (NCBI taxonomy): Eukaryota > Metazoa > Arthropoda > Insecta > Orthoptera > Acrididae > Schistocerca > Schistocerca cancellata. The sequence goes on along the minus strand of NC_064630.1, from coordinate 586,049,887 downwards.
TCCATCTCTCATTCAGTCTTCCTTTTTTAGTACTGGCTTGCCGTTTGAATTGTTGGTGTTCATAACAGCCGCGTCTTTTTTCCCAAAAGGTTCCTTCAATTTACCTATATGAGCATCTATATCTACGACTATCATGCATGTTTCTACAGTTATGCATTTTTCCTCTAGCCATTTCTGTATTCCCTTTTGCCCACTTCGTTTTCAGCATTTTTATATTTTCTTCTTTCATAAATATCTTGTGACATATTCAAGGACGAGGAAGTGATCCGGGCTACAGCAGAAGCTTACAGTCTTACAGTTGTGAGGACGCTCCTTTTCTGGTTGAAGAAACGTCCGTAAAAACAGCAAATGTCACACGGCTTATACTACCTCACTCGATGGCAACCACGTCATTTTCATGTCAACTAAACATGTAACTTTCTAGTAGTATGGGTCCACAGCTTCTATAAATTTTTTAGAAGAGTTCATCTTGCTTTCATCAAAAGAAAATTCTAACGGCTGAAAGCAAGATGAAACATGTTACTGTAGTGCAGATGCATTCAAAGTGCGGTAGGAGGCGGCGGCGAGGAATTGGAGGAAGGGTAGATGCCACAGCAGCATGGTGACTGCAGAGTTTAAATTTCTTTGTGATTTACTGTGTAGCGCTACTCTGCTAAATGGAGAGATTCTGCGAAGGATCCAGTACGCGATGGCTTTATTCGTAAGGGTACCTTAAGTCATCGGTAACGCGAAACGGAGGTCGTACGAGGTCATCTTTCTTGTTCTCTCATTTCTTTTCTCTTGATTTCGTAGCGAGGAGGGAGATACGTCAGCGTCGCAGTTTTCTGCTTCACTTTCTGTGATAATATGACTATTATTCCTAAGCAATCTCATCACATTCCATCCCTATTGTATGATCCGAAACAGTGTTGACCAATGTCAAGCGAAATGTACCGTGATTGAAATGACCCAAAATAATGTTAAATTGAATGAGTAGGAAATAAATAAGAAAGTACTTAAAAAAGACACCTCTTGGTAATTGGCAAGTGTACGGCTCACCCACCTTTGCCACAGCTCGTGGTGGTGTCGCCTTACGGGAACCAACTTTGGCACGGCAGGCAGCGCGCGCTGGTGGGCTGGGGCGGAATGCAGGAGGGTGAGCGGTTCCGCGTCCGGAGAGAAGATTACAGCCTGATGTGGAATTTAAATTGCGGGCATTCCTGGAGTTCTCGGCGAACGCAAACCTATCTTTAATAGAGTAGACGCTAGGCCAAGCGTTCTGTAAAGCCGCCGCCAAAGTTTGAACCTGTAAGATTACCGATCGTGCCAACACGCTGATCAGTCCACCTTTGATTTCGCTTTAACGTTTATTTGTAATTTCTACGGATTAATAAAAAGTCTAACGTTTTATGACGGTCTTCTGAGAAGGATGAAATATCCCTTAACTGAAAAGCAAATGCTTGTCTATCGAACAATATTATCTCGGGAGTGTTGGGAAGCTTGCTGTTCATGTTGTGTATTAATGACTGGCAGCGATCTGGCAAACAATATTAATCGTAGCCTCACACTTTTTGCAGATGATGAAGTTATCTACAGGGTGATTCTGTGATGACGTTAGAAACTTTCAGGGATGATGTAGACGGGTAAATGTATAAATCTGAGGTAAGAGACCCTGGTCTGGAAACGACCAAACCGAAACTATAAGCGGAAATAGTTCTGATACCTCTGACTGGACAACATGTACCGGTACTGTTGTTGTTAAGATTGTAGGGTAGGCAACTTTCAGAGGAAATAATATGGACCAAATCAAGAGAAAAATATCTGGGCTGTAAAATATCTTAAGTGCTGTGGGCCCTACTTCAGTAGAAGGGGTGTATTTCACAATACCGAAGATAAACGAACGCTCATAGATCTTAAGGCATACATTTTAGAGCCCACGTGAAGCGAAATTTTTTTCTTTTTTTGGTCCATACTACTATCTCTAAAAGTTGCCTACCCTAAAAATTTAGCAACAACGGTATTCCACTGTCGGAGGTATCAAAAGATTTTCGTTTATAATTTTAGACTTCGTCATTTCCGAACTAGGGTCCCTTACTTCAAACTAATACATTTACCCTTCACTGTCATCCCTGAAAGTGTGTAACATCACGGAATCATCCTATATAATGAAGTACGTCTGAAAAAAGCTGCACAGATGTTGTCAGATCTTCATAAGATCACACAGCAGGCAAATATTGGCAACTGGTTTATTCAAAAAATGTAAAATTATGCACTTCACAAAAGGAGGAACGCATTTCTCTATTATAATAGCAAAGAGTCACAACTCGAATCAGCTAAATCATACAAATACTTGAGTGTAAGAAATGCAGGGATATGAAGTAGAATGATGACGTAAGATCAATCACAGGTAAAGCAGGTGGCAGGCTTCATTGGTAGGATACAGAGAAAATGCAGTCTACAAAGGAGATTTCTTACAAAACAATCGCGCGACCGATCCTACAAGTTTGTTCAGCTGCGTAGGACCCGTACAAAATCGGACTAGGGAATACTGAACGTATATAAAGAATGGGAACACTAAAGGTCACAGGTCTGTTTGGTCCATGAAACAGTGTTACGGGCATCCTGAACTGTCAGACGCCTCAGGATAGACGCCAACTGTCCCGCGAGAGCCTGGTAAAAAGTTTCAAAAACTAGCACTAAGTGACGAATCCAGGAATATACTACAACCTTCTACGTCTGGCTTGTGTAGGATAGCGAAGACAAGATTAGACATTCAGCGCACACGGGTGTATGTAAGCAATCACCCTCCATGTGCTCCACACACGGGCGGCAGCCTTAATAAGTGGTACAATGAAAAGTGCCCTCTCCCACGCACTTCACAGTGGTTTTCAAAGTACGGATGCAGTAATAGGTCACGCTGCAGTATCGTATATTCGTACAAGAAATATCCTCCGACTTGTTTCTAATATTAATTTAAAAAATGCGTTTCATCGAAAATTGTGTTTTGTGAATAAGAACCACGGAGATGCCCTCTCCTTAGCCCGCTTACACATGGTAAGATTGCATTTCAGCGACACGTGGCTCTCCATAAGCAGGCGTTGTAGTAGGGTGCAACTCAAAGCGTGGGGACTAATTCTATAACAAGTCAGGGCTACTTGTGTAGGCACTTACGGAACTGCTTACAATGATCAGCCAAAACGATATGACCACTGTCCACCGCGAGATTGAATGTTGCCTGCTGGCGTTGAGGATACAAGACGCGGTAAGGGAAGTATAAAAAGTGTCAGAAACGAATGGCGAATCATTACACGGACGTCACGTATCGCAGACCGTGAAATCCACTGACGTAAGCAGTTTCGACTACGGTCAGATTGACATGCCACGGTGTCTGGGAACAAGCATCTCGGAAGCGACGGACCTGATAGACTGTTCGAGTGCATTTGTCCTGAGTATCTATGTAAAGATGAATTCTGTAGCAAGTAGGCCTTCTTATGTAGGCACTTACGGCAGTACTTACAATGATCAGTCAAAACATTGTGACCACTGTCCACCCTGAGACTGCAGTGAAACCACAAGTAGGCGACAAGGTATTAAATGTCCAAGCCTCGTCACAGGCTGCGCCGCTCCGTAAAGAAAGGTAGGCGGTCATCTGTGTCAAATCTGGGGACAAAGTACAGTGCCGACGCAGGAACGAGCGTTTGAGAGAGCACTGTTCTGCACGCATTGCTGAACATTGTACTCTGCAGCAGAGGACCAGCTATGGCTTCCCGTGTTGACTATATAGACTGTTACTGTTACAGTGGACAGGTGTTATTCGAAATTGGTCTAGTTCAGGTGCCATAGTTCGTACAGAGTAGCAAACATAGGAAAGTTCTTATTACGGTTAGATGAGGAGGGAGCTTGCAACGTGAAAGCCGACACTGACCTGCTGTGTTTTAGAGTATCGCACTTCAACCTCTCTCCTGTAGATCCTGCATACGTGTTAGACACTACCGTGGTGTGTGTGTGTTCCTCCAACCTCAGCTGCTGAGGTATAACGGACAAGCGTTAAGCATGACGGTTTGGAATGTCATTGCTTACAGCACACGCTTTTGAGCCAATTGAGGCCAATCTGAACAGCTGCTACTACTACTACAACAACAACTACTACTACTACTACTGTACAGCCGGAAATGTACAGCAGTAAATAAAACGAAGCAAAATGTTGTTTTAACCCAAGTAACGACAGCCAGTGCGGCAAATTGTTCTCATTCATGAAATACGTGAAGCAAGTTTTATGTCACAAGGTATTACTTCTCTGTCAGGGATCTCCAAATGCCATATTTTAGCAGTACAAAGTCTGGCCATATTATGCTTCCTGACCTGCGTATTATATTTACATGTTACATATCGAATATGTAGACAACCTGATCAAAAGTATCGGGTCACATATTAATGTGGTTTCCGTCCACCCGTCGCCTTTACGACGGCATTGAACACTTTCCATGAGGCGTCTGAATGTCTGTAGAGGAATGACAGGCTGTTCTTCCTCACGAGCCGAAACCAGAGAAGACAGTGAAGTTGGACGCTGGGGTCTGCAGTGAATCGACCTTCTCCCTCATCCCAAAGGCTTTACACTGGGCTCAGGTCGGATGTCTGGGCAGCCTAGCCCATTTCGGTTACGCTGTAGTCCGCAAACCATTGGCCCACAAACGCTGCATTATGACAAAGTGCATTGTCATGCTGATGAGAGCAGTCATCCTCTCGGAAATGTTTCTGTACTGTACATATACACAATCCTGTAAAATATGTTTATGTATTTTCACATTCAGCGTTTTCTAAAGCGCAATAAGGGGGTGACGCACTAACATAAAAAACACTCCAGTACTGTAACACCTACTCTATTTTTCGCTGTTGGCACTACACATGATAGCAGATAACGTTCTCAGGCTTTCGCCGGAGCGAGACTTTTAAATGGCTCTGAGCACTATGGGACTTAACATCTATGGTCATCAGTCCCATAGAACTTAGAACTACTTAAAGCCAACTAACCTAAGGACATCACACAACACCCAGTCATCACGAGGCAGAGAAAATCCCTGACCCCACCGGGAATCGAACCCGGGAACCCGGGCGTGCGAGACTCTTAACCATAGGATATAGCATGATTCAACTGTAAGCTGTCAAACAAATAAAACACCTTACATTGAATTCCTGGAACAATTCCAGTTAACTTGATATGTCACATGACAGTTACATGAAAATGTACGAACTTCATTGATAGGAAAGTGAAGCAAATAAACAAACCAACATTTTGTGAGTATAAACCACTAACACTCACACTAGTAATTGCACGCAAGTAATTTCCCCGACCCGAACTTTGAGACACAGTTCTGAGGGAAAGGAGAATTTTACGATGCCACGCCGTCTCGAGCGGCTGGAACCCTCGCCATGGGTCACCTAGTGGACACAATGTGGCGCTGCAGCCACTGCATAGGCCACTGGCAAAAGCAGCCCTTGTCCCTGCTTTTAACGATGCCTCTTCGGAAAACCTTTCTATAGGAATGTAGCCGGAGTTCGCAGATAAACGTCCGGAGAAACCCAACTCTAAACACTGGTGACTCACTGTAGCCACCTACGTCAAAACTCGCATGAAAGAAAAAGCTGTTTATCTCAGTATTACGTAGCAGAAGTTAAACTCTTGTCTGCAAAAGAAACGATGCTTGTGATAGCCTACAAAAACTCTAGTGGGTGGAGTTGTAACAAGTACCAACGCCCTGATTGGCCAGAAAGAAAATCCGCGGCCACCAGTTTTGATGTAGGCCAATTTCAGACAGAGTAATTGGCTGCTTCTCTTGCAGAAAATCGTCGACTGTTTGAGCAAGGCGACTTGCGCCGCGCTGATACGATTGCGAGAGTCATTATGTGAACACTTGTTCACAGGCTCGTCGTAACACGTAAGGAGTTAAACTGCAAAGTCTCTGTATTTGAATACGATTGCCTGTGCCACTTTCTTTGGCGCTTCAGTGTAATTTCAAAGATGTTTTCATGAATACATGGAACGAAATTTTTTCCTTATTACACCATAAATACAGTTCATTTTTTGTTTTTTGTTTCTAATAGAAAATTGACAATTAATACGTAAGTATCCTGGCAATGCCAGTTTTGTTAGCTAGTAAATCAATAAAATATCACTCAGTTTAGAGCTTCTTATTGCAACTCTGAGTTAACTTGACCTCATAACAAGTTCTGAAAGCATTAGATTATATTCGGAACATTTCAGTAAGTGAGGTATGTAAGCTGCGGTATCATATTAATTGCTATTGTTATCAGTGTTACTGTTGTGACAAATGTTAATGAGTGTAAATTAGAGTAACAATGTAATTACTGACTGTTAGTCAACCATTAAATTATAACTAGTTATAAGTCTGTGAAGTAGGAGAGGTCACTCCAATATTACAATATCGTCAGAGCTCATTTTCACCAAACTCTATTTTTTATGAAAAACATTTTTTTAATAAGCGTAGATAGAAACATTGCTGAGGATATTTCTCGCATCAATGTGCATACTGGAAAGTAATTTACAACTGCATATGTACCCTGCAGACCATTGTGAAATGCATGGTAGAGTGTATTTCTTATTGTACGACATGTAGCAGTTCCTTTTCATTCCATTCGGTAAATAACATGGGAAAAACAATAGGTTAACTATCTCTCTAGGGGCCTTAGTTGCTCTAATCTTGTCTCCATGGTAACTATGTGAGGGATACACTTTTTTTATGATCTTCAGTCGGAAGACTGGTCTGATGCAGCTCACCATTCTACTCTATCCTGTGCAAGACTCTTCATCTCCGAATAACATCTGCAACCTACATCCTTCTGAATCTGCTAACTGTATTCATCTCTTGGTCTCCCTCTAGAATTTGTACTCCCCCCCTCCCCACACACACATTTCCCTCCAGTACTAAATTGGTAATCCCTTGATCTCTCAGAATTTGGCCTATCAACTGATCCCTTCTTTTAGTCAAGTTGCGCCACAGATTTATTGTCTCCCTAATTCTATTCAGTACCTTCCTATTACTTGCATAATCTTCCTGTCTTGCCTTCAGGAATCTTCTATACCACCACATTTCTAAACTTTCTATTTTTTCTTTTCTAAAGTATTTATAGGGTATGTTTTGGTCCCATAAAAATATTTCAGGAAATACTTCCTAACACTTAAGTCTTTATTTGATGTTGACAATCTCTTCTTCAGAAACGTTTTCTTTCCATCACCTGTCTACATTTTACATCCTCTCGCCTTCGACCATCATCAGTTATTTTGCTGCCAAAGTAGTAAAACTCATCTACGACTTTCAGTGTCTCGTCTCCTAATCCAATTTTCTCAGCATCACCTGATTTAATTTGACTACATTCCATTACCCTTGTTTTGCTTGTGTTGGTGTTCATCTTACGTCCTCCGTTCAAGAAACTGTCTATTCCGTTCAGCCACTCTTACAAGCTCTTTACTGTCTCTGACAGAACTACAATGTCATTGCCAAACCTCAAAATTTTATTTCTTCTAGGGACTCAAATAGAACTTCAGATTCTTCAGTTAGTAATGATTTTTGAAACTCCGTTTAGTATGCTTTCGTGGGATAGTTGTCTTCTTTCAAAAAGCTGCCGGTTAAAGGTTTTTGGCATTACCGTGATGCTTTTCCGTGACTTAAGTCTGTGACCATTTGTGCTGCTTTCCTTTGCTACGCCTGCTTGGTGTGGGTTCCAAACACTTGAGACTATTGGGGGGTGGAGTACACGAATGTTACATAAACTGACTTCACTTTTCAATTTTACTACCTATCAACCAAAGCTGACACTTCTTTTACTTACGATTTAGCATTTGTGATCATTGCATTTCATAACCCACAACTTGTTGCATCAAAGTATTTACTTTCATTGATTGACTTTAATTTTTACTTACTAATATTGTAGCATGTTGTGCACAATTTTACTTTTTCTAGCATTTAAAACTTGCGATTTAAAACTTGTTCAGCTGTTCCCAGATAGTACTTTGCGATAGATGGCACCCTCACCCACAAAAAGTTTGAGGTTACTATTAATGTTGTTTTGAGGTCATAAATATACAACGTTGAATTTAGTAACTATGGGTAGAGCATTGCGATCTTCATTTACATGCCACTGTAAAGAAGCTGTCTTAAGGAACTTGTCACACAAATTAAATTCTTCAAATATACTCCTATTTTATTACGAATGAGCAGTTCAGTTTCAAAAGTCATAATTTTTGGGATTTGATAGAGTCCTACTTGAATCCTTATGTAGCTTCGTCTGTTGGTCCTGCCTCAGGATTAATTGTAGTAACTATTTTAATTTTTCATTCAGAAGGTTAAGGCGACGGAACAAGGGACAGGAACCATAATTGATATTTCAGTTTTTGTAAACCCGCACAAGGGATCACTATCGACCAGCTGATATTGAAAGGGTACAGTACCGCCCGACATTGAAAATAGGTACAACATTCTTCGTTATTCTTGTCAGAACAACATATTTTTTCTAATAATATCTCAATTTCAATTAATACAGCGAAGCCGGATACCAGTGTGGGAAAGAATGACAATTTAATTATTTAACTGATCACATGTGCACTCCCACAAAATAAATCCCTACATCCAGTTTGGTGAGATCTGTGAAATGAATGAATGTATGGTCGTCTGCTAACCGCAGATAGTGAATGTGAATATATGATCATCTTTGAGACGGTACTTGGGTCACCTTTGGTGGGACCAAAGAGATGAAATTTACCTGAGCTTTGAGCGCCTGAAATGTGGCTGACCAATACGGTAGCAAGGTGCTCCCCCACTTCACCAGAGGTGCGAGAGGACCTGAAGAATGGCCATGTTTCAGCACTCTGCCGCTGGATCTAGTTTTGGTAAGACCTGTCTTAGGTGTGCTCCGTAAAGACAAAAGAGTGGAGACATGGTATGCATGTGAAATACTTAAGAGTAGTTTGGAATAATAATTTCTCTAATTCAGGAACTTTTGTGGGGAGAACTAAATGTCAGGCAGGTAATATTAAGGGGATCGTAGTAATCTTCGGAAGTGACCAACGGTCACAATGAAACCACGTGTAGCAATAAGTTGAAATACTTCCGAGTGCTTAAGTTAAGCTGAATTACTAGCGTGTGTACTATAAGTTGGAAATATTTAAGAAATGGCGTGTGCAGGACTTGAAATTAGAGACGAGTACTTCCACGTGGTGAGTACTGTGTGAGTCTCAATCTGTGTATGAGACAAAGGATAAAGAGAAGTACTCGTCCATGCTATCAGTTGAGGACTCGCGTGTGTGATGAATATGTTCTTAATATTACTTTGCTTGTTATGTTTCCGTGTGACGCTTGATTCAAACTATAATACTCTAAGAGAGAAGCAAGGTGAATCAGCCGTCTATCCAGCAACGCCACTTGGCTTGCATTGCACAGGAAGACGTGCATATATCCTCCAGAGTTTGTAGTAGGAAAGAAAAGTTACGAAGTGGGGCAGTGTCGTGTGAAACTGGGATGAATACTAATTGAAGTGGGAAAGCTGAAAATGATATTGTTGTGACTATTCCTTGTGTTGTATTCCATGTTGCACTGTGGTGTATGTCATGTAATTTAAGTATGTGTGGTTTGCATGGGAGAGTAGCAAGGTAGTTTCAGCGGTAGTGGGTTATGCATGTTCCTTTTGTACCGCTCGGTCTGGAGGAAAGTTTCGTGATGATGGTTGTGAGAGTCGAAGTGTGAGATATAGCAAAAGATCCACCATCCTATCCAGAAAGTGCACTGTAGCGTTAAATAATTACGAGACCATAAGATAGAGAATCACCAATGTAAAGCTATGCCCACTGGGCGGAATTTCTCATGTTTTATTGTTGTAGGTTATAGAATTTGTGTGTTTAGGTTATAGAATTTATCGGAATAAATAAGATAGTGAAAAGAAAAAGATTGGTGGCCTTTTCCTTCGAATAGTGTGTTGCCATGATACCCAGAATTTATGATGTATGCGCCATTCATATTCAGTGCGATGGCCACGTGTTGATCAAAGCCGTTAAATAAGAAAGAAAATGTGGTATTGCCAGTGCGTAGTGAAGAGTCAGAGTTCTGTAAATTACTGATAGTCAGATGTGCGTTTCCGTTGCGTAATATCCAAGCTGGAAGATAACTTTTAACTTAATTGTGAGTACTAGAGTTCATGTTACTTGATAAATAAAAAATGAATCCACTCGCTTGGCAGACCACTCATCTTGCAGGCCTGACTGCTTGATGCCACAGTATGAGCAAGGGATGTGGGTGCCTCTCATAATTTCGACCCTGCCCGGATTTTGCTGTTAGGGTTTGCTGTTAAGTGTTTTTTTATGTAATATATTGTGATGGCGCTAAGAAGTAAAATTTTTTTGTTTGCAATTTATTTCTGGATTGGTGAGGATCTTTTATTTTTTTATGTAATTAATTGCTATATCGTCCAAGGCTGGAAGATCGTTGCATAATTATTTTTTTTTTGCGTAATGTCCATAGTAACTAGGTCGCAGTCGAAAAGTGTAGTCACTATGGAGAATAGTGATTCTGGGGTGAACGTAGCAGTGCAGCAGGAAGTGGGTATCGACCTTGGATTAATGAGCGAGAACGGCTAACACTCGGAAGGGGCTGAATTGGTCAGCGGACCGCAGCTAGGTGATCCTTTAAGCGGCGGGCTTTGTCCACAATCGGGGGCTTTTCTCGACGACGCGGGCGAGCCGGGACTAGGTCAGGTATGCAGTGAAAGTGTAGCTACCCTTAGCGAAGCTACGGTTACTCAGGCGAACGAGGTGAGCGCACCGAAAGTAGCAAATGACAATGTGCTACTGCAGTTTTTACAGAGGATGGATAGAGATAATAAGGAAAGATTGGAAGCGATGGATAGAGATAATAAGGAAAGATTGGAAGCGATGGATAAAGATAATAAGGAGAGAGATAGGGAGACTAAGGAAAGATTGGAAGCGAATAAGGGAGATTGGAGGCAATGGATAAGGGAAATAAAGAGGCAATGAGGAAGCTACACACAGTTATCGATGAGCATCTGTCCGCAGTTAATAATCGGTTAAATGAGGGGGAGAAGACTGCTTGATGCCACAAGAAGTGGCTAGCAACCACAGTTTAGTGAATAAGCAGCCGCCTTTAGTGAATTAGCAGTCTAGTTAAAGGTTGATTAACTCTCTTCAGTAAATTGTTTCCTTAGGATGGATAGGATGTGTGACTGCTGTGTACGGACGCAGGAGGAGCTGGCCACTGTTCGCGAACAGCTGAGTGTGTTGATGGCCGCGGTCAGCCGTCTTCAGGCTGCTGCCTCGGAGTGTAGCGGCAGTGGGGAGTCTGGTGCGTCGCAAGGTACACCCCAGGTGTTACATTGCTTCACCCACTGTCCCTGCTGTCGAGACATCTTCGCGGGTACCGGGTACCGGGTACCGATCGCGGTCCTCTGGTTTGGAGCCGAGTGGAAGGCTTAAACCAGAGGCTCAGACGATTCTGCGGAGATCTGGGGTGCAAATTTCTCGACCTCCGCTATCGGGTGGAGAAATGTAGGGTCCCCCTGAATAGGTCAGGCGTGCACTACACGCCGGAAGCGGCTACAAGGGTAGCGGAGTACGTGTGGAGTGCACATGGGGGTTTTTTAGGTTAGAGAATCCCCTCCCTAGGCCCGACAAGACGCCTCCTGAGACGCGGCAAGATAGGAGTAGGCAAAATGCAACAGGGAATAACAATATTAATGTGCTAATAGTAAACTGCAGGAGCGTCTATAGAAAGGTCCCAGAACTGCTCTCATTAATAAACAATCACAACGCCCATGTAGTACTAGGGACAGAAAGTTGGCTGAAACCAGACGTAAACAGTAACGAAATCCTAAACTCAGATTGGAATGTATACCGCAGAGACAGGCTGAACAGTGAAGGGGGAGGCGTGTTTATAGCGATAAGAAGTGCAATAGTATCGAAGGAAATTGACGGAGATCCGAAATGTGAAATGATTTGGGTGAAGGTCGCGGTTAAAGCAGGTTCAGACATGGTAATTGGATGTCTCCATAGGCCCCCTGGCTCAGCAGCTGTTGTGGCTGAGCACCTGAAGGATAATTTGGAAAATATTTCGAGTAGATTTCCCCACCATGTTATAGTTCTGGGTGGAGATTTTAATTTGCCGGATATAGACTGGGAGACTCAGACGTTCATAACGGGTGGCAGGGACAAAGAATCCAGTGAAATTTTTTTAAGTGCTTTATCTGAAAACTACCTTGAGCAGTTAAACAGAGAACCGACTCGTGGCGATAACATATTAGACCTTCTGGTGACAAACAGACCCGAACTATTTGAAAAAGTTAACGCAGAACAGGGAATCAGCGATCATAAAGCGGTTACGGCATCGATGATTTCAGCCGTAAATAGGAATATTAAAAAGGGTAGGAAGATTTTTCTGTTTAGAAAAAGTGACAAAAAGCAGATTTCAGAGTACCTGTTGGCTCAACACAAAAGTTTTGTCTCAAGTACTGATAGTGTTGAGGATCAGTGGACAAAGTTCAAAACCATCGTACAATATGCGTTAGATGAGTATGTGCCAAGCAAGATCGTAAGAGATGGAAAAGAGCCACCGTGGTACAACAACCGAGTTAGAAAACTGCTGCGGAAGCAAAGGGAACTTCACATCAAACATAAACATAGCCAAAGCCTTGCAGACAAACAAAAATTACGCGAAGCGAAATGTAGTGTGAAGAGAGCTATGCGAGAGGCGTTCAATGAATTCGAAAGTAAAGTTCTATGTACTGACTTGGCAGAAAATCCTAAGAAATTTTGGTCTTATGTCAAAGCGGTAGGTGGATCAAAACAAAATGTCCAGACACTCTGTGACCAAAATGGTACTGAAACAGAGGATGACAGACTAAAGGCCGAAATACTAAATGTCTTTTTCCAAAGTTGTTTCACAGAGGAAGATTGCACTGTAGTTCCTTCTCTAGATTGTCGCACAGATGACAAAATGGTAGATATCGAAATAGACGACATAGGGATAGAGAAACAATTAAAATCGCTCAAAAGAGGAAAGGCCTCTGGACCTGATGGGATACCAGTTCAATTTTACACAGAGTACGCGAAGGAACTTGCCCCCCTTCTTGCAGCGGTGTACCGTAGGTCTCTAGAAGACCGTAGCGTTCCAAAGGATTGGAAAAGGGCACAGGTCATCCCCGTTTTCAAGAAGGGACGTCGAACAGATGTGCAGAACTATAGACCTATATCTCTAACGTCGATCAGTTGTAGAATTTTGGAACACGTATTGTGTTCGAGTATAATGACTTTTCTGGAGACTAGAAATCTACTCTGTAGGAATCAGCATGGGTTTCGAAAAAGACGGTCATGTGAAACCCAGCTCGCGCTATTCGTCCACGAGACTCAGAGGGCCATAGACACGGGTTCACATGTAGATGCCGTGTTTCTTGACTTCCGCAAGGCGTTCGATACAGTTCCCCACAGTCGTTTAATGAACAAAGTAAGAGCATATGGACTATCAGACCAATTGTGTGATTGGATTGAGGAGTTCCTAGATAACAGGACGCAGCATGTTATTCTCAATGGAGAGAAGTCTTCCGAAGTAAGAGTAATTTCAGGTGTGCCGCAGGGGAGTGTCATAGGACCGTTGCTATTCACAATATACATAAATGACCTGGTGGATGACATCGGAAGTTCACTGAGGCTTTTTGCAGATGATGCTGTGGTGTATCGAGAGGTTGTAACAATGGAAAATTGTACTGAAATGCAGGAGGATCTGCAGCGAATTGACGCATGGTGCAGGGAATGGCAACTGAATGTTGACAAGTGTAATGTGCTGCGAATACACAGAAAGATAGATCCTTTATCATTTAGCTACAAAATAGCAGGTCAGCAACTGGAAGCAGTTAATACCATAAATTATCCTGGAGTACGCATTAGGAGTGATTTAAAATGGAATGATCATGTAATGTTGATTGTCGGTAAAGCAGATGCCAGACTGAGATTCATTGGAAGAATCCTAAGGAAATGCAATCCGAAAACAAAGGAAGTAGGTTACAGTACGCTTGTTCGCCCACTGCTTGAATACTGCTCAGCAGTGTGGGATCCGTATCAGATAGGGTTGATACAAGATATAGAGAAGATCCAACGGAGAGCAGCGCGCTTCGTTACAGGATCATTTAGTAATCGCGAAAGCGTTACGGAGATGATAGATAAACTCCAGTGGAAGACTCTGCAGGAGAGACGCTCAGTGGCTCGGTACGGGCTTTTGTCAAAGTTTCGAGAACAAACCTTCACCGAAGAGTCAAGCAGTATATTGCTCCCTCCTACGTATATCTCGCGAAGAGACCATGAGGATAAAATCAGAGAGATTAGAGCCCACACAGAGGCATACCGACAATCCTTCCTTCCACGAACAATACGAGACTGGAATAGAAGGGAGAACCGATAGAGGTACTGAAGGTACCCTCCGCCACACACCGTCAGGTGGCTTGCGGAGTATGGATGTAGATGTAGATGTAGATGAAGAGTCTGGATGTGTTGAAGCAAGTACGTGATGCCGTGAAAGAAAAAGCCAATAATTTGGAGGTACGAATAAGTGCAATAGAGAGTGATATTACAGAACGTAGGGACGTGTTGCCGGATGAGCGAATCAAAGAGATAGTGGAGGACTTACTTGCAGATAAAAAAGGGGCATTAGACAGCGTGGAGGCTCAAGTCACTCAGCAGGAAGTGGCGCTAAATAAACACAGGGATGAAGTTGCGGAGGTAGTGGTCAGAATGAATACGATTAGCGCAGATGTAGAAAAGATCAGTATAAGGGGCGAAACAGGCTCAGACAGTACGCAGCGAGAGGTTTATACTGACCAGGAGGAGATACAATCACTATTACAGTTTAAAGAGGCACAATTAGAAATAAATAGGAAACATAGGGAAGAACTAGCACAGTTGCAATTAGCGTGCAGTAGCGAAGGTGAAACACCACCAGGTAGATTGCAGAGGGAGAGTGAGATAAATTCAAAAAACGAAAATAGGCAGAAAGAGGAAGACGAACTCAGAGAGTTGAGTCGGATAAAACAGGTGGCAAACCCAACTGGGTATAATCCAAGGTCGGAAAACATAAATGCGGAAGAAGAAATTAGGAGGCACTTCGTGTCGGTACAAACGTACACTTGTTTTCTGGATCCAGATAACTACCAACATCCATGCCTGTGGTTGTCTCAATTTCAAGATTCATTACCTTCATCGTGGGGACTGCTCCTCAAAATGAAGTTTGTGTGTAACCATTTGAGGGACGAGGCTAGAGCGAAAATGCAGGCAGTTATTAAAGACTGTAGTAGCTACAAGATATTTTGTAACAAGTTTTTAAATGAATTCTGGTCGAAAAGTAGACAGGACCAGGTTAAGCAAAGCATATTGATGATACCAAATTGTAACGAAGGTGGTATAAGAGATCCAGTGGTGTGCTATCAGGAAATGCTGAGACGAAATAGGTATTTGGATGTGACATACGTAACTGGGGAGCTGATTAGGATCTGTATAACGAAGTTGCCGTGAGATTGCGCAGAGATATAGTGATAGCAGGCAGAGGCTTAGACGATTCCGCGTCACTTCAGCACTTGTTACAGGAACTGAGTAATGAGAGCATCATCGTGAACGGAGATACGCCTCTTTGGTCAGACAGAGTCGAGGATAGGAACGACAGAAACTATCAGACTGACAGGAGAGCATGGAATCAGAGGAATGACGGAAATGGAAGATGGCGAGGAAATAGGGGGCAGAATTCATGTGGATATCGACCATCAAACCGGGAAAATAGAAGATGGGACAGAGATGGAAGAAGAAGGGAAAATGAAAACGATGGGCGAAGGGAGTATAGGCAGTCACTGGGTTCACGACAGGACGAGCACTGTCACAATGGCGGAAGAACAAGAAGGTGACTACATGATAGAGGGGTACAATCCAGGACTATTAATGATGTAAATATTAGGTATACCGATTACGGAAAACTAAGGGAGATTCTGTTAGAGGAGGTAGGAGATGTGGGTAGTGAAGTCCACCCAATAATTAGCGTAGAAATAAATAATGTAATCGTACCTTGTGTCATCGACACAGGCAGTGTAATGAGTGTTTTGAGGGAAGATGTGTTTAAGCGTTGTAGTCTTACAAAACCATGGCCAACGTTGCCATTGCAAAGGACAACAGTGAGACGGGCAGTTACAGGCAAGGGAATTGAGGTGAAGTTACAAGCACAGGTAGACTTTGTGTGCCAGGCGAAAAGATTTAGTACAGTGTTCATGATTGTGTCGTCACTAACTGTTGAAGGGATATTAGGCGTAAATTTTTTGAACCAATATAAAGCAGTCGTTAACATGAGAAATGGTTCGATGGAGTTGAAACGAGATTCGGAGGAAATTACATTAAGATTCGACGATTGCTTATGTGCTAAAGATAACGCACACTTAGCATTATGTCTCGCGGTAAAGTCCGGTAGACAGGCACAGAATAAGGGGTTCGAACAAGAGAAGGAGGAAATTCATAAATGTTTGGAGGAGAAGATCAAGGAGAAAATATGGCATTTACGAGGGACCACGGTCTACGGCGAATTGCAGAAAATTTTATACGAGAACAGGAAGGTATTTAAACATGATGCGGGTACAATAAGAAATTTTGTGTATAGATTCAAAGTCAAGCCCCATAAACAGTTTAGGGCCCAAGTGTACCCGATACCTGTTGTGTACAAAGAAAGGGTAGAAGCTGGGATCGAAAGAATGCTACAACAAGGGATTATCGAACCAGCATCCAGTCCGTACAACAGCCCTTTATATTGTGTTGAAAAAAAGGATGGGTCAATTAGATTAGTTTTGGACGCAAGAAGGATTAATAAGATAATAGAGCCAGAGACAGATCGGCCACTGACGCTTGACGAATATCTAAAAAAGTTTCACGGGATCAGAGTTCTCAGCTCAGTTGATTTGAGAATGAGTTTCTGGCAGGTGGAGTTAGATAGGGGGTGTAGAAAATACACTGCTTTCTTGTGCTACGGGAAATCGTATCAATTCCGGAAACTACCATTTGGGTTAAATGTACACTCCTGGAAATGGAAAAAAGAACACATTGACACCGGTGTGTCAGACCCACAATACTTGCTCCGGACACTGCGAGAGGGCTGTACAAGCAATGATCACACGCACGGCACAGCGGACACACCAGGAACCGCGGTGTTGGCCGTCGAATGGCGCTAGCTGCGCAGCATTTGTGCACCGCCGCCGTCAGTGTCAGCCGGTTTGCCGTGGCATACGGAGCTCCATCGCAGTCTTTAACACTGGTAGCATGCCGCGACAGCGTGGACGTGAACCGTATGTGCAGTTGACGGACTTTGAGCGAGGGCGTATAGTGGGCATGCGGGAGGCCGGGTGGACGTACCGCCGAATTGCTCAACACGTGGGGCGTAAGGTCTCCACAGTACATCGATGTTGTCGCCAGTGGTCGTCGGAAGGTGCACGTGCCCGTCGACCTGGGACCCGACCGCAGCGACGCACGGATGCACGCCAAGACCGTAGGATCCTACGCAGTGCCGTAGGGGACCGCACCGCCACTTCCCAGCAAATTAGGGACACTGTTGCTCCTGGGGTATCGGCGAGGACCATTCGCAACCGTCTCCATGAAGCTGGGCTACGGTCCCACACACCGTTAGGCCGTCTTCCGCTCACGCCCCAACATCGTACAGTCCGCCTCCAGTAGTGTCGCGACAGGCGTGAATGGAGGGACGAATGGAGACGTGTCGTCTTCAGCGATGAGAGTCGCTTCTGCCTTGGTGCCAATGATGGTCGTATGCGTGTTTGGCGCCGTGCAGGTGAGCGCCACAATCAGGACTGCATACGACCGAGGCACACAGGGCCAACACCCGGCATCATGGTGTGGGGAGCGATCTCCTACACTGGCCATACACCACTGGTGATCGTCGAGGGGACACTGAATAGTGCACGGTACATCCAAACCGTCATCGAACCCATCGTTCTACCATTCCTAGACCGGCAATGGAACTTGCTGTTCCAACAGGACAGTGCACGTCCGCATGTATCCCGTGCCACCCAACGTGCTCTAGAAGGTGTAAGTCAACTACCCTGGCCAGCAAGATCTCCGGATCTGTCCCCCATTGAGCATGTTTGGGACTGGATGAAGCGTCGTCTCACGCGGTCTGCACGTCCAGCACGAACGCTGGTCCAACTGAGGCGCCAGGTGGAAATGGCATGGCAAGCCGTTCCACAGGACTACATCCAGCATCTCTACGATCGTCTCCATGGGAGAATAGCAGCCTGCATTGCTGCGAAAGGTGGATATACACTGTACTAGTGCCGACATTGTGCATGCTCTGTTGCCTGTGTCTATGTGCCTGTGGTTCTGTCAGTGTGATCATGTGATGTATTTGACCCCAGCAATGTGTCAATAAAGTTTCCCCTTCCTGGGACAATGAATTCACAGTGTTCTTATTTCAATTTCCAGGAGTGTATCATCCGCGGCATTTATGAGAGCGCTAAATACTGACATTCCTAATGAAATAGAAGATAAGGTAACACAGTACGTGGATGATGTCCTGATAGCAGAAAGAAACTGGGAATACCACAATAGTACGTTAAGCATATTGCTCGGTGCATTGGAGAGACATGGGGTAACCATGAATTTGGGGAAGTCAGAATTTGGACGAAAAGAAATCGAGTTTCTAGGTCACATTGTGACACCAGAGGGAATAAGACCGAATCCAGACAAACTCGAAGCAATCAGAGATTTTCCGGAGCTAAGAACAACACGTCAGCTACGGGGTTATTTAGGATTAATTAATTTTTACAGGAGTTTATTAAGATTGGGGGTGCAGCGACACCCAGACTATGTCAGCTGACTGGAAAGAAAACGGTATGGAATTGGGACCCTGTCGCGCAGGAAGAGTATGAGGCGTTAAAGAAGGCACTGCTATCGGCACCTCTTCTCGGGCATACAGACCTAGGGAAAGAGTTTTGTATGGCCCGGACAGTTCCCGTAGTGGACTTGGGGTAACATTGTTCCAAGAGCACGAGCAAGGAGGAGAAGTAATACAACAACCTATTGCATTTGCGAGCCGAGTGCTTAGCAAAGCTGAGAGAAATTACACAGTAACTGAGCTTGAAGCTTTGGCAATAGTATGGGGTTTTAGTAAGTTTAGATACTATTTGTATGGGAGGCATACTAAAATCTATACTGACCACAAGTCACTGCAGTTTCTGATGTCGGCCAAACTTAACCATAGACGACTAGCTAGGTGGGCACTCTATTTACAGGAATTTCAGTTTACGGTCATGTATATTCCTGGGCCACAGAATATAGTGGCAGATGCGTTGTCAAGGAACCCAGTAGGTCATGGTCAATGCTTTGATGAGGAGGTAAACGAGAACAGATATGACATTGTATATGCAGGGCGTGCCGTTCGAGAAATACATAGGGGCGGTACTCACAAATATCGCGAAAGAGCAGGATAAAGAAGCGTCATGGAGAATGGTGAAGGACAGAGTTAGAGCGAACTTAGATGCCAATATAGCGCGCTTTTATACAATTCAGAACGGGGTCCTTTTCTACCGTAGAAATCCGAACACACAGGACTGGGTGTTGTGTATTCCAAATGAAATAGTCAACAAGCTGATCTGGTACACGCACCTAAGTTACGGGCATTACGGGGCAAGGAAATGCTGTAAGAAGTTAAGGGAATCAGTTTATTTCATTAGTATCAAGAGGAGGATCAAGAACGTGCTTGGTAGTTGCAAATTGTGCCAGAAGGCAAAATCATTAACTATCTCATGCAAAGCACCGCTTTTTCCGATAGTGCCAGGTAGATTGAGGGAATTCGGAGCAACAGATTTGTTTGGCCCGCTACCTAAGTCAGTGCAAGGATATAGATATGTTTTAGTAGCAGTGGAATTGGTGTCAAAGTATGTGACTTTTACCGCATTGAAACGTGCGACGGGAAGGACAGTAGCAACAGCGATCGTTAAAAAACTTTTGCGAGAAGTAGGAACTGTAGAAAAGTTCATAGCTGACAATGGACCACAATATAGATCCAGACAATGGCTAACCACACTGAAGAGAAGAAAGATAAAACCGGTGTTCATATCCCGATACCATGCTGCAAGTAACCCCAGTGAAAGAGTGGTAAAAGAACTGGGAAAGTTGTGTAAGATCTATTGCCATAGGCAACATAGAAGTCGGAGTATTTTTCTCAAAGATTTTCAGGACATCCTCAATGAGCTACCACATGGAGCAACTAGTTTATCACCAATTACGGTACTAAAGAATGAACCACCACCAGATCGAGTCAGGGAGCTGGTAGATTTTCCGCGATCAGGAAAGTAGAGGCACACAGAAATTGTCAAGGTTGCGATAGAGCGTATTAAGAAAGCAGCTAAGGATAGGCAGGAGTAGCAGAAAGGAAAGATCCGTAAGATCGAATTGGCAGTAGGAGACAAGGTTCTAACTAAAACTCATCGATTATCAAAGAAGCACAGATTCCTAACTAGCAAATTCTTTACGGTGTGTAGTGGACCATTCAGAGTGAGACGGATTGTCCATGAAAATGCTGAACTGATTGAGACGATCAAGGGAAAGCAATCTCGTGGGCTTCATCACATTTCTTACATCAAATTACGGAAAAGTTAAGGATAGATCGAAAGTAGGCAATTAATGGTAGATAGTCAGTGTATTTATTTGTGGTGTGTAACGTTGTGCAGGGTCAAATCGAACATAAGAATTTTCAGAAGGGATGTCAGGAAGTATGACGGAATAGACTGGTCTAATGAGTCATGAACAGGAGTCGACAGAGTGGTGTATGTACGTATTTTTTGTCATATGAATAAGGATCAAGCAGAAACGACGTGATGATTAATGAGTGGATAAAGATGGTAGATAGAGAGAGAAGCGACGTGATAAATAATAGGGGATAAAGGTGATATTTAAGGAGAGAAGCGACGTGAAGCAGTGTGATTAATAAAGAGAGATTCGACGTTATGAAACAGTGGTAAATGAAGGTGAGTAGAATTAATAATGTGGAGATGTCTTAGATGTATGTTACAGAGAGGCCTGTGTATGCTGCAATCGAGATTGATGCGAATGGCGAAGGAAGACCAGGAAATGATGGAGTAATGGACGGATGGAGAGCCGAAATACGAATGAAGAGATGAGGACAACTGCACAACGTGAAAGGACATAAAGGGAGTATGAGATTCAGATGGTGAACGTTGTGGAATACTGATTTAAGATGTAATATAAGTGTAAATCTAAGTCTTACCATAACATTTGCAATACGAAAAAAAATAATTTTTGTTGTTGTTGTTGAAGCCTGGTACCAGTATAACTAATCAAAACGGTACCAAGAATGTTACAGTTATTTTGCAGGATGAATCATTTGTGTATTTTTTCTTCTTAGATGAAATGTCGCAATTCTAAAGTGATATTTAGCAGGATGAATAATCGGTAAAGTGAATGCGGAGGTAAGCCGATGGAGAGAGGTGTCAGAGTGGAAGGACGAATTCGGAGACTGGAATGCTATCTCCGAAACAGCTTCATGTGTTATGTGGTTGAGTATAAGGGAGCAAAGGTATGGTATGTTGTCGTGAGTGTGGTGGTGTTAAGGTTAGCTGACTTCTAGACCTATTCTGTTAGTGTATTAATGGATTGAATGAGAAGGAAAATGTGATGTCTGGTGAGTGAGAGTCGTAGAGTAGTGTGATCAATGCGCACACTCCTGTAAAGGGGATGCCACCGATCCATAACTAAAACATTACTGTGCTTTATTGTTTGATTTGGATGAACCTCGATGGCAGGTCAGGATCTGACATCATGTGGATGGTATGTACATGTCCTAGAAATGTTGTTATATATAATAAAAAGGTAAAATATATAAAGAGATACTAATTTCAATCTGTCACAAACACAAAGGTGCATTGTATGTTGTAGATTTAGAGTCATCAGTTTCTAAAATGTTTATTGTGTTAGGATGTTAAATTAGTCTACTATTTGATATTGTAACTGTGAGCTGTATAGATTTTTTCTTATTCCTTTTTTGTTTTTGGGACACTTTCATGTTTTGTATGAGGGTCGACAGGTACAATCAATAGCACAAGTGTAGGCTGTATATAGAAAAGGGATAAATGTTGATGTTGTATGTGTAGAAAACTAGGGTGTATGATTTTATGTTTTTTTAGAACAAAGATTCTTTTATTACCAATGTATCTAATAGAAACATACATGTAATCAATGAGTATTTAAATACTGTAAGAATATCCTTTTGTCTGTAATGTTGCGAGATGCACGGAAGGGTCTGACTGATTGGGTGTCGTAGCGCTGAGGTGCTACGCAGAACGCGCCCATACCGCTAGCGGGAGGTCAAGCTGACGTCGCCATGGGAGAGGCGACAGAGCTGCGGCACTCCCCACTCCACTGCCGGTCGAGGTACACTCCACACGCCCACTACAGCAGGTCAACGGCTTGGGGCGACACGCACGTACCACTGGCCATTCATAAGTTCCGCCACCCTTACGACTGGAGACAGTATACCGCGGAGGCAACAGCGGGTGGTTTTTTTCTGCTAAACGGCTCGCGCGGCGGCGGCGCGACGGCAGAATGAACGACGCGCGGCAGAGTCCGGCGGGCATTTTTTAAAGGCAACTATTAACTAGTACTGGACTGTGGAGCCATGAAACAAGATGACTGCTCGTATGTCTTCATAAGGTGGAAAGTGAAGGACTGGTGTTTCCTCGTTGTGAGTGGTGGAGAAGATTTTGTCTTTAGCAGACAGGACGATTGTTTTGTTTTGTCTTGACCACTGAACGGTGGGATCCATAAACTTTTGGCAGTGACTTGTTAAGTGTGCTTTGTAAATTGCATGTGGGACGCTTGTTATACTTAAAAGAGGACAGTTGTCGTATGGTGACTAATTATTGTCTGAACACAAGAAACTAAAGTGGGACATTGACATTTGCATTTGTAGTAGGAGACATTTCTTTAATTGGTGCGTGAATAAGTGCTGTTTGTTGGAACTTACGACTTTTAGTTACACCATGATCTGAAAGGACCGAACCGTGGGAAATAGTAGTTGTAGGGTCATTTCTGGACAACCAGTTCGTGTGGATGGTAATCTGAGAGTGACTATGACATTTATGTTTGATGTGAGGTACAGTTTGCTGTTCAATGCGTGTTCAAAATGCCGATTTGGGTGACAGTGTTACTAGGAAAATTATCAGCAACCTTTTGACCCCAAGAAAATCACAGAATGAAATGATTCCGTGTGACTCGCAAGATAGGGAATAATGTATTTGTACTTGTAATTGTGTAACTTTTTTTATATGTTTCATTCCTGAAGGGACAGCAAGTGTAATTGTATTTCATTAACATTTGTGTTTAGAATAGTTAGTGTTTTTTTTTTGTTTGTTCTGGGTTATCAAGTTCACGTAGCATGTTTATTAGAATATTTGGTACAATGATGCTTTAATTATTAGCCAGTGGCGTAATACTTACGTAGCGGCTCTTGTTGCATTGGTCAGTAAGGTTGTTACAGGCGACAAGAGTTTGCATTGCACAACAAATATCGGAATCAACGGATGCATTTTGATGTCGTGGACAGTAATGATCTTGTTGGTGTGTTGACTGAAGCCACTTATTTGCATTATCACAGTGGTGATATTTCACATTAAAGTGTAACGAAGGCTAGTCGAAATGCAAGTTCTTGTCGTCTAAATGTGTAACAACAGAGAAATGAGCAGTAGAGTAAGATACTGGTGGATTCAAGCACTTATTGCTAACTATTTACTGCATGTATTGATCAAAGTTGATGGACTGACTAGCTCAGCAGCAGATATTTGTACTGGTGGACAAGGATAAGGTTAAACTCACAGTCGAGTAGTGGTGGCAATTGCTTAAGTGATGATAGATAATGACGTATGACATGATGTCTTAGATGAACTATATTACGTAACCAGTATGTAACTTGTGGTATATTTCATTGTTTTTCTTCTCAGTTTTATTTCTCTGCAGGTTTGATGTATATTTTAGAGTAATGGTATGGAGCCTGACATTCTACATGTAACTAGTATACGCAATGTTTTTCTTTTGTTGATTTTGTTTTGTATTTAGACTTTGCTGTGTAAAGGTTTTTACCCCGCAATTTATGAATGTCAGATTACTTGCTCTGTGTTTGGACGGTGAGCTATTTAAAATTTCATGAGTACAATTAGTATTTTTTTTATTTGTTTTAGAATTATTGAAGTTTGGATTACTCCTAAAAATAACGGAGATCCCGGTCACTAAGCAAATTTTTATCTCACCATTATTTTTTATTTGTATGATGTAATGTTTTATTTGTCATTTGGACTGTTGTAAATTTGTATGTGTACGTTACTCCGGATTGTGGAGAGTACAATAATGCAACAACTGTGTCAATAATTTGGTAAAGTAACAGCATTTGGACGTCTATTTGAGGTCACCAGGGGCTAAGGTCTCCTCCTGGTTATTTTGATGACTTGCTACGTTTGTTCTAATACAGTTTCCGAAATGGATGATCTGCCTGTATACTTAATTGTATTTGTAAGAAACCCTCAGAGTGCAAGTCCTACTCGCACCTGGATAATTTTTTCAAACAAATCTTCACTTCCCACACAATATGGCACTTTGATGCGTAGTTAATTTACAGACCCACCAAATGTAAGAGAAAACTATTAATGTTGGTTTCACAGATGATAGTTTACTTACAATTATTTCATGCTAGTAATGCTCACAAGAATATATATAATGTTCTGTAAACGAATTGGAAAACCAAGACATTGCACTTTCTACAACTAAACTGAAGCGCTAAAGAAACTGGTATAGGCAGACGTATTCAAATACAGAGATCTGTAAAGAGGGAGAATACGGCAGTGCGGTCGTAACACCTATGTAAGTCAACAAGTGTCTGTCGCAGTTGTTAGATCGGTTACTGCTGCTGTTATGGCAGGTTACCAAGATTTAGGTGAGTTTGAACGTAGTGATACAGTCGGCGCACGAGCGATGGGACACAGCATCTCCGAGGAAGCGATGAAGTGGGAATTTTCCCGTACGACTAATTCATGAGTGTACTGTGAATATCACAAATCCGGTAAAACATCATATCTCCGACATCGCTGAGGCCGGAAAAAGATCCTGCAAGAACGGGACCAACGGTAACTGAAGAGAATTGTTCAACGTGACAGAAGTGCAGCCCTTCCTCAAATTGCTGCAGATTCAGTGCTGGGCCATCAACACGTGTCAGCGTGCGAACCATTCAAAAAAACATCATCGATGTGGGTTTTCGGCGCCGATGTCCCACTCGTGTTCCCTTCATAAATGCATGACAAAAAGCTTTATGCTCTCTCTGGAGCCGTCAACACCGACACTGGACTGTTGATGACTGGAAACATGCTGCCTGGTCGGATGAGTGTCGTTCCAAATTCTATCGAGTGGGTGGACGTGTACGCCTATGGACACAACCTCATGAATCCATGGACCCTGTCTGTCAGCAGGGGACTATTCAAGCTGGTGGAGGCTCTGTAATGGGACGTGTGCAGTTGGAGTGATGTGGGACCGCTGGTACGTCTAGATACGATTTGAACACGTGACACATACGTAAGCATCCTGTCTGATCACCTACATCTATTCATGGCCATTGTGCATTTCGCCGGACCTAGGCATTGCAGCAGGACAATGTGACACCCCGAACGTCCAGAATTGCTACAGAGTGATTCCAGGAACACACTTCTGAGTTTAAACACTTCCGCTCGCCTCCAAACTCCCCAGATATAAACATTGTTCAGCAGGTCTGGGACGCCTTGAAACGTGCTGTTCGGAAGAGATCTCCACCCCCTCGTACTGTTAAGGGTTTATGGACAGCCGTGCAGGATTCATAGTGTCAGTTCCTCCAGAACTACTTCAGACATTAGTCGAGTCTATGCCAAATTGTGCTGCGGCAGTTTGCGTGCTTGCGGGGGTCCTACAAGATATTAGACAGGTGTACTAGTTTCTTCGGCTCTTCAGTGTACGAGGTTCCCTCGTAAGTGAATGGAGGATTGCCTACGCTGGGTGGTAAAAAGATTTCGTAATTCGTACTTCGGTTAAGCTTCAACTAGACTCTCTTTAAGCGGCTTGTGGTCACTGGCCTGTCACATCAACAGACTAACGTAATCGTTCTGAGAATACCTTCAGCTTAGGAAATAGAAGCGAACAACTTGTCTGCATGAAATAATGGATTTATCATTACATTTTGTACTGTTTCTCCTGGGTGGACTAGGGTTTTAAAAAATGTAAACTAAATATTACGATAAATTTTATAAATAATCGACAAGTACACCAAAGAAGAAGAGATAGAACTACAATGGACATGTTATTCCATGGACTCTTACGCTTCTATGCATGAGCTATTTTTCCTTTGTTTTTCACTTATCTTATCTGCTTGGATTCGGACCTAAGAGGACGTACTTGTGTAAAGCTCATCTTGGTGCACTAGCAGATAATGTAAGTTGTACTTAAAACCCGAAAAATATAATGGTTATTTTGTCTAAAGATTTGTGTATGTGGTCAATCAATTGGTAGTCTGATACCTGGAATGTCTTAAGTAGATATGGGCCTTAACAAAGAATTTTCATTGTTAGGCGCCATCTTAGAAAAATCTAACATTTTTCTTTTAGTTCATCTACGAGACGTGCCGTCGGTTAGGACAATTAACCTTATTTCAGATCCCACGAGACCGGAGGCAGCTACTAATAATTTAACAATTTAATTTACAGATTTTCTTTATATAACGAGATAGCATCCCAGGCAGAAAAGGTCTGGTCACAGGATTCTAGTCTCATTATAGGATTTCATTTTTAGATGCTACACTTGTTATCTTATATTGGGGGAATCGAAACGAAACCACGATGTTAAGTTACGTACTGCAGTAGTGTACATCAAACAGACTTGGCAGATATTCTCTGGTGCACTAAGCACACGACTTCTCACGAGCCTGGAATATATATCTGTAGTGTTGGGTACATAAGAAAAGGACAATTAATTATAGACGATTACGTAACTACCCTGAGAACGGAGCTAGTTTACTGAGTGCTTATACACGTCGGGCTAAATTAAACAACATATTACATTCTTAATAATACTCCTACATTAGTTATTTCTCTTTTATGCTGAGCCATTGCATTAATGTGTGTTTCTTTTTTATATACGTCACGGCTCATATTCATTCTATTACATTACACTGATAGCAACGAATAGAGTCACAAATAATTTTTATTATATTACATTACAATTTTTTCGGGAAATTTATGTGAAATCCGGATAGCATACAATTAGATAGAAAAAGGAATGGTAAATGAGTTCTCTAAAAGGAACAGTTACCAGTGAACTAGTTCCCGAAGATGAACGAGTTTGCCCATCTCTACTCAGCATCCTTTCCTGGGGCAATTCTGAAGCTACTCCTACATCTGTCAGTTACTTACCATGCTTGGTGTCTGCTTATAACCATAAAGCAAGCGGATTTCTCTACAGAAATCGTGAACGAATTCAAAGAGTTTAGTCACAGCATTGTATATTGGGGAAAACCAGAACTACTTTTTATTTGTATAGCAGCTGGAGCTACGGACGTATCGAAGTGCCTCTATTATGGGGGGTGTTCGTGAAAACAAATCTTTGACATAAGTGTGGGGAGACAGTTTACAGAGTGAGTTTATCGCGCTGGAATGGCAGCTGCTTCCGCCCTCGCGCCGCCGGCGACCGTATTTCTGGCGCGATAGCATCGGCGCCGCCATCACGCAGCTGTCCGCACAAAATGCGAGCGACAGCCAGCGGCCGAAGCCACGGCGGCCGTCGCGTCGTCACCACAGCGGGCGTCTCTGCACCTTCACGAGGCTGGCAGCCGTCCCGCCCAGTTAGCGTAATGGGCGTCGTTGACCGAGGTTTCGTTACAGTCTTCTTAGTTTATCGCCTTTGTATGCTATTTACTGTGTTGTTAGAGTATCGCCGTAAATGCTAAATACGGGGAGAGTTAAATAGGACTTTACAACTTTGGAATGATACAGGAAGTTGTTGAGGTAACTTACAGAAGGGGGAGATGTGTCATTTTGCAGCAAACAACCTCAAGTTTCATATAAAAGTGTCGTCATTTTGGTTCGATGTTACTACCATTTGTGATGCGGCAAACGTCCCACCGGTCATCTATTTCTTCCCACACTCGTTGCAACAAAGCGGTCAACGGCAGTGTAAATCCGATAGGTGGGCTAAACTGTTAGGTAGGGAACATACACACGGTCTGTAATTAAACCCCAGAGAAAGAAATCCAGAAGTGTCAAGTCTGGGTAGTGATGGGGCCTTGCGATTTGCCCTTCAAGGCCAATCTACCAACCGGGGAAGCAATTATCGATGAAACTTCGAACTTCCACGAGGAAATGAGGTGTTGCACCGTCTTGCTGATAGTAAACCATCCGATCTCTGTCATCTTCATTGATCCGTGGAATTAAAATTTATGAAGCATATCGAGGCATACAACACCAGTGACAGCTCTCTTCATGAAGAAGAAAGGGAAGTACACTTTCAATTTGCTAAGGGCACATAACACATTAACTTCGGAGCTAGCACAAACGTGTTCCAGCGTTGCATGTAGATTTTCGGTGCCCCACATTCTGAACTTCTGGGTGTTCACCGTGCCGCTGCTATGAAATATTGACTCATTGCTGAAGATTATTGTATTCAGGAATGTCACGTCGTCCTCTGTCCGATGCAACATTTCCATACAGAATTCCCCACAAGCAACCTTATCTGCATCACTAATGTGCTGTTCCGTTGTGAATCAGTATGATTTCAAGTATAAACGTGTACGCAGTATTCGCCAGTCTTTTGTGGAATGCCAGTCTCGTGAGACGCACGTCGCATTGATTTTTGATGAGTACGGGCAAAACTCTCCCTAACCTCTTCGACCTGTTGATTAATCATGTCACAGTGAACAATTCGTCTAAATGAAATGTTTCTCCACCGAAGAAAACGTAGTTAGTAACTGTTAAAGTACTCATGTACAAAAAGCTTCCAAAATAGAAGTTTTATTGCCCTGATCGCAGTTGATACATATCCTGATTACTTTGTTTCAGCAAAGTTATATTGCCTTCTTCAGATCATCGTATACGTGAATTATAATGCCCTTACTTGTGGCAATGGGCGTTGCCGAACACCTTTCTCCTCCCGTATATGGACCCCCTGTCCCGGGGACGACCGCCCGCCCACACTGGTACCTGCAACCGATAGGATTGAACTTGCAGTCCCCTCCATGCTCCGTTCACCCTCTGAGAGTGCCAAAAACGGTCAGAGATTATATTAATACCTACGCTTACAATTATTCCTCGCCAGTGCAAGGAGAGGATGCGATAAGGCGACACCTGCCGAAACGTGCTGCAGCTCACTAAAGTGTACATTAACATCGCCACAGACATTATGTCGTAGTTTGTTAAAAAAGCAAGTGACACTAATAGGATGCCTTAGAGAAGTCGGACACTGTAGCTCCCCACAGGCATAAGATGGGAACACGATAGACAAGCACTTTATTAAAAAAAGAAAAAAGAAAAGAAATTCACTTAAGATGAAACTTCCTGGCAGATTGAAACTGTGTGCCGGACCGAGACTCGAACTCGGGACCTTTGGCTTTCGCGGGCAAGTGCTCTACCAACTGAGCTACCCAATCACGACTCACGCCCCGTCCTCACAGCTTCCTCGTCTCCTACCTTCCAAACAAAAGGCAAAGGTCCTGAGTTCGAGTCTCGGTCTGGCACACAGTTTTAATCTGTCAGGAAGTTTCATATCAGTGCACACTCCGCTGCAGAGTGAAAATCTCCTTCTGGGTTTTACTAAAGATGTTTGTGTAATCGTATCTGGCACGACGTACCTGAAAACTGGCTGGGAACACACTGTCGCCACAGGACGCTGTCTGCCGAAAACCGTCTTGTGACAGCTAGAAGAGCTGCCGCAGCGCCCTCATGGTTCAAAATGGTTGAAATGGCTCTGAGCACTGCGGGACTTAACATCTGAGGTCATCAGTACCCTAGAACTTAGAACTACTTAAACCTAACCAACCAAAGGACATCACACACATCCATGTCCGAGGCAGGATTCGAACCTGAGACCGTAGCGGTCGCGCGGTTGCAGACTGAAGCGCCTAGAACCGCTCGGCCACAAAGGCCGGTGCGCCCTCACGTCCAGGACACAGAGGAGCCACCCACTCCATGACCCTTAAAAATGAGAGAGCAACCGGACAACACATTATACTCCAATTCACCGGCAGCGCCTGTGATCGTATATCATACGCTAACTGCCGGAAACAGGGGTGTGATAAGGAGGTCAGTACTCCATCAATCGAAGCATGCTGCAGCGGAATACCAGGGGCGTTCAATAAGTAACGCAACGCAGTAATTTTCTCGGCCAGTTTCGGTTGAAACAATGCTTAATTTTTTGTGGGACATCCATAAATATTCCCGTTTCAACAGTACAGTTTCATGAGGATCCAGTAGGTGGTGGCGCTATACGTAGCCTTCAAAATGCGTCTGTAACGGAAGTCCGTTCCAAACAGGGAGCTGTCATTGAATTTCATTTTGGCGAAAACCAGAACGTCGTAAATATTCATAGACGTTTCCAGAATGTCTTCGGAGGCCTCGCAGTGAACAAAAGCACGGTGACTCGTTGGGCGAGGTGTTTGTTTGTCATCATCGCAACAGGGTCGCGCAAACCTATCCAGTTTCCCGCCTGTAGGCCAACTGGCGGCACATACCTATGGCTCATGCATTGCTACCTTCAGAAAACTGAAGAAACGACTTCAGCGTGTTCATCGCCACAAAAGTGGAAACGATCTTCTGTTTCTCCATGACAACGCAAGATCTCACACACGTCTGCTCATAAAACTTCATGGACTGTCCTTCCTCATCTACCCTATAGCCTGAATCGTGTACCTTGCGACTTCCATCTGCTTGGCCCAACGAAGGATGCCCTCTGTGGGAAGTACTACGTGGATGATGAGGAGGTTATTGATGCAGCAAGGTGTTGGCTCTGGTATTGACCAGTAAAGAGGTACCATGTGGGCATATGGGCCCTACCAGTAAGGTGGCGTAAGGTCGTCGCATTGGACGGAGATTACGTTGAAAAATAGTTCCGTAGCCAAAAAATGGGGAACAATATGGTCTATTGGAATCATGAATTAAGCCAACTTGCTTTCAGAAACGTGTTGCATTATTTATTGAACACACCTCCTACAGGCTGTAATAAAAGGCTCCAATAGTCCTTGGTACTTATCTCTATAATTCACGGAGAATCATGCAAATTTTATCGTCTAGGAGGCTGGAAACGATTATTTCGTCGATATTTGTTTTGTTAACACTCGTTTACGATAACCTCGCCGAGTTAAACGTTATGTACTTACGTGTCGAGTGCAGGCGTTTCCATACAGGGGAGCAGCGACCGTTAGAAATTAAAATTGTCGAGCAGCTACAAGTCGCATGTAACTTCTTTATTTTTACATGTTGCACTCGATCAACAGAGCCTCTCAGAAATTATGTATCCAAGGACGCAACGTTACAAACGTCGGGTTGCGTTATCGCCGTCGCATTTTTTATGTATGTATCTATTTTTTGGTGTATGTATGCACTATATACAACCCAATATGTACAACTTGTGCCCCTTAGCTGCAGGGAGATGCTCGTATTGATTGAGTAAAACATGTAAAAATAAAAAAGAAATTATCTGTGACATGCGGCTTCTCTACAGTTTCTATTATGTACTTATCCTACGCTGCAGTTTGTAATGCTGCTGGCATCCGTGTGTAACCTGCGTTTTGGAAACTATTACGTAACAGTAACTGTTCTTTTTTGTTCCCGGAAATGTGAAAATGCTCTAACACACTTCTTAGGTACTGGTAGCTAAGTATGTAGAAAGTTTTCTGTACATCAATCACATAACGGTGTATCACGTAAGTCCGACCAACGTATGAGTGTTGTGACGATGCTTTGTGAACTCAAATGGAAATCCCTGTAGAGAAAACGACGTTCTTTCTGCGAAAACACTCTCGAGGAACTTCAGACGAATTTGTAAATTTGTGGTAAGGTCTTTCGGGACCAAACTGCTGAGGTCATCGGTCCCTAAGCCTACACACTACTTAATCTAAGCTAAACTAACTCACGCTATGGACAACACACACAAATCCCTGCCCTAGGGAGGACTCGAACCTCCGACGTGGGGAGCCGCACGGACCGTCACAAGGCTCCCGAGACCACGCGGCTACCCCGCGCGGCGGAACTTAGGGAAAAGGCATTTGTAGCTGATTACAGAGTGACCCTATTACCGCCAACGTACACTTCGCGTAAGGACATGAAGATCAGAGAAATTAGGGCTCGTACAAAGGCATGTAGACAGTCGATTTTTTCCCTCGATCTGTTTGCGAGTGAATAAAAAGTACCCTCTATCATGCGCCATACGGTGGCTCTTGGAATATTTATTTATAAGTAGACGCGTTCTAAAAATTTAAGTCACAGCCGAAAGGGATGTTTGACCACGTGACCAACATGTGAGCATAAACTGACCTTAAGGTCAGACAAACATTGCATATACACTCCTGGAAATTGAAATAAGAACACCGTGAATTCATTGTCCCAGGAAGGGGAAACTTTATTGACACATTCCTGGGGTCAGATACATCACATGATCACACTGACAGAACCACAGGCACATAGACACAGGCAACAGAGCATGCACAATGTCGGCACTAGTACAGTGTATATCCACCTTTCGCAGCAATGCAGGCTGCTATTCTCCCATGGAGACGATCGTAGAGATGCTGGATGTATTCCTGTGGAACGGCTTGCCATGCCATTTCCACCTGGCGCCTCAGTTGGACCAGCGTTCGTGCTGGACGTGCAGACCGCGTGAGACGACGCTTCATCCAGTCCCAAACATGCTCAATGGGGGACAGATCCGGAGATCTTGCTGGCCAGGGTAGTTGACTTACACCTTCTAGAGCACCATGGGTGGCACGGGATTCATGCGGACGTGCATTGTCCTGTTGGAACAGCAAGTTCCCTTGCCGGTCTAGGGATGGTAGAACGATGGGTTCGATGACGGTTTGGATGTACCGTGCACTATTCAGTGTCCCCTCGACGATCACCAGTGGTGTACGGCCAGTGTAGGAGATCGCTCCCCACACCATGATGCCGGGTGTTGGCCCTGTGTGCCTCGGTCGTATGCAGACCTGATTGTGGCGCTCACCTGCACGGCGCCAAACACGCATACGACCATCATTGGCACCAAGGCAGAAGCGACTCTCATTGCTGAAGACGACACGTCTCCATTCGTCCCTCCATTCACGCCTGTCGCGACACCACTGGAGGCGGGCTGCACGATGTTGGGGCGTGAGCGGAAGACGGCCTAACGGTGTGCGGGACTGTAGCCCAGCTTCATGGAGATGGTTGCGAATGGTCCTCGCCGATACCCCAGGAGCAACAGTGTCCCTAATTTGCTGGGAAGTGGCGGTGCGGTCCCCTACGGCACTGCGTAGGATCCTACGGTCTTGGCGTGCATCCGTGCGTCGCTGCGGTCCGGTCCCAGGTCGACGGGCACGTGCACCTTCCGCCGACCACTGGCGACAACATCGATGTACTGTGGAGACCTCACGCCCCACGTGTTGAGCAATTCGGCGGTACGTCCACCCGGCCTCCCGCATGCCCACTATACGCCCTCGCTCAAAGTCCGTCAACTGCACATACGGTTCACGTCCACGCTGTCGCGGCATGCTACCAGTGTTAAAGACTGCGATGGAGCCCCGTATGCCACGGCAAACTGGCTGACACTGACGGCGGCGGTGCACAAATGCTGCGCAGCTAGCGCCATTCGACGGCCAACACCGCGGTTCCTGGTGTGTCCGCTGTGCCGTGCGTGTGATCATTGCTTGTACAGCCCTCTCGCAGTGTCCGGAGCAAGTATGGTGGGTCTGACACACCGGTGTCAATGTGTTCTTTTTTTCCATTTCCAGGAGTGTACATTATCAAAGACATTGGTTGGTTGGTTGGTTTGGGGAAGGAGACCAGACAGCGTGGTCATCGGTCTCATCGGATTAGGGAAGGATTGGGAAGGAAGTCGGCCGTGCCCTTTCAGAGGAACCATCCCGGCATTTGCCTGGAGCGATTTAGGGAAATCACGGAAAACCTAAATCAGGATGGCCGGACGCGGGATTGAACTCAAAGACATTAAAGAACACGATGTATCTGTGATGTGTGAGCGGGATTAGCAGACATGTCTCTTTCATGATTAATTCTGTTAGTATTCTGGTAAATGAATCTGTAAGCCCTGGACTGGGTTCCCACCTCAACAGTAAAATAGACTTCCAAGGCGGAGCAACAACATACCTTCACGAAAATCAGATAGGTGATTATTTTAGGGAACGTACGTTTGAGGTAGGGTGTGTGATACTTATATCCCACATCTATTAAAAAATTACTGTAACCTGATGTATTTTTACGTAACACATCACAGAAATCTATAAAATTTTTCCACATATACTGTTATGTTATTTTTTGGTTTTTCAATTTTCTTAAGAGCGTTCTGTGACTTTGTCCCTTTGTCTATGACAAAATAGCTTTTGGTTAAATGGTACCTCGTAACCTGATGAATTACACCATAAAAAATTAGCTGAAAACGTGACAGGAGGGTAGTCTACATCTCAGTCAAAGACAAAAACAAATATGAATGTTTTGCAGCAAGCAGGTGTCCGTCATACGTACACAGTGGTCAAGAATGGACAGCTTCGACGATTAGGCTATGTCCAGTGAGTGAGTTTTCCCAAATACATTAGATTCTGCTGTATGAAATACCTATATGTACACTGTCAGCAGAAAGACATCTTGACGTCGGAGATCCGTGTGGGAGATAGTTCAAACAAACCGGTATCTTTCCTCATCAGTGGGAACGATTTGATACCGAGGGTAGGAAACAGGGCGGTATTATGGAACTCAGGCGGCAGAGGAAAAATGGAATAACAAACGCAATCAGAAAAGAGTCAAGCGAAAAGAGAGGCAAGATGCAGTGTCGGTAAAATCAGATTTGGTCACGTTAAATGTGGGTCACAACGGAAATCTTAAAATTATTTTGTGTGCTATTTCGTCGGTCCATGAACGTTAAGTTTGTACTGCGCCACCTTTTAGATACCACTAACTCGTAGGAGGTATACTGTATGAACAGGCTCTAACAGCACTGTAACACGTAACAACGTCAATGTAGCTCACTCTTCGTAAGACTACAACAAGTTGTCCCGAGAAGACTGTGCCTACACTCAACGACGTAACTGTGTGACTTGAAATAATCCTCTATACTAACACGACAACGTCACGTAAGATTTGATGTTGAGTTTCTCACGCTATAAATCTCATTACAGCTCGCCACGACATCACTATCAACGAATGGACGGACGCAATAACACTTTTCGTGGTATAATGGGGTCAGTGGCAGCTATTTGGATATTAATCACAACAACTCATCTATCAGGGTTCGCTAGGTTCAAAACATAAACTACCTCTAAAGGTGGTATCAGTCACCAGAAAAATACCAAACGCGAGAGTCTACGGGGAGTAGGTATGTTGTATTTACTTTACCAATAACAGTAGCCTGCAGTGAAGCTTGCTCTGGGTACTTTGACAGCACAACTAAACACTTTTTCAACAACTTAGGTACCAGAAACGATAGCTTTAGTATATAACCGATGAATAAGTCACATAGCTCCGTTGGCTCTTGTATCTGTTTCTCTTTTAAAGCTTCAAAGAATAATCGTATATACATTCAATCAGTGTGAACATCATAAATTTTTACGTCAATCGGAGAATGCGTTCACAAGGCAAAGATACCGTATAATTTTATATTGTATACCTCTCGTTGTCAATCAACATAACCTCTATAAGTAGCGCGTTGCTACAACGGTGTCCTGGGCTGTATTGAAATTTTATAGTATAAACTACACTCCTGGAAATTGAAATAAGAACACCGTGAATTCATTGTCCCAGGAAGGGGAAACTTTATTGACACATTCCTGGGGTCAGATACATCACATGATCACACTGACAGAACCACAGGCACATAGACACAGGCAACAGAGCATGCACAATGTCGGCACTAGTACAGTGTATATCCACCTTTCGCAGCAATGCAGGCTGCTATTCTCCCATGGAGACGATCGTAGAGATGCTGGATGTATTCCTGTGGAACGGCTTGCCATGCCATTTCCACCTGGCGCCTCAGTTGGACCAGCGTTCGTGCTGGACGTGCAGACCGCCTGAGACCACGCTTCATCCAGTCCCAAACATGCTCAATGGGGGACAGATCCGGAGATCT
Organism: Schistocerca cancellata; assembly: GCF_023864275.1. NCBI lineage: Eukaryota > Metazoa > Arthropoda > Insecta > Orthoptera > Acrididae > Schistocerca > Schistocerca cancellata. The sequence continues at coordinate 586,013,466 of NC_064630.1, read as the reverse complement.
TGCTGACCAGGGTAGTCGACTTACACCTTCTAGAGCACCATGGGTGGCACGGGATTCATGCGGACGTGCATTGTCCTGTTGGAACAGCAAGTTCCCTTGCCGGTCTAGGAATGGTAGAACGATGGGTTCGATGACGGTTTGGATGTACCGTGCACTATTCAGTGTCGCGTCGACGATCACCAGTGATGTACGGCCAGTGTAGGAGATCGCTCCCCACACCATGATGCCGGGTGTTGGCCCTGTGTGCCTCGGTTGTATGCAGTCCTGATTGTGGCGCTCACCTGCACGGCACCAAACACGCATACGACCATCATTGGCGCCAAGGCAGAAGCGACTCTCATCGCTGAAGACGACACGTCTCCATTCGTCCCTCCATTCACGCCTGTCGCGACACTACTGGAGGCGGGCTGCACGATGTTGGGGCGTGAGCGGAAGACGGCCTAACGGTGTGCGGGACTGTAGCCCAGCTTCATGGAGACGGTTGCGAATGGTCCTCGCCGATACCCCAGGAGCAACAGTGTCCCTAATTTGCTGGGAAGTGGCGGTGCGGTCCCCTACGGCATTGCGTAGGATCCTACGGTCTTGGCGTGCATCCGTGTGTCGCTGCGGTCCGGTCCCAGGTCGACGGGCACGTGCACCTTCCGCCGACCACTGGCGACAACATCGATGTACTGTGGAGACCTCACGCCCCACGTGTTGAGCAATTCGGCGGTACGTCCACCCGGCCTCCCACATGCCCACTATACGCCCTCGCTCAAAGTCCGTCAACTGCACATACGGTTCACGTCCACGCTGTCGCGGCATGCTACCAGTGTTAAAGACTGCGATGGAGCCCCGTATGCCACGGCAAACTGGCTGACACTGACGGCGGCGGTGCACAAATGCTGCGCAGCTAGCGCCATTCGACGGCCAACACCGCGGTTCCTGGTGTGTCCGCTGTGCCGTGCGTGTGATCATTGCTTGTGCAGCCCTCTCGCAGTGTCCGGAGCAAGTATGGTGGGTCTGACACACCGGTGTCAATGTGTTCTTTTTTCCATTTCCAGGAGTGTATTTCGTTAATCTCTAAGTTTCAGAATTAAATGGAATAACTTTTCATTTATAATGTATCACTTCTCAATAAAACGTAAACTTGCTTTTACTATCTAAAGACTAATTATCTTTCTTTTCGTTGCAAGTCGTTCACTGAAAACTACTATTCTTTCTCTTTAATTTCTTTGAGCCTTGCTTTTACCAATATTCCAGTCTTTTACTTTCTTGGCCTATGGATTTACTTTATTCCAAAAAGATGTATTGAACAAATTAGTCTGCTTTCAAATAAGCCTTTGATTCTTTTTTCTCGTAATAGTTTTCAGTTATCCGTGGACGGACAAAACAAGAAGATGTGCAGATACGGAAAGGTGTCCGACAAGGTTGCGCACTATCCCCTGTTATCTTTAACGTATACATTGAAGAGGCGTTGAAAAAAGTGAGGGAAAATTCACAGACAGGTGTAGTAATTCATGGCCAACGAATAGATATGATAAGATATGCCGATGATATAGCTGTCCTGGCTGAAAGTGAAGAAGATCTTGCAGTCCTACTGAATAGAATGGATAAAGTTATGGCTGAAGAATATAATATGTGAATTAATAAAGCAAAAACAAAAGTAATGGCATGCGACAAAGAAGATCAAGTGAAAGTCCAAGTTCATGTAGCCAATGAACTGCTTGAACAAGTTGATGAATTTACTTATCTGGGCAGTAATATAACCAGGGATAGAAGGAGCAAGACAGAAGCGAGAAGTAGAATACTTCAAGCAAAGGCTGCTTTTAACAAGAAGAAAAACGTATTAACATCTAAGAGCATCAGCCTTGAAATCAGGAAAAGATTTTTGAAATCATATGTGTGGAGTGTGGCATGCTATGGGTGTGAAACATGGACTCTCGGGACAGAGGAAGACCAGAAGCTAAATTCTTTTGAAATGTGGTGCTATAGACGCATGCTCAAAATAAAATGTATCGACAAGGTCACAAACGAAGTGGTTCTGGAAGGAGCAGATGAGAAGAGAAGCTTCTGGAGTTTCATTGTTAAAAGAAGAGTGCAATTTACAGGCCATCTATTAAGACGTAAAGGACTCCTGAACACAATCATAGAGGGATATGTCGAGGGAAAAAGACCAACAGGAAGACCACGACTGAGGTACATGGATCAATTCGTGAAAGATGTGGGATGTAACACCTGTAAAGAAATGAAGAGAAAAGCTGAAAGACGCACAGAATGGAGACAAGCCGCCATTGTAGCTGTTGCAAACCAATCCTTGGATTGATCACTACAGAAAAAGAAGAAGTTTGGGGGTAAAGGACAAGTCGGGTACTGACTTTTTCAGTTTACAACCGTTAATTCTCTATTTCCTCCAATTAATTGTTTACAGATACAAATCAGCGTTTTACTGCACGAGTGCTCTGTTCAAAACTCCACTATGCGGAAATATAATAATACAACAAAATCAAACAAGAAACCTAAATGTCACCGCCACCTTTCAACTACATGAACTTTAAACAATCAAACAAATCTCACCCACTTTAGGCGTTGACTGTCGCGACCCACTAATATTTGAAACTCAAAACCCAGCTCTTGTTGATCTCTTTTGGAGAGAATTAGCGTGTTCTCCAATAAATGGTTCTTGATTTGTCGTTTAGGGACAAGGGGCAAATTTATCAAATTCTCAGTAGACTTCCGAGTGTTTCTCAATAAATAGCTATTAAATAGGATGACCGTTCTCTTTAATGTAGACAACAGTTTTAATGCATCCAACGAGATTTCCAGAATTTACTATATTACGACGCTCACGCCGAAGTCACACAATAAATCCTAACCAAACATCGGTAAGTCACTATTCCTCAGTGCTTTCGTACACCTATATAACCACAATGACACAATGCAATGCTACCATCCCTTAGTGCGTGCTTTAATCCTCAACCACAAAATAACTAAACACGTCTCTTCACATGCATCATTCAACGGAAAATCTCACAAATATATTGAAACACGGACTACCATCGCTTGGCTGTTAAGCAGCACAAGGCACAATTAATCACACACAGGAGACACTAATTTCACACTTAAAGAAATCGCAGCTTTTCCTATACCTGGCAAGTCTATACTCTACCAAAATGGATAGAATAATCATTTTCTACATCAGCCGATAATCTTTTAAAAATGTCTTTCTAAATGACTTAGAACTGCTTTGAACACACTATACTTCCGTCCCTATGGCAGACTAATTCACGTATCGTACGTGTGAGCCGATTTCATCACACTCTTTGAGATAATCTCTCTCGAGTCTCACTACTCGAACAATACTTGGATACTGAAACATAAATTCAGTAAGGAGGAGTCAAGAACGATTGTCTGCGAACAATCATATCACGCTAATCCTCTCTTTAACAATAAGCGTTTCTTCTTAGCCGCCACCGGTAAACTTTCGTAGTGGCCAACTGCATAGTAGTTGTTATCTTTGCCGCACGCCGCGATTCAACATTCGTCTGGATGTTGCAAACTCGCTGACATGACAGGACATAGCTTTTCTCGACCATAAGGTGTCACATATCTACAACATTTTAACACAAAAGTATAAGAGAACTATATAAACAACTTAACAAACTCTTCATTCTCCAAGCACACAAAAATCGATGGTAAGTTGAGGCGATACAAACAAGTGATGCGCTTTCTTCGAGGTTGAAGATGGTTCGGCGCGTTACAGGGTGCCTGTAATACGTATTTTTAAGTTTCATTAAAACCTACTTTGCTAAAGCAAAACCATCATGTTGTTGTTGTTGTGGTCTTCAGTCCTGAGACTGGTTTGATGCAGCTCTCCATGCTACTCTATCCCGTGCAAGCTTCTTCATCTCCCAGTACCTACTGCAGCGTACATCCTTCTGAATCTGCTTAGTGTATTCATCTCTTGGTCTCCCTCTACGATTTGTACCCTCCACGCTGCCCTCCAGTACTAAATTAGTGATCCCTTGATGCCTCAGAACATGTCCTACCAACCGATCCCTTCTTCTAGTCAAGTTGTGCCACAAACTCCTCTTCTCCCCAATTCTATTCAATACCTCCTCATTAGTTATGTGATCTATCCATCTAATCTTCAGCATTCTTCTGTAGCACCACATTTCGAAAGCTTCTATTCTCTTCTTGTCTAAACTATTTATCGTCCATCTTTCGCTTCCATACATGGCTACACTCCATACAAATACTTTCAGAAACGACTTCCTGACACTTAAATCAATACTCGATGTCAACAAATTTTTCTTCTTCAGACACGCTTTTCTTCCCATTGCCAGTGTACATTTTATATCCTCTCTACTTCGACCATCATCAGTTATTTTGCTCCCCAAATAGCAAAACTCATTTACTACTTTAAGTGTCTCATTTCCTAATCCAATTCCCTCAGCATCACCCGACTTAATTCGACTACATTCCATTATCCTTGTTTTGCTTTTGTTGATGTTCATCTTATACCTTCCATTCAAAACACTGTCCATTCCGTTCAACTGCTCTTCCAAGTCCTTTGCTGTCTCTGACAGAATTACAATGTCATCGGCGAACCTCAAAGTTTTTATTTCTTCTCCATGGATTTTAATACCTACTCCGAACTTTTCTTTTGTTTCCTTTACTGCTTGCTCAATATACAGATTGAATAGCATCGAGGAGAGTCTACAACCCTGTCTCACTCCCTTCCCAACCACTACTTCCCTTTCATGTCCCGCGACTCTTATAACTGCCATCTGCTTTCTATACAAATTGTAAATAGCCTTTCGCTCCCTGTATTTTACCCCTGCCACCTTCAGAATTTGAAAGAGAGTATTCCAATCAACACTGTCAAAAGCTTTCTCTAAGTCTACAAATGCTAGAAACGTAGGTTTGCCTTTTCTTAATCTTTCTTCTAAGATAAGTCGTAGGGTCAGTATTGCCTCACGTGTTCCAACATTTCTGCGGAATCCAAGCTGATCTTCCCCGAGGTCAGCTTCTACCAGTTTTTCCATTCGTCTGTAAAGAATTCGCGTTAGTATTTTGCAGCTGTGACTTATTAAACTGATAGTTCGGTAATTTTCATATCGGTCAACACCTGCTTTCTTTGGGATTGGAATTATTATATTCTTCTTGAAGTCTGAGGGTATTTCGCCTGTCTCATACTTCTTGCTCACCAGATGGTAGAGTTTTGTCAGGAATGGCTTTCCCAAGGCCGTCAGTAGTACTGATGGAATGTTGTCTATTCCCAGGGTCTTGTTTCGACTCAGGTCTTTCAGTGCTCTGTCAAACTCTTCACGCAGTATCATATCTCCCATTTCATCTTCATCTACATCCTCTTCCATTTCCATTATATTTTCCTCAAGTACATCGCCCTTGTATAGATCCTCTATTTACTCCTTCCACCTTTCTGCTTTCCCCTCTTTGCTTAGAACTGGGTTTCCATCTGAGCTCTTGATATTCATGCAAGTGGTTCTCTTTTCTCCAAATGTCTCATTAATTTTCCTGTAGGCAGTATCTATCTTACCCCTAGTGAGATAAGCCTCTACCTCCTTACATTTGTTCTCTAGCCATTCGTGCTTAGCCATTTTGCACTTCCTGTCGATCTCATTTTTGAGACGTTTGTATTCCTTTTTGCCTGCTTCATTTACTGCATTTTTGTATTTTCTCCTTTCATCAATTAAATTCAGTATCTCTTCTGTTACCCAAGGATTTCTACTAGCCCTCGTCTTTTTACCTACTTGATCCTCTGCTGCCTTCACTACTTCATCCCTCAAAGCTACCCATTCTTCTACTGTATTTCTTTCCCCATTCCTGTCAATTGTTCCCTTAAGCTCTCCCTGAAACTCTCTACAACCTCTGGTTCTTTCAGTTTATCCAGGTCCCATCTCCTTAAATTCCCACCTTTTTGCAGTTTCTTCAGTTTTAATCTACAGTTCATAACCAATAGATTGTGGTCAGAGTCCACATCTGCCCCTGGAAATGTCTTAAAATATAAAACCTGGTTCCTAAATCTCTGTCTTACCATTATATAATTTCATTTCTTACCATTATATAATTTCATTTCTTAGCCCTAATACATATTCACCTACTACGTTTCCTTCTCTTCCTTTTGCTACTGTTGAATTCAAGTCACCCATGACTATTAAATTTTCGTCTCCCTTTACTACCTGAATAATTTCTTTTATCTTATCATACATTTCATCAATTTCTTTGTCATCTGCAGAGCTAGTTGGCATATAAACTTTTACTACTGTAGTAGGCGTGGGCTTCGTGTCTATCTTGGCCACAATAATGCGTTCACTATGCTGTTTGTAGTAGCTTACCCGCACTCCTATTTTTTTATTCATTATTAAACCTACTCCTGCATTACCTCTATTTGATTTTGTATTTATAACCCTGTATTCACCTGAACAAAAGTCTTGTTCCTCCTGCCACCGAACTTCACTAATTCCCACTATATCTAACTTTAACCTATCCATTTCCCTTTTTAAATTTTCTAAACTACCTGCCCGATTAAGGGATCTGACTTTCCACGCTCCGATCCGTAGAACGCCAGTTTTCTTTTTCCTGATAACGACGTCCTCTTGAGTAGTCCCCGCCTGGAGATCCGAATGGGGGCTATTTTACCACCGGAATATTTTACCCAAGAGGACGCCATCATCATTTAACCATACGGTAAAGCTGCATGCCGTTGGGAAAAAGTATGGCTGTAGTTTCCCCTTGCTTTCAGCCGTTAGCAGTACCACAACACAAGGCCGTTTTGGTTAGCGTTACAAGGCTAGATCAGTCAGTCATCCAGACTGTTGCCCCTGCAACTACTGAAAAGGCTGCTGCCCCTCTTCAGGAACCACACGTTCGTCTGGCCTCTCAACAGATACCCCTCCGTTGTGGTTGCACCTGCGGTACGGCTATCTGTATCGTTGAGGCACGCAAGCCTCCCCACCAACGGCAAGGTCCATGGTTCATAGGGGTGATTTTTAAAAACGCTCCGTGGAGCTAAACTACAGCAACTAAGAAGTATGTAGGACGAGTACGACGAGAACGAATCCGAAAGAGAAAATGATTATTAATAACTTTGATCGAGAGAAAAATAACCAGAATAAATGGAGACGTCTTCGTATACTGTGGGGAAGTGTAACCAGTGAAAAATGATACCAAGTGAATGTGAGCTATTTTATAGAAGCATTTTATGGAAGATCTCACTCGCAACAAATTGGATGCAGTTCCCAGAAAAGAGGAGAAAGGTCATTAATTGAATCGAAGGACTTGAAAAATTAATGCGATCGGGCAGGATCATGACAGCAAACTCACCATCCGTTCCCCTCCCCCCCCCTTCCCCCACCCCAGCCCCCTCCCTCTCCCGCCGCCAACAGAAAATGCAGCGGTGCTCTCAAAACAAAATTAAACGTCCAGCACAGATATTCATTTCCTCTACACTGACACTATAGAATATATGCTTGTTTTCGTGTTCATTGGCAGTAGACAAATAATAATGTCTCAATTCGCAGACAAAGTTCGGCAGATCTGTTAAACAGCTTCCGATATATAAAAAAAGTGTTCAGTTTCACTAGTAGCGACATATAACATCTGCGATAAGGGATGAAGAATCTGTTAAATGTTTCTATAAAATGTGACGATACACGAAAATGTATCCTGCGATGGGCATTTACAACAGTGGTCATTTCCCTTCCTCCCGGTGTAGCTCAGATTCATGTATCATACTGCGAGTGTAAAGACAACTCTTTACAAAGTCCAGAAGTAAAGAAAAAGATCGGTAGTCTGTTTAGTGAAAATAGAAAAATCACGAGATTAGGGATGCTTTATTTTAACATGTATGTAAGTGTTTCCCAGATAAACCGATTTTCCTCTGCTTCTGTAACGTTGCATCGCTACCCAGCCGGTGCTTAGATATGAACTCGAAAGCGTGGTACAATCTCATTGACTGTGGAGCTAAGCAACCGCCTCCTTCACTTGCACTGTCCACTGTGTCGAATTAACTGAGCTCGCCCTCCGTTTTTCTGCTGATAATTGCAGGATGGTCATCCATGGACAAGCGTTGTCAATCGCATGCTACATGGATGCTACGAGCAATTGCCGAAGTTGAATATGACTCTGAGTGGGTGTTCGAATCTCTACTCTACCAGCTTACATGACCGAGAAGCATTGTCGCTCGGATTCGGTGGAAGACGCCTTGGAAATTTGCTTTGCGTGTCTGCACAATGCACAGAAAAAGCAGGATTAGTGAGCCATACTCACAGGTGCTTGTTGGACGTATCTGGTTCAAATGGCTCTGAGCACTATGCGACTTAACATCTGAGGTTATCAGTCGCCTAGAACTTAGAACTAATTAAACCTAACTAACCTAAGGACATCACACACATCTATGCCCCAGGCAGGATTCGAATCCGCGACCGTAGCGGTCGCCCGGCACCAGACTGTAGCGCCCAGAACCGCACGGCCACTCCGGCCGACGACGTATCTGGTGAGCACCTTACTGTGGCGAATGTACAAACAGTTATCGAAGCTATCTGCTGTGCTGTAGGGTGTTTTATACTTTGTGTGAAATATTTTTGGGATGTCCAGGAAGGAACAACAACAATGTTACGGAAAGGCTGGACTACTACTCACCATATAGACACCATGGGTCGCAGACAGGCGCAACGAATAGACTGCAGTACATTTAATCTTTCAGCCAAAAGGCCTTCTTTCGAAATAGAAAACACACATTCACACACGCATAACTCACACACCCTTACCACTGTCTCCAGCCACGGCAAAGCCAAGGGCCAACGTCCTCCAAGGTCAATGTCTTCCAATCCGAGGCATTTGTGTGACTTGTCTCCGAGGTCAGTGTTTGTTTACCCCTCAGCATTGTCATCAACTCGGAATGGAAGCAATTCGTGGAACTAGTCTCTCCAGATATAGCGGCAAATCGCCTGTGTGTCAAGATATTCCAGCTTTGTCTCCACGGCATATCCTACACCAGAGTCGGCAGCCACATCCGAAAGTTATTCTAATCTGACGACTTCTTCATTGGACAGCCATCGAAACCCTTTAGTCAGGAGAGGTGGTTGCATGGCTTGCACATATTAGCTGTTACTTCGAGGTGTAGGATGTAACTCAAATCATTGGATGCAATGAGCTCCTCACCCCTTCGTGAGTTATTTGTACCAGCAGGCCTATGCACACACTGATAAAGTCTCCTGAGACTTCAGCTTGCGAAAAAGAGCAGCAAGTCGACATCAGTCGATAGTTTGATGTTGGAAAGGGTCTTTTTCAACTTGGCGGCCCATAAAGCCCTGGCACGGCGTAACAGAAGTCAGGATTCAGCATGTTTATGGTCATGCCTATACTCTGGAATTTCTCAAAAATATCCGCAAGTAAGTGTACATCAGCGTCCATACAAAGTTTTGCATACCCCCCCCCATAAATTAGAGACGTTAAATTGAATCCAAACATTTACCCCATCAGTTATGGTATTCATATAAGGTTGCTGATGAATGCGGTTATGTTGGGCAGTGCAGTTTCGCTCAGTCACTCCACTGAATTCTGGTATTCCTATGGGAAGACACCTTCCTACGTTATGAGCTGGAACTTTGCATCATCGAGATGTACAGTTCTAGTGAGGTCCAAGCCTCCCTGATACATTGTCTCAGCAAGTTTTTGAAGCTGGGCAAGCATAAATCGAAGCGAGTCTAGGAAGTGTAGTGTAATGTCCTTGGTGACTGCTGTGGATAGAGATATGTATCTCTCGGTGTTCTCAGGTAGAACACTAACTTTACCTTTCCTCGCGCCAAATCAAAAAAGTGCTCAACAAGGAAGTAAGCGTCATACTCCCTCATTTTGCATGTGGCGTGCTGCACTGAAGAACTTCCCTTGTCGATGAGAGTGGTTTCTGTGTGGAGTTTCTGTTTTTCTGTCTAATGGCATTCCACAGATGAGACAGTCGACTATGTTCTTGTATACTGCATCATTCCTCTGAGATGTAGTGGTAGCCCGACACAGGCATACGTGCCTGTAGAGCGAACTATTAACGGCTTGTTGTAACATTCAGCAACAACTAGCAACAAGAAGTAATTTTGAACTAGAAGACTTGTATCCGGGGCGGCCGGAGTGGCCGAGTGGTTCTAGGCGCTACAATCTGGAACCGCGCGACTGCTACGGTCGCCCGTTCAAATTCTGCCTCGGGCATGGATGTGTGTGATGTCCATAGGTTAGTTAGGTTTAAGTAGTTCTAAGTTCTAGGGGGCTGATGACCTCAGAAGTTAAGTCCCATAGTGCTCAGAGCCATTTGAACCATTTTTGAACTTGTATCCGGTTGTCCACCAATCTGGTGGTCATCATTGGTTGGCGGCTTGAAGGCTCTTCATTGGCGGTGATGTACAAAGCGCTGCTCACAGTAACCACAGGAACTTTCATGCCGCCGGCTTCAGCAGTATCGATAGCCTACAATATTACACTCTTCCACCCCTCGCTCCTCGAAAGCCTAATCACCGTTGTAATGTAGCGACGATTGCTGCAACGACTATAGGGTGGTGGTGGGAGAGGGGGAGGCGTGAATACAGAGGTTCTCTCTGCACCCCAGCATTCACCTTGAGACCATCCTGGAACGCCAGCCAAGACACAAGACAGAAGGTGTGCCCCTGCATCCTGCGATAGTATGAGGTCTTCTGGTGATCGAACTGCAACAGCGTCTTGGAAGTGATGTGGCGGCACCTGGCCAGCCACAGAGTCGAGGATTTCGATGCCCATGGGCATCTACTGTTTCCTTGACGACAGATGAAGTGTACGGCTCAGGTTCACCAGTTCACGGCCATACGCTGTCGATGCAGGACCCTAAGTACCCGGAGGGGATGCAGGCTTCATCATCCAGGCAGACAATGAATCTGGGAGCAAAGAGTCCGTGACAGGATCATGCAATTTACAGGTGCGAAACTTCAGGTGCTGTTGCTACAACCATCTGGACCCTGTATCAAAAACATGCACTCATCAAGTAATTTGACGACGATGCCGCGTTCCCTGCACTTCAGACCGCTGTACGATCTGAAAAAAAAACGCGGTAATTAATGTGATACGTTGCCTGAGTTTGCGGAGTGGGCACTGGCCGCCACCGTGGGTGCAGAAACTGGAGCGAGGCGCAGTAGCGCCGTCCGGTGAGCAACACCACCGGCGATGCGCCGTTGCGTGGCTGGAAGCGGTAGAGCGATAAGAGGATCAAACGTGCGCCGGTGATGTGACGAATCCCGATGGCTGTACAGAAATCCTCGAATTCTACAGACACAAACTGAGGTCCGTTGCCAGTCACAAGCAGGTTGGGAGTGCCTATACTGTTGGCGACACCCCTAATAGATATCGGCTTCCTGACCAGTGTTCGCTTTTTACTGTCGAGTTTTACGCTGTTCTCCAGGCTGTCCAATACATCCGTCGCCATCAGCGGATACAGTATATTACATGCTCAGATTCGCTCAGCTCTCTCCTCAGTCTCCAAGCTCTTTACCTGCCACCCTCTGGTCCATCGGATTCAGGACTACCTCCACTTTCTCCACTTGGGGGGCGTCTCTGTGGCATTCCTCTGGATCCCAGGACACGTTCATCTACATCTACATCTACATTTATACTCCGCAAGTCACCCAACGGTGTGTGGCGGAGGGCACTTTACGTGCCACTGCCATTACCTCCCTTTCCTGTTCCAGTCGCGTATGGTTCGCGGGGAGAACGACTGTCTGAAAGCCTCTGTGCGCGCTCTAATCTCTCTAATTTTACATTCGTGATCTCCTCGGGAGGTATAAGTAGGGGGAAGCAATATATTCGATACCTCATCCAGAAACGCACCCTCTCGAAAACTGGCGAGCAAGCTACACCGCGATGCAGAGCGCCTCTCTTGCAGAGTCTGCCACTTGAGTTTGTAAAACATCTCCGTAACGCTATCACGGTTACCAAATAACCCTGTGACGAAACGCGCCGCTCTTCTTTGGATCTTCTCTATCTCCTCCGTCAACCCGATCTGGTACGGATCCCACACTGACGAGCAATACTCAAGTATAGATCGAACGAGTGTTTTGTAAGCCACCTCCTTTGTTGATGGACTACATTTTCTAAGGACTCTCCCAATGAATCTCAACTTGGTACCCGCCTTACCAACAATTAATTTTATATGATCATTCCACTTCAGATCGTTCCGCATGCATACTCCCAGATATTTTACAGAAGTAACTGCTACCAGTGTTTGTTCCGCTATCATATAATCATACAATAAAGGATCCTTCTTTCTATGTATTCGCAATACATTACATTTGTCTATGTTAAGGGTCAGTTGCCACTCCCTGCACCAAGTGCCTATCCGCTGCAGATCTTCCTGCATTTCGCTACAATTTTCTAATGCTGCAACTTCTCTGTATACTACACCATCATCCGCGAAAAGTCGCATGGAACTTCCGACACTATCTACTAGGTCATTTATATACACTCCTGGAAATTGAAATAAGAACACCGTGAATTCATTGTCCCAAGAAGGGGAAACTTTATTGACACATTTCTGGGGTCAGATACATCACATGATCACACTGACAGAACCACAGGCACATAGACACAGGCAACAGAGCATGCACAATGTCGGCACTAGTACAGTGTATATCCACCTTTCGCAGCAATGCAGGCTGCTATTCTCCCATGGAGACGATCGTAGAGATGCTGGATGTAGTCCTGTGGAACGGCTTGCCATGCCATTTCCACCTGGCGCCTCAGTTGGACCAGCGTTCGTGCTGGACGTGCAGACCGCGTGAGACGACGCTTCATCCAGTCCCAAACATGCTCAATGGGGGACAGATCCGGAGATCTTGCTGGCCAGGGTAGTTGACTTACACCTTCTAGAGCACGTTGGGTGGCACGGGATACATGCGGACGTGCATTGTCCTGTTGGAACAGCAAGTTCCCTTGCCGGTCTAGGAATGGTAGAACGATGGGTTCGATGACGGTTTGGATGTACCGTGCACTATTCAGTGTCCCCTCGACGATCACCAGTGGTGTACGGCCAGTGTAGGAGATCGCTCCCCACACCATGATGCCGGGTGTTGGCCCTGTGTGCCACGGTCGTATGCAGTCCTGATTGTGGCGCTCACCTGCACGGCGCCAAACACGCATACGACCATCATTGGCACCAAGGCAGAAGCGACTCTCATCGCTGAAGACGACACGTCTCCATTCGTCCCTCCATTCACGCCTGTCGCGACACCACTGGAGGCGGGCTGCACGATGTTGGGGCGTGAGCGGAAGACGGCCTAACGGTGTGCGGGACCGTAGCCCAGCTTCGTGGAGACGGTTGCGAATGGTCCTCGCCGATACCCCAGGAGCAACAGTGTCCCTAATTTGCTGGGAAGTGGCGGTGCGGTCCCCTACGGCACTGCGTAGGATCCTACGGTCTTGGCGTGCATCCGTGCGTCGCTGCGGTCCGGTCCCAGGTCGACGGGCACGTGCACCTTCCGCCGACCACTGGCGGCAACATCGATGTACTGTGGAGACCTCACGCCCCACGTGTTGAGCAATTCGGCGGTACGTCCACGCGGCCTCCCGCATGCCCACTATACGCCCTCGCTCAAAGTCCGTCAACTGCACATACGGTTCACGTCCACGCTGTCGCGGCATGCTACCAGTGTTAAAGACTGCGATGGAGCTCCGTATGCCACGGCAAACTGGCTGACACTGACGGCGGCGGTGCACAAATGCTGCGCAGCTAGCGCCATTCGACGGCGAACACCGCGGTTCCTGGTGTGTCCGCTGTGCCGTGCGTGTGATCATTGCTTGTACAGCCCTCTCGCAGTGTCCGGAGCAAGTATGATGGGTCTGACACACCGGTGTCAATGTGTTCTTTTTTCTATTTCCAGGAGTGTATATTGTGAAGAGCAATGGTCCCATAACACTCCCCTGTGGCACGCCAGAGGTTACTTTAACGTCTGTAGACGTCTCTCCGTTGATAACAACATGCTGTGTTCTTTTTGCTAAAAACTCTTCAATCCAGCCACACAGCTGGTCTGATATTCCGTAGGCTCTTACTTTGCTTATCAGGCGACAGTGCGGAACTGTATCGAACGCCTTCCGGAAGTCAAGAAAAATAGCATGTACCTGGGAGCCTGTATCTAATATTTTCTGGGTCTCATGAACAAATAAAGCAAGTTGGGTCTCACACGATCGCTGTTTCCGGAATCCATGTTGATTCCTGCATAGTAGATTCTGAGTTTCCAAAAACGACATGATACTCGAGCAAAAAACATGTTCTAAAATTCTACAACAGATCGACGTCAGAGATATAGGTCTATAGTTTTGCACATCTGCTCGACGACCCTTCTTGAAGACTGGGACTACCTGTGCTCTTTTCCAATCATTTGGAACCTTCCGTTCCTCTAGAGACTTGCGATACACGGCTGTTAGAAGGGGGGCAAGTTCTTTCGCGTACACTGTGTAGAATCGAATTGGTATCCCGTCAGGTCCAGTGGACTTTCCTCTGTTGAGTGATTCCAGTTGCTTTTCTATTCCTTGGACACTTATTTCGATGTCAGCCATTTTTTCGTTTGTGCAAGGATTTAGAGAAGGAACTGCAGTGCGGTCTTCCTCTATGAAACAGCTTTGGAAAAAGGTGTTTAATATTTCAGCTTTACGCTTGTCATCCTCTGTTTCAATGCCATCATCATCCCGGAGTGTCTGGACATGCTGTTTCGAGCCACTTACTGATTTAACGTAAGACCAGAACTTCCTAGGATTTTCTGTCAAGTCGGTACCTAGTATTTTACTTTCGAATTCACTGAACGCTTCACGCATAGCCCTGCTTACGCTAACTTTGATATCGTTTAGCTTCTGTTTGTCTGAGAGGTTTTGGCTGCGTTTAAACTTGGAGTGAAGCTCTCTTTGCTTTCGCAGTAGTTTCCTAACTTTGTTGTTGTACCACGCTGGGTTTTTCCCGTCCCTCAAAGTTTTACTCGGCACGTACCTGTCTAAAACGCATTTTACGATTGCCTTGAACTTTTTCCATAAACACTCAACATTGTCAGTGTAGGAACAGAAATTTTCGTTTTGATCTGTTAGGTAGTCTGAAATCTGCCTTCTATTACTCTTGCTAAACAGATAAACCTTCCTCCCTTTTTTTATATTCCTATTAACTTCCATATTCAGGGATGATGCAACGGCCTTATGATCACTGATTCCCTGTTCTGCACTTACAGAGTCGAAAAGTTCGGGTCTGTTTGTTATCAGTAGGTCCAAGATGTTATCTCCACGAGTCGGTTCTCTGTTTAATTGCTCGAGGTAATTTTCGGATAGTGCACTCAGTATAATGTCACTCGATGCTCTGTCCCTACCACCCGTCCTAAACATCTGAGTGTCCCAGTCTGTATCTGGTAAATTGAAATCTCCACCTAAGACTATAACATGCTGAGAAAATTTATGTGAAATGTATTCCAAATTTTCTCTCAGTTGTTCTGCCACTAATGCTGCTGAGTCGGGGGGTCGGTAAAAGGAGCCAATTATTAACCTAGCTCGGTTGTTGAGTGTAGCCTCCACCTATAATAATTCACAGGAACTATCCACTTCTACTTCACTACAGGATAAACTACTACTAACAGCGACGAACACTCCACCACCGGTTGCATGCAATCTATCCTTTCTAAACACCGTCTGTACCTTTGTAAAAATTTCGGGAGAATTTATCTCTGGCTTCAGCCAGCTTTCTGTACCTATAACGATTTCAGCTTCGGTGCTTTCTATCAGCGCTTGAAGTTCCGGTACTTTACCAACGCAGCTTCGACAGTTTACAATTACAATACCGATTGCTGCTTGGTCCCCGCATGTTCTGACTTTGCCCCGCACCCGTTGAGGCTGTTGCCCTTTCTTTACTTGCCCGAGGCCATCTAACCTAAAAAACCGCCCAGCCCACGCCACACAACCCCTGCTACCCGTGTAGCCGCTTGTTGCGCGTAGTGGACTCCTGACCTATCCAGCGGAACCCGAAACCCCACCACCCTATGGCGCAAGTCGAGGAATCTGCAGCCCACACGGTCGCAGAACCGTCTCAGCCTCTGATTCAGACCCTCCACTCGGCTCTGTACCAAAGGTCCGCAGTCAGTCCTGTCGACGATGCTGCAGATGGTGAGCTCTGCTTTCATCCCGCTAGCGAGACTGGCAGTCTTCACCAAATCAGATAGCCGCCGGAAGCCAGAGAGGATTTCCTCCGATCCATAGCGACACACATCATTGGTGCCGACATGAGCGACCACCTGCAGATGGGTGCACCCTGTACCCTTCATGGCATCCGGAAGGACCCTTTCCACATCTGGAATGACTCCTCCCGGTATGCACACGGAGTGCACTTTGGTCTTCTTCCCCTCCCTTGCTGCCATATCCCTAAGGGGCCCCATTACGCGCCTGACGTTGGAGCTCCCAACTACCAGTAAGCCCACCCTCTGCGACCGCCCGGATCTTGCAGACTGAGGGGCAACCTCTGGAACAGGACAAGCAGCCATGTCAGGCCGAAGATCAGTATCAGCCTGAGACAGAGTCTGAAACCGGTTCGTCAGACAAACTGGAGAGGCCTTCCGTTCAGCCCTCCGGAATGTCTTTCGCCCCCTGCCACACCTTGAGACGACCTCCCACTCTACCACAGGTGAGGGATCAGCCTCAATGCGGGCAGTATCCCAGGCAACCACAGTCGTAGTCCGATCGGGGGATGCATGGGACGAGCTGGCCGTCCCCGACAAACCTCCATCCGGACCCCCACAGTGATGCCCATTGGCAACAGCCTCAAGCTGTGTGACCGAAGCCAACACTGCCTGAAGCTGGGAGCCAAGGGATGCCAACTCAGCCTGCATCCGAACACAGCAGTTGCAGTCCCTATCCATCCTAAAAACTGTTGTGCAAAGAACGTCTGAACTATTCTACAGAGAGCGCAAACAAATCGACACAAAATTTAAACGGTTATTAAAATACAAGATTGCCTAGTAAATGCAGTAGTGCTGCCACTTGTGCACTGCTGACACACTGCTCGGCGGCGGAAGGAGACTACGCGATTTTACACTATTCAGGTACTAAAACGCGATGCTACAACTCTCAAATACTATAATACGCCCGAAATTTATGAATTAAACAATGCAAGTACCAAAAACACGCAAAGAAATTAAGAATTAAACTATGTAACAAATGAGTGAGCTAGGAGTATACGACTTGCTGCTGCAGCTGCTTATCCAACGGCGGCAGGGAGCACACTGACTGTGACCAACCAACACTGGCCGTTCAAAACAAAAACAGAAGACAGACGACTACGCGAATTTACACTATTCAGGTACTAAAAAGCGATGCTACAACTCTAAAATACACTCCTGGAAATGGGAAAAAGAACACATTGACACCGGTGTGTCAGACCCACCATACTTGCTCCGGACACTGCGAGAGGGCTGTACAAGCAATGATCACACGCACGGCACAGCGGACACACCAGGAACCGCGGTGTTGGCCGTCGAATGGCGCTAGCTGCGCAGCATTTGTGCACCGCCGCCGTCAGTGTCAGCCAGTTTGCCGTGGCATACGGAGCTCCATCGCAGTCTTTAACACTGGTAGCATGCCGCGACAGCGTGGACGTGAACCGTATGTGCAGTTGACGGACTTTGAGCGAGGGCGTATAGTGGGCATGCGGGAGGCCGGGTGGACGTACCGCCGAATTGCTCAACACGTGGGGCGTGAGGTCTCCACAGTACATCGATGTTGTCGCCAGTGGTCGGCGGAAGGTGCACGTGCCCGTCGACCTGGGACCGGACCGCAGCGACACACGGATGCACGCCAAGACCGTAGGATCCTACGCAGTGCCGTAGGGGACCGCACCGCCACTTCCCAGCAAATTAGGGACACTGTTGCTCCTGGGGTATCGGCGAGGACCATTCGCAACCGTCTCCATGAAGCTGGGCTACGGTCCCGCATACCGTTAGGCCGTCTTCCGCTCACGCCCCAACATCGTGCAGCCCGCCTCCAGTAGTGTCGCGACAGGCGTGAATGGAGGGATGAATGGAGACGTGTCGTCTTCAGCGATGAGAGTCGCTTCTGCCTTGGTGCCAATGATGGTCGTATGCGTGTTTGGCGCCGTGCAGGTGAGCGCCACAATAAGGACTGCATACGACCGAGGCACACAGGGCCAACACCCGGCATCATGGTGTGGGGAGCGATCTCCTACACTGGCCGTACACCACTGGTGATCGTCGAGGGGACACTGAATAGTGCACGGTACATCCAAACCGTCATCGAACCCATCGTTCTACCATTCCTAGACCGGCAAGGGAACTTGCTGTTCCAACAGGACAATGCACGTCCGCATGTATCCCGTGCCACCCAACGTGCTCTAAAAGGTGTACGTCAACTACCCTGGCCAGCAAGATCTCCGGATCTGTCCCCCATTGAGCATGTTTGGGACTGGATGAAGCGTCGTCTCACGCGGTCTGCACGTCCAGCACGAACGCTGGTCCAACTGAGGCGCCAGGTGGAAATGGCATGGCAAGCCGTTCCACAGGACTACATCCAGCATCTCTACGATCGTCTCCATGGGAGAATAGCAGCCTGCATTGCTGCGAAAGGTGGATATACACTGTACTAGTGCCGACATTGTGCATGCTATGTTGCCTGTGTCTATGTGCCTGTGGTTCTGTCAGTGTGATCATGTGATGTATCTGACCCCAGGAATGTGTCAATAAAGTTTCCCCTTTCTGGGACAATGAATTCACGGTGTTCTTATTTCAATTTCCAGGAGTGTACTATAATATGCCCGAAATTTATGAATTAAACAATGCAAGTACCAAAAACTCGCAAAGAAATTAAGAATTAAACTATGTAACAAATGAGTGAGCTAGGAGTATACGACTTGCTGCTGCAGCTGCTTATCCAACGGCGGCAGGGAGCACGTTGGTATCCGTGGAAACGAGGCGGACGATATAGCGGCCAAGGCTAGTCTCTCTTCCTCAGCCTGCTGTTTGCCGATCTACAGAGTGTTTTATGTCGTCGTGTTGCTCTTTTATGTCACGCACATTGGTCTACAATTTATCAGTGTCAGTGAGATGACGTTGGTCATTTAAAGCTCTTTTTGGGGAAAACAACTCCCCCTTCTATAGTGGTTTTCTAAGCTTTCCTTCCGTTTTTTAGTTTCTGCAGATCTTGAGTTTCGCTCCCATTGCTGCTGATTTCCAATTTGTTGTTTTTTATCCTTATCTAAGCCACAGAACGGGAGCTAATGACCGTAGCAATTTTGCGCCCTAAAACCATAACAAAAAAAAGTCACAAGCAACTCAGGTAAACCCTCAAGGCAATGCTTGAAGAGTGCAAATTGTCTTCGTAAACTGCATGGGAACCACAAAAGGAAATTTTCCATATGCGTCGACAACAGTCAGCCAATGAGCGTTCCAATAGCGTCCAGCAAAATCCATATGCAAGCGCTTCCAAGGTGCTTCAGTCTTTGACCAATCAAAGAACGATAGAAGAGGGGCTACCTCGTGTTCCAAATAAGCATAGAACTGGACCGTCATCTGCTGTGTTTACGAGTCCACGATAAATCATGTGCACTGTCAGTGAGCTAATTGTTCAGTGAAGACCACGCCCCAGCGACCCTGATGCAGCAAACTAAGAACGTGTCTCTGGAGGACATTTGGTATCACCATATTGATTGTGTGTAGCAATAGGGCACATCGTAGCACAGACAGTCATGCCACTGTGCAAAGTATTGGCGAACACCAGACTAACAATTTGTTTTATCCTACAAGGCCAGCCAGTGTGGACGTAGTGCAATAGAATCTGCAGGTCCAGATCCACTGTCATAGGCTGGTCGATCTTCCGGTGATCCAATGGTAACTGGCCCAGCGTGTCTGAGTCCTGTGCACCAGTGTGGCAACAAGATGCTTCTGATGCGTCATTGTCTGCATCCAGTCCCAAGGGAAGATGTAAAAGCTTGTCTGCATCGGCATACCTGGATGCGAACCTGTACAGTATCTCGTATTGGTAGTGCGATGGCAGCCCAGCGTTGCAATTTCTGCGCAGTGCGATTCGGAATGGGCTTGGCCTAGTTGTAAAGTGACTGCAAAGGCTAGTGGTCGGTGACCACGTAGAACTTCCTTTCATACAAATACTTATGAGACATAGTAACTCCATAGATGATGGCCATAGCTTCCTTTCTATTTGTGAGTAGTTGCCGTTAGCTTTGTTAAGCAATTTGGAGACGAAGGCTATTTGTGTGTCTTCAGAACCAACCTAGCGCGAGAATGCAGCACCAGTGCCATACGAAGAAGCATCCACCACCAAGACTACAGGCTTGTAAAGATTAAAATAGACTAGGCAACGATCACTGAGCAAAGCGTCTTTGAGTCGTCGAAAAGCAATGTCATATTCCTAGGACCAAACAAAAGGTATATTGTTGCAGCGAAGGCGGTGCAATGGTGCCGCAATCTCAGCTACGTTCGGAATGAAGCGGATGTAACATGTCATCTACCCTAGAACTGACTGCATTGCAGTAACAATCCTTGGATGCTTGAGGTCACCAATGGTCTGCGAATGCGAATGCGTCGGATGAGCACCTTGAGAATTAATTACGTGCCCCAAGCACTCAGTCTCAGTTTGAAAGAACGCACACCTGTCTACTGCCTTTGAAGACTGCCTGTGATAACACTGGGAACAGGGTGCGCACATTAATAAGGTGATCGTCTGCTGTGCGACCTGATACCACTACATAATCTAAATAATTTGTACACGAAGGCACAGATGCAGTTAATTGTTCCAAATAGCGCTGGAAAATTGCTGGTGCGGATGCATTGCCGAAAGGCAAACGAAGACATTTGAAGAGTCCCCCGTGTATACTAATGACAGACATTTAAGGCACCTGGAGGTAGGCGCCGCGCAAATCAGTCTTAGAGAAGTAACGACCAGCTTCCAAACGATCCGTAAGTTCATCAGGTCGAGGAAAAGGAAATATGTCAGTCACTATTTGACGATTCATTGATGTCCTAAAGTCTACACAAATACGCCATTTGCCAGAAGGCTTCTTGAACGAGTACTAACGGAGATGCCCACTGACCGGCTGTGATAGGTGTGATAACCCCACTGTGCTGCCACTGTGAAAGTTCCTGAGCAACCTGTTTCACGAAGCGCGTTTGGTACAGCGCGTGCCCTAAAAAAGCGAGGCCGTGCATTGTCTTTCACGGTCACATGAGCAACAAAATTAGAAGCTTTGCCTAAGCCGTCAGCAAACCAGTCTTCGAATTCAGCACACAACTGAGCAAAATTATCCTTCGAATCAAAAGCAATAACTGACAACACATTGCCTACCACACGCAACCCAAACGAATCAAACAAATCATGACCAAACATACTTGCGTTGTTTCGTGAACACATACCCTGAATTGTCACAGGCTTTTGAAATTGCGGTATACGGCAGGAAGGCTGCAAGAGCCGAGCACTGGAATCTTGTACGTTATTTGCCGGAAGCGTAGTGAGTTACACGAGGGTGAGTCAAATGAAAACCTCAAATTTGTAGTAACAAATCGAAATTTCGCGTCGTTATCCTATAAGTTGGAAGCGTGCTACAAACAACGTGCAGAATGGCCTGTAGATGGCAACATAGTGCAGATGCACACCTACAGTCGCAGTATCAGTATAAAGATGGCCGCTCCACTTGCGACTTGCACCAGGGAAGAACAGCGTTCTGTTATTCGGTTTTTGCGTAGTGAAGGTATGAAACCTATTGAAATTGATCGACGAATGAAGGTTCAATACGGTGATGCATGTTTGTCACAGCAGCAAGTCTACAAATGGAGTAGGAAGTTCGCAAATGGTGTGACTTCGGTGGAAGATGCTCCTCGTCCAGGTCAGGCACAACGAGTTGTGACTCCACAGAACGTTGCAGCAGCTGAAGCCATAGTGAAGGAAAACTGCCAAGTGACTCTGAATGACATTGCAGCATGTTTACAGCTTAGTCATGGGTCAGCACACCACATTGTGCATGATGTGCTGCAGTTTCATCTTGCAGATGGGTGCCACGGCAGCTGACTCCTGAAATGAGAGGACGACGTGTTTATGTTTGCGAAGAACTTCTTCAGCGCTTTGAACGTGAAGGTGATGGCTTCCTTGCAAGAATCGTTACTGGGGACGAAACCTGGGTTCACTTCCACCAACCGGAAACGAAGAGAGCGAGCAAGGAATGGCGCCATTCCTCATCACCAAAATCAAAGAAGTTTCGAACAGAACCATCAGCAGGAAAGGTTATGTTGACTCTCTTTTGGGACGAAAAAGGCGTCATTTTGGAGCGTTACATGCCTAGAGGGACACTGTCACCAGATCATCATAGACAGATCTCCTAAAAAATCATCTGCGGCCTGCAATCAGATCAAAGCGACGTGGATTGCTGTCAGCAGGTGTCCTTTTGCAACATGACAATGCAAGACCCCACACTGCCCGTACAACAGTTGTAACAATCACAGACCTGCATTTTGAGTGTCTTCCTCATCCACCATACTCACCAGACCTTGCCCCAAGTGATTTCCATATGTTTGGTCCACTCAAAGAGGCAATGGGAAGACGTACGCCATGCGGTGCATGAGTGGTTGCGCAGTCCACCAAAATATTTTTTTTCTAAAGGAATTTATGCACTTTGTAAGCGCTGGAGGACTTGCATTGAGCGTGGGGGAGATTATTTTGAAAAGTGATACAGCTTTGTACCACTTCTGCACAATAAGTAATATTTAAAAAAAATATTTAAGGTTTTCATTTGACTCACCCTTGTATCAGGAGCTTGGTCTTGTCAAGAGGTGATAGGGATTGCGATTGAGCAAAGAAACTGTGGCTTCCATACCTAACTGCAGCAGAACAGTAAAGCCATCTATCACAGAGTGCACAGATTGTTGAAGCGTCGTTGCACCGAAGAAGAAGCTACTAATTTCCTGAATTGCGAACTACCATACATCTGCTCTACATTAGACTCTGTTTGATTCAGAATACGTAACATATACAGCAAAGCCTGATTTCCGTGGATGTACATTAGGAGAGGTAATCATCTTTTTCTTTAAGCTTAAACCGCTTGAACATGTCAGTTTTTGCCATACGAAAAACAAGTTGAGTTTCGTGACGTAAGTGACGCTTACGCGCTGAGAAGAAAGAGACTTAATGCCGGTGCATTGCTGGCCTGCCTGTTCGGCGGCTGGCTGGCTATGCTGAGCCCCTAGTGGACCACTGTGCGCTCCATTTCAGTCGATTCGTTTATGTGGCCTCCCAGTGCTATTGATTTATGCTATAGGACAAATGTTTACCGACTGGAAACTCTCTACGGCTCTGTCACAAAAGTGTTGATAGCCAATAATTCGCAAAACTTGCTGCAGGGAAGGCTCTGGATGCTTCAGAATCTGTTCACTCATTCTATTATCAGCCACGCTCTGAGTAATGGCGACACGCATCATGAAGTCGATATAGTACTTTCCCCACTCACATTGAAACTTACACTGCCTAGTAAGCGCTTGTACGTCTGTCACCCACCGTCTAAAATTTTGTCCTCACTGCATCTTTAGTCTGAAAAATTTAAATCTAACAGCCGCCACATGCTCTTTCTCGTCATGGTATCTATTCAAAGCGTGGATTCATTCTTCGTAGATCACAAGTTCTGGCCGCGAAGTGTGGAATAATTTGCAGCACGTCCTATATACTGACACACCGGCAGTTGATAAGAAAAGAAACTGTTTAACAGTACCTGGTACTTAGTGTCCAGACAGATGAGATTCAAATTACTCCAAGTGCCACGAGTGGTGACGTCTGATTGTGATTCTCACTGGCTGCCATCTCCATTTGAATGAGGCCTCTCATCATCTAAGTAAGCTGCGTCATTTGCTGCGTCTGTAACTGAAGAAGCTGTGCTAGACCGAGCGTTGGTGCCAAAGATGCTAGCAATTTGGTTTGGGCGCCGCTAAGAGCGGGGCAGGCATGGGTTAGGCTTGAGGCGGAGTGGCAGCAATGGCAAAGCAAAAAAAATACTAAAACTAAATAAATACGTGGTAGAAGAAACAAGTAAATTGAAAAAAAAAATGGCAAGCACTTATCTCAAATATAAATATCCACAAGCACAAATGGTAAAAGCGCAAACAAAAATGTCCACAAAGGGATTAAAAAAATAGGTGACAAAGGAAGAAAAACGATGCGGTGTCGTAGATTCTGCAGGGCTCATCGCCAGATGTTATGATGCGAATCGGCAGCCACTACATTCAGAGGAGCCAAATCTCCTCGTTGCTAATGATAAATAGTTGGAAAGTGGCCAAAGGGATCTGTCGCCGTAGGAATCTGGACAGGCAAGCAAAAGATTAGCTGACACAAGTGCACTTTACATAAATATATTGCACTCAGCTGCTTGGTGAAGAAATGCTACCCTGTTGAGAACATGTGGCAGACGCGGAGAGCTATAAGCAGAGTCCCGAGACGGGCGTGCTTCTATATACACTGAATGTCTGCCAGTAGAGCTAACTATCAACAGCTCGGTGTAACGTTCGGCACCAACTAGCAACTACACTCCTGGAAATGGAAAAAAGAACACATTGACACCGGTGTGTCAGACCCACCATACTTGCTCCGGACACTGTGAGAGGGCTGTACAAGCAATGATCACACGCACGGCACAGCGGACACACCAGGAACCGCGGTGTTGGCCGTCGAATGGCGCTAGCTGCGCAGCATTTGTGCACCGCCGCCGTCAGTGTCAGCCAGTTTGCCGTGGCATATGGAGCTCCATCGCAGTCTTTAACACTGGTAGCATGCCGCGACAGCGTGGACGTGAACCGTATGTGCAGTTGACGGACTTTGAGCGAGGGCGTATAGTGGGCATGCGGGAGGCCGGGTGGACGTACCGCCGAATTGCTCAACACGTGGGGCGTGAGGTCTCCACAGTACATCGATGTTGTCGCCAGTGGTCGGCGGAAGGTGCACGTGCCCGTCAACCTGGGACCGGACCGCAGCGACGCACGGATGCACGCCAAGACCGTAGGATCCTACGCAGTGCCGTAGGGGACCACACCGCCACTTCCCAGCAAATTAGGGACACTGTTGCTCCTGGGGTATCGGCGAGGACCATTCGCAACCGTCTCCATGAAGCTGGGCTACGGTCCCGCACACCGTTAGGCCGTCTTCCGCTCACGCCCCAACATCGTGCAGCCCGCCTCCAGTGGTGTCGCGACAGGCGTGAATGGAGGGACGAATGGAGACGTGTCGTCTTCAGCGATGAGGGTCGCTTCTGCCTTGGTGCCAATGATGGTCGTATGCGTGTTTGGCGCCGTGCAGGTGAGCGCCACAATCAGGACTGCATACGACCGAGGCACACAGGGCCAACACCCGGCATCATGTTGTGGGGAGCGATCTCCTACACTGACCGTACACCACTGGTGATCGTCGAGGGGACACTGAATAGTGCACGGTACATCCAAACCGTCATCGAACCCATCGTTCTACCATTCCTAGACCGGCAAGGGAACTTGCTGTTCCAACAGGACAATGCACGTCCGCATGTATCCCGTGCCACCCAACGTGCTCTAGAAGGTGTAAGTCAACTACACTGGCCAGCAAGATCTTCGGATCTGTCCCCCATTGAGCATGTTTGGGACTGGATGAAGCGTCATCTCACGCGGTCTGCACGTCCAGCACGAACGCTGGTCCAACTGAGGCGCCAGGTGGAAATGGCATGGCAAGCCGTTCCACAGGACTACATCCAGCATCTCTACGATCGTCTCCATGGGAGAATAGCAGCCTGCATTGCTGCGAAAGGTGGAGATACACTGTACTAGTGCCGACATTGTGCATGCTCTGTTGCCTGTGTCTATGTGCCTGTGGTTCTGTCAGTGTGATCATGTGATGTATCTGACCCCAGGAATGTGTCAATAAAGTTTCCCCTTCCTGGGACAATGAATTCACGGTGTTCTTATTTCAATTTCCTGGAGTGTAGAAGCCATCTTGAACTACAAGACCGGTAGCCAGTGCTCGCTGCTTATTACAGCTTCGTGCGGTCTTCGTTGGTGGCGATGTTCGAAGCGCCGCTTTCGGCGACCACAGGAATCTTCGAATGACATGGCGAATTCTGTAGATGATCTGCTTAAGAGCCTCTTTTCCAGTATTCCAAATTTAAATCTAAGAAGGGGAAGGCGTGGGACAGGGGTCACCAGTTAGGCTCAAATTATGTGATTAGAAGCAGGTAGCTCCTCCTTTCAAGTTCTTAGAATATTTCGCATGAGTGGGCCATAGGAAAAGGTAAAAACTCTAAAGATTCTCGCGTGGTGTGTGAGGGTTTTTTGAGCAATGCTTGACGTGTTGGTGCTTTGTCGCAGTGGTCAAGTGCACCGAGTGGCAAGTTCTTAGCTTGGGTTCGATTCTCGTTGCGATCACCTTTTTATCATTTCAGTTTACTCTTGGCTATGTTAATAATTTAATTATAAAATTCTAATATGTTTGGACAGTCCAATTTATGTGAATAAAACTAAAACATTCAATTTAATTATGATCACTACCCTTGTAAGCCAAAAGGCTACAGGTGATGGTAAAAAAAAGCGAGTATACGAGGCTATTTAGTTTGAAAGCGTATGAAAAAAGTTGGATCTGCAGGTGTCATGTTTGCAATGCCCTGCTTAACTTTCCATGTTGGCTATTTGGGAACCGTGATGTGTGGGTACTGGGGGAGTGAAAGATCTAGGACATATTAATGCATTAATAAAATATATCGGAAACGATAAAACATATAAAGAACATACTTCATCGTAGTGCATTAGATAAAGTTCATATCGCAATAATATTAAGTAGCACCTATTATGACGTCACAGTGAAACACAATGTCTTTATTTTTGTAATATTGTAGCATGTTTGTACAATTTTGCATATACGCCACTGAACGTAAGATACTATAAACAGTCACTTTACAATGGATCAATGGATATATTAATCTATAGTTGTTGTACTGGGAAAGTTTAACTATTCATTCGGTTGAAAGCCACGCCGTTTTCATCAGTCGCTGCTTGTGTGAGTTGTGTTGCAGTTGAGTCTAAAGCAGGAACTCCAACTTTTTCTCTGATGGAACTCTCGGTACTTTGATGGAGCACCTTGCTTATTTTTAAGGTTAATAATATTTCAAAAAAAGGATGAATATCCGTTTTATTCAGTGATCGCATAAATTTTAAACCATGACTAATAACACACAATTCATAACAAAACATTATTAAAAATCCTGAAAAAACTCCTTGTTATTAATAAGTTTTCGCTGCGCACTTACTCACTTGCCGCAAACACCAGTGTTCCACGGAACACAGTTTGGGAAACGCTGCTCTAAAAGACTGTAACATTTTATCAAGATGGTTGACTTGATGGCACTAAAAGCAGAACTGCTTGAATGTATGGGATACTGGTTAGGATGAGTCATAGTTGATGCCCTTAATACCCATCAGAATATAATTAAACTTTCGTCCTAGTTATTAGCAGATTAACCGTTTGCAGTCAATTCTTTTCCTAAGATTGGGTTGAAAACCTTACAGCTTTACTAGGGACGGTGCGACAGTTCTTTAAAATAATCCTGTGTGACATTAATGCCAAGGGCGTGGGAGTGTGGTTGGTTTAACAGTCTTAAAGTTCGCGTGGGGCGTCCCTGGTTGACACATGCATGTCAGGCGCACGTCGCATAATGGTGGCACTCACCTCGAATCTCCGTATGGTAATCCTTGAGACAGTCTAGCTGCCAGTTCGTTGATCATTCACCTACGACATTACGTTGATCGCTACAAAGAAATAGGGTAGAATGCATTTCGCAAGAATTTGTGACTAGTGATTTAGACAGCCAAGGTGTTTTTTGTACCTGAGCGGAACAACAGCTCAGGTGTGTAGTAAAATTAATGACACCCCTCACCACAACCGTGATGACATACTTCACACAAGTAATACGCGAGTTCACAGAAAATTGTACTGCATTGTTAGATAAAATATCAATACTCTTATATAAAGTGATATATACTGCTCGCCGATGCTCGACCATATCTGACATGCCTGCACCCTCTGACAGCCAACTTCGTGTGTCTGCATTGCATTTCTTCATTTTATCACTGACCTGTTCTTTCTCATACAGGAAATCTGAAGCCAGGAAAGAGCCACGTTTCCATGTAAAGTGACGTCGTTCGTCTGTTAATATTGCGTGAAATCCGTAAATGGAGAAAAAGAAATGTTACCTTATAAGGCAGTCCCCCGTGTTTCACTACATACTAGCAAGTGAGTCGGTACAAGCTGCTGCCGAGAGTATTGCGTCTTACAGAAGCCTACACCCCAAACAGTATGACTGCTCTAGATTCTGTTTAGTCATTAAAGTCACCTCTGACCTTCGAGCTGACATTCCCAGGCAGTTGTTGGGGGAGAAACTTTAGCGTGGTCTACAACCCACGGCGTAGCTTAGCACTTTTCACGTTTACAAATCATTGCTAAAGTTGAAAGACGCGATAAGTGAAAGAAAAAAATCTTAGAAACAAATTGAGGTCGAACTGCAGACATTTGTACCTGCATTCTGGCAATTATACAGGGTGGTCCATTGATAGTGACCCGGCCAAATATCTCACGAGATAAGCATCAAACGGAAAAACTACAAAGAACGAAACTCCTCTAGCTTGAAGGGGAAAACCAGATGGCGCTATGGTTGGCCCGCTAGATGGCGCTGCCATAGGTCAAACGGATAAAACTGCATTTTTTAAATAGGAACCTCCATTTTTATTAGATACGTAAAGAAATGTGAATGTTTTAGTTGGACCACTTTTTTGCTTTGTGATAGATAGCGCTGTAATAGTCACAAACGTATAAGTACGTCCTATCACGTAACATTCCGCCAGTGCGAACGGTATTTGCTTCGTGATACATTACCCGTGTTAAAATGCACCATTTACCAATTGCAGAAAAGGTCGATATCGTGTTGATGAATGGCTATTGTGATCAAAATGCCCAACGGGCGTGTGCTATGTATGCTGCTCGGTATCCTGAACGACATCGTCCAAGTGTCCAGACCGTTCGCCGGTTAGCTACGTTGTTTAAGGAAACAGAAAGTGTTCAGCCACATGTGAAACGTCGACCACGACCTGCAATGATGTCCAAGTAGGTGTTTTAGCTGCTGTCACGGCTAATCCGCACATCAGTAGTAGACAAATTGCGCGAGAATGGGGAATCTCAAAAACGTCGGTGTTGAGAATGCTACATCAACATCGATTGCACCCGTACCACATTTCTATGCACCAGGAATTGCATGGCGACTACTTTGAACGTCGTGTACAGTTCTGCCACTGGGCACAAGAGAAATTAAGGGACGATGACAGATTTTTGCACTCGTTCTGTTTAGCGACGAAGCATCATTCATCAACAACTGTAATGTAAACCGGCATAATATGCACTATTGGGCAACGGGAAATCCACGATGGCCGCGACAAGTGGAACATCAGCGACCTTGGCGGGTTAAAGTATGGTGCGGCATTATGGGAGGAAGGATAATTGGCCCCCATTTTATCGATGGCAATCTAAATGGTGCAATGTATGCTGATTTCCTACTTAACGTTCTACCGATGTTACTACAAGATGTTTCACTGCATGACAGAATGGCTACGTACTTCCAACATGATAGATGTCTGGCACGTAACTCGCGTGCGGTTGAAGCGGTACTGAATAGCATATTTCATGACAGGTGGATTGCTCGTCGAAGCACCATACCATGGCCCGCACGTTCACCGGATCTGATGTCCCCGGATTTCTTTCTGTGGGGAAAGTTGAAGGATATTTGCTATCGTGATCCACCGACAGCGCCTGACAACATGCTTCAGCGCATTGTCAATGCATGTGTGAACATTGCGGAAGGCGAACTACTCGCTGTTGAGAAGAATGTCGTTACACGTATTGCCAAATGCATTGAGGTTGACGGACATCATTTTGAGCATTTATTGCATTAATGTGGTATTTACAGGTAATCACGCTGTAACAGCATGCGTACTCAGAAATGATAAGTTCTCAAAGGTACATGTATCACATTGGAACAACCGAACTAAAATGTTCAAACGTACCTACGTTCTGTATTGTAATTTTAAAAACCTACCTGTTATCAACTGTTCGTCTAAAATTGTGAGCCATTGTTTGTGACTATTACAGCGCCATCTATCACAAAGCGAAAAGAGTGGTCCAATTAAAACATTCATATTTCTTTACGTACTAAACGAATATGTAATAAAAAATGGGGGTTCCTGTTTAAAAAACGCAGTTGATATCCGTTTGATCTATGGCAGCGCCATCTAGCGGGCTAACCATAGCGCCATCTGGTTTCCCCCTTCAGCTAGACAAGTTTCGTTCTTTGTAGTTTTTTCGTTTGATACTTACTTCGTGAGATATTTGGCCTGGTCACGATCAATGCACAACCCTGTACACTAAGCCACCGAGCCAAACGTCCTTTCATTCACAAATTAGCCAAGCAGGAAGTACAGAGTAAACACATTGGAATATTACCTGAATTTGGCAATGAGAAGAGATAGGCAGAGAAAGCAGTATTATCGTTGCCCTAATGTCTATACATGGCTAGTGACAAAGAGTGGAACTGTGTTGCTGTTTCTGGAGTAATAATCACCTGGAGTGCCGCACACAAAAGGGGCACAGTTGGCACAGGAATGAAAGGCGCGCTGCAGTCGGCGCGCTGGGGTATCAAAGGCCCCGCACAAAGGCCGAGATACGGGCCGGCCGGCCTCGCAGGCGTTTCGTGACTTACGTGCAAAACGTGGTCAGCTGTTGTTCGTGAGGACGGACGCAGTATAATGGTATCGCGGTTCGGCATCTTCGCCGACGCGGAAACAATGTTGCCGGCACGCAGCTGTGGTTCGATTGGCTTGCGTGCACAGCTCCGGCACAAAACATAAACATAGCCACGAGTTTTTACGATCTTGTAGCGCGCCCTAAATACACGATAGCCCATTAAACGGTTAGGAAGGCAAAAATACTACGACGCTCTGTTATCATGCAAATACGAGGCGGTACCGAGGCGCCGGTGAGATAGCAGATCGGCAAATTCTGGCAAATTAGAACGATGATTTACGTTCTCGTATTTAACTGGAGTCGGAAAAAAGCGCAGACGACATATACCCAGTTATTTCAGTTCCTTGAGAAAACATACCGTAAGAAAACTTTTTCATCTATTGCGCAAGATGAACAAAAATATCGGAACACCTCGAGAAAAGAATGCTTGAAACATAAATGTAGACGCTAGCCAAGCCTACAGGTGACACCGTTGTATCTGCCCACGAACGGCACCTGTGCAATGCTGTAAAGTAATAAAATAAAAATTATTTGTGACTCTTTTTCTTTGCTATCAGTGTAATGTAACAGAATGAATATGAGCCGTGACTTATATAAAAAAGAAACGCACATTAATGCAATGGCTCAGCATAAAAGAGAAATAACTAATGTAGGAATATTATTAACAGTGTAATATGTTGTTTAATTTAGCCCGACGTGTATAAGCACTCAGTAAACTATCTCAGTTCTCAGGGTAGTACCGTAATCGTCGATAAGTAATTGTCCTTTTCTTATTTAGCCAACACTACAGATATTATTCCAGGCTCGTGAGAAGTCGTGTGCTTATTGCACCAGAGAATATTTGCCTAGTCTGTCCGATGTACGCTATTGTAGTACGTAACTTAACATTGTTGTTTCGTCTCGATTCCCCAATATAAGATAAGAGTAGCATCTCCAAATGAAATACACTCCTGGAAATTGAAATAAGAACACCGTGAATTCATTGTCCCAGGAAGGGGAAACTTTATTGACACATTCCTGGGGTCAAGATACATCACATGATCACACTGACAGAACCACAGGCACATAGACACAGGCAACAGAGCATGCACAATGTCGGCACTAGTACAGTGTATATCCACCTTTCGCAGCAATGCAGGCTGCTATTCTCCCATGGAGACGATCGTAGAGATGCTGGATGTAGTCCTGTGGAACGGCTTGCCATGCCATTTCCACCTGGCGCCTCAGTTGGACCAGCGTTCGTGCTGGACGTGCAGACCGCGTGAGACGACGCTTCATCCAGTCCCAAACATGCTCAATGGGGGACAGATCCGGAGATCTTGCTGGCTAGGGTAGTTGACTTACACCTTCTAGAGCACGTTGGGTGGCACGGGATACATGCGGACGTGCATTGTCCTGTTGGAACAGCAAGTTCCCTTGCCGGTCTAGGAATGGTAGAACGATGGGTTCGATGACGGTTTGGATGTACCGTGCACTATTCAGTGTCCCCTCGACGATCACCAGTGGTGTACGGCCAGTGTAGGAGATCGCTCCCCACACCATGATGCCGGGTGTTGGCCCTGTGTGTCTCGGTCGTATGCAGTCCTGATTGTGGCGCTCACCTGCACGGCGCCAAACACGCATACGACCATCATTGGCACCAAGGCAGAAGCGACTCTCATCGCTGAAGACGACACGTCTCCATTCGTCCCTCCATTCACGCCTGTCGTGACACCACTGGAGGCGGGCTGCACGATGTTGGGGCGTGAGTGGAAGACGGCCTAACGGTGTGCGGGACCGTAGCCCAGCTTCATGGAGACGGTTGCGAATGGTCCTCGCCGATACCCCAGGAGCAACAGTGTCCCTAATTTGCTGGGAAGTGGCGGTGCGGTCCCCTACGGCACTGCGTAGGATCCTACGGTCTTGGCGTGCATCCGTGCGTCGCTGCGGTCCGGTCCCAGGTCGACGGGCACATGCACCTTCCGCCGACCACTGGCGACAACATCGATGTACTGTGGAGACCTCACGCCCCACGTGTTGAGCAATTCGGCGGTACGTCCACCCGGCCTCCCGCATGCCCACTATACGCCCTCGCTCAAAGTCCGTCAACTGCACATACGGTTCACGTCCACGCTGTCGCGGCATGCTACCAGTGTTAAAGACTGCGATGGAGCTCCGTATGCCACGGCAAACTGGCTGACACTGACGGCGGCGGTGCACAAATGCTGCGCAGCTAGCGCCATTCGACGGCCAACACCGCGGTTCCTGGTGTGTCCGCTGTGCCGTGCGTGTGATCATTGCTTGTACAGCCCTCTCGCAGTGTCCGGAGCAAGTATGGTGGGTCTGACACACCGGTGTCAATGTGTTCTTTTTTCCATTTCCAGGAGTGTAGTATAATAGAACTGGAATCCTGTGACCAGACCTTTTCTGCCTGGGATGTTATCTCGTTATATAAAGAAAATCTGTAAATAAAATTGTTAAATTATTAGTAGCTGCCTCCGGTCTCGTGGGATCTGAAATAAGGTTAATTGTCCTAACCGACGGCAAGTGTTATAGATGAGCTAAAAGAAAAATGTTAAAGATTTCTCTAAGATGGCGCATAACAATGAAAATTCTTTGTTAAGGCCTATATCTACTTAAGACAATCCAGGTATCAGACTACCAATTGATTGACCTCATACACAAATTCTTTTGACAAAATAACCATTATGTTTTTCGGGTTTTAAGTACAATTTACATTATCAGCTGGTACAGCTAAATGAGCTTTACACAAGAACGTTCTCTTAGGTCCGAATCCAAGCAGATAAGATAAGTGAAAGACAAAAGAAAGATAGTTCATCAATATAAGCGCAAGAGTCCATGGAATAACATGTCCATTGTAGTTCTATCTCTTCTTCGTTGGCGTACTTGTCGATTATTTATAAAATTTATCGTAATATTTAGTTTACATTTTTTTAAAACCCAAGTCCGCCCAGGAGAAACAGTACAATGTTCTCAATACGCTGCAAGTGTCAGTGCCATTAGAACAGTGTTCCGTGTACTCGTAAGTGCGTTATGTCGGAGCTCAGTGCATCCGAACAAGAGCAAAATGTTGGTCCTCGTATGTTGAGTGCCTTCGTAACCAAGACAGCCGAAATGTGCGGTGTCTCAAGAGACATCGTATCGAAGATTTATACCACATACAGAGAAAGGATATACGTCTTCCGCTACCGAGCGATGTGGAGCAGTGGTTGGTACACTGGACTCGCCTTCGGGGGGACGACGGTTCCGTGATTTCTGTAAATCGCTTCAGGCAAATGCCGGCATGGTTCCTTTGAAAGGGCACGGCCGTCTTCCTTCCTCGTCCTTCCCTAATCCGATGGAACCTCGCTGTTTGGTCCCCTCACCCCTATCAATCAACCAACCACCTACCGCTAAGCGGACGAAAGTGTGCGTCCAGTGATCGTGACGGACGGTCTTTGGAGAAGACTGTGATGCAATATAAGAGGACGACAGCTCCAAAGGTCACTGCAGAACTCACTGTCGCACTCTCTAACCTTATCTGCACCGAAACAACAAGAAGGGAGCTCCATCAGCAGAGAACTGCAGGACGAACTGGAATTCCAGAACCTCTCGTCAGCTATACAGTTGTCCGTTACAGCAATACTTGGTGCCGAATCCATCAAATATGGACTATGGAGCAGTGCAAGGATGTCGTTTGGTCGGATGACTCTTGTTTCACGCTGCTTCCAACTTCTGGCCGTTTACGTCCCAAGAGTGAAACATGACAGGGGTTCGGTGATGATTTGCGCAGCCATACCGTGGTATTCCATGGGCTCCATGGTTACTGTGCAAGGTCGCATTACTATCAAGGACGATGTGGCAATTTTGGCTGATCAAGTCCAATGTTTTTCCCCTGTGGTGACGCTGTGCTCCAAGATGACTGAGCACCTGTTCACAAAGCTCGCATCGTCCAGAACCAGTTTTGTGGGCACGAAGACGAATTGTAGGAAATATCCTGGCCACCACAGTCTTCATATCTCAATGTTGTTGAGACTTTGGAAAGGAGGGTGTGTAGGGACTGATAACCTTAACAGTTAAGTCCCATAAGATTTCACACGCACAAGAAGGGTGTGTGATCGCTATCCACCTCCATCATCGTTATCTGAACTTGCAATTATTTTGCAGGAGGAATCGTATAATATTACCTTGAAATCAATAAAGGACCTGTGTACAGGGTGAAAAGTTACGGTATATTAATAATTTTTACTTATGGACCGTCTGACAGCAACTGAATAAAACACAATTTTAGTGCCAATTTTAGTGATGGTGGTACACAAGCTCAATCAAAAAATAAAAACACAAATAAAAAACAAACACAACAATTTCACAATACAAAAGAACTCACAAGCTGAAAACTTACAAACACACTCAACAAACACACACAATGACAACACCACACAGAAAAGAACCAGATGGTACACCATGACCTACACACATAAACTAACACACAGAGTTGCAAACATCCTAAAGAGACAGGGCTTCAAAATAGCATATAAGCCTGGGCAAACCCTTCAATCACACCTACGCCAGCCATATATATATATATATATATATATATATATATATATATATATATATATATAACACCAAAATACACACCGGCCGGTGTGGCCGTGCGGTTCTAAGCGCGTCAGTTTGGAACCGTGTGACCGCTACGGTCGCAGGTTCGAATCCTGCCTCGGGCATGGATGTGTGTGATGTCCTTAGGTTAGTTAGGTTTAAGTAGCTCTAAGTTATAGGGGACTGATGACCTCAGTATTTAAGTCCCATAGTGCTCAGAGCCATTTGATTTTGAACCAAAATACACATACACATACACACACACACACACACACACACACACACATACACACACACACACACACACACACACACACACACACACACACACACACACACACACACAAATGCATACACGAACAGACCACAGATACTTCAATAGTTACACTCATAAGTTTGGCAATAACATTCGATCTTTGGCAAAAACATTTGACAGTCGGTAATAGAAACCAAAACATTGCTTTAAAACAAGCGTTCAGTGCATAGTGTTGTGGAATGGGGAAAAAACCGCAAATTGGCGTTCATAAGAAGAAGAACAACACCGAAAACGCAACAGGAGCGTAATATGTAGGAAATTGTCCACGCAACCTGTAAGTACAGTTCAAAACATTAATACTTAATAGGAAATACCAACCACCAGAACTGTTTATAACCTATAGGCACAATGACAAAAATGTAAATAAAATAGCTAACATATGTACATATTCCAGGCCACTGATGATGCCTTGCAGAAAATAAAGCCGAAACGCGTATGGCACTAAAATTGTGTTTTATTCAGTTGCTGTCAGACGGTCGATAAGAAAAAATTATTAATATACCGTAATATTACACGCAACTGAGGAAGACAGGACTATAAAAGTTGGAGGGTAAAAAGTATTTAAACCGACAAATTCTGGGAAATTGCGGGGGACATCAAAACAATTTTTTTTCCCTAATGTAATTTTTTCCTATGAGGAGTATTTAAACCGGTAGAGGAAGATTTCTCTGGCGGCAGATTAATTAAACCAACAAACACTTTTCCATTTTTTATGACCAAGAGACAACACATTAACACAACCCAATTTCAATTACAGTAGATTTTCAAAAATGCCCCCATTGACACGTAAACAATGGTTACACCGTCAGATCATGTTCTGTCTGACACGGGCAAAAACCCCAGGAGTACCTTAAATTTTTCCTTCTGCTGCTACTATCCGGGCAACCAGATCCTCTTCTGATGCAACAGGAGTTGCGTAAACAAGGTTGCGCAATCTCCCCACACAAAAAAGTCCAGAGGGGACGTATCTGGGGATCGAGCAGGCCATGGTACAGGAATACCTCTGCCAATCCACGTTTCTGGCAACTGTCGGACCAGGAATCGACGCACACGACAACTGAAACGTGACGGCGCCCCGTCATGTTGGAACCATATGCGTTGTCTTGTAGGGAGCGGGACGTCTTCCAGCAATTCTGGCAATGCCCTGGCGAGAAAATTGTAAGAATGCCTGCCATTTAATGGCCTAGGTAGCAGATACGGCCCAGTTAAACAGTCCCCAACAACACCGACCCGCACATTAACGAAGAACCGCTCTTGATGAGGGCTAGTAACTGTGGCATGTGAGTTATCCTCACTCCAAATATGCGAATTGTGCATGTTGAAGATACATTACGCCCGAACGTTGCTTCATCGATAAATAATACAGAGGATGGAAATGTAGGATGCATTTCACACTGTTCCAGGTACCACTGCGAAAACTGTGCTCTGGGTAGATAATCAACTGGTTCCAGGTTGTGGACACGCTGTAAGTGAAATGGACGTAACAATTGCTCTCCAAGGACTGTTCTTACATTCGTCTGATTCTTCCCCATGTTACGTGCAATTGCACGAGTGCTGATTGAAGGATCCCGCTCCACATGCTGCAAGACAGTTTCCTCAAATTGCAGCGTTCTTACCGTGCGACGGCGTCCCTGTCCAGGTAACCTGCTAAATGACCCGGTCTCCAGATGTTGGTACACAGCGGCAAACGTCGTATGATGCGGGATAGGGTGATTAGGATACTGTTGTTGATAAACCCGCTGTGCAGCTCGTCCGTTGTGGTGCGCTACGTACTACGCACCAACCATATCAGTGTACTCACTCCATGTGTATCGCTCCATTATTTAACAGAGACAATGTACTACTACACTGGTGGACAGCAGTTGCCTACAACTGAAGAGCGTAATACGCCCTCTAACAACTGAAGATCGTAATACGGCCTCTAACATCTGAAGAGCGTAATACGGCCTCCACCGGTTTAAATAATCCTCATAGGAAAAAAATGACATTAGGGAAAACATTTGATTTGATGTCCCCTACAACCTCCCAGAGTTTGTCGGTTTAAATACTTTTCACCCTGTATTTATCGACTTCGAGACGTCTAGAAGCTGTTCTAAATGCCAACAGTTTTCCTACGCCGTATTAAGCATGATGATTTGTCGTTTTTATGGTGTTTCATTATTTTTGTCCACCCCCTGTATATGAAACAGAGGGCTCACGACGAGATTTCATAAAGAATGTAATAATTCCAGTTCCAAAAATGCTGGTGCTGGCAAGAGTGAATATTACCGACACTTGAGGCTAATAAGTCGTGGTTGCAAAATACTGACAAGAATAATGTACAGAACAATAGGAAAATTCTAGAAGCTAAACTAGGGGATGATTAGCTAGCGGTCCAAAGAAATGTAGAAACATGCGAGACAATATTGAGTATACGACTTACCTTAGAAGGCAGAGTGAAGAAAGGATGACTTATAGTTTATTAACAAGTTTGTTTGTGTGGCCAACATCCGCAGCAAGCACAGAACAATTCGTTTCATAAATAAAAACCGCCTTCCTTTCTAAAACGTATTTTATTTCTTCCTTGATGCCTTAAAGTAAAAGGCGAAACGCGTCTGGAAGAAGTAAACCACATTGCAGCAAGAAAAGGCAGTTTATATTTACGAAACGAAAACGCTGATATTGTTTGTAGATTTAGAGAAAGTTTTCGACATTATTGCCTGAAACACTTTCTTTTAAATTTTAGACGTAACAGGGATAAAATGCAGACACCGAAAGGTTATTTACAACATGTACAGAAACCAGAGTGCAGTTAGAAGAGTTGAAGGATGTGAGAGGGAACCAGTAGTTAAGAAAGACAGGCTTTCGCTCTGTCCTAGATGTTATTCAATCTGTAAATTGACTATGCAGTCAAATAAAGCAAGGAAAAGTTTCGAAAAGGGATTAATGTTGTGGATGAGAAACAGAATTTTTTAAGTATGTCGATGACGGTGTGGGGAAAGGGCTTGGATGAGCATATGAAGAGAATAAATCTCGTCTTAAAAAGAGGTTGTAGGTTGAATAGAATCAAAAGTAAAACAAGAAAATGGAATGTAGTCGAATTAAAAATTAAATCAGGGAATTGCATTTGAAAATAACTCACTATGTCCGAAGTATATGGAGTATAAAGCGCAGCCTGGCAACAGCAAGATAAATATGCAAACATCGAATATACTTTTAAGTGCTACGAAGGTTTTATCTAAAAGTATTTGAAGTGTAGTCTTGTACGGGAATAAAACGATATCGCTAAACAGTTCAGACAAGAATAGTGTAAGAGGTCCGAGCAGAAGTAATTTCGATGTATTGCTCATGCGCTGCCTGCGATATGCAAGTATAAGAGAATCTCAGACCAGAGAGCAGTGTTGACTGCAGTAGGAACTGTGTAGCTGTAGGAGTAAGTTGTTGCTAACGAGCAGTCTGGTTTGGTGTATCGTGTTGGCTGGGCCGGTGGTGTGCAGCGATGGCGGAGCCTCAGCATTGTAGTATAAGGTAAAAGCAGCCTCGCGCATATGTAGTATTGTTATCTCAAGTCCCATGTAAATGTTTTTAAAAAAATCTCTTAATAATAATCTTTCTCATAAAAAGTAACTTTTGACATTCATCTCAATTTAAAGAATTCACTAATTTCTCCAATCCTTGGTCATCCCGATTATTGCAAAGAAAAACCAGTTGTTCCTTTCATACATGACCAATCTATCGGCCAGCATTGCACTGGGCTGTGCCACAAAAATTTCTTATAGGAGCAGATATATACGCGTTATCCGGCAACCTAGTTGAGGTAAGATTTTTCAATTTATTCAGTATGATCTTTCAGGGCCATGACGCAGCACTGCTGACGTCCTAAATTTACCAGTTTAAATTCACAGTGAATTATTGAAAGGTTATAAGTGAGTCACATTTTTTATTATTGAGAGATTAGTCACATTTTATTATTGATAGGTTAAGCAAATTTCCTGTTGGTAGGTTATACTGAACGTGAACGACATAATTATATTTTTTTACTGTTGAGAAATTTAGGAATTTTTCTGTTTTGAGGTTACACTAAATGTGAATATTATTGATATTATTTTTTTTTATTTTTGTGGGGAGGTTACACTTGGCGACAACCGGCCAGGATCATATTTTTGTGAATTTCTGAATGGTAGTCAGTTATATATCTGCTCTTATTTACTTAATATTAAATGTAGTTTGCATCTGGCGCAACGCATTTACTAACTTGTCACTCTTTCTTTCACAGATCATCGGCAATTTATTGCTCTTTGTTGTAATTGTATTTGTTCCATTTTTGCTTTGTCTTTGTTTGAGTTTGTGCTTAGCTTTGATTTGTGAAAATGCCGCGAAAAACTGCTAACAGTACATCGCGATGTGCAATGAGTGAAAAAGCCGACTCGAATAATTTGACCGATAATACTAGCGACATTCAGTGTATAGTGATAATCCTCTAATTACAGATAATCAGTGCCTGCCGATCACTAGTACTGAGTTAAATCCTAATGATGGGCAAACAAATTCAATTATATCCACAGTAAATTTAACAATTGATGACGCGGCATGTTCCGTTACAATGAACGTTTTCCAGTTAGACACGCATGATTTGCAAAATATACGTAACGAACAGATAATTGTTTCTAACGAAGGTGAACAATATACACAAAACACGTCAAGTTTATTTGATTCCGATGTAATGACCAACAGTGCACATCCGATTGGCAAACCTTTTTGTGAATCAGACAATGACCAAATGGTTACACAAAACCTGACACATGCAGATACACCGTCACACAGCACAGAGAATGCAGCAGCTAATTTTGGCTGGGATCAAGTTATCGCATTATCACTACAACTCAATGAAAAACACGACAACTATTTCAAACAACTTAATGAATCGTACAAACAACGTAATGGCAATCTCAAACAGTGGAATGAAAAACTAAACAACAATTTCAAACAGCTTAATGAAAAACTAGACAACAATTATAAACAACTTAATGAATCGAACAAACAACTTAATGAAAGTTTCAAACAGTCGAATGAAAAACACGACAACCTTAATGAACAGGACAAACAACTTAGTGAACAGATTACAGTCGTTGCCGTGCAACGACGTGATACTAAAGAACAATTACGTGAGGAAATTAAGGCTTGTGCTAGGAATAATAGTGAATAGTTACGTAGTACACATGCAGCCACAACAAAATCACTTAGACATGAAATTAGTGCGGTTGGTAAACAACGTTCAGAAAACGCAACACAGTTACGCGACGAGTTTAATTTAATGTCACCAGAACTTTCACGCACTCTGGATGCAAAAGTCGATGAGAGATTTGAACAACAGAACAGCCAAATTGACGAACGTTTTAAAGTGACAGAAATGAAAAATGTTTCACTCTCTAACACGTCACAGCATCTTGAACATTTGTCACACTCACAGAGCCAGTGTAACTTAGGTAATTTAGAGAGAGTACGTGTCTTAGATTCCAAACAGTCACAGACAAACGGATTATCATACAATCCTGAACCAGTTCAGACATTCAGAGACGATAATTGTGATTATAAGCACTTTCTATCAGTGAGAAAATTAAAGTTATTTAATAATGACAGAACACAGATTCACCCTTTGGACTGGATACAACAATTTTCTTTCGAATTTTCACCAGCACTGCCTGTAACGCAGAAACTAAAATTTATTTGCAGCGCGTAATTGACCTCAGGGGATTCATATGAATATGTGCCGTAGCGTGCACAGGGCCCCGAGCCGTAGTAGTGCCATTTCATCTTTAGTTTTCTGCACTGCTGCCTT
This sequence comes from Schistocerca cancellata, assembly GCF_023864275.1. Taxonomy (NCBI): domain Eukaryota; kingdom Metazoa; phylum Arthropoda; class Insecta; order Orthoptera; family Acrididae; genus Schistocerca; species Schistocerca cancellata. The sequence continues at coordinate 585,971,908 of NC_064630.1, read as the reverse complement.
CTCTTTTACTATCTTTTATATCTATCAAAACAACTCTTCAACTATCGATCTATCTAGGATTAGAAACGTGTGAAGAAAACCCGATATGACAAGTTTTACCGAAAGTGTCAATTTTCATTAGACACTCTAGAACTACCAGCGTAATTTTAATGTAAGACAGAAGTGTAATCATCAGTATGTACAAAATTTTCAGCTATCGCAGACGCATTTTTGCAACAATAGAGGATTTTTCCCCACAACAACTACAAAACCAGCCGGTTAGCACACCTAACCAACAATGTAATGTGCAAGGTCAACCAAGCTTTAATGTTTCGCCGCCTACACCTATAGCGTCGGCTCCGCCAAATAGTAACGCACAGCAACAAGGAAATCACTACGTACAGAAGACACATCATTTCAATTCCTATCGCAACGCGCCGTATAGCAATGACTATCATGACAAACGTAAAAGTAATGAGCACAATTTTCAGCGTACATTTAATAACAGTCGGTCTTACCAGCAGCAAAATCATCCGCAACAACAAATTATCATGAATGAACCAGACAGTCGGTATCATCCCGAACGTAATACGTCAGGAAGAAATAACAGAACAGTACAAATAGTTGAAATGCCACAGCATCCTCCCGCAAATAATAGCACGTCAGAAAGAATTTGACTAGATACAGTACAGGTTGCATCTTCCAGCAAAGTAAGCCATACTTTTGACACACAGAATCTTGTTCACGAAAATGTTATTAGTTTTGATGACATCCGATACACACTTTTGCATGAAAGACAGAATCACAACGTATGTAGACAACATCGTTATCGCAGAAGCCAACTGGTCTGAACACAATTTGATTCTGGAATAACTGTTGCAAACTTTTCGTGCACAAGGACTCACAGTTAATCTTAACAAATCGCACTTTGCCAAAACTTCCATAAAATTTCTTGGACATGTAATTTCAGCAGTAGGCATTGCGCCTGACCCGGAAAAACTTCAAGCTTTACGTGACATTACTGTTCCTACGACGAAGAAACAACTACGCAGCTTTTTGGGATTAATTAACTTTTTCCGTAAATTTATTCATTACTCTGCTTTAGACACCCCTAGATTATGCCAATTGACGGGTAGAAACACTATTTGGTCCTGGGATAGCCAAGCACATTCTGAATTTGTTAATTTGAAACATGCCTTGTTGAATGCACCACTTTTATCACACCCAGATCTTACTAGAAATTTTTCCATTGCCACCGACAGTTCTAACACCGCTTTAGGCGTACACATTTTTCAGGAAATTGAAGCAGATGGTACTACAGTAATTAAAAAACATCGCCTTTGCAAGTCGCATTCTGTCACCTGCTGAACGCAATTATTCTGTTACAGAACTTGAAACATGTGTTGTATGGGCATTTACGAGATTTAGGCATTTTCTTTATGGAAGACATACGACCGTTTACACAGATCATAGAGCTATACAGTTTTTACTTCCCGCAAAATTTACACACGACAGGTTAAGCAGATGGAAACTTTATTTACAGGAATTTAATTTTACAATTGTTCACATTCCCGGTACACAAAATATTGTAGCAGATGCACTATCCCGTTCTCTCAGCAACAATCAGCAAGACATCGCAACCAACTTCTGCCAAGCAAATTTTAGCGTCATGTATATTCAACAAGTTGCATTCGAAAATTTTATTTCGTCGTCATTACAAGACATAGCACAGGAGCAGAGCAAAGACAACGTATGGAAAGAAATTAAACACCTTTGGCAAGATAGGAATAATGTTACCATTAGAAACCATTACACTGTACGCAATAACATTCTGATTCGCCGCTCTCACCCTGACAGCAACAATTGGTTATTATGTATTCCTGGCGAGCTTGTTAACAAATTAATTTGGTATACTCATTTAAGTTACGCACATTACGGAGCCAGAAAATGTTTTCTTACACTGAGACAGAACTGTTATTTTGCGAACATGGAGAAACGTATTCGTCTAGTTTTAGCGTCTTGTAAAATCTGCCAGAAAGCTAAATCAGACACTACTTCACATATTCCTCCGATACATCCCATTGTACCGATTAAATTGAGACACATGGCTGCTGCAGACATTTTTTGACCGATTCCCAGAACTAATAGAGGTTTTTGTACATCTTTGTCGCTATTGTACTCACTTCGAAATTTGTAACCTTCACTCCGTTACACAAAGCTACTGCTAAATCTATTTCGAATGCATTTGTAAAATATTTTTTATTTCATGTAGGGCATGTATTGAAAGTAATTTCTGACAATGGACCACAGTTTCGATCTGCTATATGGACACGTATATTACGAGCTAGAAACATTTCTCCGATCTATATATCCAGGTATCACGCTTCTTCGAACCCTTGTGAACGACTGATGAAAGAAATTGGTAAACTGTGTAGAATATACTGCCATAAAAGACATATTGATTGGGATACAAACATACTCTCATTCCAGGATGTAATTAACTCCATAACAAATGAATCTACAATGACATCTCCGACTGTTATATTGAAAAATATTGAACCACCCAGCAAAATTAAAGAATTAGTATTCTTTCCTACATCTCGTCGACTACGCCACCATGAAATAATTGACATTGCGCTGAACAACATCAAACGTGCCGCAGAGCGCCGGAGGAGACAGCAAAAACTGGTTTGTACACGCCATGATTTTCACATTGGACAGAAGATATTAGTACGCACGCATTATTTATCCAACAGAGGAAACAGTAGATGCAGTAAATTTGAGCTTCTATACGCAGGTCCATATAGAATACGAAGCATTCCTCACTCTAATGTACTGCACGTCGAAACTTTGAGAACCAGAAAAAGCAAAGGCAATCACCATGTCTCCAATATTAAACCCTTTATTGAATGAATATACTTTATGATTTATCATACTGTAATGCCATTTCCTGAATTTTATATGACCACTTATGCAATTATATTTATATGAACACTTACTGATGATTATCATATTTTTTCTTGGCAAGTGCACGGCAAGGTAAGGTTAGCAGGTCGCTTTTCTTGTCGTTACACATCAGACAGTGCACATTTTTCCAGATAAACTTACATATTTTATGACCACTTATGCAATTCTATCTATGTGACTACTTACTGATGATTATCATATTTTTTCTTGGCAAGTGCCCGGCAAGGTAAGGTTAGCAGGTCGCTTTTCTTGTCGTTACATATCAGACCGTGCACATTTTTCATTTTTCGTGTATGTATGATTGTTTTCCTGTTTTGTCTGTATGTACTATGAAATCTTTAAGATTGACTTTGACGTTTTTCCTTATGATATCTCAATATCTTGACTATTCTACATTTTTTGCTACTACATTATGATACTGTGTGTACATTTTTTCACTTGAAATCTGTCTATGTTTTTAACATAATACGTTTTCTGTCATGCTATGCTGTATGCTTAGTTGTATCACTAGAAACAAGTTTTTATCTAATGGGTATATGATTTAAATGCAAGATATTAATCCTTATTCATCATTTTCAGAAAGCAATAACGTGTACAAGAAATAAATTAAACAAACCACAGTGGTTTACTCTGAAATGGAAATTTTACCATCGGAATGAACGAAAGAAAATGCAATATCTTGTCATGAGGAGTAAATGGATCAGAATTAACAAGCATTAACCAGAATATACTATACACATCGTATGATAGCAGTCTTGACTAATTATTTTTCTTTCAGAATACGAGGCGATTGATGCAGGCTGTCAGACAGAACTACACATCTTAGTTTTAGTGATGAAATATGCTAGAAATAAGAAACTCTATAGTATGAATAGTCGTATGAAGTAAATGGAAAAATGAATAATGAAGTGTCCTTTTTTGCAGATGATAATAAATGATGATGAATAGTTATATGAAGAATATGGTAATATGAATAATGAAGTTTTTCTTTGCAGGTGATGATAGTGATGTAGTTATCATAATATGAATAATGAAGTTTTTCTTTGCAGATGAGAATAATGATGAAGTTTATATATTTACCATTAGTTAAGAAATGCTATGTAGTTATTTAAGTATTTGTTGCAGTTCCTTTTGGCAGTATGTCTTATGTCGCATGGTATAATGACTGAATGTTTTGGAAAAGACAGCTAGAGTACATACATATTGAGTACACGTTTCATTACCTGTTAATTCGAAGTACACTACTTTTCAGCATAATATGTGTTTCTTCTTTCAGCTCAATAATCCATTTTGTATTTTTTCCAGGAGAAGCTATTCATGAAATTAATGTGCTATAAGCAGTTAATCACTAAACCTGTTCTAGTACTTGCATTTTTTTATCCATTTGTGTGTATCATTCATGAATGTGATCACATATACTCTACTTGTTTCATAACCTTGCTACAGCTGACTCATGACGAATGACGTTATTAATCCTTATTTCCAGCAATAAGTCAAAAGCATATATTTTCATGCCCCAGCAATTATCGATCCCAATGCAATGCATTGCTAACACAAAAAAAAATTATTACCAGTCCCAACTATTACCAGAATACAACCAAATAATGCTACCAGTTTAGGATATATTTATAGTCCTAAATATAATGCAAATTTCTCAGATGTATTGAATCCATTATATCTATGTATTATTGGGCCACAGACCTTGAGTAATAGTTACAGTGTGTTACATTTTTAAATATTTCCTATGTCACTTGAATGATGAGTTCTGAGTAATACTGAATGATGTTTTGTAATAATGCATAAATGCTATGTCATTAATTTCTGTAAATAATATTTTTGTTATACTCTATAAATGCTATGCCAATAATTAACTCTTGTTTCGAATGATGACTTCTGAATAATACTGAATAATGTTTTGTAAAACTATATGAATACTTTGTAACTGGCCAATGAGTGCCAATAATTACCGCAATCAGATGAGTTATGAATAGTGTTTTGTAATATTCAATACTTGCTACATGTTTAGCAACTGGCCAATGAATGCCATTGATAACTATAATTAGATGAATTATGTATAAATGCTATGCCAATAATTAACTCATTTTGAATGATGACTTCTGAATAATGCATAAAACAACGCTTGGTAACTGGCCAATGAGTGCCAATAATTACTATATTGAGATGACTTATGAATAATTTTCTGTAATACTCCATACATACTACTTAAATGCTGTGTAAATAGCCAATGAATGCCAATAATTACTCAAATCGGTTGATACACTAATGTAATTCTCAATGATGACTAGAATAAGACTTAATGTTCTTCACCTTCTGACCTAATTACCATAAATTACTGCAATATCCGTTTGTCCTGTCCATCCTCATGATCATGGAGCACTATATTTGGTTTTTGCACTAATTCTACGTTGATGTGAGAGTATGGATTCTACAAGAATGTGGTGTTGACGTACCAAGCTGTCCACCACCGTGAACGATGGAGATTTCATTATGGTCCTACTGTTTGGTGTACCTAATCTACTACCAAAATGATAACATACAATATTAATACAACATTTCAGTGTCCTGGCTACACTGATAAATACTTCAGGGAAGAGAACTTCAGATTGTCTCACTTGGTGTTGTGCTTCTGTAGAAAGATATGGACTTTCGGTGCAACTACGTGCAACCTACTGTGCTACAACCATGATGCAATCCTTCCCATTCCTTTTCTAGTTCCTAAATATGCTGAAGACTTTTACAGTGCGTGTGCACTTCATTTCAATTGTTAAAATGATCAGTCGTTCTAAATATGCTAAAGAATTCTACAGTGCGTGTGCACTTCATGTCATTGGTTAATATATTTTCTACTCAGTGCGTGTGCACTTTATTTCACTCCATGATATGTTATGTAAATATGCTAAAAGCTTCTACAGTGCGTATGCACTTTATTTCACTCCATGATATGTTGTAAATATGCTAAAGACTACTACAGTGCGTGTGCACTTTATTTCATTTTTAGGGGAATCAGTTCTTGTAAAATGCTAAAGATTTTTACAGTGCATGTGCACTTTATTTCATTTGTTAATAAGATCAGATGTCCTAAAAATACTAAAGACTTATACAGTGCGTGTGCTCTTTATGTCATTTGTTAATATATTTTGTATTCAGTGCGTGTGCACTTTATTTCACTTCATGATATGTTATGTAAAAATGCTAAAGACTTATACAGTGCGTGTGCACTTTGTCATTTGTTAATATCTTTTGTACTCATTGCGTATACTTTTTGTCATTTCTTGATATATTCTGTACTCAGTGCGTGTGTACTCTATTTCATTACTTAATATGTTCTGCACTTATCAATAATGTATATACTCTGTGACTGTAGACTTAGTAACTAAATAGATTTTAGAAAAATTTGTTGCTCATGGCAAGTCCAATTGACTCACCATCTCTGCCAAATTTTTGCCCCCCCCTCTCCCCCCCCTCCCCAGTGGAGGGTTATGTAAGAGGTCCAAGCAGATGAAATTTCGATGTATTGCTCATGCGCTGCCTGCGATATGCAAGTATAAGAGAATCTCAGACCAGAGAGCAGTGTTGACTGCAGTAGGAACTGTGTAGCTGTAGGAGTAAGTTGTTGCTAGCGAGCAGTCTGGTTTGGTGTATCGTGTTGGCTGGGCCGGTGGTGTGCAGCGATGGCGGAGCCTCAGCATTGTAGTATAAGGTAAAAGCAGCCTCGCGCATATGTAGTATTGTTATCTCAAGTCCCATGTAAATGTTTTTAAAAAAATCTCTTAATAATAATCTTTCTCATAAAAAGTAACTTTTGACATTCATCTCAATTTAAAGAATTCACTAATTTCTCCAATCCTTGGTCATCCAGATTATTGCAAAGAAAAACCAGTTGTTCCTTTCATACATGACCAATCTATCGGCCAGCATTGCACTGGGCTGTGCCACAAAAATTTCTTATAGGAGCAGATATATACGCGTTATCCGGCAACCTAATTGAGGTAAGATTTTTCAATTTATTCAGTATGATCTTTCAGGGCCATGACGCAGCACTGCTGACGTCCTAAATTTACCAGTTTAAATTCACAGTGAATTATTGAAAGGTTATAAGTGAGTCACATTTTTTATTATTGAGAGATTAGTCACATTTTATTATTGATAGGTTACGCAAATTTCCCTGTTGGTAGGTTATACTGAATGTGAACGACATAATTATATTTTTTTACTGTTGAGAGATTTAGGAATTTTTCTGTTTTGAGGTTACAGTAAATGTGAATATTATTGATATTATTTTTTTTTATTTTTTTGGGGAGGTTACAAGAGACAGAATTTAGAATTCTAATTTTACAGGTGAATGCTGACGATTGACTGGTAGATCGAATAACTAACGAAGAAATACTGAATAGAACTGGGAAAAAATAAATTTATGGCAAAAAGTTACTAAAAGAAAGGTTTGCTTGATAGGACACAACCGGAGGCACCAAGGAGTCGCAAGCGAAGTGTGGAGCGATGTAAACTGAAGAGGGAGACCAAGCTTTGAATACAGTAAGCAAATTAAAATGGACATATGTTGCAGTAGTTACATCGAGACGAAGGGGCTTGCCTAGGATAGGCTAGCATTGAAAGCTGCATCGAACCGTCTTCAAACTGAAGGCCACAACATCATTTTACTAGAATTTCAGTTACAACGCTGATCCACAATCATCTACCTTGTGTGTGGCGGAAAATCGAGCACAAATAGCGTGCGAAGATACACATGTGCATGTGTCTTCAAACATCCTGAATTTCCTGTCCAGAGTGATTTAAGGTGCAATGAATACATCAATTTAACTATGGTGGAAACAGATGAAAGAGATTTAGTAGAATAATCGCAAGAAAGAGCCTTCACACATGAGATAGGAAGTATACAAACACCATGTTTAACCAATTATTGGCCATCTATCTGAAGCCCTTACCAAGTTAGATTAATAAAAGATATAGAAAAGATACGTCACGGGTTTGTTTAGAGAGTTACAGAAATGCTCAACTGACTGCAGTGCGACACAGCAGAAGGACGTTGTGCATCGCAGGAGCCTTAATCAAAAGATCCCAAGGGTGTACATTCCAAAACGAGTTGGAAAACTTACTATTTCTTCCAATATATAAGCATATCTGGCGGTGGGCTACGACAGTAAAATTAGAGAACTTCGAGCACATGTGGAAGGATGCTGACAGTCATTTTTCCCACTTACCGTTCTCTACTGTAATAGTAAAGGGGTCACGAGAGGAAGGATACACGATGTACAGATTGCGGGATACAGATGTATTGGGGGATTATGATTAAAGTTCCAGTTACATGACGCTGCAAAAAAAAAAAAAAAAAAAAAAAAAAAGGGGGGGGGGGGACCTCGGCTCCGTATGTCGTCAAATTAGAACGCAATATTATCGAAGAGGGGGGAAACATTATGGAATAAAAAAATGGGAATATACGGCGTTATAAGCGGCAAAATACACTACAAAAGATGTGGGGTACAGTGGCTGTTCCGCAGTTTGCGCCTGAGCGCTCGGTGTGACTGTCTCAGTGCAGGATCGCACGCTTCTGGTAAAGCTGCTCTTTTACAGACTGTGCGCCAGTACCTCTGTAGAAGTTCCGATCACTCAAGGGTATGAAAAAAGGTGTTGGTCCGATATCTGCCAAGGTTCTGAAGAAAATGATTACGAAATTCGAAGAGACACGTTCTTTTGAAGTGGAGTGGGGCAGAGGGAGGAAAGAAATTGTTGCGACGTCCGTAGAAGACGTGGCCACAGCAATGGAGAAGGGCTCGAGAGGTGGCGTGCAAACGTGTAGTGCTTGGGGAATTAAACGAAATATTTGACATGCCTGCGATCACGGCGCATAAAATTCTGCAAATCGTCCTGCATTGCTATCCATACAAGATTATCCATGTTCAGGAGTTGCTTCGTGCTGACCTGCCGGTAGGACAAACGTTTTCTCTAGAATTTCTTGCTCGCATAGAAGTGGGCAACGAATGGCCACGAAACATTCTGTGAAAAGACGAAGCCGAGTTCCATCTACAAAGACGTGTCAACACACAGAATTGCAGAAGAAGGGGAACGGAAAATGCGCTCACACATCAACCGGTACCGCTTCATTCTGCAAAGGTAACTGTGTGGTGCAGGTTGACGGAGTCATTTATCACAAGACCATATTTTTTCGTGGATGTGGGTCCTGTTACCTGTACAGCCATTCATAAACTCTATGAGAGTCTAGTCTTTTGCGCATCAACACCGTTCCTATCTTTCAACAGGATTTGTATCCTAGATGGCGGTCCTCATTGCGTTGCACAGCCACTGAAGCAGCCGTTACAGGGGATTTTGGAAGTGCTAGAATTATCAAATGTCATTTCCCCACAGCCTGCCCGAGCAGACCACCTAAACTTAATCCGTGTGACTTCTGGCTGTGGGGTTATCTAATAGATGTGTTCAGTGTTCCGATTACAACCGTAGCTGAACTGAAGGCACGCATTGCGCAACACATTCTGAACGTGACAACTGAGCAGGCCGGATATAGAATAAAACAACACTTTAAAAAAAAAAAAACTTTCTCGATTTTATTTGGGCACAATTGGATATAACACTAGCCAAATCAACGTCTCTAAGCAAACCACTTTCTATGTTCATTAAGGTGAGGTCGTTCAGACGTTCCTGTCCTGTAGTATTCCTTCACTCATTTTTAATTCACTTTGATGCTGAAATAGAACATTCTCCACTGCAGTTGGTGATTTTCGAAGGCAAGTAAATGTGTAAAATTATTCCCATGTTTGGGTAAGACGATCCTAATGAATTTTCCCTTAAAAACTGCTATGTAACAGAGCTGACAACGTATGTCTCGTGACGATCATGAGCTATGGTAGAAATGTCACGCGGAAGTTACGGAATTTCCTGAAAGCTCATTCTAAAGATGCACATTTGGATATGTGGTACTTACTTATACTAATGAATGTGAAATTAAATTAAAAATGTCTACACATCAATTACGGAAATATTGGGAGCAGTGATAAGTTCTTCCACTGAACGGAATTAGGGTGGTACATTCACTAAAAGTTCTACACGCTGCGTATTTGCCGAGTAATGATCGCGAAAACGATATGTATATTTTCTTGCCGGCCGGGGTGGCCGAGCGGTTCCAGGCGCTACAGTCTGGAACCGCGCAACCGCTACGGTCGCAGGTTCGAATCCTGCCTCGGGCATGGATGTGTGTGATGTCCATAGGTTAGTTAGGTTTAAGTAGTTCTACGTTCTAGGGGACTGATGACCTTAGAAGTTAAGTCCCATAGTGCTCAGAGCCATTGGAACCATTTTTTAAATATATTTTCTTGGATGGTTTTCGTCACACAATCATTTAAAATGTAAATTCTTTTCGCTTCTGTACTGTAATCACGTTTTTTATATAAATTCTCTTTATTACATCTATGCAAAAAAATAAATTAATACAATGATTAAAATGTTGCATTCAAGAACCAGAAATTAACATTTAAAACCAAATTACAAGAGTAAAAATAAAGATCACAATCACTGCGATGAAGATTTTAATAAAAAAAATCCATTCTTTAAGTACTGAAAACGCGACCTTTACCTCACGATCCAAGAGCCTTAGCCATTACGCTACGGAGAGACCGGGTAAAACTCATGTTGTTTTTTATGGTCTAGCATCTCGCATTTTACAAAGGAGGGTCCACTAGAGTGGATAGATGTACGGTGTGAAACGTGGCAGCTAATCCTACACACCTGTGTTGGTGGTTTCAGCGGGATTTGGAAAAATGTTTTACTATTAGTCATCCAGTAAGGACATCTCAGGGGCGTTAGTGATTCGTTCCGATCTGCTGCTCTCGGACAAGTTTTGACTCGGAAGTAACATCGATTCGTAAATGCGCGTTACAGAGACGATCGTTTCCAAATGCAGTACATATCTGTAGCAAAGAATATGAAGTTAAAGTAAGGTGTTGTAATAAATCACAATGAGTATGAGAAAAATACATTCAAAACATTTAGTAAACATTTGTGATCGTGTCTCATATTGCGCAACGCGTTTAACAATACATCAATCATCTGCTCACACACGCAACACAACAACGCTTCGTCAGGCAATTATAGCGTCACAATTTGGATGTCGCTGATGTTGTCTTCCCACTGGTGCCGACATTAACGAGCCGTAGTTGGGGCCGGCGGCCAACTTACCGCGCCCTTACTACAGCTTATCTATTCGGGGCTCGTAACATACCAATTTAATGGGGTCAGCTATTAATAATAAGATCGGTACATATGCGGCCCGAGGTGCCGCCCCATAATGTTAATAGTGGATCCTGAGCAAAAAGTTTGACGACCACTGACAGGCAGTACTGTGACAAAAGGAAATATACTGTGGAAGGAATGAACGGCTGTAGTAGCACACTTACAAAAATAAATACGGTATCCATTAACCATTTTCTTATTGCTGATCAGTAGAAACCTATTCTAATTGATTGGGTTACTGCGAGTAGCTCGGACAACATTAGGGAACTCCTTTGGAAGTTTTGTGGTGTTGTCAACTTACGACACATAATGTATATATGGTGTGGCCCTGCGCCCTCTTTCAGGAATTAGCTAAAATTGTTGCTACTCATTGTAGATTTGGACACCACCGTCTTTCCATTGCACTGTAGATAGAATGTCATTCACATCTACCTTCACAAGATTTCTTTACATCCAGGCTTGTTGTTGCTGTTGTTGTTGTTGTGGTGGTCTTCAGTCCTGGGACTGGTTTGAAGCAGCTCTCCATGCAACTCCATCCTGTGTAAGCTTCTTCATCTCCCAGTACCTGCTACAACCTACATCCTTCTGAATCTGCTTAGTGTATTCATCTCTTGGTCTCCCTCTACGATTTTTACCCTCCACGCTGCCCTCCAATACTAAATTGGTGATCCCTTGATGCCTCAGAACATATCCTACCAACCCATCCCTTCTTCTAGTCAAGTTGTGCCACAAACTCCTCTTCTCCCCAATCCTATTCAATACCTCCTCATTAGTTATGTGATCTACCCATCTAATCTTCAGCATTCTTCTGTAGCACCACATTTCCAACGATTCTATTCTCTTCTTGTCCAAACTATTTATCGTCCATGTTTCACTTCCGTACATGGCTACACTCCATACGAATACTTTCAGAAAAGACTTCCTGACACTTAAATCTATACTTTGTGCCTCTAATGCGAGGAGCCGTAGCATTTTCTTCCCCTTGCTACTTGGCTCATCCGGCATTGCCCCTGAGACACTCCTATCTGTTGTGAAACATGCTATTCACGGTATCAGCTTGCTGCAGAAATCGGTGAACAGCATACTGACCATGACTTGCGCCGGTCTCAATATAGTTAAAATCCCATTTCACTGTTGCTTTTTGTATGGTTTTTGACAGCACAGCTAAAAACCGATGTAATTGTTGCTTTTTATGCAGTTTCTTGGCCTCAGGACACTTAAAACTGATTTTGTCGTAAGACCTTGCCATGGTGGATGGGTTTGCGTAACTAACAGTGCCACAACTGTTAAATGCCAAACATGAGTGGTCATGCATACTGTTCAGTACAGCTGGTTTAATGTGCAACTCACAGCATAGCTGTCGTATCGCCACTCATCTGTCATTTGTGGCCGAACCCCTTTACGTTATGACGCTTGCATCGCCATCTATTCATCAATTTTTTTTTCCATAACGTTTCCCTATTCCTCGATGATACTCCGTTAAAATTTGACGTCAGTCTAGCAATAGTTCGTTTCTTACAGTGTTGTGAAACTGAAACTTTAATTATAGTAGCCCAGTGTATTTATATTTTATTTTCCAATTTCAATTAATTACAACGTCCAATAGACATTTCTACTATTTACTATAAGGCAATAGTTTCCAAAACTTTTAACTGAACACGATTAAATAAGAGAATGTTGGCGGACCTCGGATATCGATATTGAGACAAGAATCGCTGACATTCAGCGTGGTTCCCACAAAGAGGCGCTTGCAACTCTTCAAGTAGTGCCCTGAACTACAGCACATGGGTCAGTACGTAGGGACGATAATTGGCCGTGCAAGGGCTCTTCGGATCATCAAGCAGCTGGTGGCACCGTTGGAACTACTTTTGGACTTGCGTGTGTACTGCAAAGCTATACTGGAGGTTTCTGCTGTGGCCTAGACGAACTGGTTTTTTGGGTCATTGGACTTTCTGATTAAACTATCTTGTTATGATTTGGGCTCCAGTGTTACTAAGCGTTTACTTTTTAGGAACTAATTTACTTATTGTACTGTGACAGTTGTTTCATTGCGTGAATAAAACGGAGTATTAGTCAAGTACTGTCTCAAATAATTCAAGCCCCTTTTTGTTTTCAAATAAATTTGTAAATATGATATTATTGGTGCGCGGCAACATATTTACTTGCCATGGCTGAATAAAAAATGCAAGAACCTCATTGATGCGGGTCAGACGAGAGCCGGCTAGGTGCTTACATCAGGAGCGATCTGCTCATACAAGTACTGTCACAGTAGAGAGTTCAGTGCTGTAATATCATCGACACAGTAGAAAGGCAGAACTTCGGGCACTAATGACCATAGCAGTTTTGCGCCCTAAACCCAAAACAAAAAAAAGGCAGAACTACTTTGGCGTACATGACCTGACTGCTTCATGTTCAAACTGCGGCTCTGTTCTGGCATATGCGATGCGGATCGATGCCTTGACAAGCGGCCCTACTGCTTGCACTGAGTCTGATACTGCTGACTTAGTGCCCCCCAATCGGTGGTCCTCCTGAGGGCCTACTTCAGCCGCTGCTGGCCTCTTGTCCTAGTGGTCCACAGTTCGAGCCAAGGACTGTGCAACCGCTCAGCTGCCATGGCCTACGCAGGCAGACTCCTTGCTGTGCACCTCTGCTCGCGTGAGCATGCACCATTGCTGAGAGCTGCCTCAACCATGAGGGCCCATGGCGTGGCTCTGTACACCGTGGCGCGCCCTACTCGAAGCTTGTGGCTGTCTACAGTCTGTGTGGCTGCCGCCCGCTGCTGAGCCGCTGCTGTCTTTATTTCGAGGGCCGAGCGACGCCACAGGCGGCCAGTGGCAATAAGCCGCTTGCTGACTGCAGCAACTTCTTACTGAGCATGCGCAGCTTACGCCTTAGGGACTTCGGCGTCTCCGAGCATCGTGTCGTAGTTTGCTGAGAAATGAGTATTTTCATAATGCTGTTTTCGTGATGAAATGTCAGATGACAACCAGTCCCACTCTCCTCTCCATCTTTACCACCTCTGACAATCTAGCTTCACCACCTACAGTAGAGGCCAATTATTAATGGCCCTATAAAATACAGGAATTGCTGTTAAATAATTATACAATGTGAGTACATATCAATGTAGCATTATCACATCCGCAATGTCGTGACATTGAAACAGTCACTTGGTGAATATATGCCCTCGAACAACGACTTCCACTCAGAGCCTGCCAGAGTCCGGAGTTCACCTGTATTGGCTACAGGACGAGTGTCATGAGCTAATTGCCAACTTACAAGTCTTATGCTTCATCTGCGTGTGTCTTACCTTTACTTTTCACCTCTGCCTCCTGTCTTGACTTGGTTATGACGTGAGCCTCTCTAGGGTTTGTCATCCTATTTTGGCCGGCCGGAGTGGCCGCGCGGTTAAAGGCGCTACAGTCTGGAACCGCACGACCGCTACGGTCGCAGGTTCGAATCCTGCCTCGGGCATGGATGTGTGTGATGTTCTTAGGTTAGTTAGGTTTAAGTAGTTCTAAGTTCTAGGGGACTTATGACCACAGCAGTTGAGTCCCATAGTGCTCAGAGCCATTTGAACCATTTTTTTCATCCTATTTTGCCCTTGGATACGTTATTCATCACCGCAGTTATAGCAGCCGCCTGGATGTTAAGCCAGCGCGTGGTTTCCAGTCGATGCATCTTCTGTCTCAAGGTGAGGATTCTTGTATCTGGTGGTCGCTGAGTGTTCTCACAAAATTCCCAGCTGATAGTCTGGTATCACGCTAGCAGTGGGTGAAAATATCGAGGAAAACACGGGGCGAACATGACTGTTGGAGGCGTCCAATATGAGTTTTAGCTGTTGTCTCCCAGAAGACAGTTGCGTGTTCCAAAAAGAGGCTGATTAGCTGGTAGGTCATGACGCACTGGTGTGGTGGAAGATGCCTTCTTTTATATAGCCTGACACTTGCCTCACAAATTTAGTTATATCTACAAAGAAACCGTTTTTGTTAATCTGGACCCACGAGCGGCCGATTCTCGACGTCGCGTGGACGTAGGCAGTGACTGAAAATGTTACTAGTCTAGTACTCGCGAGAGGGATCAGTGTACTGGCAGAACTTTGTTTTTTTGTGATGCCATCTCTACTATGAATTCCACCACACTTCTACAGCTTCTTAGTTTTCTGCTACAGACATACTGTGATCCATTCTGCAATCATAGGTTTCTATCGTCAGGCAATTGCAATAGTCGCACTGAGTAGTAGAGAATCAATAAGTCAAAACTCTATCAAGCTACCAAGAAGAGTAAATTATCCACTGAATCGGTGAGCAGCAATATCACCTTTAGGTTCAATAACAATAGTCGCCTTCGTCCCACACTGACCACAAATGAGACCGATTTTTACAAATCTTACGTCCACCGGCTTAGCTGGGTGGTAACGTGCTTTCCTCGCATGCCAGGGGCCCCGGGTTCGATTCCCGGCGAGGTTGGACATTTTTCCACTCGTGGATTGGGTATTGTGTTGCCCTTGTCATCATTTCATCCTTATCACCGGCGCACAAGTCGCCCAGTGTGGCGTCGACTGAAATAAGACTTGCACTTGGCGGCCGAACTCATCAGGTTCATTTCCATTATGAATCCTTTCATAAGGCGGTTGTGGTAGTCTGTCCGAAGACTGGTCTTTTGCTGCTAGTATGTCCTGTGTCATCTCTGTATAGCTTCTGCAATCCAGTTTGACCCGCTAACTGTAGTCGAAGCCTTGTTTCAGTCTGCTATGTTTACCCCATAACTTCCCATTACTAGAAATTAATATTTTCCTTGATGCCTCAGGATATGTCCTAAAGACCAAACCGTTATTTTAGTCGAGTTGTTCCATAAACCTCATTTCTCGCCAATTGTAATCAGTAGCTCTTCATTAGTTATCCACTCTACCCACCTAATCTTTAGTATTTTTCTATAGCATCACATTTCAAGAGCTTCTAGTCTCCTGTTACACTTACCACTTATTGGCCACGCTTCACTTCTCTAAATGGATACATTTTATATCCTCTTTACTTCGACCTTCGTCAGTTATTTTGCTGGCCACGTAAGAAAATGCTTCGCTTTCTTCACATTCTTCACTTCACATCTTTCCTAATCTAGTTCTCTCAGTGTTACCTAATTTAATCTTATTATATTCCATTACCCTTATTTTGTTGATACCCATATTATAACCTCTTCCAAGACAGTGTCCATTCCGTTCAATCGATCTTTCATTTATTTTGCCATTACTCGACAAAACCACAATGCCACCGGTAATACTGACTGCTCAATGTACGGATTGATAACACCGGGGATAGGTTACAACCCTGTCTCACTTCCTTCGCAACTATTGTTTCCCTTTCGTATCCTGCAGTAGCTTCCATACAAGTTGTAGACACCCTCCCACTTCCTATTTTTTGTCCCTGATAACTTCAGAATTTCAAAGAATGTATTCCAGTCAACATTGTCAAAACTTTTTTTTCTAAATTTACCAGTTCTACAATTATAGCTTCGTTTTTCTTCAACCTATCGTCTAAGATAAAGACCAAAGTCTATTGTTACCACATTTTTTGGAACCCAAGTTCCTCTTCCCCTAGGTCGGCTATTACCTGTAGATCCATTCTTCATTAGGTATGCATGTTGCATACCAGTCACAGTTGGCTCTTCCAAGGATCCTAATAGTTCTGAGCGATTGCCTCCTACCAC
The DNA here is from genome assembly GCF_023864275.1 of Schistocerca cancellata. Taxonomy (NCBI): domain Eukaryota; kingdom Metazoa; phylum Arthropoda; class Insecta; order Orthoptera; family Acrididae; genus Schistocerca; species Schistocerca cancellata. Next base: position 585,954,979 of record NC_064630.1, on the reverse strand, counting down.
AGACGACTTGTTTCGACTTAGACCTTTCAGTGCTAGTTGGAAGATTCGATACTGTGAGATGTACTTGACATACATCTCACAGTATCGAATCTTCCAACTAGTATTCATCTACTTCCTCTTCCCTTAAAATAAAAATACTCCCCGATTTTGCCTTCAAACCCGTTTCCTACATACAGGACTTTTCTCGTTGCCACATTTTACTCTGATCTTCTTAATACCGTCTTGCCATCTAAGCTCTTCATGTACATGCAGTTTCATCTTATAATGTTACTTACCAGGTGATAAGAATTTTGTAAAAATAAATGAAATTGTCATTCTAAAAATGTGCAAGGAGAAATAGGTACGTATTCGGAAAACATAACTGCGAATTTATGTAACAAGCACTGTACAGTCACCGAAACAATCAGAGAATCATTCCTGAAAAAACAGTGAATATTTACGATATTTTTTGTTACCTTTTACAGAGAGGCTCTTCTCTTGTTCTGACGAATGTGTGAGTTAGTTGTAAAAACTTCTTGATTTCTGTGAGAATTTGATGACTTACATGAAAAATAGACAGTATAAAATGTACTAGTGTTTGTGAATTAATTCATCATAGAATAATGAAATCAGAGTCAGTTCTAAACCAAGAAGATATAGCAACATTAATGTCCAATTCGCCTCCGATACGGCTAACACGGGAATAGCTACTGAAAGGAGTGGCGACATAACGGACCTTAGAGGAATCACAACAAACTAAAAGATAAGAAGTCGAACTTTACAATATTTATGGACACTGGACTACGTGAGTGCATCAACGAACTGATACACAGAGATTCTCAAGATAGACGACTTACCATAGTCTCATAATATTATGTAAAAATACCATTTCAGTTATTAGTGCATGGTTTTCTTTTAAATGGAATCTTTTCCTTGTAAAGTCGTCCACAACAATCCCTTTTGTTATTTTATTAATTTATTATAATCATTTTCTCAAGACCTCTACAATCTGCCTATACCTACACAGCATCTCTATTTCCTATAGTTGTGCAAGATTCTACAACATTGCATTTTTTTCCTCTAGTCATTCCCGCTTAGCCATTTCGCATTTTCTGTCAGTTTCATTTTTAGGCGTCTGCTTCCTTTGGTACATTTTTTGTTATCTCCTTTTATCAACTAAATTTTATATCTCGTGTGTTATCCATAGATTCCTCCCATCCTTCGTGTTTTTACCAAGCTGTTCCTCTGTCCCTTCAGTATCCCATTCCTCAATGGAACCCATTGATTTTGTGTTGTATTTCTTTCGTCTGCTGCAGTCAGCCGTTGCCTATTGCTCTCTTTGAAACTCTTCATAATGTCAGGCTGTTGCTACTTATTCAGTCTTTGTCTCCTTTATTTATAACTTTTCTATGGTTTCTTCAACTTTTCTGCATTTCTTAGCTGATAAATGTAAGTAAGACTCCACATCTGCTCTTCTGAAATGTCTTGGAGTTTAAAATGTGGCATCTAAATATTTACCTAACTACATATTATATAATCTATCTCATACCTTCCAGTGTCTCTAGATCTCTACTTCGTTCCTTCCTTTCCCGGAGTCTTTCTCTTCCTTTACCTTCTGTCGAATTTCAATCATCCATCACAGATAAATTTTCATGTACATTAAAGCACTGAATAACTTTTTTTTACCTCATCACAGTTTTTCTTTAAATCTCTTCATCATCTACGGGTCTAGCAGGTACACACAGGATGATTCAGGAGGAATGTCACATAATTTATGAGGTGATTTAGCATGTGAAAATAAACCAAAAATGTCCTATGAACATGGTCCGATTTTCGATCATTACGGAACTGGAGAAGGATGAAGACTACACACATCCATGAACAGATATGAAGACAAGTGTGAATATTACTTACCGAAACAATGTTACTTATAATCCGTCTTGATTGCAAAAATGTTTATTCACATGACCGGTTTCGGTTCCTCTAGAACCATCTTCAGATCCGCAATTTCGGTTACAGGAGTAACCCGTCTACACACAGGCCAACCAATTTAATGTGACGCAGCATGCGAAAGTTGCTGTGTGTGAACCGGTTACTAATGTAACTGAAATTGCAGATCTGAAGATGGTTCTAGAGGAACCGAAACTGGTCATGTGAATAAACATTTTTGTAATCAAGTCGGATTATAAGTAACATTGTATAACTAGTGATTGCGGTATCCCATCAGACATTATGTCTGTTTTTGCAAAACTTACCGAAACGATGTGTAGGCGCCGTGGTGGACAGAATAGTGGTGGGAGACATGACTGATCCATCCTACAAGAGATGTTCAAGTAGTCCCCCGCCCATCTCAGTGCACTTTGGAGGGTGTATTGCGTTGCACATTGAACATCATCTCGGCGGGCTTTAATGCGGGCAACAACGTCGGTGATGCGAGCGACAAGTTCTGCACTTGTATCCGCCTTTGTAGAGTACAAATCCCCCTTTAACCAGCCTCATAAACAGAAATCTAATGGGGTTAGGTTGGGTTATCTGACAGGCCAGTTAATAGGTCCGCCGCTGCCAATCCACCGTTGAGGATACTTGTCTAGTACAGTGAATCGGCGATCCATCATGCTGCAGGTGCATCTGTCATCGTTCTTCTAACGTCACGTCTTCAAAAAGTGCAGGTAGGTCTACTATCAGGAAATGGGCGCATGCTGCGGTTGTCATGCGATTTGGCAGAAACACAGGTCCTCTCATCGCGTCATCAATCATACCATACCAGGCGTTCGCTGAGAACCTAACTTCCCTAGTGTCGTGAGGGTTCTCCATCGCCAATGTATGAGAAATGCGAGTCTTCCTGATACCAATGCGTATAAATGTAGCCTCATCTGTAAATAAAGTGTATTGCACGACGTCTCTGAACAGAGCCAAACATTCACAAAATTGTTGTTTGCTTATTGAGTCAGTTGGATGCAGATGCTGCACAGGTTGCGCAAGGAGTGGGTACAAGCCTTCGGAATGTAGTACGCCACCTCACGTTTGTGGAATATTGCGCTGAAAGCTAATGCGCCGTGTACTAGTGGTGGGACTTCGTTGTACCATAGCAATAATGTTGTCCAAGCACGACACACACAGGGCCTTACGGATGCTCGCTGATCCATACTGAGAACGCTTGCAGCTGTTGCCTCAGTGTGAGGTCACAGTGCTGCCATCTATTGTTGAACCACCACACCCCTTGTAGGATGGATTTGTCATCTGTTCCACCATTATCCTGTCCGCCACAGAGTGCACACAGCATTTTGGTAAGAGATATTCACACTTATCTTCATATCTATTCATGGGTGTGTGTAGTCTTCAACCAGCCCCAGTTCCGTAACGATTGCAAATTGACATGTTCATAGGACTTTCTCCTGAATCACCGTGTACGATTGTACTACTGTGGTAGGTCATCTATTTTGGCCATCATAACCTGTTTACTACGATGCTCTCAATAGTTTAGCCTTATTTTTATTTTCTTGTTCGTTATTTTCCTGTAGGCAAACGTGTGCATTATAGTGTGATATACTCTTACATTCACTGGGCGTATGTCCCTAGAATAGTCAGTCAGTATATTGCTGTGTATTGCTAAAATATCTTCAAGATAAAATTGAGATTCGAGCGCACACATTCGTTGATCCTGCAGACCATTCCTCGCGGAAACAGGGAAGGAGAGAGGGAAGAGGATGGGCAGGGGTGTTGAGGTGAATTGCGGAGTGTAGATGTAGATTCTGCCACCTACTCACTACCTTTGTTTGATTTTGTATTGATATCCCTCAGCTCATCTGTCCAGAAGACCTTTCCTCCGTCGTCGCACTTCACTAATGTCCACCATTCAAGCTATCACCTTCTTTTTTGAAATTTTCTAACCTAGCTATCAAATCAAGAGACACAAAATTCCACGCTCCAAGCCGTAGAACACCAGTTTCCTTTTTTCTGGTGAAAACATCCTCCTGAGCTGCCCACTCCTAACATCCGTGTAATAGACTGCTTTTTCCCAAGAGTACTAACTCTATAAAGCAGTACAGTAAAGCTGCATGCCCTCTGGAAATAAAATGGCTATAGTTTCCCTTTGTTTTCATCAATTTGCGACAGCAACATAGGATGACCATGTTGGCTAATGTTTCTTGGTCAGATCAGTCGATCATCCACAGTGTGTATGTATGATGATTCGTGCAATAAACTACTCACTATTTTTCTCAAAGCGAACAAGAAATCGTCGCTCGATGCGTGTAACTGGTTGTCAGGTTTCATCCGGGTGGGAAAAGGGTGAGACTGGAGCTAGTCGTCGGACACGGATATAAGATTGCGTCCCCAGGGAGGATCACAATTTCTTACTTTCTCCTCCCTACTAACGTACCACAGTTGCCTAAAAGTAATATTATAAATAATAATTATTTAACACACTGATGGAAAAAAATCGGAACACCGAGAAGAAGTTGTGCGACAGAAACGAAAGTTGGTAGGCGTGTTTATGTATCTGAAAGATGATATCTATTCAAATACCGCGCTAGTAGCATAAGAGGGGCGTTAGTTGTTCTGGCGTAACCACGAGGGCCGGAATGAAGAAGAACGCAAGACCAGAGAAGACTGGGGGACGACGACAGCCAATACGCGCTGACGAGGACGTCACCACGATAGGAGCGGCATCTAGTCGCTCCTGCCAGCCTCTGTCGGACATTAGTGGGCAGTATTCGCAGAGTATTAGCACGGCCTAGCAGAGAGTGCTACGATAGCAATTATCAGTGATCCACGAACTGTGTGTCAAACTTGCATGAACATTATATATAGCAAAGGACTCGGATTTATGTTGCATGTCGCCCATCGCTTGCGACACCATTGTTATTTCAAAGTCAAGTATTGTCAATCTGCCTTATTGAAATAAAACTACTAATGTTATTTGCTTGAATTGTTGTATAGCATTCCGAGAACGCAGCGTCCCTTAGGCAGCCTATACGAGACGATTAGGCAGGACCCCACACAAGTAGCGCCAGTATGAGATTGCACGTCAGGTTTTAAATACATGCAACATTCGTGAGCGTTAGTTACCTTTGTGACTAGACGCTGTGAGATGACCTAAGTCATGAATCCCTTTAAGGCGACAAATGGTCCATTATCAACAGCTCACTGAGTTTGAACGACGTCACGTAATAGGGCTACGAGAAGCTGAATGTTCCTTCTACGATACTGCAGAAACATTTGGCAGCAGCGTACCCACTGTGGATGATTGGTGGCAGCAGTGGTCACGAGAATGTACAGCCGCAAGAAGACCGGCCTCCGGACAGCCACGCGGCACTGCCCAGAGAGGAGACCATCGTGTTAGACGTATGGCTCTGCCGCATCGTACTACATCTGTAGAAGCAATCTGAGCAGCATTTGGCACCACAGTGACACAACGAACTGTTACAAATCGGTTACTTCAAGGACAGCTCCGAACCAGACGCCCTGTAGCGTGCATTTCACAGACCCCAAACCACCGCTATTTGCGACTTCAGTGGTGTCGAGGGAGAGCTCGTTGGAGCGTGGGGTGGAGGTCTGTTGTGTTTTCTGATGAAAGCTGGTTCTGCCTCGGTGCCAGTGATGGCCGTGTGTTGGTTAGGAGGCCAGTTGTGGTCTGCAACCAACCTATCTGCGTTCTAGACACACTGGACCTACACCTGGAGTTATGGTCGGGGGTGTGATTTCGTATGACAGCAGGAGCACTCTCGTGGTTATCTCAGGCGTCCTCACTGGAAATTTGTTCGTCAGTCTGGTGATTCGATCTATTGTCGCGCCATTCATGAACAGGGATTCCAACCTGTTTTCCAACTGGATAACTCTCCCCCACGTACCGCAGTTATGACCTATCGTGCTCTACAGTGTGTCGACATATTGCCTTGGCTTGCTCGATCGCCAAATCTGTCTCCAATCGACGATATACGAGACATCATCGGACGATAACTCTAGCGTCATTCACAAACAACGTTAACCGTACCCTACTAAGCGACCAAATGTGCAAGTTCAACAAGCATGGAACACTATCCCACAAAATGACACCCAGCAACACAATGCATCCACGTTTGCATGTTTTTATTCACCTTTGTTTTGGTTATACTGCTTATTAATGTACCAGCATTTCGCATTCGGAGTGGCTTGTCTCGCGACTACATTAACCGGCGATCTTGGAGTGTTAATCAGTTAAATACATTTCCAAGACAACTGTGTAAGACATGTATATTTCCGTTGTCTATTGTCAAACCACAATTTCTGAAAGATGTTTATATTTTATTAATAGGATAAAGTAGGAATAATTAATATTTGTCATGTTGGAAATAATTGTGGTAGCAGGGAATGTCTGCACCAAACTATTGTTGGCAGGAGAGACCGCATATTGATATAATTTTAAAAAGGGCGGGAGAGACCGCTTACGGATACATTTTAAGAAAAGAGCGGGAAAGACCGCGCATTGCTACATTTCGTAATGGTAGCAGTGATTGTCTGCACCAGAAAGCATTGTTGGCAGGAGAGACTGCACTTCAGCGTTCGTAGGAAGTCAGAAGTAAGCCAGAAGTGAAGCGATTCGGTAGCAGGTCTGAAGCGAGAGGTTGAGAGGAGCGGTGTGCCTGCCAGCCACCAGTTATGATTTACAAGAGATTATAAACGGATGCACAGAGACATCGGCTAACTATTATCATAAGAGAAACAAATATTATTGAATTATTTTTTTGAGAAACTCAAGACTACTGAACGTATGTTTGCGCAATGCTAGTTGTAAGATTATTGTAAAAAGTAAGTCCCATTTGAACGTTTGTAAAAATCATTTCATTCAGAATATAATTAATTTTTTCCAGCAATATTGCATTACTGATTATAATCCATGCCAAAAACCATCAACGTAAAACTTTGCAAAATTTTATTGTTGTCAAGAAAAAGTTTAACTATAAATTACGTAACGTCAGTGAAATTCATTAAAGAATAACGTCAGCTTTGCTATTGAAGAATTAACGTCAGCTTTGGTAATAAATACAGCCACTTATTATGACAGCCCACCAGCAGTTAATAGAGTATAGTAAACCAGAGTAAGTATATTCATGTCGCAGTTCGTTGTAGCAGTCAGATGGCGATCCAGTAACAGTAAAAAAGGTACGGAACAGTTTTGGGTTATTGCAGATAACGATTGAGGGCCACGACGACGACACATTCTATGTTTCGTCGAAATAATCAGAAAATCACTTTTAATAAGCAGCATTTAAATTTGTATACGAAGATTGAGAAAGAGAATAAATTTCAATGGGAAGATTTCATTTGTTATTATTGAGCAAGAGATAGAAATCCTAAGGGAAGGTTTCATAGGTTGTTATAGAAGGGAAGGTTGCATAACAAAAGAGATATAGAGGAGACGGGATGGTTTCAACTGTATTCCTGGAATGTGGAAATTTTTAGTAAGTTACTACGGGACCAAACGGCTACCCCGCGCGGCTGTATTCCAGAAATTTTCTTACACTATCTTAATTATTTTTGGTGTTGCAATTTTTTTCCGTCAATGCATAATGATATTAAGCTTACATTGCTGTTTAGTACGTCACTTTAGCATAATTTAGAGGTATGATAACTGACAGGGTACAAAATCGAAGGGTGCGATTCCCATTAACAGCATCTCACTTAGCACTTCGATTGTGAAGGTAAATCTGGATACTTCTGAGTTTTTTCTAATGGTAGCAAAGAGCTTTACTAAACTTTTTGCAGTTTTTCTACCTTACGACTGACGAACCGTGCAGGGTTTGTTGTTGGCAGCAACCCGTGTGAATGTGCGTCTCTACCTGACTGTAATGCCGTTTGTAGCCGGTCATCCCGCAAGCGCGTCTAAGAAATTTGGAAAGTGATGTACGCTCCCCCCCCCCCCCCCCCGCGCCAGCCGGCGGCGGCCCCTGCCCTGGCAGTCGGGCCGCCACGGCTGACTGCTCTGCCAGCGCGCAGGCGTCGCGTCGGGGCGTGGCGGGGTGGCCCGGCGGCCGTTGGCGCTGGCCCGGCTTGTCGCAGCAATTAGCGCGGAGGAAGTGGAAGTGGCCCCCGCACAGGCGGCTTCCGGCGCAGTCGTTAGGCCGGCCAGGCGAGGCGAGGCAATGCCAAGGGCATCAGATACGGCACCAGTCAGCCAGCCAGCCCAGATTAACTCCGGCCGATAGCATCGCTTCCTGCAGCTGGCTGTGGCGGCTGTCCGCGGGAGCCGCCCACCTGGCTGACGCGCCGGCTAACTCGGGCCTCGCCTGCACCGAGCTTTCTCTTTCACTCTGCCTTCATTCGAGGTGTGTTGCCGAAGACACAATTACCCACGGGAGTAAGGCGAGGAAACGTCAAACACCAACATCTACACGCAGTCTCTCCTATGGATCGACAGGCGCATTTTTTCTGGTGTTTCGGCAAATATTTGTAATCTAATGTTTGCAGCGTGTAGCTGGATTCAGCACAAACAAATCTCTCTCTTCCCAGCGATCACAGGCCCTGTAGACCACGCGCTGCATCAACGATCTGCTTCCACCGCCTTCTGTCTCTCGCAGCCTCTCTCCACCCTGCGGAAATTCCTAATGCTGCGATGTCCACCTCTATGTCATCTTTCCACCTTGTACGACGAGGTCGGCCCAATGGTCTTATTGCCTAGAGAGTTCCTTCAAATGCTTTCATGGTGATTCTGTTGTTTTCCATTCTGGCCACATGTCCAGCCCATTGCAGTCTCCTACTTTTTTATTTCTGGATGATAGTGGATTGTTTCATTAACTGATAAATTTCATTGTTCTTGAGAATTCTCCATACGCCATTCTCCAACACAGGTCCTTAGATTTTTCTCATTACTTTTCTTTCAAAAGCATTCAGTTTTTCTCTTTCATTCTTTGTAAGCGTCCAGCTTTCTGAACCGTACAGTACTATGGGGCAGATAATAGTGCTGTATATCTTCATCTTTGTGGTGACTGACAAAGCTTTAGCCGGCCGGAGTGCCCGAGCGAGTCTAGCTGCTACAGTCTGGAGCTGCGCGACCGCTACGGTCGCAGGTTCCAATCCTGCCTCGGGCGTGGATGTGTGTGATGTCCTTAAGTTAGTTAGGTTTAAGTAGTTCTAAGTTCTAGGAGACTGATGACCTCAGAAGTTAAGTCCCATAGTGCGCAGAGCCATTTGAACTTTTTTTTTTTTTTTTTTTTTTTTTTTTTTTTTTTTTTTTTACGAAGCTTTACTTTTGAGTGGGTTGATTAGTGAGTACAGACATCTTGACTCTGAGGCTATTCTTTCATTTATATCCATTGTTATGATATTTTTACTGTTGAAACGTGATCCAAGGTATTTAAACTGGAGAACTTTTCCGAATTTAGAATGTTGGTCAATTTCAAAGTAACGATTTGGGTTTATGACTCGGCCTATTTCCATATATTCGGTTTTCTCTTGGTTAATCAAAAACCCGATTTTGCTGGCACTGTGCCTGAGAGATCTGTACATGTCTTTCAGTTCTTCTTCAGTTTCACTCAGCAACACTATATCACCTGCATAAGCCAAGAGTTTTACTTCACTCTGTTCGAATCGGAGACCATTGTATAGATGTAAATTACTCTCCCGAACAACTTTCTCTAATGCAAGGTTAAAGAGGACACATGAAAGAGCGTTTCCCTGTCGTAAGCCTGTTTTAATTGGAAAGGTGGGGGATATGGATCCTCTGAACTTCACTGCTGCCTGGGAGCCATCCATGCACAGTTGTATCATCCTAATAATTTTACTGGCTATACTAAATTCTCGTAAGGTGTTGTAGAGGCTACTTCTGTGGATGCTGTCGTAGGTTCGCTGGAAGTCAATGAAGAGACAGTGGATGTTTTTGTTAAATTCCCAGTACTTCTCAAAGACCTGTCCTATAGTAAACAAATTATCAGTTGTGGAGCGGTTTGTTCGAAATCCAGCCTGGTAATCTCGAATAATGTTTTCCGCGCAAGGTTTAAGTTTTTCCAGAATGGTCATTGACAGGAGTTTGTATGTTATGTTCAGCAAACTGATTCCTCTGTAATTTCCACATTCCATTCTGTTTCCTTTCTTGTGTATGGGACAAATTATTGCAGTTTTCCAATTTTCAGGTAGAGTTTCAGTTTTCCAGATCATTGTGATAAGGTTATAAATTTCTTTGTGTAGTTTGCTTCCGCCCTCTTTTAACATCTCTGCTGATATCTGGTCTTCGCCTGCTTCCTTGTTGTTTTTGAGCTTTTGAATGGAGTAGATCACTTCCTATTCTGTGATTCCACATTCATCATTATTAATGCTGTCAGTCCCAGACATTGCGTAATTGAAGGTTATGTGCGGATCAGTTATTAATATTTCTGAGAAATACTCTTTCCATCTTTCTAGGATACCTTCCAGCTGCGTTAGCATATTTTGATTTTTATCTTTTATGAGTAGGTTTTCACTTTGATAACCTCTCTTACTTTTCTTTGTATACTGAAACAACTTCTTTGAGTTTCCATTCCTGCTTTCCACCCCTGTAGATTCTAGGACTCCAGTTAGATATTTCCTTTTGTCTGCTCGCAGAACTGTTGCTGTTTCTCTTCCAACCGCCTTGAAGGTCTCCCTCCTGTCCTCACTCTCCTTATTATGCAGCCACAGCATCCTGGGTTCTTTCCTCTTTTCCACTGCTCTCTGACACTTTGCGTTGAACCATTTCTGTTTCTTCGTTTTCTTTGACCTGCTCAATGTTTTTTTTCTGCTACAAATGTTACTACAGTGTTTATTCTTTCCCAAGCCTTCTCGACTCTATTCACCTCAGCTTCTTGCAATGCTGTAAATTGGTTATTTATTTCAATCGTATAGCTTCTTTAACAGACAGTTCCTTCAGTCGTTCGATGTCTAAATTAGGTTTTTGTGTGGCTTTTGGTTGTTGATTCCAAATCATCTTGTTTTTCGTCTTTCCTACCGCTATGAAATGATCCGAGCCAATTTCAGGTCCTCTATACGTTCTGACATCTCTTATAAATGTCATAACATGGTCAATCTGATTTACTGTTTTGCCATCTGGAGAGCACCGTGTACCTTTGTGTATATCTTTATGAGGGAACATCGTCGAGCAAATTCTCATATTCTTTGACAGCGCAAAGTTGATCATTTTTAATCCATTTTCGTTTGTGGTCGAGTGCTTGCTATGTTTTCCTGTTGTGGGAATGAACATATCCTCTTTAAACTATTTTTCCATAAAGACCCCTAAGATAATTAATTCTCATATTTCTTGTTGGAATACTTTCGACTACTCTCCCTAATTCTTCATAGTACTCATAGTACAAACAAATACTGCTCCTTAAGTCTTTCATGCAACGTACAGTGTACACAGAAAGCGTCGGTTTGCTTCCCGTTACGAGGAAAATGATTTTTAAAGCAGAATTTTACGTTCCTGTTCGATAGAACAGGTACAGATTAGTCTAGTTCGATATTCGATTTATCGATATGTATTAACAGTGGCAGTAAATCAAGAAGAACAACCGGTATTTCGACAATAGCAGCACTGCCCAGGCCCGCGCTGGTTGCTAAAGCCGTGCAGCAGCGCTATTCATTCGCTGCTGGAACGCTGGTTATTCTTCTTGTTTTACTGTCCCTGTTAATACATCGCACTAGATTAATTTGGAACCGCTCTTTTCAATGGGGACACAAAATTCCGCTTTAAAAATCCTTTTATTTGTAAAGGTGAACAAATCAACGCTTTCCATCTACACTGATTGTTGCATGAAAGACTTTGATGAGGCGTATTTGCTTGGGCTGACTCCAGCTACACACTGCAAACACGGAATTAGAAATATTTGCCGAAACACCAGAGAAAATGCACCTGTCGACTTATATGAGTTTAGTCATGGACTGTGCGGCTGGTCCCGGCGGAGGTTCGAGTCCTCCCTCGGGCATGGGTGTGTGTGTTTGTCCTTAGGATAATTTAGGTTAACTAATGTGTAAGCTTAAGCACTGATGACCTTAGCAGTTAAGTCCCATAACATTTCACACACATTTGAACAACTTATATGAGAGACATCCTGCGTACTCTGCAAGCAACGACTGTGTCAAGATATTTCTGGTACCACCATCATATCCCCCTTACCTGTTCCATTTACAAGTAGCTCGTGGGAATAGTGATTGTTGTAAACCTCCGTATGAACTCTGATTTCTGTGGTTTTCTCATTGTGATCATTTCACTAGAAGGTTCAAATGGCTCTAAGCACTATGGGACTTAACATCTAGGTCATCAGTCCCCTAGAACTTAGAACTACTTAAACCTAACTAACCTACGGACAGCACACACATCCATGCCCGAGGCAGGATTCGAACCTGCGACCGTAGCGGTCGCGCGGTTCCAGACTGAAGCGCCTAGAACCGTTCGGCCACATCGGCCGGCTATTTCACTAGAAGAATATGAGACGATGTAATACGTTTCCTGGCTCTTCCCGAGGCATAATCTCTCGAAATTTTAACAGCAACCCTCTCCATGATGTAGAGTCTGCCACTGGAGTTTGATAAGTAGCCCCATAACTCTTTCGCGGCGATTAAACGGTCCCGTGACGAAACGCACCGCTCTTCGTTAATCGTAAGTTGCAAGAGGCCCCGACTGATGAAGAGTACAAAAGAATCCGTCGAAGGACGGTTTTGTAAGCCATTTCTTTCGTGACTGACGTAAATTTCCTTGAGAATCTCCCAAAGAATCTCGATCTCGCATCTGCCTCGTTCCACTTCACATCACGCCGGACGCCTACATTTGGTATCTGCCTACGCAACCTTACAAGACGCCAGTGGATATGAAAATGTGGGAATTACCTGAGATTTATTTCTGTCCCGGAATCACTCTCGACAAAGAACCACCCTCATGAAACACTGATGAAATCTGTGCACAGACTATCTGAATCCTTATTAATGTACGTATTTTACGGAAATTACTGTTTCCAATGAATTGTCGCCAGTAATCTAATCGAACGGCAGCCCGCCCGGACAGCCTTGCGCGTTGACACGCCCCTTCTGGGACGCGGTGAGGCTCGGTAATCGTGGATGTAATCCACATGGCGGACTGTCGACGGGAGCCGGTGTGCTGGCCAGCCTAGATGTGGTTTCTTTTGCACTTTCCCACATTTCATTAGGTGAATATCGGGCTAGTACGCACGTCCCGAATCACTGTCTGATTCGCAAACACTTTGAAAACGTTTTCACCCTTTCACGTGGGATATCGCTAGACCCGTCCCAGAGGAAGGTATTCGGCCGCGCTCTACGACTGACATAGCCAAATGAAGAATAGCATGCTGATCCGGTGAAAATATGGTATAAAGATGCGAAAAACGAGTGTAATCACAGTACGTTAGATTTATTTATGTTCAGGTTCTATTTCCAGTCCCTTCACCGACAGTCGATCCTGTGCAGGTCTTCCTGCATTTCGCTACAGTTGGCATTTAGCAAAGCTATGCAATCTTACAAGATGCCAGTGGATTTGATAATGTGAGAATTACCTGAGATTAATTTATGTCCCGGAATGACTCTCGACACAGAACCACCTTTACGAAACACTACTGAAATCTGTGCACAAGGGACTATCTCAATCCTTATTAATGTTTTGTGACCCTAGTAGTAAAACCCAAGCTGGAAACTTGCGAAAAAACAATAACTAACATGTAATGTCCCACAAAAAGAAATGAAAATTAGCAAACGAATAGAGTATATTCTCTATTGAAAAAAAGCTAGTCATTGACATGACAAATTTATTACAACAGAATCGTGTATGATATATGATTTTCCAAATTAAAATTACAGAAAAAAGATCTTACAAAACACATGTACATCACAATTAGTTCAGTAATAGTTCTCAGTTGACAAAGTTGCCTGAAGGGATCGGATTCTCTATATGATGCCTCCTTCCTTGCGTACAGCGGTAATGTTATCTTATTGACTCTATCTGACACAACAGTGAATGTGAACCACGAAAATGAAAAGCTATACATCATGCATTATTTTGTTAACTGCTGCCAGAAGCTGAGTGAACACACCACTGAGGGTACAAAGCAACACGTTAAGAGTCGCTTTGTGCCAGAGCCGCAAAGATGCTCACCATAGACAGCTGCCCATCATGGGTGAATCTCGTACTCAACACTGCGAAGAATCTGCAAGTCTGCGCCAAGGACGCCTGCACTGAGGCTCAGTCTCGATCGTTACCCACGAACCCAGCTCTGCGATGCATAAACGACGCTTTCTCCGAAGAAACTCATCCCCTCGGAGTTATAGAACTAACTCCAATGTGTAAACGAACTCATTCCTATATTCCAAAAGAACCGTCTTCCGGTGTTCCGGAACGAGCTTACCTCTCCAGCGTTCCAGAAAGAACTCTCTCGATGTCCCTGTAAAATCCCCACTTTCCAAAATGTTACTCCACCTGGAGCGCCTCTGAAATCCATCCTACCAACTTCACATGGCAAGATTCGTCTAGGTAAATCACATAAACAGCCGCACCACCCCCCTCCAGATGAAGAAAGGTTTGCCACCGAAAGTTACTGACCCCACCAGTACATGTATGACGTCACCGTCTGATTCTCAATCATGGCGCTTGTTTTTTTAGCACGCGTGGAAATGACTTAGTGTGGAAACCCAGTTTTCCAAGAAATACACCAGGTGCATTGGCAACAGACTGTTAGACATCCAGAAGGACAGTAATATATCAGATTCAGATAATAACGTTTTACTATGTTAGCAGTTGCGCTTCTCCCAAAATAAAATTCCTCGTCCATCGAGTCCACAGATTCAGAAAAAATTACTCTTCCGACCAGGAAGAATTTCGAGGGCACCGGCCCGTCGTGCCAGAGGGTCTGAAAGTCATAAATGCACTCCGTCCAGCATCGGCAGCAATACGCCAGGTTGTGTTAGCAGCAGGCCACTCCCCGTGCTACCTCCCCTGGTCCTTCTGCAAACTCCTGTGAAATGAAAGCAGCCACGAGCCCCCACGTGATCTCCGCCACTCTACCTGTGGTCTGCCGCTTCCGCCTTCCCCAAATTCAACTCATTAAGGCAGCTCTCGGGTAGGACTCTGAGCAGCGCGTTACTCCCCACGTAACGGCAGCACACACAGAATACAAACTTTAGTCAACAGAAGGCAAGGCCCGTCACCTCTAATTACCCAGTGCAACTAGATGCCGAGGCACACAGTATGCAATCACTTTAATCCTATTTCATTAAACGTCATACAATAATAAAACATGAGAGAGGGCAAGTCCTCTGGACTTGCCGTTCAACCTGCCTATAGGCAACAGCTTCCTCATTGAATAACTTCACAGGGCTACTAAAATTATCTAGTAGATCATTAATGAAATTTATAGTTACGTAATGGCCTTCTCTTTCGAAATTGTCTATGCATCTGTCTATTCTGTAGCGTTAAAAATGACGTGTTGAGTTCTGTCAGTAACGAAGTCCTGAATCCCGTCTTAGATCTGATGCTCAGTAAGCTGGTATTTTGTTCACTACATGACAGTGCGGAACTCTATCGAATGCCTACCGCAAATCAAGAAACACGGCATTTATTTTGACGCCTTTGTCTGTGGCGCCCTTCATTTAATAAAAGAACAGGGCGAGCCCAGCTTCGCCCGATCTTTGCTAACGGAACCCATGTTGGTTTCTATAGAGCAGATTCTCCAAAGTCGTCATAATGCATGAGCAAATAATATATTCTGTAAGGTGTCAGGCAAATCCAACACCTTCCATGAAAACCCTGACATGATAAGCAAATCCAGTAGTATGTCACATAGCTCCGAATAAATCGTGACATTAAATTAACGAAAGTAATATGAGTAACGAGTGAGCAAATGAAATACCACAGACTAACGATAAGGGACGGACACCCACGTCGCCAGCTAACCGCTAGGACCACCCTCCAGCCCATGTTAAAAGCTAGAGCCCTCCAGAAGAACAGTATAGATCTTACGATAACACAAAAAGGGCCACCCCAGCCGCATATTTTAGCGTGAGACTTTTTCGCGTCTCTGTTACGTTGCAAACTTTAAAAACATTGCCCCACCACGAAAAGTATAACGTTTCTCATTGGATAGACAGAATTTTTGTAGGCGAAGGTTAACATTGAGACCCTGATTGGTCAGATGAAAACACAGCCAGATAGTTTTTTTAAACCAACTTCGGTAAATTGTATTAAGGAGAAGCTAGGAGAGAGTTACTTCCGAGACGGCGAGGTGAGCGGAGCTGTGCTGTCCGCTGCCCCCTGACGAACACCGACAAGGTAATGAACGCACGCGATGCCGCATAACAGCGCATAAAGCTTCACTCAGAACTGCAGAAGTCTCATCTGTTACACCCCCTTTTTGCGTAATACTAGTGTCGATCGTCAATTAAAGCTCATGGTGTTCACATTTGCCACTTGAAGTAAAAATCTGAAATGCGATGATTTTTCTGTTATATAGTTATTGAGAAGCCACATCAGCCACTGTAATTTACGACAAGTTAGATAAGTAATTAAAGATAATTGAGGGTCACTGTAGACCATTTTGATAGTTTTCTCTTTTGTGAAACTTAATTTAAACCTAGATTATAGATGTGATATGGCATAGGTTATCCTTCGATCCATTGTAGAACTTGGAAACCCATTCAGGGAATATTCGTTCACATTTTTGTTGAATGCAGTTGGTTTTTATCATCCTGTATTAAAACATTTCCTTTTATCAATAGTGCAATTTATAAACAATGTTTTGTGAGTAGAATAAAACTTCCAGTGGTACACTTAACTGCTTTTTCGACGTTATTTTACCAGCTAACTAAAAATAGGAAAGCCTTGAACCCCTTCCACTAAATTTAGTTAGTATTAAGATTCTTTAACAGGGAGTGCAGTGGAGCTGACGCTGAAATCATTAAGCATTTGGTTATATCATCGCTAGTCTCACTGAACTCTTCTGAACTCTACATGTCATGTGTGGTCTGGCGTCTCCTTACCAGCAACAGGTCCCAGGTTCAAACTAGTCAATTCCCTAAAAAACACGCTCAGAGCGTCGTTGCGCGAAAGTGGTAGGGAGACACGATATAGAACAAACAGAAACCATACAGAATGTTAGAATTCCACAATACTTCAGCAGCCTCGCTTCAGCGATAAAGTCCTATAATTATGCGCATCACTTCGATGTAGGTTCTTGAAGATGGGAATGACCTCCAAGTTTTCCCAACAGCCAAGTTCTCCATTGGCCTGCGATAAATTGCAAACGAAGAGCAAGTGCTTTCGCAGGATCTCTGTAGAGCCCCACAAATATCTCATCTGGTCGAACTGCCTTTCCACTCTTGAGTAGTTCTAGTTAATGTTCTATTCCTAGAGCGCTTTTCTCTGCATCTGCTACTTCGGCATTCGTGCGATCATTGAAAGGAGGAGTCTTGATTTGCCACGGTGAAACAATTTCGGATCATCGAATTCAGTGTTTCGGTCATTCACATTCCATCCCGTTTACTTTCATCTTATTTGTTTGAAACCCTATACACATCCTACAGGTATGTCTGGTAGAATTGCCACGAATGCGTCTGCGAAATGTTTATGATTGTGGCAAGTGCTCCGTGCAGCATTAAAACACAGATTTGCGAGAGCTGTGAAGGCGTCAAACCCTATAGCCATCTGAAAACCCTGTACTAAAGTATGCAATCGGCGTGCAAGACGAGAGTGAGTGGATGCGTGGTGTATTACGTGAAGGCAGGCCGCGTTGTGGGTTGCCGTTCAAGCCATTTAAAAAGGAGTGAGAGGGAGTGCGTAGTTCCTATTAACGCTCCATAATCATAGAATGGTAGGAAGTTAGATATGTAAGCAGACAATAAGAAATTTCTGGGCTCCAGATGCACTATACGATGTCCAGTAAAATTGAGTTACAAGTCAGATATTTAGTCTTTGAAGACATTGCTCATGCTAACCGAAAAGAAACTAGATGGATTTGGTTACGTAGTCTGTTTGAAGCGCATACATCTCTCATAACCCCCTCTTCCCCGCACCACCACCCTGGAGTACGAAGTATACACAGCATTCTTTCTTAATTCCACATTTCAAATGCTATAAGAAATTAACTTTTGATATTTTCTGAATATAGCACGAACTCATTTCATTTGATTTCTTTGCAGAAGTCATTAACAACTCCTACTGTGTTTCTTAAGGGGTAGATTCACCTGAAAATTAAAAGTTGGTACTTCTGATTGGAGTTCTACGACGGATAATAGTCCCTTAACAATGGTTACATTCCATCTTGACTACGTCTGCCCTGAGCCAAGACGGTGTTTCAGACTACTTACCTCTATCCATAGAAAAAAACAGTTCTGTTTTCAGTTAAAGAGTAAAAAATGTAAATACGATTTATAGGCAAATAAGCCGCCGCAAAAAAAGGAGGGCGTAAATCAAATATTAAGCAAGAATGAAGAACATTCGTTAAGTTGTGCTTCTGTATTTTTATCTACACCATTACTCAAATTCACACTTAAGCGCCTGGCAGAGGGGTCGTCGAATTCCTTTCACGCTATTTCTCTACCGCTCCACTCTCTATAGGCACACGGGAAAAACAAACATTTAAACCTTTCCGTGCGAGCTCTGATTTCTCTTATTGTAACACAATGATCATTTTTCCGTATGTAAATGGGTGTCAAAATATTTTTGCAGTCGGAGGAGAACGTTCGAGATTGGAATTTGAAGAAAAGATCTCGCAGCAAGAAAAAAACGCCTTTGTTTTAATGAGTGCCACCTCGACTCGCGTATCATATCCTTGGCACTCTTTCCCCTATTTCGCCAAAATACAGAACGACCTGCCTTCCTTCAACCTTTTCGATGTCCTGAGTCAATCCAATCCGGAAGGACCTTAACGCTGCAGAGCAATGCTCCAGTAGAAGGCGGGCAAGCGCAGATAAGCAGTCTCATTAGTAGACCAGTTGCAGCTTCTAAGTGTTCTGCCAATAAAACGCAGTCTTTGGTTTGCCTTCCCCACAACATTATTTATGTGATCGTTCAAAATTTAAGTCGTTCGTAACTGTAATTCCTAGGTATTTAGTTGAATTAATAGCCTTTACATTTGTGTGATATCGCCTGTAACCAAAATTTAACGGTTTCCTTTTTAGCACTCATGTGGATGACCCCACACTTTTCATTATATAGGGTCAATTGCCTCTTTTCGCGCCATACACATACCTTGTCTAAATCATTTTGCAATTGGTTTTGATCTTCTGATGACTCCACTAGACGGTAAAAAATCTAAGAGGGCTGCTCAGATTATCTCCAAAAACGTGCATATTGATTTGGAACAGCAGAGGGACAGTAACAGATCCTTGTGGAACACCAGATATTACTTACGTTTTACTGGATTCCTTTCCGTCAATTACTACGAACTCTGATCTTTCCGACAGGAAATCGCGAATCCAGTCGCATAACTGATAATCCATAGCCATGCAACTTGATTATAATCTGTTGGCGAGGAGCATTACCAGAAGGCTTTTAGAAATCTAAAAAAAATATGGAATTAGTCTGAGATGTTTTGTCGATAGCACTCATTACTTCGTGAGAATAAAGCGCTCGTTGTATTACGATATTTTCTCAATCCGTTCTGACTGTCAACAATTTTTAAGGTAACTGACTCTTAATTTTTTCTTCTATTTTTTGCACATCCCTGTCCTTCCATTTAGATTTATGTTTCTCAGTTGTGGTTTCCAGAAGGGCACGACGTATTATCTGCCCCAGCTTCACTCAGTACCACCTAGATCTCCGTTTTTTAATGAAGTTGACGCCCACGGTACTTCAAACTCGAAGCTTAATTTCTCCTTTCTATCAGTTACTATTTCCGAATAAGCCCACTAAGACGATGTACAATACTTAGGGGTGTGCATTTTCCTTCCTTCGTGCCCATATTTCTTTCATTTTCTTCCTGTGGGCTTCCTTCCTCTGATCAGACCATGTTTGTTTCTTCTTTTGGTCAACTTGCCAGGTGTGAATTTTGGACCCGAAGCTTTCACGGTTTTGGACATCATCTGGCGTGATTCCTGCCAATTTCAGATCATATTTTTGATATCGTCAATCCATTTATGTTGTCAACAGACTATTTGTTCTCTAAGTCTGTCTGGGTTCATTCTTTCAACATTCTTTTATTGTATCCATAGAATTTTTACCTGTATTTCTTGATAGCGCCATGAATACTTGTATTCGATTTTCTATTTGCTTCTGAACCGGTGTTATTCGTTTATAAGTTTTGGGCCTAGAATTTTTCTTACGATTTTGCGTTCCTTTTCGTCGGTGTTTTCAGTGTCTGTTTTCTTGTTCAAAAATAACGTTTCTGGTCCATACAGAAATTTAGGTGTAGTTATTGCACTGTAACGTCTTACTTTTGTGTGCTTTTAGATTAGTTTCACGTTGTGAATATTTTGGGTAAATCGGTATGCAGTCTCCATCTTTTGTTGTCTAATTTCGTTTGTTTCGATTACGTTGTCCTGAATGGTTTCAGAAATCAGACCAGTTACGCAGTTTAAATAAACTGTAGAACTCGTATGATTTTGCCACGTTTCATCTCCATGAAGTTTGGTGCCTGTTTATGTGAGGTTGCGTACTATGTCTTTTCAAAAGATAATTAGACAACGACTTTTCGTACTATTTCTTTCAGGAATTCTGTCTGATTATAGGCTGATGAAATGTCGTGAGTTAAGACTACTACATCGTCTGCAAATGCCTCTGTCTAAAGTGATTGGTTAGTTAGTTTTTAGAATTGGAAGTAATGGAGACATCGGGTCTCCTTGTCTTACCCCCTTTTTGATTTCGAAAGAATGAGACTTTCCCCATAAATTTACCTTTCGAATTTGTCAGTGTTTGTTTAATGACTGCGAATGTTTTCAGATCTAGACCTTGTATATATATAAAAAAAATCTGGAAGGGCGATACTGCTAGCTGAGTCGTAGGCTTATCAAAAAAAGTGCAGACTAAATTTTTGTTACTAATTCTCTGATGACTAGTGTTAGGTACAAAATTTTCTCTGGACAATAATCGCCCAGTATGAACCCTGACCGATTTTTTGTTCTAATCGTTTTTGTGCTATACCGAGAAGCCTCTGGGATAGAATTTTGTGTGCTACTGATATTAGTGAGATTCCCCTGTAGTTCTTCGCGTCTTCTCTGTCTTCTTCTTTTATTATTGCTATTATTATTATTATTATTATTATTATTATTATTATTATTAGGCGTGTCTTCCATTCTTAAGACCTGCCACCCGGACGTAAAGTTTCAGAAACTTATTACTAAACTTCAAATCATTTTCCAGATTAACGAATTTTTTCCTATATTAATGAAACGTGTGATGTCTAGAGTATCTTGGGGTTTTCCAAATTATTTGCACTGGGGCCACGATTTGAGCTGGTGATCCACGGTCTGTTTACGATCTCCTTAGTCACAAGCGAGTGAGCTGCGGAAACGCTGTTTATACAATACCACATTGCTTCTGGTATGGCCTCTGTTTCCGCGATTGATCCAACTCCATTCTTCGAAATGAACTGCAAATGTGCAAGTGCGCGATAGAGTCGTTACAGTTATAAATTTCTACCAAGGAGACCTTAGTTACTGCGCTTCAAGTTGCTGGAATTCAACACAGAAATATGGTGCATAAGAGGAAATTAAATATACAAGTTTCAATAATGAAATATTCACTCTGCAGCGGAGTGTGCGCTGATTTTGAAACTTCCTGGCAGATTGAAACTGTGTGCCGGACTGAGACTCGAACTTGGGACCTTTGCCTTTCGCGGGCAAGTGCTCTACCATCTTTTCTTTAATTTTTTATGTCGTCCTTGTAGAGGACAAAAGGAATAAACATCTACTACATAAGCAAAAAGTTGCAGGTAATGAGAAAACAAATAAAAACCTCTCAAGTGTATGAAAATAAAAGACGACGTTCTTCATAAAATAACGCAATATTCCTTTAAAACGTAAAACATAAATAGGTATATTTTCGCAACATCCTTTTTGTTTTGCTAGCGCAAATAAATATACAGTCTCACCATCAGCAGCAACCCAACTTTTTATTTTTTTTATGGGGGAGCACAGAAGAAAGAAAACAAATAGGCTGCAGATAGAGAACTAAGAGTGAAAAGAATAAACATGTGTAAGGGGAAAAAACTTAGAAGAGGAGGAGAAAAGAGAAGGAGAAAAGAGAAGTGAAAGAAATAAGGAATACTTTCCGCGCCATGCTCCACTTTGCGCGACATTGGAACAACATCCATTCTGTCATTGACCATTAGAAGGGGGGAGAGATCGTCCAGTCCTGGCTGGCACGTTTCGTTGAGATTCCAGCTCCGAGGCGGGTTGGTGAAAATCCTCTGTAAATAGTTCGCGAAAGTGGCCCGATAGTGTCGATGTCGGCGAAGGGTGTGGTGATGTACTTGGAGGCGTGTCCAAAAGTCCGCCGGATCGACGATGTCGTCCCGCAAGAGGTAGTCGATAGCCATGCCACTGATCCATGTGATGGCATTCCACTTAGACGATGAAAAGCAGTTCGCGTCAGGATATATCATCATGGTAGGAGAAACGTGATGTGATGGTATTCGGAGGTAGAAAACCACAATCTTCTGTACGAGGGTCCAGACAGCTGCTGCTCTCCCAAACTCAAAACGATGTAAATCTGTATCTTCTACATTGCACTTTTTTTAAAAATCTTTATTTCATAAACAATACTGATTATACGATATTAACCCACCTCCTAACATGACTAGTGGGTCATAAAATGATACATAAATTGGATTACAATGCAGCTTTTACAATTACAGTTATGTTAGTGAGCTACAGTTTAACTACTACAATATGTTAGTTTTAGTTTTCTATGACAATGGGCAATTTGATCTAGCTACTTGTAACTTAAGTAATCTAATATGACTATTACCTGCAGCGTCACAGGTGTGCCAGTAGAGAATAAACCTACTTAGGATAGCCAGGCTCCACGAGCTAAACCCGAGGAGCGTGCCCCTGGCACTGGGATGGCCAAGGTAAGTAATGGCTGCAGTTTCCTAAATTAGTGTCCTAATCTAAGTCCTACAAAACTAACTTAGCCTACGTCGTATCCGGTGCTTGTAGTAATCGGTGGTGTTGACCCCCCCCCCCCCCCCCCCTAGTCCCGTACGTGGCGGATTCCAGCCCACGCACAGATGGTATGGGAATGGGATCTGTTTTCAATCGGTTTGATCTACAAGTTGATACCTAATCTAGGTCCCTCAGGTATTCTACTAATACTTTTCGTGATACCCCATCTGCCAATGCATTCAAAGTGTGAAAAGTGTCTTCTTGTCTGAGTAGTTTGTATGTCTCGTTATTTGGAAGTCTGTCTCGGAGTGTTGTCGCGACATCATTGAAGAGAGGGCACTCGAAACCACATGGTCGGGAGTACCCTCTGCCGCGCCACAGTCACACTCGGGGGTTGACCTTTTCCCAAACCGACATAAATATGTCGGATAGGGTCCATGGCCAGTGAGAAAGTGAATGAGTCCTCGTGTAGGTTCGAAATATTTTATGCCCCCACACTCGTTTACATCTGGTAAAAACTGGAAGGTCCTTCTCCCAGTTTCTTCTTCCTCCCAAACCCCCTGCCGAAGTTCCTCCCCTCTGTTTCTTATTTCCCTCTTATCCTCCACCCTCACACCCATGATCTCTATTATTTTCTCCATATTCCCCTTTTTGGCCCAGTACCACGCCGCTTGTTCACGTATCTTGATGTCTAACGGGCAGAGCCCCATTATGACTAACAGAGCTCCCTCTGGAGACGCTCTGTAGGCCCCCACAGATCTCAGAATCAGCTTCTCTGGACCCTTCTCACTGTCATGGCGGGCACGACCCTCGTGAGCCTGTGCGCCCACACTCCCGAGCCGTAACCCACTACTGAAAAGAAAATTGTTATGATAGAGTTTTATGAGATGAGGAGGGACATGAAATGGAAATGAGGTTGTTTAGTAATTGGAGAGCTCTCTAGGTTACGGTGTCTATGTGTTTTCCGAAGTTCCATCTCTCTTCAATTATGACTCCCAAGTATCGTGTCTCCCGTCGCCGAAGAACTGGTGAGCCATCGATTCTAACAGTAGGATTCCTGATTAACTGTCCTTTTAAAAGCATGTATGTAGACTTGCTAGGAGATATTGTCATTTTTGTATTTTGGCACCACTGGTGCAGTTTCTCTATGGCCCTTTCACTTTGGTTCTGTATCTTCTCGGCTGCGACCGCCGACCAGCAGGAGGAGGTCATCCGCGTAGGCTATCACCTCTCACTTTCACTTTGCTGTAAGCTGTCTAATAACGGTTCCATATGGATGTACCAGAAAAGGGGTCCCAAAACGGAGCCTTAGGGACACCCTTTGGTGATTGCTTTCCCAACTCTCCCGCTAGGGGATGATAGCCATACCTCCCGATCCTTAGAATAGCTCCTCAGACACCCATATAGCGGCCCTGGACACTTTCTCCCGCGGACAGGAGAAGAGCGAAGGCCACCACAGGTTGACGAAGGCGCCACTGATATCCACCATGATGCCAACTACGTACTTATGCGGGGTTGAGCCACAGACCTCAGCCGCCAGAGCGATAGCATCAGATGCCGACCGCCCCGGCCTGAAGCCGAACTGCCTGCCACTCATCCCGCACAGCACCCGGTGAGCCGTCAATCTGTCAGCCAGCAGTTTTTCTAGTGGCTTCCCGAACAGGTCCAATAGGCAAATCGGCCTGTATGATTTAACTTCGGCCGGGTCTTTTTCAGGTCCTTTTTTTGATTATCACCACGTTTGCAGTTTTCCACCTCTTATGAAACTTCCTTTGTCTCAGGCACTCATTGAAGAGATGAGTTAGTGGCGCAATTAACTGGGGTGCCAGGAATTTCATCACCTCAGCCACAATGCCGTCTGGTCCCGGAGCTTTCTCTCTTTTTAAGGATCTTATATGTGCAGCCACCTCCTCCTCTGAAAAGGGGTAGACTGCCGTATCGTTGTTATATTCGTCTGAGTCCGTATTTCGCAGTTGCTGTTGTCCTTCGGTTTCTTCATCCGCATTGTCGTCAGGCAGCAGGGACCGGAGGAGGACCTCTGCAGTCTCCTGCCAAGATTCCGTCATCCTGTCCCCCTGCCTGACTGTCGATAACTCCATGGGAGAGCGGATTTTCTCTCTCACTAATTTATACGGGAGACCCCATGGGTCCAAGGTCAATTGGTTTAACACGTAGCTCTCCCAGCTACCCATCCTTACTTCCCGCAGTTCCTTCTGAAATTTCTGCTTGGCCTCCCTATATTGCAACTGCCATCTTTGCCTTTCCAGCCAGACGACACTGCGCTGGTAGTGCCTCCTCAGCCTCCTGACAGATTGACGTAGTTCCTCTAATTCGGCCGACCATGGTGACGGTGAGGCCGCCATGGACTTCCTCCTGGTCGGTACAGCGGCCCGCACCGCTCTGCTTACTGCGCCCACCAGTTCCTCAGCTCTTTCGTCCACGTCTATGTCCTGATATATGTCACCTTTCGGCAAGGCAGGAATGTCGCACTCCCTTGCTAAGCGTTCCCAGTTTGCTTTATTGTAGTTAAATTGTACTTCCCACCCCATGGCCCAACGGCACTCCCTTTCACCTAGAGTGAAAGTTATTAAATTGTGGTCGCTTGTGGTGGCATTGCTCACGACCTTCCAGCACTGTATAAGATTTGCTGCATTCGGTGATGTTAACGTTACGTCAATGTTCGTGCCCTGTCCTCCTCCTGCTGTGTATGTAGAAGGGTTGCCAGGCTTGTTGGCCACCACCAGTTGCGAAGCCATAATAAATTCTTCCACTTTTTCCCCATTTGTATCTCTAGTGCTGCTGTACCACAGAGGGGATTTTGCGTTAATGTCAGTTATGACTATCTTCCGTCCCTGCAACGCCGTGGTAACACTTGCCTGATGTTCCAGATGTTGCTCGATGTCATCTCCGTATTGGAAATACGTGTTTACGAGAATGATTAGTCCCACTGGAGATTGAAGCTCCACGGCGTTGCAGTGACTAGTCGTGAACTGCGGGAGTGTAGTGACCCTCAGAAGTTTGTTTGTGATAGCTATCGCCGCTCTTGGGTCATCTCCTCTGCTGACAATTTGCCATGTTGCGGCAGCAAAAGCTATTTTCCCAGCTTGGGAGTACGGCTCCTGTAGGCAGAGCACATCCAGTCTCCTCTCCTCCACCTCTTTACGGAGCTCCTGCATCACAAGTCGGCTATTGTGAGTGTTTAGCTGTCCAATGTTTCAGTAATCAAGGAAAGTATGTGTGCATGTGATCGTCTGGCCAGGTCTTACTCCAGTCGAAAGCAATTCGTCCGTTTGCCAGTACAGCCTGTTCATAGATGTACTTGAGGTCAAACTTCTCACCTCGTCTCTCGAAAACTTTCTTTAGCAGTTCCGGCTGGGCTCCGAAATCAGTGGGGAGATTCACTGACAGATGAATTCTGTCCACAGCCTCCATTACCGAGAAGGTGACTCTCCCACCCTCTTCATGTCCTACACAGACCACATGTCGTAAGGCAGTGGCCAGGGTAATCTGCTCTTCCAGCCTAGCCAGTTGCATCATGTACTCGATATTGGGGTACCCCATACCGGGTCCACAGGTGGCAATCTGACTACTGGAGTGCTCTATGTGGTGGAATTTGGACTTGTACTGGTGACTGTGTTTTCTTGAATCGGTTGGGTTACTTTGTTTTGATTATCTATTGGGATTGTCACAGCCACAGGATTCCCTTGCCGCTTCTGATGTGTTATCGGCTTTTCCCCGGCTTTGAGGCGTGGGATCTATGCCCATTGAGGGGAGATCTGTTTGCGTGCTTTTATCTATCGTATAGGGCTCTGTTTGGATGGCCTTGTCCAATGTTTCTGTCTCAGTGGCGCCCGAGAGCGACATCAAGAATTTCTTAAATCTATTTGCCATCATAGCATCCCTCCTCCTCTTGCTCCGGGATTTACGCTTTGGCATCCTGTTCCGTAGGCTGTAATCAGCCATAGTCGATTCTGGAAATTAATCACTGTTCCAGCATCCGGTATGTTGGGCAATTGCGTCCCGTGGCTCCGCATGACTTTTCGCCGCGGCTTTTGCAAGGAATGCAGACTGCTGCTGTCTTGCAATCTTTGCGATTGTGACCGTTTGCGCCACACCTCGTGCAAGCCGACTCCCTGGTGCAAAGCCTTAGAATGTGGTCCAGGTCACCACAGTTGTGGCAGCGAGGTACCAGCAAATAGTCCCTAACGTTGACCGAGTGGAAGCCAACGTACAATCTGCCCATTACCGTAATCCTCCTTCACATTGGTGCCGTGACCTCGGCAACGTGATGAACAACATCATGCCCCCGAGGCTCCGTCTTGAACCTTAGTTTGAAGCAGTTTCTGAATTCTTCCTCTTTTACGTCACCAAAATTTTGTTCTCGAATTGTGTCAGTAAGCTCCTCATTGGGTGGGTACGTCATAGAGGATAACTAGGGGATTCCTTTTCCTTGGTGGTTCGCACTTTACTACTGAGTTTAACTTTTGGTTATTCAAAAGCTTTTCTTTATCCTCCTCTGACGCAACTTCCACAGTTACTGAGTTTTTGCTCGGTTTAATTCCTTTTATTTTGATCTTGTCTTTTGCTGGGTTGATAGTTGTGGTAAACAACTCTTGAATTTTCTTTACACTGGTGTCTTGCCCAGGCAGAGTCCTGAGAAAGACCGCAGTGTCTGATCTCTTAGCTACTTTGTCAATTGTCTCCTTGGCGGTATTTGGCTTGGTAGGCGCTTGCGCAGCCACCGCCGCCCAGGTCTTGACAGGTTGCTTCCGTAGTCTACTATTCTCCTTCTCCAGCTCTTCCACACGGCCTTCAAGCTTTACATGAGCAATGGCCCATGCTGTAAGTTCGTTTTTAATTACGGACAGAGCCACTTGACTTATTTTGCCATTTTTCACATTTTGCTCCAAGAGCAGTGATATTCTGGCATGCCTCTGTGTCACTGTTTCACCCTCTGCCTGTCCCAGCTCGTCCTGGGAAGAGGGATCAGGCGCAGAAGAAGCGCGTTTTGACGCACTCAAATCACTCGTTTCTATTGTAGCCATCTTTGAATTAACGAGTGATAATAGGTGGGAGCCCCTCTCTTAACCCAGACCGGCTCCTCTGGCAGTTGGGGGGGGGGGAGGGGGGACAAAGAAGGCAGCTCACCCACCGGCCTCGCCCCAAGGCCAAGGGCACTCTCGAACTGCAGGGTTCAGCGCGCCATTGCCAGCGCACTGGAAAAGTCCCATCGGTGGCCCCGTCATCGTCGATTTCACCCGACGCTCCTCGGCAACTGCACCCCGCACTCCGGAGAGGCGGATGCACCTCTCGCCCTTCGCCGCTTACTAGCCCGAGCTTCCACCTCTCGGCCATGGACCCACTCCTACTCAGGTGGTGGATCGGTTACCCAGTCGTTCAGCGGTCTGGACCCATCTAACCTGGCTCAGGCGATGTCACCACCTCCTGGGTTTGGCAGAACACGCCCCGGTTACCCAGGGGCGCGGCGAAGCACCCTTGCCGACTGGCGCCGCGATCCCACGCCGACAAACGAGGTCGCCGGCATGCAGAGCACTTGCTGGTCTGTGCCCTGCGAACATAGATGGACTGATGTTCGGTCCCTTGACACAGCTCCCCCTGTGCCACGCACCCTTCGCTTTCGCATCGGGTTGGGTCGCAGCTCTCCCTTTTGTCGCAAGGCAGAATGCCGAGCTTAACATCTGGACCACGGGAAGGCGGAAAGAGCCACTTGGGAAGGAGAGGCTATGAGAGACGCATCACTTCCCCTTGTGAGGACTGCCGCGGCACGCCCGACTGGAAGCGATACGCCCCAGTGCGAGTCTCCGTGCCTTACGGCGCGCCGGCAACGGGCAGAGCCGCGCCGAACGCGCCGTCAAGCGACCGACCTCACGCCAGACTCGACATTGCACTTGAGGCACAGCGCGATGCGATGCAGTTTCTGTCTTGTAGTATATTTGCCGTTGACGAGAAGGTACCACGTCGCGGTGGTGTCAGTGGCGTGGTATGGTTGGTGAACCGTTTTCAAAATTATAGGCCATGAAACTTGGGGGTGACGTGCTTCGACGGGGTTGCGGGGTGGGGACTTCCGGAGGAGGCGGTAGATGTTGCGGGTGGTCGTCTTCCTGGTCCTGGGGAGCTCGGTGCATATGTAGCTGTATTCCAAAAAGAAACGGCTGATGTGCGACATCGGAGGTGGGATGTGTGCCAAAGACGTCAGCGGGCGTCTCGAAACAGGTGCGAGCTCGGTCGTCAACATTCCAGTAAAACTAGCATTTTGGCTTTTCCATAACTGCAGCATAGTATTGGTGTAAAAAATGGTTCAAATGGCTCTAAGAACATGGGGCTTAACATCTGAGGTCATCAGTCCTCTAGAACTTAGAACTACTTAAACCTAACTAACCTATGGACATCACACACATCTATGTCTGAAGCAGGATTGGAACCTGCGACCGTAGCAGTCGCGCGGTTCCGGACTGAAGCGTCTAGAACCGCTCGGCTACCGCGGCCGGCATTGGTTAAAGTTCCGTAGTCCTGGCTCTCACATTAACCAGATAGAGGCCACCATCCCGCTTCGGTGAGGTGACAGCTTCATACTGGACTTTGAAGATGTGTCCAGAACATATAAAATACCCGAAAGCCGCCTGTAGTCTGGCTGCCATTGTCGCAGTGATGCGCAGAATCTGCGCGTTATCGGGTATCTGGGCTGCCACATGGGTATTGACGAAAGTGACTCTATGGCACATATTCAGATGGCCCAGATGCGTTGAAGTAGCGCCCGAAAATTGGTCGCCGAGGTGCGACGAATGTCTCGTGTATACACCAACCCGAGACAGCGAAGGATGTTCACCAGTTGAAAGGGACTACGCTGTCTCCGGGACGGCCGCGGCCGATCTTCATGGCGCATGATTTTGCGACGTTCATAGCGCTCCCTGCACCCGCAGTGCACTGCATCGCAGCTTGTACATCGGCCGCTGGACGTACGACGACGGCCAAGTCGTCAGCGTAGACTCGACAGCGGAACACTTGATCCCGGAGTGGAATACCTGTCAAGAGTCGCCGTAATCCGCAAATGAGTGGTTCCATCGCAATGGCATAAAGCACCGTCGACAGTGGGCAACCCTGCCGTACTGAGCGTTCGATCCGTATAGGTTCTGTAAGTCTGCCGTTGACGAGAAGCCTGGACGTTGCCCCGCGAAGGAGCCGCATAATCACTTGGGTGAACGGCGGGGAAATAGCCATCTGGTCCATGACTGCATTGAGGAATGCATGACTGACCCGGTCAAACGCTGTTTGAAGTCGATGGAGATTGAAGCCCCTGACAGTCGCGAGTGTGTTTCCACAGCGATCACATTTCGATATTCACTGAGGGCTGCCGCCGAAGGATGTTTGTTCGTGAGGACCAATGTGTCGTAAGACATGTTTGAGTTGCACAGCTGGAACGCGTGTGAAAAACTTGAAGTCTGAATTGAGTAACGTGATCGGCCGATAACTGTCTTAAGCCTTCCATGAACATTGGTGGCGAGAATGCCGCGCCGGACAAAAGTTGCCAATACGTGTCTCTCCACCTTGGCAACATCAAATCTTGGAAGGTTCTGTAAAATTCGAGAGGTAAACCATCCGGGCAGGGAGACCGATTCAGTGATCCTTTGGCCACAGCGCCATGGACGTCGTCGGTGGTCACTTCCACAGTCAGGATGGTTGCAGCCGCGGCGTTTATTGTACAGTGTATCTCTTGGGCAACCTCAGCCAAGGCTTCTTCACCGGCAGGTACTTCTTGATAGAAAAGTCTGTAGCGCGTTGCAGAGGCATCCGCAATGGTAGCTTGCGAAGTCAGCCGTCGTCCATCAGGTAGGTTTAAAGTTGTCATTAAAGCCTGTCGGCGTCGACGAACATTTTGAACAATATGATGCGTAGAAGGTTCTTCACCGTTAATCCTATCTTGGCTGCGTACTCTTAGAATGGCTCCCTCTAGACGGCACATGGTCAAGGTTGAAATCTTTGCCCTGATGCGCTGAGCTTCTTTTAGACAATCCGGGGATAGAGGATGATCGATGAGCTCGCGTAGAGCGCTATAGTAGAAATCTGCTGTGTGGTGTTTCCACCTGGCTTTGGGTCTTCCATAGTGTGTCAAGGTGCGTCGGATGGCCGGTTTGGCGTACAGACATCACCACTGCAGTGTGGTCTCGTAACGCAGGATGCGTTGAACACAAGTGTTCCACGTGCCAGTGACTTGTTGTCGACATTCTGGGTCCCGCAATAGTGTGACGTTGAGTTTCCAAGGTCCTGCACAGCGCCATACAGGTTGCCTACGTAGTTTCATGGTACAGATGTAGACGTGATGATCCGAAAAGGCAGATGGCCAACGTTCTGCGTCGAGGAGAACGGATTTTAGATCGTCAGAGATGTATATTCTATCGAGACGGCTGGCGGAGTGGCTCGTGATGTGTACCACTCCCCAAGTGTCGAGGAGACGAAGGCGGCAGACGAGGAAGCGAAGTTCCGGACATGTGGTGAAATGAGGGTATTGGTCTGAACGCTCGAGAACACAGTTGAAATCTCCACCTACGATGAGATGATCGTATCTGCCGAGGAATAAAGGCGTGATACCTTCTGCGTAGAACTGGGAGCGATCCCTCCGTTTATCAGAGCCCGATGGGGCGTAGAGATTTATGATTTTGATTCCTTCAAATGTTACGGCCGTCCCTCACGTCGTTGGGAGATATGCGAAATCGGAAACTGCAATCCCTTCTCGGAGGAGGATGGCTGCGCCTGTGTGTTCCATAGCTGCCGGGGCGACTTACGTCTCGTATTCATAACACCCGGACCAAGTTGCTGTCCTCAGTTCTTGTAACAGGGCGATGTCGATGTCCGCTGCTCGTAGCGTGTCACGGAGCAGTTGAGGTTTAACGTGGAAGCTGATGTTATTGGTGTTGATGGTAGCTATTCGGTATGCCTGATGAGGGATCCGTGCTGTCGTTAGGTTCGTAGCTGGTGAATATTGTCGTGGTGGATGCAGGAAGTCCATAGAAGTCGCAGGAGTCGTTGTAGAAACATCCCCCATTTTAGTGTTGGTCTAACGGAGGAACAGATCTCATTTCCGCATCAGGTGGAGGTGGTAAATCCGCGTCATCAACCCATGAAAAATGTCCGTCAGTTTCAACATCGGTGAGAGGTGGCAGCGCTGGCCGAGTCGGCTCAATTGCGTCGGTAACCACAGGCGTGCTATGTTCCATGGCTTCTGGGCGCGGGGCTTGCTCACGATCTCTGTTGGACGGCCCACCGTCTTGTGGATGACGCGTCTCCGTGGCAGAGGAGAAAGAGTTATCGTGTACTCCGTCAGAGTTATGTGCCATCTCTTCATCCTGCGGAGTGGTCGATTCTGATGTCTTGCCGCGTTTTTTTCGTCGTTTGGGCGACTTTTGCTTCCGGCAATGTGTTTCGTTGTCTGAGGAAGGAAGAGATTCGTGTCGTTCCGGTACAAAAGCCGCGGGTGCTATAACGCGGTCTTCAGTCTCCATAAAACTCTCGCTGGTATCCTTGTGATCTTCTAGCTGGGTGTGTCCGGCTGTATGTCAAGTTCGTGGGCGGCATTGCCTGTGGGAAGGTGCTGGGATGCCTCCGGGTGTATCGGTCCAGACACAAGCTCATGAACTGCGTCTTGTGAGGGCTGGGCGCGCAGTATCGCCGCATAAGTGATTGGAAGGGCGGTTGTGGTTCGGTCGGTGTTCGTATCGTCGTGCCATAGTTGTGTGATGCGGCGTTGCAGGCATTGATTACGGACGTGGCCTTCTTTGCCACAATCGGAACATGTTCGAGGTTGTCCGTCGTAAATGACCACCGCATGGCAGCCGCCGATAGAAATGTACGACGGTACGTGCCTTTTGAGATCTATTCTGACTTGTCTCACACCATTAAGCACCGGATACGTCGTAAACAGTGCCCATGTCTCGGCTACGTGACTCTGGACTTTTCCGTACGGGCTTAGCGCCGCGATGACTTCATCTTCATTCACCTCGAAAGGCAGTTCGAATACACGTATCGATCAATGGCCAAGTCCTGCATGGTCGACATCCACAGGCCCGACGTTGCCGTCAGTTGTCGAAATTGTACCCCATGTCGCGTATGTTGAATAATTCGTTGCAGGCAGCGTAGGAAGTCATCAACATAAACGACGCTGCTAATGATCGATAGGTGTATGCTGATGAGATCGTCACAGGGGATCTTCACATTTTCGCGTAGGAAGCTTTCGACGGCCAGTGCGAATTCATTTGAGAAGGTGAACTTAAGAGTGCTCTTCCTGTAAGAGTTGGCTATTATTGCTTGTTCGACTGCGAAGCCCGGTGACAAGGAAGTAAACAAACCCTCCACGCGCGCAGCGGCGTTTACGGCCGAGCGCGGTCCGCACACCTGCCCTGCTGAAAGCAGACTGACGCCAAACTGAGCTACCCAAGCACGACTCATGATCCGTCCTCACAATTTTATTTCCGCCAGTACCTCGTCTCCTACCTTCCAACCTTCACAGAAGTTCTCCTGCGAAACTCGCAGGACTAGCACTACTGGAAGAAAGGATATTGCGGAGACAAGGCTTAGCCACAACCCGAGGGATGTTTTCAGAATGAAATTTTCAATCTGCAGCGGAGTGTGCTGATTTTGAAACTTCCTGGCAGATTAAAACTGTGTACCGGACCGAGACTCGAAATCAGGACCTTTGCCTTTCGCGGGCAAGTGCTCTATCATCTACCCAAGCAGTTTTAATCTGCCAGGAAGTTTCAAAATCAGTACACACTCCGTACAGAGTGAAAATTTCGTTCTGTAAACATCCCCCAAGCTGTAGCTAAGCCATGTCTTCGCAATATCATTTCTTCCAGGAGTGTTAGTTCTGCAAGTTTCGCAGGAGAACTTCTGTGAAGTTTAAAAAGTAGAAGACGAGGTACTAGCGGAAGTAAAATTGTGAGGACAGGTCGTCAGTCGTGCTTGGGTAGCTCAGTTGGTAGAGCACTTGCCCGCGAAAGGCATAGGTCCCGAGTTCGAGTCTCGGTCCGGCACACAGTTTCAATCTGCCAGGAAGTTTCAAGTTTCAGTAAGGCTATGTAAAAGACCATAGTATATGACAGTAAAAATAGTAAAAGATCAAAAATAAAACTTAAAAGGACAAAATGGTTCAAACGGCTCTGAGCACTATGGGACTTAACATCTGAGGTCATAAGCCCCCTAGAACTTAGAACTATTTAAACCTAACTAACCTAAGGACATCACACACATCCATGCCCGAGGCAGGATTCGAACCTGCGACCGTAGTGGTCACTCCCCCACACCGGCCGGCTTTAAAGGACATTAATTACGATTAAAAGTAGCCACTGGTAATTATAGCTTAGTAGCAAACTGCACTTCTAACATCGTGGTCATCAGTCAACACATTATACTGCAAGATCGATCAGTCATTGTAGTTTCGTTAACGAAACGAATGGGGTGCTGCATCTCACACAAACGAAGCAAAACATGGCCACATCTGTGACACCGAGAAAACTGCAGATCACAGCCAATAGCGCCGAACGCAAAATAAGTTTAAATCGATTCTAATGAAATCACAAATATTAACAACTTCCAATGAGACAAGTAAGGACAATCTTTAACATTAAATAAAATGTTTAAAATACGATTGTTGCTTCTAACCATAAACAGACTTAAAAAGGTAAGTAATGTGTCATTGGTGACAAGTTTTTAATGAAGCGACCTAATAAAATTTCTACTGGATTACATTTGCGTCACGTGATTAGTACTCCCCGGGTCGTCACTGATGTCCAGAAATTTTCACAATGATAAAACACTACTTGCACTTCGCGTTCGATGAGCGTGCAACTTCGTACTAGAGATGACTGTTCATTACCTTTATTTATTATGAGAAGCTTATGTATCGGGACACCGTCTCTCTCGGACGCGCGTCCTATCTGCATTTAATCCACGATCTGTCCCAACATCTCTAATGCTATTACGCATGGTGCTTCACCCTCTGGCCTGCAATTAACTGACCGTTAATTGTACTGAGGCCATCACGTATTTATCTGTCATATCTGGTTACTAGTAGCGCCCAACACAGCTCCTGCGTGGATTATTCAGGCATAATCAGTGCCGCTTAAATTTTTAAAAGCTAGTCCCCCTCACAGAAGCCGTCCCCTTGTGAAACCGAGCGCGTTTATAGCCGTCCCTCGGTGTAACGATCGCTCGCGACCAATAACCGGCCCGACTAGGGCGCACGCGACACCTGCTGAGCCGTTATTGCGACTGAGCGATGCTGTAGCAACGCCCATGCATCGGACTGTGCGTGTGACATTACGCTTATCATCTGCTGTCTACCATTCTTTTACGCTGCTAAGTACAGCACGGATCTTCTCAGTGCCATCTGTTAATAAGCGTCCAATGAAATTGTGACACTTAACATGCCATCTTCAAGTTTTTCCGACGTAGTCACGGGTAATGTTCGTACTGACGGTTATTAATGAGACGCAGAGGCGCGAACGTTCGTTTATTCCTGATGTAAACGAAAGTCCTTGGCTAAGACACTTTTAGCTAAATAGTGGATTTCCCCATTACCTGTGTGGACGCAACCATATCCAGCACACCTGAACCGAATTAAGAGAAGACCATAGATACAGCATTTTTGGGCGTGTGGTTCTACATCAGTTACACAGTAGACCCGATAATCGCATCTGTTTGTGCCAACATTCTTACAGTGCTCTCGCTAATCATCCGCGTTGGTGCTTGCTTGTGTCTTCCACCGGCGTTATCCACCGCCAGAAGGTACTAATCTAAGGAAGGACAACATCTGGAAAGAGGACTTTGTCACTAACCGCCAAGGTACACTTGCAGACAGTATCCACGGCGAACCAGCCTGGAGGTGACGCCACCTTGGTTAAGTCACACCGTTGTAACGCATCGTCAGTATACGCCGAACTATAGACCATAGAAGGCTACAGAACGTACTGTAGTTGGCCAGACCTACCGACAGTCGAATCTGCGTCCTCTTGCGCTCACGAGGTTTTAGCATAGCTATACCCCAGTTCCACCGAGTTCATAGCCATCCCTTCAATGAATAATTTACTGCTCATGCTGCTGTGGTTTCTCTAACCACGATGGACAAGTAATGGTGAGTACACATATGCAATGCAAAACTGCACATCTTATACCGCTCTAGGAACTTACGGCCAAAGGTAATGTACCAGTAGGTTGACTTTTTTTTGGGCAGCCTGAAACGTCCCCTTAGAACAATTATACAAGACTGTGCTTATAAACCTCTTACACTATTTGCTTTTCAAACAGCTGAGCAAAACTGAACGTACTCACACATTCACTAAAGTGACACACAATATTTTTAGCGCAACGCAATCTGACTATCAAAAATCCCTACAAAAGAATGGCTCTGACAAACATTAAACTATACCTTTCACAAATCACTTACCTCACAAAAATCTTCGTTACTCAAGCTACTGCAATACAGCGAGCGCCACTACTGTCAGCTAAATAAAAGATTCAAACTACTGAAGGCACTAACTACTGATAGTCTTAGCAAATGAAAGATTCTAATAGAGAACAAACAATGTATTTACCTCAATATTCATAATATATACAGCAGTTCATGACATTTTTCAAAACTCCGCCATCTCTCTCCCCACATCCACCACTGCTGGAGGCTCACCTCCAACTGCGCAACGCTACGCGCTGTTCACATCCAGCTGCCCAACAATACAATGGCAGACAACAATGCAAACTAGCCACAGACTGCACACAGCACAGCCAGTGATTTTCATACAGAGCGCTACGTGGCATTACCAATATAAAAATCTAAACAGCCTTCTTACAAGCCATCATGTGGTCTGCCAGTGAACTTCGTCTTGAGAACACAGGGCCTCGTGTACTTTTAAATCCGACGCCACCGTGTAACCGGACACCTGAAACGATTGACCCAATGTTTACCTATTATTGCATAGTGATATAGCCATATATTAGTGCTGTGTTTGACAAGTAAATGCCGACGACGCTTGCATGTTTTATATTGCCCAGGACGCCTTTTTTTTCGAACAGCGCAAAGTAGTGATTAGAACGTGGAAGACAATGAGACTAACGATATACCATCAGACTTCCAATCAGTCAGTTCGGAAAGTAGCAAGGGCGAACTGGTGCGACAATTATCGTACAATCAGCTTAACAGTTCATGCACCCAAGTTTCTGATAAGAATAATACACAGAAGAATACGAAAGAACTTTGAGGATCTGTTAGATGACGATCAGATTGGCTGGGGGAAAAGTAAAGGTACCAAGGGGCAGTTATGACGTTGAAGTTGATCATGGAAGCAACACTGAAGAAAAATCAAGACATGTTCATAGGATCTGTCGGACTGGAAAAAGCATTCGACAATGTACACTGAAGAGCCAAAGAAACTGGTACACCTGCTTAATATCGTGTAGAGCCCTCACGAGCACGAAGAAGTGCCACAACACGTCGTGGATGGACTCGAATAATGTCGGAAGTAGTGCTACAGGAAACTGACACCATGAATCCTGCATGGCTTTCCAGAAGTCCGTAAGAGTACGAGGAATTCCTGAACAGCAAGTTGCAAGGCATCCCATATTTGCTCAATAATTTTTATGACTGTGGAGTTTGGAGGGCAGAGGAAGTGTTTAAAATCAGAAGAGTGTTCCTGGAGACTCTCTGTAGCATTTCTGGACGTGTGGAGTGTAGCACTTTCCTGCTGGAAATGCCAAGTCCGTCGGAATGTACAATAGACATGAATGGATGCAGGTGATCAGACAGGTTGCTTACGTACGTCTCACCTATCAGAGTCGTATCTAGACCTATCAGGTGTCCCACATCACTCCAACTGCACACGCCCCATACCATTACAGAGCCTCTAACATCTTGAACACTCCCCTACTGTACACGTCCATCCGCTCGATTCAATTTGAAACGAGACTCGTCCGACCAGGCAACATGTTTCCAGCCGTAAACAGTCCAAAGTCCGTGTTGACGGGCCCAGGTGAGGCGTAAAGCTTTGTATCGTGCAGTCATCAAGGGTACACGAGTGGGCTTCGGCTCCGAAAGCCCATATCGATGTTGTTTCGTGGAATGGTTCACGCGCCGACACTTGTTGATGACCCAGCATTGAAATCTGCAGCAGCTTGCCGAAGGATTACACTTCTGTCACGTTGAACGATTCTTTTCAGCCGTCGTTGGTCATGTTCTTGTAGGATCTTTTTCGGCAGCAGCGATGTCGGAGATTCGATGTTCTTTGGGTTCCTGATATTCACGGTACACTCGTGGAATGGTCGTACGGGAAAATCCACGCTTCATCGCTACTGCAGATATGCTTTCTCCCCTCGCTCGTGCGCCGACTATAACAGCGCGTTCAAATTCACTTAAATCTTGATAACCTTCCACTGTAGCAGCAATAACCGATCTAACAACTGCGGCAGACACTTATTGTCTCATATAGGTGTTGTTGTGGATTGGCAAGACAGCCAACCCACTATGAGGAAGCCGAAAGGCACGCGTTTAAACTCATGCAGGCTGGCGTGAGGTCTGGAACAGGACAAGGAAATGAGACTAGCCAAAAACGTACGTAACTGCTGGAATACTTAACTTTAATCCATAATTGGTGAACATCGCTCTTGACGGTACATGTTTTACAGCATCAATAGTAACTGGTAATGGCGCCTTGCTAGGTCGTAGTAAATGACGTAGGTGAAGGCTATGCTAACTATCGTCTCGGAAAAT
Source organism: Schistocerca cancellata (assembly GCF_023864275.1). Taxonomy (NCBI): domain Eukaryota; kingdom Metazoa; phylum Arthropoda; class Insecta; order Orthoptera; family Acrididae; genus Schistocerca; species Schistocerca cancellata. The sequence continues at coordinate 585,916,203 of NC_064630.1, read as the reverse complement.
GAGAGCGTAATTTGTCAGTGAACCATCGCTAGCAAAGTCGGCTGTCTAACTGGGGCGAGTGCTAGGAAGTGTCTCTAGACCTGCCGTGTGGCGGCGCTCGGTCTGCAATCACTGATAGTGGCGACACGCGGGTCCGACGTATACTAACGGACCGCGGCCGATTTAAAGGCTACCACCTAGCAAGTGTGGTGTCTGGCGGTGACACCATAGGTGTTGCCGACCGCAGCGCAGTGTTCTGCCTGTTTACACATCTCTGTATTTGAATCTCTTGCCAGTTTCTTTGGCACTTCAGTGTAAAATAGTGCAAGATGTTCGAAGTTCTGAGAGAAATAGGAATAAGCTATAGGGAAAAAAGTAATACACAATACTTTTAAAACCAAGAGGTGATAAGAATACTGGGGAACCAAGCCATCTGATAAAAAAGTGTGTAAGACATGGATGTAATGTTTCGCCCCTGTTGTTCAGTCTACACATTGGAGAAGCAATGACAGAAATAAAACGAGGGTTCAAGAATGTGATTAAAATTCGGGGTGGAAGGGTAGCAATATATGTTTCGGTGTGATGACACTACTATCCTCAATGAAAGTTAAGAATTACGGGATCTGTTGAATGGAATCAGCAGTCTAATGAGTACAGAATATGGACTGAGAGCAAACCGAAGAAAGACGAAAGTAATGAGAAGCAGCAGAATCGAGAACACCGAGGAACTTAACATCAGAATTGGGGATCACGAAGCAGATGAAGTAAGGAGTTCTGCCACCTAAAACTAAACTAAACTCCGCCCGAACAGGCTTCAGAAGGCCATCGGTACCGAACCAGCGCCGTGTCTTCCTCAGCCAACAAACTTAACTGGATGCTGATATGGAAAGGCAAGTTCTGCTACCTAGGCAGCAAAATAACCCATTATAGACGGAGCAAGGAGGATATAAAAAACAGACTAGGACTGGCAAGAAGGGCATTCCTGGCCAAGAGAAGTCTGCTAGTATCAAATACAGGCTTTAATTTGAGGAAGAAATTTCTGAAAATTTGCGTTCGGATCACAGCATCGTATGGTAGTGAAACATGGGATTTGGGAAAACCAGAAGAGAACTAAAGCATTTGAGATGTGATGCTACAGAATAATCTTGTAAATGAGGTGGACTGCTAGGGTAAGAAATGAGCAGGCCCCTCGCGGAATCGACGAGGAAAAGAATATATGAAAAACACTGACAAGAATACGGGACAGGATGATAGAGTATCTGTTAAGACATCAGGGATAACTTCATAGTTCTAGAGGGAGCTGTAGAGGGTAAAAACTGTAGAGGAAGACAGCGATTGGAGTACATCCAGCAAATAACTGAGGACATAAGCACAAGAAAGGAATTCGTGCCGGAACAGTCAGATGACTGACGACTTAAAAAGAAAAAAAAGAGCAACGTAAAGAATTCACGGTCCGACGTCTCAAACGGTTGCGCTGATCCCGTATTCTGAATTCACTTGTACAATTTTCGGAATCAGCCTCGCATGGGATTTTTGCGTGGTAGCGTGGTGCACGTCCCCTGACGGTCGACTACGTTCAACAAGCTCCCAGCTCCGAAGAGGACTCACTGAAGGAACGTCAGCGTAGTTCAGACGTCGGGATTAAGAGGACAACGATCATGTCCTTGGAGTCTTTCACAGTAACATGCCTCGTCATCAGCAGTAAAAAACATTGATCGCCCAGACTGGTGCGGTGTTCCGCTTATATAGGCGCGATTACAGCGTCTGGAACGAATCACAGATGGCGAAAGTGACGCATGCGCTGACGGTGAGTCTGCGCAAACGGTAACAGTCCCAGTCCGCAACAGGACTGTCTTTGAACACGACTCGAACTGTTCGAATAGTTTACGTCATAGTTCGGGAAATCTCGGGTTCTGCTCGATCTTTTTGGTCGGCCTGCGATCTAATGACTTTTGTTGGTACTATCACGACTTAGCGTTTTTAAAGCTCTGTGGACATTAATAATAAAAATAACTGTGTAACACGGACTGAAATATCTTCCAAGGTGCAGGTCGCGCGAAACAACGGCAACTAATAATTCCAATCATGACTCAGCGGAATTCTCGAGCTTTCACTCGTCCCGCTATCTAGTGAGATCTGATGGAACTATCTCCAAAGACGGGTCTTTCTGTTGTAATTTACTCTCGCGATAAAAATTACAGTCACTTTCTTAAGATACATTACGTTTGTTCGGCATTTACTTCTTGGTTAGTTATTTTGATTATTTAACCTAAATATTGCTGTCTGGGTCTCTGTTCCCTTGTAAATATCATAGAGCAGGCAGCTTCGTATTAGGTAAAGAAAGGAAAAAGAGAAAAAAATAGTTAAAGTAATGGGAGTTTACCTAGGGTACAAAGCCGAAATCAAATGAAGGGGTGAGGAATTACGGCAGGAACAGTGGGATGGCGATGAAACTGGGCGCAGAACATATGAGCTGCTGTCGAATATCAAGGAGCGTCAGCAGCTCAGGTATTTTAAACCAACCAGAGAACTGCTGCACTTTCTTACTGGACATGGGCCATACCCGGCGTACCTGTGCCGGTTCGGGAAGCGGACTACGCCATCGTTGACTGTGGCGCCATGCAGGGCACTCCAGACGATGTGGTGTATGAGTGCCCCCTTTTCGATGACGTTGCATCGCAGCCAAGGCAACAACTACCCAATCGCGACAAGCACCGTCTGCTCAGGCAGCAGGACACATTCTGAACGAACTATCAAAAGAAAACTCAAGGAAGTCCTAAGGGAATCCTAAAGGAACAGCCAAAATTAGTATTGCAACCATGCACCCATCCTGTCCCGCCGGGGCGTGGACTCGGGCAGCCGCCACACCGCTAGGATCCGCCACGTCTCGGATTCGGATGAGGGTACATAACCTACCGATCTAGACAAAACACCAAACATGACAGTTGTAATAGGAATTAGGTTAGTTGTAGGTTAAGAGAGGATAAATTGTTAGTATATAACTGCAGCAAATCTAAGATTTTGGACCAGCCCTGTGCCAGTGGCATGCCCACTGGGACTAGCACGGTGGGAACGATCGATAATGTAGGTTTCTACATTATGCTGGCACACCTGGAACGCTGCAGGTAGTGTAGATTAGTTTAAGTATTGCACAGTGTAGTAGACAAATAGAAACAGTTATCGATGAATAAACCTTGCTATATGACTGCTGGTTGGCTGTATGCTCGTTCTTTATATATTTTTTGTTTATATTGAACCTGTGTGACTATCTCCCCGCGTTACCTTAGAGAATTGTACCCGATTTTGCGTCCTGGCTGCTAATATACCAGGCCCATAAGAAATAGTGTCTATATTGTGACCCTTGTTTGTTAACTTGATAAACAAATTAATTATTTTTGAAGTATGCGCAACGAAACTGGTGCGAGTTTCTCTAAGATAACACGTTCTTGGGTGGTTGAGCTCAAAGCCGTACTATAGCAGCTGGTAGCCTATCTAAATTCACATTTCAGATTATTTCTGTCTTTCATTAACTTTAGAAAATCGGACTGAATAAGATACATCCTACCCATTTCATGTGTCAGGTGACTGGGGGACTATTTGTTAACTGAAATGCTGACTCTCAATTAATAGATTTATTTTCTACTTTTGATGAAAACTTTAGAAGCCGACACATTGCAATTTTTCTTTAGTTACAAAACTTCAGCGTTACCTCTCATGGGTAGGACAATGACAATATTTCATATATGACACATAATTTCAAAATAACACAAAAAATATATGACACATAATTTCATAATAACACAAAAAATACACTCCTGGAAACGGAAAAAAGAACACATTGACACCGGTGTGTCAGACCCACCATACTTGCTCCGGACACTGCGAGGGGGCTGTACAAGCAATGATCACACGCACGGCACAGCGGACACACCAGGAACCGCGGTGTTGGCCGTCGAATGGCGCTAGCTGCGCGGCATTTGTGCACCGCCGCCGTCAGTGTCAGCCAGTTTGCCGTGACATACGGAGCTCCATCGCAGTCTTTAACACTGGTAGCATGCCGCGACAGCGTGGACGTAAACCGTATGTGCAGTTGACGGACTTTGAGCGAGGGCGTATAGTGGGCATGCGGGAGGCCGGGTGGACGTACCGCCGAATTGCTCAACACGTGGGGCGTGAGGTCTCCACAGTACATCGATGTTGTCGCCAGTGGTCGGCGGAAGGTGACGTGCCCGTCGACCTGGGACCGGACCGCAGCGACGCACGGATGCACGCCAAGACCGTAGGATCCTACGCAGTGCCGTAGGGGACCGCACCGCCACTTCCCAGCAAATTAGGGACACTGTTGCTCCTGGGGTATCGGCGAGGACCATTCGCAACCGTCTCCATGAAGCTGGGCTACGGTCCCGCACACCGTTAGGCCGTCTTCCGCTCACGCCCCAACATCGTGCAGCCCGCCTCCAGTGGTGTCGCGACAGGCGTGAATGGAGGGACGAATGGAGACGTGTCGTCTTCAGCGATGAGAGTCGCTTCTGCCTTGGTGCCAATGATGGTCGTATGCGTGTTTGGCGCCGTGCAGGTGAGCGCCACAATCAGGACTGCATACGACCGAGGCACACAGAGCCAACACCCGGCATCATGGTGTGGGGAGCGATCTCCTACACTGGCCGTACACCACTGGTGATCGTCGAGGGGACACTGAATAGTGCACGGTACATCCAAACCGTCATCGAACCCATCGTTCTACCATTCCTAGACCGGTAAGGGAACTTGCTGTTCCAACAGGACAATGCACGTCCGCATGTATCCCGTGCCACCCAACGTGCTCTACAAGGTGTAAGTCAACTACCCTGGCCAGCAAGATCTCCGGATCTGTCCCCCATTGAGCATGTTTGGGACTGGATGAAGCGTCGTCTCACGCGGTCTGCACGTCCAGCACGAACGCTGGTCTAGCTGAGGCGCCAGGTGGAAATGGCATGGCAAGCCGTTCCACAGGACTACATCCAGCATCTCTACGATCGTCTCCATGGGAGAATAGCAGCCTGCATTGCTGCGAAAGGTGGATATACACTGTACTAGTGCCGACATTGTGCATGCTCTGTTGCCTGTGTCTATGTGCCTGTGATCATGTGATGTATCTGACCCCAGGAATGTGTCAATAAAGTTTCCCCTTCCTGGGACAATGAATTCACGGTGTTCTTATTTCAATTTCCAGGAGTGTACATATGTGGGCCACACCGTCTTTAGCGGGAAAATCGTCATTCATTCTTTAAGACTCACTTATCGTCATGCATGAATTACACCACTAGAAATTTAAGGTAGGCCACTGCTGAAGGCAGATAACCTCTGTCACAGAAAAGATTCTGGGCAAAAATGATGTACTATTGGCGCCAAAATGAAGTGCGAACTGAACTCACAAAGAAAGTACCAAAAATAATTAAATTTCGAGACAGAAATTTCTCGATCTACCATGCGATACGCAATCTGCACTCATTGAGCTAAAAGTGAAGCTTATAGCTACATGAACTGATGGTTCCTGTTGCACGCTCACTACCAAAAAGCAAAATTTCACAAACACATTTCAGAGAAAACTATTGCAAATAAATTAAAACCGTAACCTGTACCGATGAAGGTATGTTGAATGCGTGCTATGAGCATACCCTGTCGTGAATTTTTAGCCATATTACCTCATTTCTATCTCACCAAATCTGAGAGCTGCTGTGCTCCCGCGTCCGGTCCGTCTCATGGCTGGCCCCACAGTGCTCTCCACGTGCCAAAATCCGACCAACGTTCCTATTCAGACGGGGTGGTGGGGAGACTCACCTCACCCCCGCACCAACTTTGTAATCTACCCTCGTGGCTGTTTTCATCTTTGCCTGCTGCTCTGGCCTACCTGCCGTTATTCTTGTAATGTTGGCAATGACTGCTATTTCCTTAAACTGTTCCCTTTGGTCCATGCTCCCGCTACATTTGACTTCCATTCATACCCATGCACACTCATACAGGATGGAAAAAGGAGTATACATGTAAACGGCGTGTGACCTCTTTGTGAAATGATGAAAAGAAATAAACAAGTGCGTCAAATATTCCTTTCACCCAGCGAAGTATTGAAGCTGCTAGCAATCAATGAAAAACTTATATCTCGATATAGAAAACATGATTACTTCCTATTGTAACCTGAGGCAAAACGAAAGCAACGCCTCAACCTCATAGAAAATTTAGTAAGTCTAAGTAACATGCAGGATCAATAATAGTAGCATAACCTAGAGACGCCCATAGTGAAATAGTAACAGCAATATAAACAAACCTGTGGTAAATAATGTAGCTGCAGTAATTGTAATGTAAATGTAGAATTAAGACCCCCTAATGTAGTTAGGTATTTGGTTGATCATGTGTCAATTGTTGTTTGAATAAAGAATTTTTTTAAATAAAAAAAAATATTACGTCTTGTTTTCAATGTGATTAAAATCTCGTAAGGTTTTTATCTGTTACTGTAATACGTGTAATACTTGCTCATTTGCAACCTACTTGGTAAGTCATTACCGCTTCTCATAATCAACTAATATATGGTACTGGGTTCAGTCAAGTTGTATTTTATCGAAGACTGAAGCGCCAAAGAAACATAGGCATGCGTATTCAAATACAAAGATATGTAAACACGCAGAATACGGCGCTGCGGTCGGCAAGGCCTACATAAGACAAGTGTCTGGCGCAGTTGTGTGATCGGTTACTGCTTCTACAATGGCAGATTATCAAGGTTGAAGTGGATTTGAACGTGGTGTTACGTATAGTCGGCGCACGAACGATGCAACACAGCATCTCCCAGGTAGCGATTTTCCTTACGGCCATTTTGCGAGTGTACCGTGAATATCAGGAATCAAATCTTCGACATCGCTCCTGCCGGCAAAAGATCCTGCAAGAACGGGACCAACGACACTGAAGAGAATCGTTCAGTGTAACAGAAGTCCAAACCTTCACAAATTGCTGCAGATTTCACTGCTGGGCCATCAACATGTGTAAGCTTGCGATCCAGTCAACGAAACATCATCGATATGGGCTTTCGGAGTCGAAGTCCCACTCGTTTACCTTTAATTGCACGACACAAAGCTTTACGCCTCACCTGGGCCCGTCAACAACGACATTGGACTGTTGATGTAACATGTTGCCTGGTCGGATGAGTCTCGTTTCAAATTGTATCGAGCGGATGGACGTGTACGGATATGGAGACAACCTCATGAATCAGTGGACCCTGCATGTGAGCAGGGGACTGTTCAAGGTGGTGGAGGCTCTGTAATGGTGTGGGACGTGTGCAGTTGGAGTGATATGGGACCCCTAATATGTCTAGACACGACTCTGACACGTGACACGTACGTAAGCATCCTGTCTGATCACCTGCATCCATTCATGTCCATTGTGCATTCCGACGGACTTGGGTAATTCCAGCAGGACGATGCAACACCCCACATGTCCAGAATTGCTACGGAGTGGCTCCGTGAAAGCTCTTCTGAATTTAGGCTCTTCCGCTGGCGAATAAACTCCCCAGACATGAACATTATTGAGCATAACTGGGAATCTTGTAACGTGCTGTTCAGAAGAGATCTCCACCCCCTCGTACTCTTATGGATTTGTGGAGTCTATGCCACGTAGTGTTGCGTGCTCGCGGGGGCCCTACGCGATATTAGACAGGTGTACCAATTCCTTTGGCTGTTCAGTGTATATCCATACATTGTATACGAGAACTCATATTGTAAATTTGTTCAAACGTAATAGGAGTTCGTGTAGTGGTAGAAGTTAATAGTGTTTCTCCACTCCTCCACGAAACTGTCAAATTCATGCAGAGCCATAGCTTCATGTTGTGATTAGTTTGTAGTTACTTGCGTGTCCCTTGCGCTCGCGCCGCGCGTCAGATATCACGTGATTGTTCGAACACGCTCGATACTGTATCAGAAGCAGCAGCACATCGGGAAATCTCGAGGCCATTCGAACTCGACTATCGTTTTCCCAGCCCTGCCAATGCGTAAACGATGTCAGATGGAGCGAGCGACCAACGCCCCAAGTTTGAAACTTCTGCTACCGCCTTCCTACAAGCGTCAAGCATCCATCTTTCCTTTTTTTCGATATCCAAAGACCGCCCTCTCGCTCTGCCAACTGTCTACCCCTGGTGTGTATTTAAACTGTTGCAGTTTATTCTAATCTCTGTCGCCTCTATATAAGGGAGTCATACTATGATGACGCATGAGCTAAGATTCTCGTGTTTTCAAATTGCATTTTATGTCCATTTTCCAGGCATCTGCAAGACTTTTCTGCAGTTCATTACCTGGCAGAGCGTCCATCGAACCACCTTCAAGATAGTTCCCTATAATTCCACTTTCGAACAGCGCGTGGGAAAAATTGTAACGCCGGAAATGCATATCCTCCTATTTCCATCTATTGTACTATAAATTTGTTTTCCTTATTTTTGTTACCTGAATATATGACATTTCTGTGTCTTTACATATTGTAATTGTTTTACTATTTGTATCCCATGAACCATGGACCTTGCCGTTGGTGGGGAGGCTTGCGTGCCTCAGCGATACAGATGGCCGTACCGTAGGTACAACCACAACGGAGGGGTATCTGTTGAGAGGCCAGACAAACATGTGGTTCCTGAAGAGGGGCAGCAGCCTTTTCAGTAGTTGCAGGGGCAACAGTCTGGATGATAGACTGATCTGGCCTTGTAACATTAACCAAAACGGCCTTGCTGTGCTGGTACTGCGAACGGCTGAAAGCAAGGGGAAACTACAGCCGTAATTTTTCCCGAGGACATGCAGCTGTACTGTATGATTAAATGATGATGGCGTCCTCTTGGGTAAAATATTCCGGAGGTAAAATAGTCCCCCATTCGGATCTCCGGGCGGGGACTACTCAAGAGGACGTCGTTATCAGGAGAAAGAAAACTGGCGTTCTACGGATCGGAGCGTGGAATGTCAGATCACTTAATCGGGCAGGTAGGTTAGAAAATTTAAAAAGGGAGATGGATAGGTTAAAGTTAGATATAGTGGGAATTAGTGAAGTTCGGTGGCAGGAGGAACAAGACTTTTGGTCAGGTGATTACAGGGTTATAAATACAAAATCAAATAGGGGTAATGCAGGAGTAGGTTTAATAATGAATAAAAAAATAGGAGTGCGGGTTAGCTACTACAAACAGCATAGTGAACGCATTATTGTGGCCACGATAGACACAAAGCCCATGCCTACTACAGTAGTACAAGTTTATATGCCAACTAGCTCTGCAGATGACGAAGAAATATATGAAATGTATGACGAGATACAAGAAATTATTCAGGTAGTGAAGGGAGACGAAAATTTAATAGTGATGGGTGACTGGAATTCGTCAGTAGGAAAAGGGAGAGAAGGAAACATAGTAGGTGAATATGGATTGGGAGGAAGGAATGAAAGAGGAAGCCGCCTTGTAGAATTTTGCACAGAGCATAACTTAATCATAGCTAACTTTTGGTTCAAGAATCATGAACGGAGGCTGTATACATGGAAGAAGCCTGGAGATACTGACAGGTTTCAGATAGATTATATAATGGTAAGACAGAGATTTAGGAACCAGGTTTTAAATTGTAAGACATTTCCTGGGGCAGATGTAGATTCTGACCACAATCTATTGGTTATGAACTGCAGATTGAAACTGAAGAAACTGCAAAAAGGTGGGAAATTAAGGAGATGGGACCTGGATAAACTGAAAGAACCAGAGGTTGTAGAGAGTTTCAGGGAGAGCATTAGGGAACAATTGACAGGAATGGGGGAAAGAAATACAGTAGAAGAAGAATGGGTAGCTCTGAGGGATGAAGTGGTGAAGGCAGCAGACGATCAAGTAGGTAAAAAGACCAGGGCTCTTAGAAATCCTTGGGTAACAGAAGAAATATTGAATTTAATTGATGAAAGGAGAAAATATAAAAATGCAGTTAATGAAGCAGGCAAAAAGGAATACAAACATCTCAAAAATGAAATCGACAGGAAGTGCAAAATGGCTAAGCAGGGATGGCTAGAGGACAAATGTAAGGATGTAGAGGCTTGTCTCACTAGGGGTAAGATAGATACTGCCTACAGGAAAATTAAAGAGACCTTTGGAGAGAAGAGAACCACTTGTATGAATATCAAGAGCTCAGATGGCAACCCAGTTCTAAGCAAAGAAGGGAAAGCAGAAAGGTGGAAGGAGTATATAGAGGGTTTATACAAGGGCGATGTACTTGAGGACAATATTATGGAAATGGAAGAGGATGTAGATGAAGATGAAATGGGAAATAAGATACTGCGTGAAGAGTTTGACAGAGCACTGAAAGACCTGAGTCAAAACAAGGCCCCGGGAGTAGACAACATTCCATTAGAACTACTGATGGCCTCAGGAGAGCCAGTCATGACAAAACTCTACCATCTGGTGAGCACGATGTATGAGACAGGCGAAATACCCTCAGACTTTAAGAAGAATATAATAATTCCAATCCCAAAGAAAGCAGGTGTTGACAGATGTGAAAATTACCGAACTATCAGTTTAATAAGTCACAGCTGCAAAATACTAACGCGAATTCTTTACAGACGAATGGAAAAACTGGAAGAAGCCGACCTCGGGGAAGATCAGTTTGGATTCCGTAGAAATGTTGGAACACGTGAGGCAATACTGACTTTACGACTTATCTTGGAAGAAAGATTAAGAAAAGGCAAACCTACGTTTCTAGCATTTGTAGACTTAGAGAAAGCTTTTGACAATGTTGACTGGAATACTCTCTTTCAAATTCTGAAGGTGGCAGGGGTAAAATACAGGGAGCGAAAGGCTATTTACAATTTGTACAGAAACCAGATGGCAGTTATAAGAGTCGAGGGGCATGAAAGGGAAGCAGTGGTTGGGAAAGGAGTGAGACAGGGTTGTAGCCTCTCCCCGATGTTATTCAATCTGTATATTGAGCAAGCAGTAAAGGAAACAAAAGAAAATTTCGGAGTAGGTATTAAAATCCATGGAGAAGAAATAAAAACTTTGAGGTTTGCCGATGACATTGTAATTCTGTCAGAGACAGCAAAGGACTTGGAAGAGCAGTTGAACGGAATGGACAGTGTCTTGAAAGGAGGATATAAGATGAACATCAACAAAAGCAAAACGAGGATAATGGAATGTAGTCAAATTAAGTCGGGTGATGCTGAGGGAATTAGATTAGGAAATGAGACACTTAAAGTAGTAAAGGAGTTTTGCTATTTAGGGAGTAAAATAACCGATGATGGTCGAAGTAGAGAGGATATAAAATGTAGACTGGCAATGGCAAGGAAAGCGTTTCTCAAGAAGAGAAATTTGTTAACATCGAATATAGATTTAGGTGTCAGGAAGTCGTTTCTGAAAGTATTTGTATGGAGTGTAGCCATGTATGGAAGTGAGACATGGACGATAACTAGTTTGGACAAGAAGAGAATAGAAGCTTTCGAAATGTGGTGCTACAGAAGAATGCTGAAGATAAGGTGGGTAGATCACGTAACTAATGAGGAGGTATTGAATAGGATTGGGGAGAAGAGAAGTTTGTGGCACAACTTGACTAGAAGAAGGGATCGGTTGGTAGGACATGTTCTGAGGCATCGAGGGATCACAAATTTAGCATTGGAGGGCAGCGTGGAGGGTAAAAATCGTAGAGGGAGACCAAGAGATCAATACACTAAGCAGATTCAGAAGGATGTAGGTTGCAGTAGGTACTGGGAGATGAAGAAGCTTGCACAGGATAGAGTAGCATGGAGAGCTGCATCAAACCAGTCTCAGGACTGAAGACCACAACAACAACAAAACAATATATATATATATATATATATATATATATATATATATATATATTTATTTATGTCGATGTATAATTGGTTTGTTTCGTAAATATTATTTGTATTTTTACGCTGGGTCTGGCCTAGGGAAAACTGTGCTATCGAACGATTACATTGATAGATCGTGTGGAGAACCCAATTGTTTAAGATCTTTGGTAGTGTTAACTCTGTCGCGTGGAGCGCGAGCAGAGAGGGTCTGGCTGGGGTGGTGCAGTGGAGCAGGTGTGTTGTGTGAAGCTCCCGCGAGTTGCCGCGCTTTCGGGGTTTGGCAGCATGTAATTGCGCTCGACTTGCGATGATAGTTTCTGACACGGTGTCGCGGACGAGAAGCATTAGCTGGTGCACATCAAGAGCCCGTTTCGTTTGGTGACCGTGTCGAGAAGAAGGCGCGCCAACATCCAGCTTCTGCAACAGCGACGGCCGACAGTGAGTGACTGCCGCCACCTCCTCGATCGACGGCTTCCAACCTTCATTCAACCAACAAGGAAGACTGGAAGCACGTAAAGTTTTAGAACTGTATGGCAGACCTCAGCTTTTCAAACTTTTAAAATTGTTGCATCACAAAATTACAGCAACTTAGCATGAACGTTTGTTGCTCATTGTCCCAATTGCATTACCAAGCAGGGTCCCTTCCTTTTCAGAAATGAACCCGAGTGTCGTTGAAATTCAGACGCCAGCATTAAAGTACAATCATTCCATTTCACTACTTTAATTTCAAAGTCCAGTTAAAGTATCCATAGCTGGCTACAATACTTAGATTACACAAGCACAAATTAAGAGTGCGAGTTTTGTTACCATATTTTAGCTTACCTGTGACTGCAGCTCAGCTTGGTACGTACTAAATTTTACTATTGTTAATTGCTCAGAATCGTTTAATTCAAGAGCAAAGTTAAATCTCTTATTTCTAAATTGCGTAGATTCAAGTAGCTTTTGAAATGATTGTTGAGGTAGTCCAAGACTAACCGTATTTTACTGAATTTCGATGTGCTTCAGAAAGAAAGCTCACTATTAACTTCAGTCACTAAATTAACTTTCAATTTTCCGGTTTTATTAATTCTTTTGCTAAATTAAGTCAGAGTGTAGCGGAATTTATTACTTCTGACAAACTTTCAGTTTTCACACTACATGTGTCAACCTTCAGTTGCCACGCTTCTAGTGCTAATTATATGTGTAATAACCTTTCTTTTTCAGTTACTATAGTAATTGTCCATAGGACTGGCGACCGTAATTTCCCCCAAATCTCATATATCTAATTACCGCTAGTTGATTGTTAACGTAACGGCCGCACATTTACTTTCTTCATTAACTTTACCCCTTTTCAACATTAATTTCCACCAGTTTCATTTGCATTTTTCCTTTCATTTAGATGTAACCCTTTCCTCCCTCTTTACCGACAAATTAACTTCGGTGACGATTGCTTTTCCCAAATTTCCATTAGGTACACGCGGTTTAATTTTTCACTGTCATTAAGGTCGATAAGTGAGGGGGAAGGTTACAAATGAACACTTAAACATTTCCTGGCTAGTTCTGATTTCTCTTATTTTATTACTATGAACATTTTGCTATATGCAGGTGTGCAGTAACAAAATATTTTCGCATTTCAGAGGAGAAAGTTGGTACTTGAAATTTCATGAGAAGTTCCTGGCGCACGAAAAACGCTTTTGTTTTAATGATTGCCCCACTAGTTCGAGCATGATACCTTTGGCAGTCCATACCTCATTTCGGAATAATACAAAACGAGCCGCTCTTCTTGAACTTTTTCGATGTCCTCCGTCAGTCTTATCTGATGCGGATCCCACCCGCACACCAGTACTTCGGAAGAGGACGGAGAAGCGTAGCGTAGATAGTTTCTTCACTAGATCTGTTGCATCTTCTATGTGTTGTGCATGGAGGTAAGAAAAGAAGAGAGTTGTCAGTACGTCACGAACTTGAAAGCCGATGTCCACCACGTTACATAGCCCAAAACATTAGGTTCACCTCATTTGTACTTCCGTGGTTCACCGCGGTAATACTACGCCTTAATGTCACCCTGACGTGCCCGTGCACAGTGTCAACCGTTGGGGATATCTGTCGACTTTTGTGTTCGTACCTCATATAGCATCTGGTTCTTTGATTGAGTGGAGACGTAGATGTTTCATCAGAAATGACAGCTTGCTTCGTTTACGAGTGTGCTAATCGATTCTGTCGTAATCTAGAGCTTAAAGGAATCACACTTCATTCGTAAGTGGAGCTGTCCAAGTAATATTTTCTTTTCTATACATGAAATATAGTTACGTGTTTATTTTTATTGTTTCCTGTATTTCTCATTGCCTTCCACCCAGCAATCGCTCATACATCCGAGCCATACGGTATACCGGTATCAACGGTTTCGTCCTCGCACAAGACACAGCTACGTGACCGCGCTAATCGTTGGTGCAGCATATCATACCCTAAATTCCTCCCGCCGATAGTGAATTTCTTGTTCACATTTCCTCCCTCTTTAAAAAAGTTTCTGGCTAGAACTGCCGGAGACTGCGACCGTGTGCGCGTAAGCATTGTGTATATGATTGTATGAATGTGTGTGTGTGTGTGTGTGTGTGTGTCTGTGTGTGTGTGTGTGTGTGTGTGTGTGTGTGTGTGTGTGTGAGTGCGTGCGCGGTGCGATTTGCTTCCTCTCTGAAGAAGGCTTTCGTCGAAAACGTATGTGAGTACTCTTTTCGTCGTGCCTGCCTGCTGCGCGGCGTGTGGTGTAGCCATTTATCCGCTTCACAGTACAGTTACTCCCTCATGAAGTTTGTTGTAAATAGTCAGTTGCACTTTAAAAGCAACACCTATGTACATAATTACAATACCAGAAGAAAATAATGACATTCATTATCCCACATTAAGGTTTTCTATAGCACAAACAGAGGTTCACAATGCTGCAACCAAAACTTTTGATCACTTACCCAGTGGTATAAAATGCCTAACAAAAAACAAAGTGAAACTTGAAATGAAATTGAAAATGTTTCTCTTTGACTACTCCTCCTATTCCGCAGAAGACTATCTGTTACTGTAATGTGTAAATGGTTGTGGGTAGTAATTACTGACTAATATATGTCTGTCTTCAGTATAAAAAAAATAAACTAATAAATATTCAGCACAGTGGCATATTTACAAATAAAAAATGTGATGTTAATATAAAATAACTCGTCTCACCTCATTACGGTTTATCGTGGAAACGATACGTCGAACATGAAACGAACTGGCTAACTATTGGTATATCACAAAGGTTGGTATATACTTTGATAATCTCAAAATGAAATTCAAAATTAAAATGAAGCAGATGATCAACATTCCAATTGTCATATATTTGTATATTCCTGAAAAACTGACAGGGTTACTGGCGAGAAATATTCTGGGAAAAGAAACAAGTAGGATACTGCTGGGAGGATAGGCCTATATGGTAACAGGTTAGGCTGCCATTACTAAAAAAATAACTTCCGTGCACGTAAAAGGAAAATATCCGTTTTATGGGGTCTAAGCGTTTGAGACCAGTCGCTTAATCATATTTACAGTATTGCGCTATTCTGGAATATGTTTTCCTTATGTAAACTGGTATTATTTACCATACACTGAAAGATACAGCATAGGTAATATTTCAGAACATGTAACTACAGCGAAACTAATGCACTGACAATCTAATAAAACAAGGGCTCTATTCTGCATGGAGATATACCTCTATGCAGTTCTGTTTCTCTGACATTTCAGTAATCGTTCACTTTGTTGACATGCTCAGGATACGATAGCATTCCTTGCTTCTTTCCTCACTGTACGCGTTTACGGGCTAGGTAAGTTTTTTGCAAACTTGAACATCAAAAATGTTGTGCATACCAGTTGAAAGCTGAAGACGTGACGAACAAGAAACACTACTAGCAAGCAAACAAGCGTTGGTTTTGGAGTTCCAGCTTCTCTCGTTATCGATACAAATACAGTGAAAGTGGAATTACGTGTATTACCAAAGCATGATTTTCACATCAGTTCGTTCTCTTCATGGTTATTCGGAATTTGTTAGCAAAAACCAAATTACATTAACTAGGCCAAAAATGTGTCGTAATACGCACTCAACAACAGAAAAATGTCGAATTTGCCTTCCTGAAGGTATGTTATTCATGAGCAATGTAATTTTTAGTATTTGAAACAATTGTTGCGCACTCACGACGGAAATAACGAACAAGAAACATTCCTAAACAGTAGTATGCTAATGTTTTGGGTTACTTAAGATGGCGGTATTTAAGTTATTCGTAACGGTAATTCCTAAGTAGTTGAATTCACAGCCTTTAGATTTGTGTGATTTATCACGTAACGGTAATTAGCAGATTCCTCATGTGGATGAATCCACACATTTCATTATTTAGAGTTAACTGCCACTTTTTGCACCGTACAGAATCTTACCAAAACATTTCGCAATTGATTTGACCATCTCAAGACTTCACGACACGGTAATCAATTTGAGATCCACTATCGATAGCACTCATTATTTCGTGTGAGGAAAGAGCTAGTTGTGCTATACAAGTATGATATTTTTTGAACCCAGCTGATTGTTTCTCAATAAATCGTTTTCTTCCAGGTAATTCGAACACAGTATATGTTTCAAAATCCTATTGCAGATCGATGTCAGTAATATAATTCTGTAATTACTTCTATTTCCTTCCTTGGATTACTTTTATTTACTTTATTGTGTATTGCTGTGAGTTGTTCAACTATCCAATCTTTCGGTACGAATCGTTCGTCGTGAGAGTTTATATGATTGCTTAGTACGGAGTTATTGTATCGGCATATTCTGAAAGGCAACTGACTGGTATGCAATCTGGACCAGAGGACTTGTCTTTCTTAAGTGATTTAAGCTGCTTCGTTACATCGAGGATATCTATTTTTCAGTTACTCAAGCTGACAGCTGTTCTTGATTCGAATTCTGGAACATTTATTTCGTTTTCTTTGGTGTTAACATGTCGGAAAACCGTGTTTAGGAACACCGCTTTCGTGGCACTGTCATCGGTAGCATTACCATTCCAATTGCACAGCGAAGGTGTGATTGTATTTTGCTGCTGGTGTACTTTTCATGTGACGAGTATCTCGTTAGATATTCTGCCAGATTTCGAGACAGAGTTTCGTTGTGGAAACTATTAAAACCATCTCGCCCTATAGTCCGCTCTAAATTTCGAGCTTCAGTAAAGCATCGCCAATCTCGAAGATTTTGCGCTCTTTTAAATTTGCCTTGCTTTCTTGTTGCTTTCGCAAGTGCTCTCATCGTCTTGTGTACCTCGGAGGATCGGTAGTATTATTATTTTATTTGTTATATATCTCTCAACTGACGTCGATATTATTTTTGTGAATTTTAAGCCACATCTGGTCTACGCTTACAACGTCAGTTTGAAAGTTGTGGAGACTCTCTTAGGCAGGTGTTATGCGAATTTTTATCTGTTATTTTAATAGATATATTCTGCGTTTATTTTTGGTGTAAGGTATTCTGTCTTACTACAACGATCTTTTGGGCACCGATCCCTGTATCCGTTATGATGTTCACTGGTTGCTCAGTATTATTTTTGCTAAAAGATCAAAAAAGGTTTTCATAATCATTTACAGTTCGAGTTGGCTCCTGAACTAATTGCTCAAAATCATTTTCGGAGGGAGCATTCAGTACAGTTTCGGACGGTGTTTTATGCCTACCACCGACTTTGTACACGTATTTTCGCCAACATATCGAGGTCAGGGAACTAATGATATCAGCTGCTACCAGTTCCTTCATGTGTTCCAGGTCTGAAAATTTAGCACAAAGTGTACAGAAAGATGAGTTACGTCTGTCAATTGTCATTTTTTGTTCTTTCATTGCCAACTAAGTCTTTAAATTTATACTGCATTGAATTATAATGTCGCTTCGTAGCAAATCTGCAGTATTCTCATACCTCTCTTCTGTCTTCTCCATTAACTTTTAAAGGCTTGAGGCCATAGATCGCTAGATTAATTCTTTTTGTGAAAACAGCCACTGGAGCTGCGAACGTCCTTCATAGCAGGAACTAATAGCAACGGATAAGCACCGTTGACACCACGGTTCCGCCGAACTGAAGCGAGTTATGCTGACCAAAAAATGCAACACCGTAATACTAAACGAAAGATCGCGCTGTATCGAGTAGTTCCGGGAACGAACGAGCAAAGCCGGGAGAGGCAGAGCCTCGGCCCTCCCAAGGCCCGCCTGAAATCTGGCACGCCATGGCCGGCCCTCTTTAATGTGCCGATACTCCTGAAGAGCAGCAGCACTGCTGCTGTTTTTTTGATGAAGCAACTTTACGAGGAAAGCACTGCTCACCTCGTCCACACCCAAGTTGCTTGTCTGCAACTGTAATATGCACACTGATGCTTGCGTTTCAGCGATAGGTCGCCGTACCAGTACCGGGGCCTAACGGCAAGCCATGGCGCTTAAACTACCAACAACGCAAATCCAGCAGTATGCAATAGTAGGGGGACAAAGTGGGCATCAGGGCACATTGCAGGTTGCCTACGACAGGGGCAACTATACATTCAGTGGCAAACCTATTGTTCTCTTTTGACTGACAGGATGGGTAAGAGGATTATGACCCCCTTGGGGTAGTCCTTCCTTTTCATTAATAAGTCCCTAACCTATTGTTTTGCTAATAGGATTATGATCCCCCTGGGGATAATCCTTCCTTTTCACTAACAGGTCCTTAACCTATTGTTCCCCCAGCCCTTTACCTTCCCCTTCCTTCTCCCCTCCAACCCCTCCTTCCCCATCCCTGTAGAACCCACATTGAAGGTACAAGAACACTTTTGATAGAAATTTGATTGACTAATTAATTAAATCGATTAGTTAATTAAACCCTTCCCTCTGGGAAGCCTCCCAGCTCACTCCTCCTCTCCCCCAACTGGAAATTGGCGGGAAAAAGACTCAGTTGATTGGCCACTTTGTGGGAAACAGATTGCAGCTTATGGAATTTTGTTTAAACAATTTAGCCAATGTGTGGAATATTGTTTATTTAAGCAGTTTGTAGGATACA
This sequence comes from Schistocerca cancellata, assembly GCF_023864275.1. NCBI lineage: Eukaryota > Metazoa > Arthropoda > Insecta > Orthoptera > Acrididae > Schistocerca > Schistocerca cancellata. Next base: position 585,897,355 of record NC_064630.1, on the reverse strand, counting down.
AGGTGTTGTTTGTAATATAATTCATTTATTTAGTTAAGAAACTTGTCAGGAAATTGACTGCACTCTATGGAATACTGTTTAGTTAAACAGTTTGTAAGTTACAATGCAGTATGGAATGTTTAAACAATTGTGGTGCTTTTTTATTCTGATCACACATGGAAACACTGAGTGGCTTAGTTTATGTTTGCAACTGGGACAGGGATGTTAAAGCTCTTATTTTTTATTTTCCTCAATTTTCGAAACACACTGGTTTCTAAACACAGATGGGAAAATCAGAACAATTACGTATCTAAAAGTTCATGATATATTTCGAAACCCACCGCTGTTTTCTGCAGATCGTCAAATTATGAGAATTTCAATGGCTAACTATTTTGTACAAACCGAGAAACATACAAACATATTGCACTGGCAGTTAAACCCGGAAAAAGGCATCTACAGATCACGAATGGAATCAAGTGGGGTATAGTAGCCACAGTTTCAGATCTCCCGTATGTGTGAGTCCATTGTCAGGGTGCAGCCACAAAGGCCAAAACATCCCAATGTCCTAACTGCAGGTCACATTACTAAATACCACCGACTGTGAACCGGATATCGGCCTCCTTTGATGTCACGGCCCCCAAACAAAGCATCAAATGGCTGCATTCTCATGGTCGGCAAATTCCAGACTCGCTTCATGTCTCTGTCCCTCTCAAGAGGCCACTCCCAATTTGTCTGTGTGAACAAACGTCTCCAAACAGGAAGACGGGGGTTTAAATCTCACCTCCAAATTCTCTATCCCTGTTTCCTACTGCTGGAGACGAAGCGAAAACCTGACGCAATTTCGATATCAAAAACAGAGTGAAATAATCCATTTGCACTACCCTGTCAAATTAATTGCCTAACGATTTCCAAGAGTCAAATAGATCACTTAAACACTCACTTCCACCTTACAATGATCCTTATTCATAATCAAACATATTTTCAACGTCTGAGTATCACACGCAAATATTATGCAAATCAAGTAATGAAATTTCCGTCACAAATAGATCGTAGCGGTAAATATAAAATGGTTCAAATGGCTCTGAGCACTATGGGACTTAACTTCTGAGGTCATCAGTCCCCTAGAACTTAGAACTACTTAAACCTAGCTAACCTAAGGACATCACACACATCCATGCCCGAGGCAGGATTCGAACCTGCGACCGTAGCGGTCGCGCGGTTCCGGACTGAAGCGCCTTGAACCGCTCGGCCACTCCGAGGTCTTGTATGTACCGATGTCTGCGAACACAAACACCCTCCTCTCCACAACGTTTCCATTAAACATATCTGGTGGGAAAAAAATCCTACCGATCACACAAACTCGCAGTCACGATGCGCACCGTCCGCCGATTGCAGGGAGAGAGAGAGAGACCCACGCCCATGCCGACCATGCTTGTCCGTACCGAACACAAGTATGCACGCAATAAAACTATTGGACACGAGATTGGGTTTTTAAAAGTTCTATAGAATTGCTAAATTGGTTCTCTCCGCTACAGTTGGAAGTAGGGAGGAAGGATCTACTGCATGATAGAGTACGGACAACAGCAAATACTACTGCCAGACAGAGCATATTGCTATGTACCGAGAATCACTAAACACGACACGCTCATACCGCAATCCAGTCCAAAGTGATAAGTTGTCATGGTTAGATGTCAGAGACCACTATCAATCGGGTATCTGACATCTCGATTGGGGTTTTAAAGCGTTATAGAATGCCTAAACTGGTTTTCTCCGCTATGTCTGGAAGGACGAAACCCTCCGGCATGATAGAATAACGACAACAGCAAACGCCACTGTAAAACAAAGTCCATTGCGATGTATTGAGAAGCACTAAACACGACACACTTAAATCACGATCCATTATTAATTCTCGAACATATATTCAAAGTATACAAGAAGCAGTTGATTTACATAAATGCTTCAAACTCCGTCCGTCTGGACATCCGTCAGGCCTAAAAACCACACGTTTCTTGTTCTTCTTAACCGTCTGTTACATCATCACAACACCTTCATATCTACTATACACCGATAAGGCTTGCTAAGCCCATCGACAGGCACACATCTGGAGAAATCTTGTGCTCTTGGATGGGTACTGTGAGTAAGATTGGTGTGGAACAGCAGTTACGGGCTCGGCTTGCTTTGCTCCTTCACGAGATGTAGAATGTAGCGGTCTACTTCTGGTCAGCTGTAAATTAAACTGGTGACAGTGGTGCAGGGAGGATTTGACAAAGACAATGCAAGGAGATCTTTCAGTTTCTAACCATATCTTAAGAATCCGAGAATCTGTGACTCCCATCCACATAGGAAAAGATGGGCAGTCGTAATCGTAAATTACGCACCACGATCGAAATGCTAGAAATATTTCGATCGCTTCTGGTATACTTCGCCAACGGCCTTGCCGCAGTCGTAAAACCAGTTCCTTTCAGATCACCAAAGTTAAGCACGGTCGAACTGGGCTAGCACTTGGATGGGTGGCCATTCGGTCTGCCAAGAGCTGTTGGCAAGTGGAGTGCGTTCAGCCCTTGTGAGGCAAACTGAGGAGCTACTTAATTGAGAAGTAGCGGCTCCGGTCTCGTAAACTGACATACGGCTGGGAGAGCAGTGTGCAGACCACATGTCCCTCCATGTCCGCATCTAGTGATGCCTGTGTACTGAGGATGACATGGCGGCCATTCGGTGCCGTTGGGCCTTCCACGGCCTTTTCAGACGGAGTTAGTGTACTTTGCTATATATCTTTGAGAATTAACAATGTATGTCATATATCCACATTCACAATGGTACTCGCAAAGCAGAGTAGGGGCGGTTTTAGCGATGATACAGAAATTGGGATATATGCTCCCATGTCATTGGTCGGTGTCGAAATTATAGAAAAAACTGCTAAAATTGATCGAACTATGAACTTTGGTGTTTATTACAGTACATCGACGGTGTCTTTTCCATCCTATCCATCCACTGGTACACTGTTGATTACCACATAAAAATTGACTGACATTGCTTGTTTCAGGTGGTGAAAGAGTCTTGGTGGAGGGGCAACACCTACCGGGGATGGCCAGCACCGAAACAGTGATTGGGTACATGACTGAAATATGAGGAAACAATCGAAATGTAACATGGAGCCATCTACTGTCCCATCACTGTGAAAGTAAATGTAGAGGCTGCCAGTCACCTTCGGACAGCTGTTTGGAAATACTCCACAATGCCTTAAAAGTCTTCAAGTTTCCATATGTTGTGACTGTCTTTTACTTAAAATCATCCTGTATCTGTGTTGTGGGAACAGTAGAATAATTTACACCATGCGATGTCCAGCTTACAGTCTGAGCCAATGAATAGAAATGTGTTAAAGTCAGTTTAGAACCTGACACAGGGCTCGAAGTCGTGGTGGAAAAAACAAAATGTATGACAGTATAAAAGCCGTGTCATACACTGCTTGGACGTGTTATAGCAGAAAAAACAATGTATCAGACAGCAAAACAGGGATCCTCTCTTGTGACTGATGGTCTGCGGGGTATGCCCCTCCTACAGTACAGGCGATGAAACTATACACTGGTCTGTGCAAGCGACTTCGATCACTGAGTGGATCAATACCTGCGTGTTTAATAGGATGACACATATGCTCGATGTCAGTACACAGACAGTAGTAGTTTTCGATATATACATCGGAACACAAGGATGCGGTAAAATATCGATTTCTCTGTCAGATGAAGTTAGAGGAGAATTTATAGTTCGTAGTTTTCCTCTGTTGGATGGTACAAAATAACGACGAGGGAAAGAGAATGTTTGGGTGACAGACGTGAATGCACCCTGAGAAATGCACATGTCCTTCAGACTGTAGCACCTGTAAGGAGTTTGCAGATGCACAGAAACTCAGTAGCATAATCCTCGTCCTTCTTTCAGTTCCCGTACTGTCTTTTATACGACCTCGTGTTGCAGGAGAAAGCATCGTTTTGGCACTGGCCTTACACATCGTACACCATTAGCGGAGCTGCGACAAACTGTCTCCATTTCCACCGAATGTTCAGAAAAGACGGTCCTGTCGTATTAAGCCTGCTCAGCCTGTTTCTCCTTGGGCTGTAGAAGATGGTAGGCACAGCACTCTCCGACTTGTATTCCGTTCCGACATAAAATTGGGGCGATCATACGGACGAAACTGCATGGAGGATGGAGAAGAGACTGATGAACAGGTACAAGGCCCGGAGGGACTGACTAAAGCCGCCTGTGAATTTTGCTGTAGCGGATAGTTTTAAAAAAAGCGACTCATTTTGAGATATGAGAGTGTCATGAATGTGATTCACCAGTGGCTGTAATCATTAAGAGACGTCTCCATAGGATCCAATGCAAATGTTGTTGACTGGATAGACTTGATTCCAAATCACATACAGCATTTCCACCAGAAATCCTAACGCTATCAGATACTCTTGTGTGTACCTGTAGAACCAAGACCTCTTTTTATGCAAGGTGACGGTAACAAAGTAGTTGTGATCGTGTTTTTAATGGCGCAGTCCTTACACGAAATATATGTTACCGGCGGTAGAGTCCTCCTGTCGTCAGTGAAATCCCTGGACTAGCAGGACAGAGCGGGTGAGGTTAATATTTGGGGAAAAGGGCCAAAATAAGTTGCTATCAGTTACACTCAACATATAAATTTTATTAGTTTAAACACACAATAACATAAACAAGAATTTAAAACTCTCAAGGTTTTAACGAAAGACCTCCTTTGATTTGATTTAAATCGGCTGAAAGCCACATTAGAAAATCCAGAGCCCAAGGCCTAAGCAAGGAATTGAGGTACAGGAGTTCTTCTGGAAGTTACACTTCTTTCAATTTTTTTTTTTTTACTTCAATAAAAATAGAGTGAAGGCCTCACATTAAGCAAGAACAGTGTTACGGCTTAAGGCCAAAACAAAGATTTTCAGTGTTAATTCTAAATGTGCTGAAACCCGGCTGAAGGCCACATATCAATCAAACAATTTAATGGCTGAAAGCCTAGAAAAAAGGGCTTTTAATTTAACAAGATGGCGGGCCTTAGCTTAAAACATTTCATGCAAACTCGGCTGAGGGCCTCATACTAAAGAACAATAATGTTAAGGCAAGACCAAGGTTTTAAATTTTTAGTTTAAGAGAGATTAAAACTCGGCTGAAGGCCACATACCGCAGAATAACAATCTTATGACTTAATGGCGAGACAAAATTTTTAATTTTTAATTTAAAAGAGATTAAACTCGGCTGAAAGCCACACACCATGTCAAAACAATTTTACGGCATAAGGCCTAGGAAGAAGAGCTTTCAATTTGAAAAGGCTGAGGGCCTTAGCTTAAAACATTTCGTGCAAACTCAGCTGGAGGCCTCATACCAAAAATAATAACAGTGTTATGACTTTAAGGGCAAGAGCAAGATTTTGAATTTTCAGTGTAAGAGAGTTTAAAACTGAGCTGACGGCCACACACCATGGAGAAAACAACTTCACGGCTTTAGGTCTAAAGAGAAAAAATCTTACAATTTTAATAAGCTAAAACTCGGCTGAAGGCCATACAGAGTACTTAATACTAAAAGGAAATTTTTATGTAAAACACAAGGAGCGGCGCTCACAAGGTTCCAAGGGTCAGCCTGGAAAGAAACACTAACGCACGTTCAGGTGAGACAGGCAGCCAGACCGACAACCTCTTTATCGGAAGACAACCAAACCGAAGGCCAGCCAACAAACCAACCAACAAAATCAGTTCTGCTCCACCCGACGAGCAAAACGACAACAAGACGTCAGTAGCTCAACGTTCTGGATACTGGTGCCCAATCCAGCCAAATAAGAATAAACGCCCAAAACACCTCAGCTAACTACACACAGTGCTGGAAAGCGACAACACGAGGAGGAAAATACACTGCCCAAAAAACTACGTCAACGCGCTGGGCAGGTAACCGGAACGTTAACGGCCACAAGGCAGAAGAGACCGCTGGTACACTTCATTAATGAAGGAGTGAATTAAGTTAAAGCACATCCAAGAAAGCAGCTGCAATTCTAGCTGACTTCAATGCACACACGTTGTTGCTCGCAGAAAGCAGCAACCAGGATCGAATGAAGAGAAATGACAGCAGTTGAGGCTTGATAGTGGGTTAAGTGAGCACTCAACTTTAGAGTCCAAGATCGGTGGGCGACGAACTTCTTAACCTTCGCAAGAAGCACCTCACAACTCCAACCGCGCGTGCACGCCACCAGCGGCTCTGGCCCGACTCCGCGCGACGGGGATCTCCTAGCTGCTCTGTGCCAACCGACCGACTGCCTCCACCCGGAAACGGTCAAAGGACTAATTAGACGTCGGCTGATGGGACAACCGACCGAACGACCAACCAACGGTCGTTCCCGCTCCAGTCCCCTTCAGTCGGACAATGCATGTCTGTCACCAGCGGTCGGCAAGTACTGGCTGTCCGCGCTTCACTGGCGCTCCGTGCCCGACGCTCCTTCGTCGCCGACCGCTGCTCCGTCTCCGACTGCACTGCTGGTCCGTCTCCAACTGAGTTCTAGACACACGACGACCCAGAAATACTATCGGTCGATCCGGAAATGGTACGACAGTGCACTTATCGATAAGGGCTGCTGCTGCCACTCATTGGCAAGTAAGGCAGAAGTTAGTGACGCCAGTTAATTTCATAGAATAAGCAAACAGAGCGGCAGTACCGCAAAATAAGATGACAAACAATAAATGGCATGGACAGGCACTGCTCAGTCAGCTTCAAATGTCGTTTCTCAATAGTGTTCCTTGGAAAGATCATTGTCTTCAGGGATTCCCATTTGAACCCTGGTGAATGAATCTGGCTATTGAAAAGGAAAAGTTAGTTGCCATGCAAGGTGACTCTCATGATCAATTTAATTAACTAGTCTATCAATTTGATTTCAGTGACATGCCGCCTGGCTGGTTGAGGTGATGGCTAGGGTACCTGGATATGATTCTTGACTTGGCGTTTTTTTTTTTCGATACGACGATGTCTTTTACCGATATTTGGATCTCTCAGCTACACAGGAAGAGACGACCATGATAATAACATCAGATATATACCGAATTTATAAAGTGATACTTAGTATAAACCTTATATTTACAACTTCTCTGTCTGTTACCTTAAGGGTAACTCCGAAGTTGAGGAGGCCTCCTATGACATTGGTGGATTTTAGCACTCCATCATGAGCCAAAAATGAGTTTAATATACTAGTTTTGTGAAGCAGGACGTGTCAGATAACAAACAATATTTTATTCCTTATGAATACTTAGAGGGAATATACTTATACCATAATCCTGTACAGGATTTTCACAAGTAACGATACTTTAGCGATGTGAAAACTTGTGTATTGTCCGATTTCTTCTATCCTCGAAAATAGCTCGTATAAAGGGGAGAAATCTACATTTTGCGGTATAAATTCGAAGTGTACGCTCAACAATATCGCTGCCTCGGATTGGGTAAAGCGGGTTTTCTAAACTGGGTGGTCTACGTCGGTGTGGAATTGTTTAGAACTACTGCATACGTCGAAGATGCAGTTGCTTGTTTTGCTGTGCACCGAGGCTGGCTACAGCGGCGGTCACAAGAAGGCGGCTATCGGAATTAACGGATTAGCTCAATCTGTGATGGATACACAGAATGCGCCGACCTTTCTGATTTTGGCCACGGCAGCGGGGGCTGGCGAAATGACCAATGGGCAGGGTTAGTGTGACAGGTGCGGACGTATGAGTGTTACGTGAGAGAAGACTGAAAATGATGGGTGTTTGCGCGTTGACGTATTGATAATATCCGAATTTCTACCACTCCATTCATCCCCGGATGCCATCCATGGCCGGGGGTGGCGGACTCTGGCGTACACCCGCGTCCACGACTGCGGCTGCAGCCCCGTCTGTTGCTTCCTCTGGTCCCTGAACATTGACGCCGGCGGCGTTTAAGGGGCCTGGCGCGCTGTGTGTGGACATCTGAGAGGTGGGTGTTTCCGCGATCTCCGACATCCATCCACGGCAACTACTGCTACGGACTGGGTCGTGGTTTAAGTGGGTCGTGTTCAGTACTTCTCAATACATCGCAATGCACTCTGTTTTGCAGTAGTTGTTGCTGTTTTCTTTATTCTATCACGCCGTAGAACCTTCCACCCTGCTTCCAAATGTAGCGGAGAGAACCAATTTAGAAATTCTATAGTACTTTCAAAACCCAATCGCGTTTCCGATGGCAATATTGCGCGCACGCTTGCGTTCGGTGCGGGCGGACATGGTCGTCGTGGGTGTAGGTCTCTCTACCCTGCAGTCGGCGCACAGCGCGCTTCGTGATCGAGTGTTTATGTGATCAGTAGGATTCTTTTTTTTTTTTTTTTTCACCATATACATTTAGTGGAAACGTTGTGGTGGAGGAGGGTGTTTGTGTTCTCAATTGTCGGTGCATACAAGATCTCGGATATATTTAGCGCTATGATCTATTTATGATGGAAATTAGTATTGCATCATATTTTCTTTTCTTCTTTATACATAAGCCATATGCAAACTGAATGAGCTATAAACCAAAGTCACTGCCAAAAGTAAATTAACGAGTTGTTTTGTGGCAAGGATAATGTTTTGAGACATCGTTAAATATCTGTATGAAACGAAGTAAGAAATACGATCTTCAATTTATTAATTCATGTATCTTCACCTTTTTTTTCGGGAATTGGTAGCGGATGGACGTATGCTTGGATCTGTCGTACCAGCATTGTTAAAATGTGTTTTTAACCGTTCATTAAAAGAATTATAGAAAGTTATTAGAAAAGGAATATTTATTCACACGGCTGTAAGTTCAACTCCTACCCGTTCACCATTTCACTCGCCGCCGAGATCCTGCAACAAGAGGTTCGGTACAGACAAGAATAATTAACGTCATATTTGGCGGAGCGATCCTGCACTGACATTGTCACACTCAAGACTAAATACAATGAAATTACTGTGAAGGTAATGACTCAGACTTGATAGGCACCTATTGAACTTTGTTTACTTATACTAAAAATAGGGTCCTTTCTATTTTTAAGAACTTACAGACCTATCAACAGTTGCAATGGTTGCAGTGATTATTTCGAACATCAAACTACTGGAAGCAGTAGTGCGTAATGCAAATTATGTTTATTAAACTTGAATGCAATGATATACCACGTCTGTTGATAGTGGTATCAGTTAAAGTTCACCCAAGATTGTGCACGGACTCATACATTACCTTCAAAATTTTCTCAACTATTCTTTCCAATCAATTTATCCAGTTATTCAAGCAACTATTAATCCATTTCCACTTCCACATTCCCATGCAATGGCGACCGTGACAGGACGGCTTCACACCTGTCAATTGTCGAGACAAAAATTTTTAAAATGAATGATTCATATTATTGTTACAAGAAACTAATGAAACTTTCAGTGTATTTGTTACATTTCCACGAGATTGGGAATGTTAAAACCATTGAAGGAGCAAATTAAAATTAAATTCTGCCTACAAAAGAGACGGGCTAGGAATACTGATTTCAGCGTAAAGGTAGGAAGCTGCTTCGCTGTATTTTTATAAGGCCGCGCTTGGCGCCATATCTATGGCAGTAGATAATCTGTTTTCCTTCCAATTAATATCCTTTATGGAAAGTTCATTTCTACAGGAAAGACGGAAATTTGTAAAAATTCATCATTAAAGTGCAAGATAACCCATTTAAATTCTATAAGCGCGTGTCAGATAATAACCAGGTTCATTAGTGAAGACGCAGCTTAACCTACTTCAATTGGAAAGTACCGATACAGATAAAATTTCACTTTTTAAAAATTTTATTCATAATTTTGTTAAAAACTATTCATAGTGCAGCCAAAGGAAATGGTCATTGTTGAAAATTCATTACAAAATGTAAAATGCCAAGATGTCGGAAATCCGAGCTTGGCAACAGTTGCAGGTAACGCTGCAGCTCTTGAACTGGCAGATGGCAACCAAAACAATAAGGTTGCCGTCCCGCTATCAGTAAATTATGACACTGCTGATATAACAAATCATAATGTCACTTCTATGACTCTCGATAAGACAATTTCTCAGTTCTCACCGGAAAACAGTTTTTCAAATAGTGAAACTGAAGGGCGCGACAGCGAAAATTCCTTTGATTAATTGTTCTCGACATTGCGAACGCAAGAACAGGAAATAGTTCGTAAAAACAATGTAAATACTGGTGAGACACACAATTTGACACAGCTCATGCAACAAATAACACAACAGTTTACAAAACAGCAGGAATTTCAGGAAAGTGTAACACAACAACTTAAGGGTATAACACAGCAGTTCAAAAAATCAGGAATATATAGGACAACAGTTTACACAGAAAAGTCAGGCATTTAAAGATTTCAAGAACAGTATTAGTCAACAGTTCAGTGAGGTGAGCAAAACTATACGCACAGCATTATCTGACGAACTATTTGGGAGGTACACAGCGCTAGGTAAACAACTAAAACAAGAAATAATTACCGATATACCCCGCAATATAAATACGTTAACAGGAAGAGTATCATCCGTAGAGGATAAACAGGAAAAACTTGCAGGTGGGTTACAAAACCTTAGTAAAGCATATTCTCAAATTGAGGAGACGCAATCCCAAGTGGATACATCGGTAAAAAATGTGACGGACGCAGTCAGAGAGGTGCAAGACGTGTGAAAACACTTACCTACACAAGTACAAAAGTTAAGTCTACGAGTGCAACAGCTAAGTTTAAAGTCAAAATTTGCCCGAAAACAGAGAGATAAGATACGTGCAGACGTAAAGGAAACAACTGAAAAAGCTGAAGCCGGGATGCTGGATAAGGGCAGCACACTTGCTGAAAGGGTAGTATCAGAGTGTAGGATTTATGTAGATACAGTAGAAGAAGCACTAAAAGAGAAAGAAAGTCAGTTTCTAGCTAAAATAGATTCAGGTTTAAAGGAAGCAAAGGAAAGGTTACGAGACAGTATCGCTAAAACTACTGGCATTCCAAAACATTTGACAGAAAACAAACCTATGCTTTTAGAGCAGTTAGATACTTTCACTGGTTACCCACGAAGGTTGCAGAATGCAGCAACACTTTCCGGCAGCTGTACCCGTCGAGCAACCGCAGTTGCCATGCGCTACGTCACCAGCGAACATGAACACATCTGTCACTGACAGCGCGGCGTGTTTGTCCGCATTACTTACAGATGAGTCCGCCCCCGGTAGCTGAGTGGTCAGCGCGACAGACTGTCAATCCTAAGGGCTAGGGTTCGATTCCTGGCTGGGTCGGAGATTTTCCCCGCTCAGGTACTGGGTGTTGTGTTGTCTTAATCATCATCATTTCATCCCCATCGACGCTCAAGTCGCCGAAGTGGCGTCAAATCGAAAGACTTGCACCAGGCGAACAGCCAACCCGACGGGAGGCCCTAGTCACACGACTTACAGATGAAGGATTACTTAGGCATCGACAATGTGCGGTATTTACCTCTGAAGGGAAAAGAACAAACTCCGTGGTCAGACCATTTCGAAATGTTTTACGACGTACGTGGACCGAAGCCCAGAAAATTAGGTTTCTTGTTGGATACACACAGGGTGACGTTCTGCCATGGGCTACGGACATGGTGAAACGTTGCCACTACTCTGAACCGTTTGAGAGAGCGTTTCTGCATAAATATTGGTCTGATGCCGTACAAGAGAGGCTCAGACGTGAAGTATTCAACCCAGCTCCATTCAGTAGCAAACACGGGAGCGTAAGGGGCTGTTCTGAACAATATTTGAATAAAACCAGATCCTGAACGAACCCAGTATCTCAAGCAGACGTGCTGGAAATCTTGAAGAGCCGTCTACCTGCCCACAGCAGGCAAAAACTCATTACCATTCCGGAACACGATACCGAATACTTTCTATCTGTACTGGACTCAGTAGATTTGATATACAAAGAGAGACCAGTACAACCCAAGCCTGTTAATAACGCAGGTAGTGCCACAGAAATTTACGGACCAACAAGTGAACAACGGATTCGTGGTACAACACGGGTGGCAACTTTACCACACACAGACCTACAGTAACGGTAACGGTAATCACAATGACAATAGCAGGAGCCGTAAATTCAAGAACGGATACAACGGAAATTTGCAAAAATTTAACAAAAATAACTACAACTGGCAAGTAGCTTATGGCCATCCTGTACAATATGTACAGACAAAAGCTACCAGCAATAATCAGCCGATCGCTTGGCAAACACAAAACGATATCAGACAGCCGAATAATCTACAGACAGCGGGATTCGGCCAAAAGAGTAACGCACGTATGCCGAATAACAGGAAAAGGCAAAGAGATTTTGAGACGATAGCCTCACAATATACTAATTGGCGTAATCAAGCACCAACATCCAATATAGTAGAAGTTACGCCTAACCCAGAGACCGGTGCCACCGCGACGCCGGAAAACTTGAACCAGTCACAGCAGACCCTTGTTCTGTGACCTGCAAGAAGAATGAGGGCACAAGCTTGATGGACACTTGCTTCATCAGATACGATCAAAGTAGTGATGTGAAAGATGAACTATGTCAAAGTAATGAGAATACACAGGAAAACTTGGCAGGGGGCAAGGAAGAAGCCGAATAATTGACCTTGATGTGCTTGAAACAGTTGCTACTACTAATTTGATGTCACAGGGATTGTTTCAAGAAATGAAGAAACGTGGCCATATATCCACACTGTCACTGCGAAATTGCAAGGTACAAACTTCCACTGGTCAGAAATCGAAAGGAGTCAAAATACAAGCTTTAATTGCCGTTCAATTAAGACATTTTTCTGTATGATGCAAGTTTTTGATAGTAGAGAAATTCATAATTATCCGTTTAATTGGTATGGATATATTTAGGGCATACAAATCGATAAACTGATATAGGCAAGGGTTGCTATAGCCAAGGGCCAATGTCATTTCACAGTAAATAACCAATTATTTGCAATAGACGTAATTAGGAGACGTATTGATAGACGTAAAACTGAAGTTACTCACGACTTTGAGGTTCAGTTGGTAAATCCCATAGTCATGTTTATCAACACATACGACAACGAACAGTCAGCAGCAGAAGAGGTAAATATCGACACAATAAACATAAAGGTAAGGAAATCAGAGTGCTTGTCTCAAGAACAGAACTGGAACTTAGGGAGCTGGTACTTGCTCATATATATATATATATATATATATATATATATATGAAAAAAGAGCAGGTATCATTAAGGATTATGTGTACAAAATGGAAGTATATCCTCAAGAAACTTTTTGTTCTACTTCATACCATCTACCATGGACAAAGAGGGAAGAAGTAATAAAATAGATTAACAGGATGCTTGATGGGGCATACTGCAACCATCATTTTCTCCTTATTGTAGTCCCATTTTGGCCATGAGTAAGCCAGATGACAAGGTGTGCTTGGTTCTCGACACACATAACATTAATAAGATCATTGTACCAGAACGAACATGTCCTGACAGTTTAGAGAAACAACTTATGAAATTCCATAATGCTAAATTTCTTACTATAATCGATCTCCGGTCCTCTTATTGGCAAATAAAACTACATGAATAAAGTCAGAAGTATACCACGTTCGTATGTGGGGCATTATTGGCAAATATAACTACATGAAAAAAGTTGGAAGTATACCACCTTCGTACGTGGGAGCAGGATCTTTGAATTTCAAGCGTTACCATTTGGATTGAACCTAAGTGCAGGTGTATTTATCTCTGCTCTGGACAAAGTTCTAGGACCCAAACTTTCGTGTGAGCTAAAAGTATATGTCGACGATCTTTTAGTCGCCACACCCACTAGGGTAGAACACTTAAGATTAATTGAACAGGTACTGAACTGCTTTTCCGAATATGAAGTAACAGCAAATCTGAAGAAATCTAATTTTGGACAAGAAAAAGTAGAAGTTTTAGGACACATAGTCTCATCAGAAGACATACTGCTAGATACCAAAAAATTTGATCCCATTAGGAAGTGTCCTGTTCCTCAAAACAGAAGGCAGTTAAAGTCATACTTAGGCCTAGTCTCATTTTCAGGAAATTCATCCCACAGACCTTGGTTATGGGACAAGCAATGTCAAGCCGATTTCGAGAATATAAAGCAAGCCTTATTAAATGCTAATATTTTATCTCAATGAGACAAGAAGGATTTTTGATTACGTACTGACACGTCTTCTCATGGTTTGGGTGTATGCCTTTTTCGAATGGTAGAAGAAGAGGGAAAACTTAAGTAATTAGCTTCACCGGCTGCACCTTATCCTAAGCTGAATGTTCATCTTCAGTTACAGAGGTGGAGTGTTTGGCTGTAATTTGGTCCTTTAAAAAGTTTGAATATTTCCTTTGGGGTAAACACATAAAGCATATTGTGACCATTGTTAACTTGTAAATGTCTACACCAACGGATAGCCAGATGGTGTATGAATCTTCAAGAAATAGATTTTGTAATAGTGTACACAAGAGGAAACTGCAACATAATAGCTGATGCTCTTTCTCGATTACCTCAAAGCTTAGAGGAATTAGGAAGGTGAAATAAGAGCTATGTTGATGGAAGACAAAACACTCTGACCATACTATGTCCTCCTGTGTAAACGCATGGAGCAATTACAGCAGGAAGACACATGCTCCAGTAAGGTACGAGTGAAAGGTTAAAAAGGTTTTTTACTATTCACAAATGTCTTCTGTTCCATAGGAACCATCCTGAACAAGAACAATGGTGCATGTGTTTGCCAGAGGAATATGTAGATGATTTTATCTTGTGCACACACACACACACACACACACACACACACACACACACACACACACACTATTTGGGCCATTATGGCGCTACAATGTGCACTGACAAAATAGGTAAATATTGTTATTTCCTCAACCATAGATGAAGAGTAATACAGGTGGTAAGTAAGTGTATTGTCTCCCAGAAAACAAACATTCTAACATCTCCAAAAAAATTGAACTGCACCCCATTGTGACTAAAAAAACCTCTAGAAAAGGTATCTTTGGATATGGCTGGACCAAATCTCAGAGGTAAGGATGGTGTAAAGTATATAGTAGGTCTGTATCATATTTTCACCAAATACTTAAAATTGCATGCTGTACAGAACATTACTGCCAGTTCAATTATAAGACGAATCAAAGAGGATTATTTTGCAGAAGTAGGAAAACCAGAAGTCATGTTAACAGATAATGCTTCATGTTGTTGTTGTTGGTGATGTGGTCTCCAGTCCTGAGACTGGTTTGATGCAGCTCTCCATGCTACTCCATCCTGTGCAAGCTGCTTCATCTCCCAGTACGTACTGCAGCCTAGATCCTTCTGAATTTGCTTAGTGTATTCATCTCTTGGTCTCCCTCTACGATTTTTACCCTCCACGCTGCCCTCCAATACTAAATTGGTGATCCCTTGATACCTCAGAACATGTCCTACCAAGCGATCCCTTCTTCTAGTCAAGTTGTGCCACAAACTCCTCTTCTCCCCAATTCTATTCAGTACCTCCTCATTAGTTATCTGACATACCCATCTAATCTTCAGCATTCTTCTGTAAATGCTTCATATTTTGTTGTATATAAATGGAAAGCGTGTGTAGATTCTAACCAAATCAAACACATTTTAATATCCAAATTTCACCGCAAAGCATCCCCCACAGAACGGAATTCAACAAGTTTATAAGAACCTATATACCTCGTAATCATACTAAGTGGATGGTATATGTTACTCCCTTCTTACAAGTTGTTAACAACGTTCCCCATACATCAACTGTATTACACCAAATGAGCTGATGTTCAATTGCAAACAAGTAGGCCACTGGGAGAAACCTTTTCCGAAGATACCGATACAGGAATTATCACTGGATGATAAAATACGACAAGCAGTAATCAACCTTGAAACCTAGGCTAAATATAGGAAGGGAATTTATGACAGAAAGCTGAAACGTACAACAAAATTTTATATATGACAAACGGTGTTATTTAGAACACATCCCAAATCCACAAGAATTGGAAAACTGAACCGTAAGTGACAACTACTATACACCGGACCATACATAATTACTAAAAATCCCCTAGCTGGGAGCATACAGATTGGTACACACAAACATGGGTAAAGACGGAAGCCCGTACCCACATAAATACTTGAAAACGTTTATAATTGAAACAAGAGCTCTATACCCTCTAAGTTGTATATATGTGTAATAATATTAGATTTAGTCTACTGGAAAGTCACATTCCAGACTTTATGTTGTTAGTTTTTAAGGAAAATTTTTGTTTGTATTTTTTCTTATACATCAAATACGTAAACGATGAGTGGTTGTAACAAGGGAGAATATTGCTTTCATGTGTCTGGAGACGACGATACTCTAAATACAACGCACCACCTTGCGCGTAGCCCAGTTGTAAGCAAATAAATGAACTTGTGAAACGCACGGTAGCGTGCAATGCAATACACAACTCGCCGCGACGCAAGTGGTATCATAGTGATGCAGCGCATGCGCATTGGGGAGCACGCTAGACAGGTCGAAGTGTTGGAGCGCTGAAAACAAACCAGATGAGCTACAGCCCACGCTCGCATCTGTAAAACATATCAAATAAACAGGAACATAGAAAATTAAGAGAGAGTCTATACTACAACCACGACTGTCTGCTCAATGCTCACAAACAAGGATAAGGGATTATGTACATAGGAAAGGGACGCTAAACTACGAGATATTTACTTGAACTACGCTACTACATACATTATATCTATATATGTACAATATTTACTAATTTAAGTATTGAAAGGGAACGCACTAATGAAATTTAACAGACGAGGAAAGTCTTGCTGACGGTACACAAGGGGGTACAGTATAAAAATGGCTCTGAGCCTATGGGACTTAATTTCTGAGGTCATCAGTCCCCTAGGACTTAGAACTAGTTAAACCTAAGGACATCACACACATCCATGTCCGAGGCAGGATTCGAACCTGCGGCCGTAGCTGTCGCGCGGTTGCAGACTGCAGTGCCTAGAACCGCTCGGCCACGTCGGCCGGCGGTACAGTACAAGTGGCAAACTGAAGAAGAGGTCGTACCGCACCTCTAACACACGTTATCTTTCAGGTTTATAAGGTAAGTAGAGATACACACATGACATGAAATAAGTTTTGTGATAATACGACTGCACACTGAACTCAATTAATATATGGTTGAATATATGAAGAAAGTATTAGTAGCCATTGAGCCACTGTACACTTATCTATGAAGATTTAGTTTTAAGTTACTATTTTCTTCTTCCAGGGAACAATACATCGACACTTCAGAAATGGCTCTGAGCACTATGGGACTTAACATCTGAGGTCATCAGTCCTCTAGAACTTAGAACTACTTAAACCTAACTAACCTAAGGACATCACACACATCCATGCCCGAGGCAGGATTCGAACCTACGACCGTAGCGGTCGCGCGTTTCCAGACTGAAGCGCCTAGAACCGCTCGGCCACAGCGGCCGGCAATCGACACTTGCTAAAGTGAAAAAAGATAAATGCTTGTAGAGTATTAGGTCCGATGTTAACATAAGAAAGAACCGCTCCGCATGTAAATATTGTCGTAAGTTTATGATACGTATGAATGTGTGACTGTGAAAGTGTGTGAAGAAGGAAACAGTTGCAGTACGTCACATATCACGATGATGAACTAAGGTTGAGTACTACCAATTAATAAAGGGGTCGAAACCTAACTACTGTGAGTGTCAGCTACCCTTGAAAGCATCAAACATCTGAATTACATTGAAATTTTTATGCTCATTTCTTACTTGCGTAAACATTGTTTTACTCTCATTATACGTAACACATCGTATTGATGACACAACTCTGTAAACCTCAGTACATGAAATGATTATGCACTGTACAATGAAAGTAACAAGTAAATACTGAGCTACACTTTTAAATACTGAATAAGTGTTTGATACGATTGGTATCATCAGATTTGAGTTGTGCCTAGAAACAACAAACTATTTTGTTCTTGGGATCACAGTTAAGTACCTGAGCACATAAATGACTTTCCGTGGAATTTCCACAACCCTGTAGTGTGTAGATTCTTCCTGGAGAATGCTAGAAGGGCGAGGCCATGTATAGTTATCTGAGTGGCGCATAGTATCTATTGTAGCGAATATTGTTTACTTCTTTGATTCTTTTTGAATTGATAAATATGTCCCGACAAGAAGCCACTGTAAAGTGAAATGAAATGTATGTCAATATACGCCATAAATCAAAACAGAAGTAATTATTGTATAATGTTATAAGAAGCATGTATAACCAAATGAAAGCAAAATGTGTGCTCATATAATTGGAATCGAATAATGTAACGAAAATTAAATCTGACAAAATGTACTAAAACCAAATGACAGGTAGTGACCCTATTTATAAAAAGAGGAGAGAATATGTTAGAGACTATAATGTATATGAGCAACGATAATGGCATGTCAGCAAAAGAATAGGATAAGTGTATTTTGTAATTGTATTTGTATTTTATTGTGTTATGTGTACCATATATGGAAAAGACACTAAGGAAATTTTATATAATGCAACTGTATGAATGATGTTCAAAAAACAAAGAACAAAAACATATGAAACCTGGCTGCAAAGTGTTAAGTGTATGTGTGTTAAAACAATATGTGGGTGTGCGTGTGGTAAACTGAAAATGACAATACTTGGTGTAACATGAATTTTCTGTGCTCAGTAACATTGTAAAAGCAGCAAGGAACTTACCTTGTTGACAGATGTCAGATATACAGCTGGTCTCCCCACTGAATAAGCGAGAGCGACGAGGTGAAATAAATTCTTTGGGCCGCTGATATGGAAATCAGTTGTCACTGCATCGAAGAATTCACAAAGGATCACGCTGCTGAACACGAGCTTCACGAATTTGTGTCATCAGAGCCATTGTAAACGCATGACACGGACACTCTGGCCTCGTACGGGACACGGGAGCGCGAACTGCGACGGTAACAGGCATTGGGCTGCGTGCACGCACTTCACAAACTAAATACTATATAGATGCCGACTGACAATAATGGGACTATGCAGTTACAGCATTTACTTTGTTAGAAGAAAAAACTTATAAAAGTATGTGTTAAAAGAAGGTGACATGCCCATATAAATTGATAACCATGCAGGTCAACTCTAATGGCCGAAAATAAAGGCTATGCCCATACCAGCCAAGGCTATCAATCCTCAAACAGAGAAATAAGCTCAACCGCTGTGCACCTCTGTATGACATTAGTGCACTGTGGGGGAGGGGAGGGGGGCACTTGTATTGAATCATTTTTTTTTTTTTCTTATATGTAAGCTATACGTAAACTGAATGAGCTATAAACCAAAGACACTGCCAAAAGTAAATCGACGAGTTTTTTATGATAGGGATAATGCTTTTATACATCGTTAAATATCCGTATGAAACAAACTAAGAAATATTCTCTTCAATTTATTAATTCATGTATCTTTACCCTTTTGTTCCAGGAAGTGGTAGTGGATGGACGCACGCTTGGATCTGTCGTACCAGCATTGTTAAAATGTGTTTTTAACCGTTCATTAAAAGCATAATAGAAAGTTATTAGAAGAGGAATATTTATTTGCACGGTTATAAGTTCAACTCCTATCTGTACGTCACTCCACTCGCCGCCGAGGTCCTGCATCAAGAGGTTCAGTACAGACAAGAATAATTAACATCGTATCTGGAGGAGCGATCATGCATTGACATGTCACACTCAAAACTAAATACAATGGAATTACTGTGATAGTAAGACCCAGACTTCATAGGCACCTATTGAACATGCTTTACTGACACTAAAAATATTGTGCTTCGTGTGTTTAAGAACTTATAGACAGATCAACAGTTTCAATGGCTGCGGTGATTATTTGGTACCACACACTACTGGGAGCAGCAGTACGTAATGCAAATTGTTTATTAACCTTGAATGCAATTATATATATAAGGTGAGTTGATATTGGTATTAGTTAAAGTTCACCCAAGATTTGCACAGATTCATAAATTACCTTCAAAATTTTCTCAATTATTCTTTCCAATCAATTTTTCCAATTATTCAAGCAATTATTAATCCATTTCCACATTCCTATTCAAATTTCGCTACTTCACTTGCATAATGTTTGCGTGTGATGGTGTGATACTCAAAAAAATGGTTCAAATGGCTCTGAGCACTATGGGACTTAACACCTTAGGCCATCAGTCCCCTAGAACTTAGAACTACTTAAACCTAACCAACCTAAGGACATCACACACATCCATGCCCGAGGCAGGATTCGAACCTGCGACCGTAGCAGTCGCGCGTTTCCGGACTGAACGCCTAGAACCGCAAGACCATCGCGGGCGGCTGTGATACTCAAACGTTGCAAAAATGTTTTATTATGAAGAAGGATCATGGTAGGGTGGAGGTGAGTGTTTTAAACAATCTATTTGACTTCTGCAAATTGTTAAACAGTTAATTTGGTAGGGTAGTGCAAATGGATTACTTCACTCTGTTTTTGATATCGAAATTGCATCAGCTTTCCACTTCGTTTCCAGCATTAGGAAACAGGGATAGAGAATTTGGAGGTGAGATTTAAACCTCTGTCTTCCTGTTTGGAGACGTTTGTTCACACAGACTAATTGGGAGTGGCCTCTCAAGAGAGACTGAGACATGAAGCGAGTCTGGAATTTGCCGATCATCAGAATGCAGCCACTTTATGCTTTGTTTGGGAGCCTCGAGATCAAAGGAGTCCGATATCCGGTTCGTAGTCGGTGGTAATTAGTAACGTGATATGCAGTTGGGAGATTGGGTTGTTTTGACCTTAGTGGCAGCGCCCTGACAATGGATACACACATACGGGAGATCTGAAACAGTGGCTACTATACCACTCTTGATTCCATTCATGAACTGTAGATGCCTTATGCCGGGTTTAACTCTCAGTGCAATATGTATGTATGTTTCTCGGTCTGTACAAAATAGTTAGCCACTGAAATTCTAATAATTTGCCCATCTGCAGAAAACAACGGTGGATTTCGAAATATGTCTAAAACTTTTAGATACGTAATTGTTCTTATTTTCCCATCTGCTTCGACACCAATGCGCTTCGAAAAGCAAATATAAACTAAGTCCAGTCAGCATTTCCATGCACGATCAGAATAAAAAGGCACCACACTTGTTTAAATATTCCATACTGCCTTGTCACCCACAAACTGTTTAAATAAACAGTATTCCATACAGTGCAGTCAATTTCCTGTCAAATTCTTTAACTAAATATATAAACTGCATTACAGACAACACTTTTTAGTGTACAAATTGCTTAAATAAACAATATTACACACATTTTCTAAATTGTTTAAACAATATTCCGTACACTGCAATCGATTTCCCACCATATTCCTTAAATAAATAAATAAATCTTATTCCATTCAATTCTGTAAATGAATAAACAATTTTCCACACAGTGTCTAAAATGTTTAAACCATATTCATCATCACTTTCTTTGGGCCTTCGTCCCACTGCAACACAGGGTCAGCCTTGTTGCTATGGATGTGGCGATGCTAGTGTCAGAGGGTGGCCGGATGCCCTTCCTCCGCCACCTGGTACCCCCCAGGATGGAAATAGTGTACCCCAGTTGCCTGCACTTAGTGTAAGCCATGAAATAGTGTGAACGTTTGCAAATGTCTGTGAGTCGTGTAACTGAGGCCGGACATGGGGACCAGCCTGGTATTCACGTAGTGGGATGTGGAAAACCGCCTAAAAACCACGTCCATGACGGCCGGCAAATCAGCACTCGTTGTTAATCCGCTGGGTGGATTCTATCTGGGGCCAGCGCACCTACCGGAGTCCAGAAAGCAGCGCATTAGCGCCCTTGGCTAACCTGGCTCGTCATTTAAACGATATTCCATACATTGTTATCAATTTCCCGCCGAATGGCCAATCAACTGAGCCTTTTTGCCGCCAATTTCCAGGTGTTGGAGGGAGGGGGAGGGCAAGATGTTTCTCAGAGGGGAGTTAATTAATTCATCAATTTAATTAATTAGTTAATCAAATTGATATCAAAAATGTGTATGTATCAGCCAGGGGGGTTCCACAAGAATGGGTCGAAGGAGCTGGAGGGGGAGAGGGAGGAGTGGGGGGACAGTAGGTTAAGGACCTGTCAATCAAAAGAAAGGATTGTCCCCAAGGGGTCATAATCCTCTTAGCAGAACAATAGATCAAGAACCTGTCAATCTGTCAATCAAAGGAGAGCAATAGGTTTGCCCCTGAATATATACTTGCCCTGGAAGTAGGCAACTGGCAATGTGCGCTGATCCCCACTTTGTCCCCCTACTCACAGTCTGAACATCATTCCTATAATGTTGGGTACCCATACAGTAAATATTTTTCCATCTGCATTGGCTCAAGTGGGGAAAGTTTAATTATAAACAACCTAAATATCATGTAAGGGTTCGGGTTTCCGATACCAGCCACATAGTATCAAATCTCGGATGGGTGAACATGATGGATACAGGCACCAACTATTATTTGGCTCTTGGGTTGGCTTTGCGCTCATGTAAGCAAAATTAGAAGTGTAAATGGATTAAGGCAGGTGTATCCAACACGCCGCCCCACAAGATTGAGTGTGATCCAAGAAGTGAACCTCAGTCACACGATCGGAGAAAAGATGAAAAATTGAACATTTTCAATTCTAAACTCCCGCCACTCAATGCCCCCCTTCCCATCTGTGGTTATGTAGTGTCGCGGAATAGTAAAGAGTTGGAAACGTGGAATATTGTCAAAGTTTTCTTGCCTATGCCGAGAGCCAGAGGCAGTAGGTTAGCCAAGAGGTATCGGAATGTGCCGTCACGCAGGAGCAATGGCCTGGTTACACACAACAGGCGAGAGAGAATTGCTTAGCACGCGGGTTTGTGTTAGACAGAGACTTTCGTAGAGTGCAAGACAGAGGTATAGCGTCAGCTGTACTGCATTTCCAACTTCGCGTAAGTCTGCCGCAACAATGCGTAACTCTGTCGCAAGAACACCTAAGGGGCGAGTACTACAGATGAATCAGCAGTATAAGTGGAACGAATGCGGTCATTACAAATGAGCATGACGTCAGGACGTCGCTCGTGTTTCCTTTAAATACGCCAGCTTTGATAGCAGCAAGGAACTCGCACTCGCAGTTAGACTTGCAGTTAGATGTGTACTGGGTCGCTGCGTAGCGCTCAGGTCGGTGATCTACATGTTAATCTTTATTAAGGAGATGTTACAGTAAGGGCGGCCCATCTAGCAGCAGACGTGAGGGAACAGTACCAGCTCTGGTCCTCTCTGCTGCCGCTGTCAATCATCAACCCAGGATTAGCAGACAACGCGGCAGACTTCCTCGCCGCCAATGCTGACCACATCAGTGAGCCGTCGTCGAGATCGTGCGGGGCCTAGGCCCTGTGCATCCGCCGTCACGACCGGGTGAGCCGACGACGCTGGGGGACTGCAGCCCGTTCCGCCCGTCCACCACGGACGAGCCACCAGGAGCAGCAGGGAAGAAGACGGGGTGGGATACACTCCGCACTACGAGAACGCCTCTCGTGCCGACAGCGTCAGGACTCCAACCCGGAGCCTCCACGGGCAACGGCCTGCTGTCCTTCGCCGAGCCGGCCGGCCAGCCGAGCGCCGCCAGACACGCGCGGCCGAAGTCGACCGGAACCACCGGGGCGCCTACAGTTAATTTCTCTCTCTCTCTCTCTCTTCCTGCCTTCCTCCTTCTCTCCAGCTCTTTTCCTCTGGATTGCTCGTCTTCTTACAATGTGGCCCAGGTAAGCTAACAAGGTTGGACTCCTCTTGATCAAGGCGTGGTACAAAAAAGAGGAATATTGGCACAAGACAATTTACTAAGGTATATTCGTGAATAAATTATTTATTTAGATCCAATTTCAAAAACAAAAAGGATACACATTTTAAATAAATTGTGCTAAAAAATTCTTGCTTTTGCAAAAAATTCATGGCATTTAAGCACCAAAGTGTTGGCTCCAGTAACTAGTCAACACCAGCCCCGTTTATCGATCCACTGATAATTCCTTTCAGTTCTTTCACACAATTCGTCCACAATAAATTTAATTTCTTTATTAACTGAATTTTATCTGCTTCTGGGTATATGGTATGAGGACAAGAACTGACTGCATTGGTCCCTTTTCTTTTGGCTATTGCTATATTCGTCTCATTTAACACACCATAAGGCAGGCAAACCGCTAAATACTTCCAGCACTTCTCAAAAGAGCGTCCGTTCCACCTGAAAACACAACAAATCGCACAAAAGAAACAGTTTAGCAGACGGGACTGGGCTGTTAATGATAGAAAACATTAGCCAGAGACTATAGTATTCAAACAGTGTGCTCAATAAAAATCTAATTTCCGTAGATCCGTCAGTGTATTGTACAATATATTGTACAATTTCAATCTTTTGTACATACGTTCAATAACATTACGCAATATGAAATATTGTAGCCGGCCGAAGTGGCCGTGCGGTTCTAGGCGTTGCGGTCTGGAACCGCGAGGCCGCTAGGGTCGCAGGTTCGAATCCTGCCTCGGGCATGGATGTGTGTGATGTCCTTAGGTTAGTTAGGTTTAACTAGTTCTAAGTTCTAGGGGACTAACGACCTCAGAAGTTGAGTCCCATAGTGCTCAGAGCCATTTGAACCATTTTGAAATATTTTACAATATTATTGACAGTATAGCGGCTGCATTAGGCTATAACGGCCTTGCTTAAAGAAGGCGACTCTCTCGATGCTTTTCGAAGAAAGGAAGGGTATTGTGGGAGCTTGACGTTGCAGTGACGCCGAGGTCAACAGAAGTCGTGAAAGAGCTCAAATAGACACGGATTGGAAAGGATTTCTGGCAGAACTTAGAGAGAAATCGCTGAAAACGTAGTCATGATTCCTGTTATCCCCAAAACCTCAACAGTCAACGCCCCCATAGCCAACACGTTAATCATAGTGCCGTCCCGACAGCATTACAACTTAAACAACAATAACGGTCGGTTACTCTCAATGAGCAAGGTGGTTCAATGATACCCGGTTCGTATTCTATTAAACTGAAGTTCAAATCCCCATTCACACTAGCTGAACAGGTTTAGACCTTCCGGAAATTGTTTGAGGCGTACGCATCAACTTTTACTTCAACAAGACACGTACGCTTTCCTAACCTACCCTTCTTCAACGGACTGTGAGCTAGCAGCCCTCCATCTGTAATGACTAACGCGTCGACAACATGTCAAATCGAAGCCTTCTTTCCTTCTAAAGATCCGATGTTGGCGGACGCTCACCGTTCTTCTGCTATTCTCACAGAAGTAGGTATTACTTCAGTCTAGTTGGACGCAGTTCCTTTAACAAGCTCACAGCCGATATCCTAAGCCACCCTCGTCAACCCGTACTACGGTTGCAATTCTAACCATATTGATGTCGACAGGACGTTAAACTATAACCGTCCCATCGTCCTTCTTCCAAATTACTCTTGAAACCAGTGCCATAAATAAGTGCTAGCTTAACAGTAACGGCGACGACATCTAAAATAAACCAGCAGATACTGCAATGACATCCAAAGGAAACCAGCAGATGTCAAACAGTCTTTAAGCAATGCACGAATTCCACACATACCACCACTGTGCGTAACGATTTACGTAATATTCCGTTCTTTTCTTTTTTTTTAAAAAAAAAAAAAAGAAAAAAGAAGAAGAAAAAGAAACAGTAAAACCAGACCTGATAGACTGCCTGTGATTTCAGAGAAATCTTTTTTACAACGCTCTAGGCTACAGCAAACACGAAAAACAGAAGATGTTGATGAAAAATGGGTTAACATAGAAAAATCAGTCAAGGAAGAAGGTGATGAAGCACTGAAGAAAAGAAGGAGATAATATGTAAAATGAGTTTAAAGGTTTGAAAAGAAGAGATAGAAAAAAAACTGAAATGATCGTGTGACATTTTTGGCCGGGAGGTCACGTCTGGGGTAGTTCGGCCACCAGGTGGAAGTCTTATTTCACGTTACTCCGCATTGAGTGACTTGCGTGTCAGTGATGATGAGGACAACACAACACAACAGCCAGCCCACGGGTGAAGAAAATCTCCAACCCGGCCGGGTATCGTACCCGGGCCCCCTGCGAAATAGGTAAGCACGTTAACACTGACCTAAGCAAGCGGACGAAGAGGCAGAAGAGGTTAGCAAACAAAAAGAAGAACGTTACCTTAAATACCTCAGTGTCCCGTATGAAGAAAATTATAACGCTTCAGGTGAAACAAGAAAAAATTAACCACTAAATTCAAATGGTTCAAATGGCTATAAGCATTATGGGACTTAACATCTGAGGTCATGCCCGCTAGACTTAAAACTACTTAAACCTAACTAACGCAAGTATATCACACACACCCATGCCCGAGGCAGGATTCGAACCTGCGACCGTAGCAGCAGCGCGATTCCAGACTGAAGCGCCTAGAGCCGCCCGGTCACAAAGCCGGCTTAACCATCTAGGGCCTAACGTTAAATGTGAATGTGATAGAGCTTTGGAGACCACGCTAGCAAAATTTCCAAATATATGTGGGACAGTCAGTAGGTTGTAATATAATTTAATTTATATATATATGCTTTGATAGCTTTTAATAAAGTGACGTCAAGACAAAAGAGAAATAGTAGCAATTCGTTATCGGACCAAAACTCGGATATTGTATTTGATGTAATTTCATTCCAGTTGTTTGCATCTGATTGATTTTGATCGTTATATTTCGAGTTCTGTGCTGATGGATATTACATATGGCATCTCCGTTGGGATCCATGTTTTATATGTTTGATGAAGTTCTGAATGATAACAAATATCTGATTCTGAGTGTTTACAGTTGATACGCTTATTAAGTCTTTAGAATTATTTATTGTAGAGAAATGATTTGAGCACTTGTGGTGGGGGGAGGGGGGCTCGCGGAGCTAAAACGCTAAGAAGAAATCGTGTCTCTTGGGAATGAATTCCAAAACCCTTTTTTTATTGATATTTATACCAAAGTGGCAATCATTTCTGTTTTCTAAGATGATAATATCTATATCTGCACCTCTGATGATTAGACAACTCCTCTAAAAAAACATACCATTGTACAAAACGATCAGAAAATTGTTGAGCTTGTCACATGCGTCGAGCACGATATCTAAAAACCCGACGAGTCTTCCGACGATAAAACTTAAGTTACATAACAGCATGACTTGCACTAACCAACTTATTGCTGGGTGTTGGCCACGCAGCATACATTGAGCTTAGCATGGAGATGTTATCAGCTATACACAGCAGCCGCACCGCGCTACTGCATGTACATTATGCGTAGCATATGGGGGTAATGGGATCCTCCTCCCCTTAGATACTACACGTTGATCTTCCCAAATCCGAGAGGCTTAATATACCATACTATGGTACAGATTAAGTCCCAAGTAAAAAGGAAGAGTCGAAACGACAAAACCATCAAGACTCTGGATATGCCACCCTCATATGAATATATGTTTGAAACAATAATTACTTCATCAACCGGCGGCAAGTCTCGAAGGTGAGCTGAAAGAAAATTACTAATTATTTTCTAGTATGGCTCCTAACAATGATCAATGTTCCGTTTAGGCCACTTCTACTCAGGACAAAAGGATTTGGTTTACAAATAATTACGTACCGTACCCAAATTTTAAATCATGAACAACTATATTTTTAGTTTCATTTACAACTTTCATAGACTGTTACAGCAAGATGAACCGCAGACAGTCATTCTTCCAGTCCCATAACAAGACAAAAAAAAAAAAAGTTCAGTCATAGAATCTCGAATGGCCGTGAATAATTGCAACACAATGTATATCATTATTCTTTGGTGTACATCGCCAGGTATTCATGATGTACATCGCCAGGTATTCATACAATAATTATCACTACACGGCATTTATAAATTTAAAATTCATGACCACCCCAGGAGGTACATACAGTACAAGGTGCCTGAGGGGAAAAAATACACAAAAAAAGCAAAACAAATTTTCTAAGATCATGGTTGTTTGTAGATTATTATGTGAAAGTGAGTCTTGGGTCACATGTAAACAACAACAGAATAGAATGCAGGACGAGAAATATTTTTCAGAGCAGTAGGAGACTGTAGGAGAGTGATAACATTAGGGATGAATTGAATTTTTATACATTAGAAAATAAAATTCGTGAAAAGAGTTAAAAATATCTCTCAAAATCGTATATAAATAAAAAAGGACAAGAACTTAATTAATACTGACGAAAAGATGGATAGTGCCACAGACTAAATGCATAACGCTTGAAGTACATATATATATATATATAT
Organism: Schistocerca cancellata; assembly: GCF_023864275.1. NCBI lineage: Eukaryota > Metazoa > Arthropoda > Insecta > Orthoptera > Acrididae > Schistocerca > Schistocerca cancellata. The sequence goes on along the minus strand of NC_064630.1, from coordinate 585,869,020 downwards.
ATATATATATATATATATATATATATATGTGTGTGTGTGTGTGTGTGTGTGTGTTAGCATAACGGCAACAGATCGTTTAGTATATAATAAGGTGTTGCAATGGGTTAATGTTTCATTTCTTTGTTTGCTTGGCTTGCTTTGCTGCCTTACTATTCGAACGGTTATGCAGATCAGATTGTTAGTAATAGCGGATGATAGTACTTATTACGTTGTTGATGCTATGCTATTGGCAAACAGATCCTTACAGCTATTTATTGTATGAATGGTGGGGTAGCCGATGGACAAGACTTATCAAAGATGTGTAACTTGTGTTCAGTGAAAATATATGTTTCACTGCTTTACACATAATCATTTCAGTAGCAAATAGAAAGAATCTTGATAATGTTCGACGGAAATTGTCTTTGGGAAGTAACAGACAACAGTCGTTTTTGAAAGACAATCAGTTATTTATTAGTAATAATATTGTTGAATGGACTTAACTGTCTTTTCAAAGTAATTACGAGTTGAAAATTCATTTCACTGTTGTTTATCTGAAAGACTAAATTTCAAAGAGAGACCACCTACTAATCAGCGATAATATTCACACTCATGATGAATCAGAGCACAGATTTGTTGTGGTGCTCTTAAAGAAACTCTGTATTCTGATTCTATGGAAATAACGAAATATTTTCTACATATAATACTTAATAGAATCTTTTTACATTTAGGTTCGAGATTAGTGGATGAATAAATATTTTGCCATTACATCATCATAATTATTACCGATGATAAACAGTTTATGCCTATCCCGTTCGTAGTATCGGAAAGCCAAACGCAGGCTACGTCGTCTTAATATTCATAAGATTTAAGATGACGGCGCATGTCGAAGAAGAAATGTTCCTGGCAGAAACGTGTACCAATGAACGAACGCTACTGTGCTACCGGCCACTGTGCATGCTCGTGTCTGCGTAAGTCGTTGGCGAAACTAAACATTTTCGGCTTGAACAAAAAAAAAGGTAAATAGTTCACAGGAGAAAAGGCTGCAGAAATCTGAAAAGCTGAATTCTTTAATCAAAATTAATTTATTTACGCTTCACGGAAGTGCTTCCTATTAACAAATTATAGTACAGATGATTAAAATTATTTCTGGAGTCTTCCAGTACAATTTCTTTCAGCAAGGTCGCTGAGCAACTGGGCTGACGTATTTCTTTATTCAGTCACGAATCCAAACACGTTTCTTATTACTAATGGCCATTAAAATTGCTACACCAAGAAGAAATGCAGATGATAAACGGGTATTCATTGGATAAATATATTACACTAGAATTGACATGTGATTACATTTTCACGCAATTTGGGTGCATAGGTCCTGAGAAATCAGTATCCAGAACAAACATCTCTAGCCGTAATAACGACCTAGATACGCCTGGGCATTGAGTCAGACAGAGCTTGGATGGCGTGTACAGGTACAGCCGCCCATGCAACTTCAACACGATACCACAGTTCATCAAGAGTAGTGACTGGCGTATTGTGACGAGACAGTTCCTCGGCCACCATTGACCAGACGTTTTCAATTGGTGAGAGATCTGGAGAATGTGTTGGCCAGGGCAGCAGTCTAACATTTTCTGTATCCAGGAAGGCTCGTACAGGACCTGCAACACGCGGTCGTGCATTATCTTGCTGAAATGTAGGGTTTCGCAGGGATCGAATGAAGGGTAGAGCCACGGGTCGTAACACATCTGAAATGTATCGTCCACTGTTCGAAGTGCCGTCAATGCGAACAAGAGGTGACTGAGACATGTAACCAATGGCACCCCATACCATCACGCTGGGTGATACGGCAGTCTGGCGATGACGAATACACGCCTCCAATATGCGTTCACCGCGATGTCGCCAAACACGGATGCGACCGTCATGATGCTGTAAACAGAACCTGGATTCATCCGAAAAAATGACGTTTTGCCATTCGTGCACCCAGGTTCGTCGTTGAGTACACTGTCGCTGGCGCTTCTGTCTGTGATGCAACGTCAAGGGTAACCGCAGCCATGGTCTTCGAGCTGACAGTCCATGCTGCTGCAAACATCGCCGAACTGTTCGTTCAGATGGTTGTTGTCTTGCAAACGTCCTCATCTGTTGACTCAGGGATCGAGACGTGACTGCACGATCCGTTACAGCCGTGCGGATAAGATGCCTGTCATCCCGACTGCTAGTGATACGAGGCCGTTGGGATCCAGCACGGCGTTCCGTATTACTCTCCCGAACCCACCGATTCCATATCCTGCTAACAGTCATTGGATCTCGACCAACGCGAGCAGCAACGTCGCGACACGATAAACCGCAATCGCGATAGGCTACAATCCGACCTTTATCAAAGTCGAAAACGTGATGGTACGCATTTCTCCTCCTTACACGAGGCATCACAACAACGTTTCACCAGGCAACGCCGGTCAACTGCTGTTTGTGTATGAGAAATCGGTTGGAAGCTTTCCCCATGTCAGCACGTTGTAGGTGTCGCCACCGGGGCCAACCTTGTGTGAATGCTCTGAAAAGCTAATCATTTGCATATCACAGCATCTTATTCCTGTCTGTTAAATTTCGCGTCTGTAGCACGTCATCTTCGTGGTGCAGCAGTTTTAATGGCCAGTAGTGTATTATTTTTATCTTTTGTGTTTTGAAAGATTTTACGCAAACAAGCATTATCTCCACCTCAACTTGTACAGCTGCCAAAACATTCATTTTACACATGACTACGGCACTCACAAAACGACAAAACTGAACTGTACACTGGTGGCGGGTTAACAGACATATACGAAACCATCTGCGTGCAACTCGTTTCACGCAACGGGTATCACAAGGTAGAGTCGCCGGGTGGACTATGCTCCAGCGACTGCTTTAGCAACAATAAACACGGACCCGCTTGCTGCGCGACAAGGGCAGCAGCGGCCGCATTCCTGGCGCCGGCCGGATTTCGGGCGCAGCATCCCGCGCGGCCAGAGGCAGGTGGCGGGTGCGGCGCGCGCTCTGATTGGCTGCCCGCCGCAGGTGGCGCGGCTCGTGCCGGCAAACACCTGCCGGCTGAAATCACGGTGCGGTCTCGTCCGCTGCGGCCCGAACCCGTGCCCAAATACCACTACCGGGATCCCACACGTATGGGGCGTGGCGCTGCTGTCCGGGGCGCAGTTCCATTCCGCAAGCGTTTGGTCTTCATATGATGGAGGTCTCGGGATCGAATCACACGTTCGGTGAGGGTCCTACGTAGACGAAAAATGATACTAACGCGAACAGGTCAAATAAGGGTTTCTAATTACGATCTCTTATAGGTGCTACGTGTTACATTGTGCCAAAAATTGTCTCGACCTGTTAACGTTCTGAGTCGTTAGGACAACGTTTTAGACCTTGTAAGACGTGTATATTTCTATTGTCTATTGTCAACCCACAATTTATGAAAGATGTTTATATTTTATTAATAGGATTAAGTAGGAATAATTAATATTTGTCATGTTGGAAATAATTGTGGTAGCAGGGAATGTCTGCAAGAAAGTATTGTTGGCAAGAGAGACCGCAAATTGATATAATTTTAAAATGGGCGGGAGAGACCGCGTATGGAAACATTTTAAGAAAAGAGTGAGAAAGACCGCGCATTGATACATTTTGTAATGGTAGCAGGGATTGTCTGCACCAGAAAGCATTGTTGGCAGGAGAGACCGCACTTTAGCGTTCGTAGGAAGTCAATAGTAAGCGAGATGTGAAGCGAGTCGGTAGCAGGTCTGAAGCGAGAGGTTGAGAGGAGTAGTGTGCCTGCCAGCCACCAGCTATGATTTACAAGAGATTATAAACGGATGTACAGAGACATCAACTAACTATTATTATAAGAGGAACTAATATTATTGAATTATTTTCTTTGCGAAACTCAAGACTACCGAAGGTATGTTTGCGCAATGCTAGTTGTAAAATTATTGTAAAAAGTAAGTCCCATTTGAACGTTTGTAAAATCATTTCATTACCAACAGTAAATATTTGAAGCGTTTTCAGAATATAATTAATTTTTGCCAGCAATGTTGCATTACTGATTATAATCCATCCCAAAAACCATCAATGGAAAACTTTGCAAAAATTTTATTGTTGTCAAGAAAAAGTGTAACTATGAATAACGTAACTTCAGTCAAATTAATTAAAGAATAACGTCAGCTTTGGTAATAAATACATCCACTTATTATGACAGCCCACCAGCAGTTAACAGAGTATAGTAAACCAGAGTAAGTATATTCATGTCGCAGTTCGATGTAGCAGTCAGATGGCGATCCAGTAACATTAAAAAAGGTAAGGAACAGTTTTGGGTTATTGCAGATAACGACGGAGGGCCACGACGACGACACATCCTATGTTTCGTCGAAATAATCAGAAAATCAATTTTAATAAAAAAAATGATTCAAATGGCTCTGAGCACCATGGGACTTAACTTCTGAGGTCATCAGTCTTCTAGAACTTAGAACTATTTAAACCTAACTAACCTAAGGACATCACATACATCCATGCCCGAGGCGGGATTCGAACCTGCGACCGTAGCGGTCGTGCGGTTTCAGACTGTAGCGCCTAGAACCACTCTGCCACCTCGGCCGGCTCACTTTTAATAAGCAGCAATTAAATTTGTGTGCGAAGATTGAGAAACAGAATAAATTTCAAAGGGAATATTTCATTTGTTATTATTAAGCAAGAGATATAAATCCTAAGGAAAGATTTCATAGGTTATTGTAGAAGGAAACAAAAGAGATATAGAGGAGACGGAAAGGTTTCAACCTCTGCTGACAAGCAGACCTGAACTTTTCGATTCATTTATCGCTTTTGAGAGAATCAATGGCCGTAAACAACAGCTGCTAAATGCTGCGGAGTGTATATGGAGATGTCTTCGTTATGACTTGTTGATGAGAGGATACATAAACAAAAAATAATCCCGGAGAAGTATAAATGAAGAGTATGACACGTAGCTAGCTAGGAGAGTTGACTTTTACCAATCTGTTCAACCTGTAAAGTTCCAGAATGAGATTTTCACTCTGCGGTGGAATGGGTGCTGATAGGAAACTTCCTAGTAGATTAATACTGTGAGTCCTATCGAGACTCGAACTCAGGACCTTTTTCGCGGGCAAGTACTCTACCGACTGCGCTACGCAAGCTGTGAGGAGGGGTCGTGCATGAATAGTTCAATTGCGCGGAAGGCAGTCCCTGGCACACAGTTTTAATCTGACGGGAAGTTTCTTAACCTTTAAAATTGTTTGCTAACCCACTTCCAATGACGCTCTCCTTTCATGTTTTCAGTGATTTTTATTCTTCACCAAAATCCAAGGCTTGCTCTTACTTATTCCTTTTTTGTAGTAACTCTCTTGATGTTCATGTCTTTTCTATCCACTTTAGTCTCGTCCTTCCATCATTTTCGCGAACCGGGTTGATAACTAGAGTGAATTATGGAGCAGATGAATATGCATATTGTTTCTCCAGTCGGGGATTGATTGATTTGAGTAGCGTATTGTCCACGTTGCTTCTCGTAGCATTTATTCGCACAATATTACCTGTAACATCACATCTCTAGAGCCGATAGTCTTCTTTTCCGTATTCAGCGTTCGCATCCGTGACTCATACATCATACATTTCATTAATTGTCTGACCCCCATACGCTTCATATACAATCTTGGCCATGTTCTGTAACGTAGCAGGTTTCCGTTAGTAATAATGACCACTACAGCAACATTATGGACATGTCACGGCCTCTTGTGTTCAATCAGCATCATTAGGTGATGTTGCCAATACTCTTCGTAACAAATACTCCCAGAATTATGTCGATGTCACGACAAAAAGTCTTATGTAGATTTTTGACAGTGTCACCCGATGATGTTCATTGAACGAAACCGGTCTGACGTAATATACCTAGGGGAAACCTGGTTATAGTGGCCACCCTAAGGCAAACGTTTTTCTCTGACCTTATTTCATCCATAAGTACATGAGATACATGTATAAACTGTGTACTTTCTGTGGCAGTAAAACAACTGTATTATTATTAAAATCCTTCTCTTGTAGGTAGAATAGTGAGTTTAAATGAAAGTCTGAAAAATGGCATCTGTGCCCAGTAGGTACGGCAAAAGTGGCTATAAACAGAGAGGAGGAAAATAAGAATCTGCTGAAGAATTTGAGAAGAAATGTATGAATACGTTAATAATTTACCACACTTAGCAAAATATTCATAATTTTTTAGTTTCCAAGTAACGCAACAACATTTGTCCAAAGTTCAACGTCAAATTAAGTTCAAAAGTTAAGTACTAAAATACAGTATTCACACACAAAAGGTGTCATCATCCTCGTTACAACCCGGATGTCATATAAAAAATAGCATATATGTTAAAACGAACATTAAGAAGTGTATAAAAATAATCGTAGGTTAATCGAACACTCACGACCAAACATTCATATATGAAGATGGAAATGTGGAGTATTAACGGATTAAATTGTAGAATATTGAACAATCCACTTCACACATGTTTAGGCAGACAAATATTGTAACCAATAGCGGAAGCCTTAAAAGAAGCCAAAACATTTTTTAAAACCTAACTTGAAGCCAAAGTGAAGATAAAAAGAGCAATTTGAGAGTTTCTTGATGAGTTTGAAAGCAAAATTTTGCCGACAGATCTTATTGGAAGAAAGTTTCGCCTATATGCGAAGTAAGTAAACAATCAAAATCATCTACAGAACTCCTTCGTGATCATTCTGGCACCGAAACGGAAGATAACACAGATAAGATCGAAATAATGAATCCTGTCTTTTGAAATTGTTTCATTGAGGAATATCGTAGTACGATTGCCATTTTCAATGGTTGCACCAACACCGTAATGACACACATTTAGATAAATGATTGCTCGATAGAATGTCAACAAAATACTTTCGACTGAGGAAACATATCTGGGCTTGTTGGTACACTTATACGATTAGATGTTGTTTATTGTGGTTTTCAGTCCGAATACTGTTCTGATGCAGCTGTAACTGCTAGTTTTCTATTACACGCACCGCCTATCTCTCCCGGTTAAGCGGCGCGCTGTTTACTTACCACTCACGCACGCGAGCTATATTCTGCTGGCTGCCGCTCCTTGATGGTTCTTACCGAAATGCATGAGATCCGTTCCTGTAAGACATGTTTTTTTTTATTTTGCTTCCCTTTATCGTCCTTCTATTCATTCTAATTCTACTCTACGGCGTTTTTGGTGCTTTCCACTACGTCGCGTCGTTGATCACAACTACCAGTTAATACCGCTGTTCATCTTTAAGTCCTTTTTCCAGATTTTACAATCTCACTGTTGTTGTTGTTGTTGTGGTCTTCAGTCCAGAGACTCGTTTGATGCAGCTCTCCATGCTATTCTATCCTGTGCAAGCTTCCTCATCTCCCAGGACCTACTGCAACCTACATCGTTCTGAATCTGTTTAGTGTATTCATCTCTTGGCCTCCCTCTACGATTTTCCCCCCACGCTGCCCTCCAATACTAAACTGGTGATCCCTTGATGCCTCAGAATATGTCCTACAAAGCGATCCCTTCTTCTAGTCAAGCTGTGCCACAAATTTCTCTTTCCTCCAATTCTATTCAATACCTCCTCATTAGTTATGTGATCTACCCATCTAATCTTCAGCATTCTTCTGTAGCACCACATTTCGAAAGCTTTTATTCTCTTCTCGTCTAAACTATCTATCGTCCTTGTTTCACTTCCATACATGGCTACACTCCATACAAATACTTTCAGAAACGATTTCCTGACACTTAAATCTATACTCGATGTTAATAAATTTCTCTTCTTCAGAAACGCTTTCCTTGCCATTGCCAGTCTACATTTTATATCTTCTCTACTTCGACCATCATCAGTTATTTTGCTCCCCAAATAGCAAAACTCATTTACTACTTTAAGTGTGTTATTTCCTAATCTAATTCCCTCAGCGTCACCCGATTTAATTCGACTACATTCCATTATCCACGTTTTGCTGTTGTTGATGTTCACCTTATATCCTCCTTTCAAGACACCGTCCATTCCGTTCAGCTGCTCTTCCAGGTCCTTTGCTGTCTCTGACGGAATTACAATGTCATCGGCGAACCTCAAAGTTATTATTTCTTCTCCATGGATTTTAATTCCTACTCCGAATTTTTCTTTTGTTTCCTTTACTGCTTGCTCAATATACAGATTGAATAATATTGGGGAGAGGCTACAACCTTGTCTCACTCCCTTCCCAACCACCGCTTCCCTTTCATGACTCTTACAACTGCCATCTGGTTTCTGTAAAAATTGTAAATAGCATTTCGCTCACTGTTATTTTATGTGTTTACCTTTTTATGGCGTACTTTAAATAAAGGCTGTCGCCACCAATCGACGAATTTATTGCAACCTGACTGGGAATCTTGAACGTCTACTGCGCTCATCTTTTTCCTGCAAATGGTCTGAAAATAAGTAAGTTGAGTACTATAGTCAAATCAGCTTTTGTTAGTTGCGTACACTGTGACACAAAAAAACGACGCACGATGAAGGAATTATCCCAATAAGTACAGACAAACAAATGATTACAATTTCAGAAAAACTTCTAAAATTCAGCAAGTCAATAAGGCAATGGTCCACCTTTGGCCTTTCGGCATACAGTTATCCGGCTTGTCGCTGATTAACAGAGTTTTTGAATGTTCTTCTGAGGGATATTGTGCCAAGGGTGGCGCATAAGATCGTCAAAATCACGACCTGGTTGGAGGGCCCTGCCCACAATGCTCTAACCAGTTTCAATCGTGAAGAGATACAGCTATTTTTCTGGCCAAGGTAGGGCTTGACAAGCAGAAGAAACGCTCGCCATGTGGCGGTGGGCATTATCTTGCTAAAATGTCAGGCCAGGTTGGCTTGCCACGATGGACAACGAAACGGGACATAGAATGTCGTCGACGTACCGCTGTGCTGTAACTGTGCGGCTGATGACAATCAAAGTGGTTCTGCTGTGAAAAGAAATGGCACCCCAGACTATCACTCCTGGTTATCGGCCCTTACTGGCGCGAGAGTCGGATTGGCATTCCACCGCTGTCCGGGACGAGCACAGACATGTATTCGGCCTGTAATCTCATTGAATGGTCTAGAATTGTCTTCAGTGATGAGTCTCACTTCGAAATGAATCACGATGACGAACGAAGACGTGTCCGGAGACGTCCCGCACAGCTGGCCGATGTGGCCAAGCGGTTCTAGGCGCTTCAATGCGGAACCACGCGGCTGCTAGGGTCGCAGGTTCGAATCCTGCCTCGGGCATGCATTTCTGTGAGGTCCTTAGGTTAGTTAGGTTTACGTAGTTCTAAGTCTAGGTGACTGATGACCTCAGATGTTCAGTCCCATAGTACTTAGAGCCATTTGAACGTCCCGGATACCAACGTGACTTTCGGCCGCCATACTGCGCGGCCACCAAGACTGATGGTCTGGGGTGTCATTCCTTTTCTTAGCAGAACCCCTTTGGTTGTCATCCGCCGCACACTTGCATCACAGCGGTATCTTGTGTCTCATCTTTCTGCCCTTCATCGCAAGCCATCCTGGGCTTACTTTTCAGCAAGGTAACTCCCGCCTGCACGCAGCGAGAGTTTCTACTGATTGTCTTCCTGATCGCCAAACTCTTCCTAGACCAGGAGGATCGCCGGATCAGTCGTCTGTTGAGGACGTTTAGAGCATTATGGGTAGGGTCATCCAACCATTTCGGGATTTTGATGATGTAACGCGCCAGATGGACAGAATTTGGTACGATATCGCTCATGAAACATACAACTCTATCAACGAATAACTACTTGCGTAAGGCTCAGGGTTCCACCAACGCCGGCCGAAGTGACATTGCGGGTCTAGGCGCTGCAATCTGGAACCGTGAGACCGCTACAGTCGCAGGTTCGAATCCTGCCTCGGGCATGGATGTGTGTGATGTCCTTAGGTTAGTTAGGTTTAACTAGTTCTAAGTTCTAGGGGACTAATGACCTCAGAAGTTGAGTCCCATGGTGCTCACAGCCATTTGAACCATTTTTTTGTTCCACCAACGCATTATTGACTTGCTCAGTTTGTGAAGCTCTTTCTCTTAAACATATCATCCAATTTTTCTGAAATTGTAAACAGTTGTTTGTCTGTACATGTGAAACTTCTTTATTTAAATGTGTGAATCTGTACTTAAATTGGTGAATGACTGAGAAGATGAAACTTTTACGTTATTTTATTCTGAAACAGCTGAGTAAAACTGAACGTACTGAGCCTACTTTCTCTTTACTTTTTCTTGTCATGTCAACACTGACCCACAATATTCTAGCGCAACGCAATCTGACTGCTCAAAAATTACGACCTGACCTCAAATAATTAATACAAAAGAATGACCCTGACTAAAAAGAAATCTTAACAATAATCTATACATTTCATTAAGCACTTACCTCACAAAAATCTTCATTACGCGAAGTACTGCAATACAACGAGCGTCAATACTGCCAGCTAAATAAAAAATTCTAACTACTAAAGCCACTAACCACTAATAGGCATGTGGTTAGCAAAGGAAAGATTTTGTTGCAAACCAAATAATGTATTTTTTACCTTAATAATGTGACATCCAGTTGAAACGCGAATATAAATCATAACTGACATCTAGTACAAAGGTATATAATCATGAATAATATTCAATCTCCACGTCGAACATGTACAGATCGTTAGCCTACGCTAACACTTGAGACCTCTAGCCTCCATCAGTGGTAACTTCTCACATCTAACATCCATCGGTGCTGACTGTTCACCTTCAACTGCCAACAGTACTTCCATCACTGCTGGCTTCCAACTGCCCAACATTACTGGCGAATAACTTCCAACAACGAGTCCAACTAGCCACAGAGTCTCTAAAAAGAAAGCGCAGTCAGAAATCCAATGCATAGCGCTACACAGCGCTGCCAACACAGAAGCAGCCCACTTACACATGTACATCACATCCACGGTTTTCCAATCCATTCGAATAATTCATTCGCGGTGCGTTGTTTTCTTTCATTCTTTTGTCTTAGTGTGTGTATTTTGTACCTCATATTATAATTCTTCTTCCTGGACTCTTGCCATCTCTAGAGAATTTTTAGAAGTTTTAAATCGCTCATGTGTCATTCTTCTTTAATACATATAGCTGAAGATACAACTTTAGCGTTATGAAACCGCCAGTCCTACTAAAGGATCATGCAACAGTTGTTCGCGGTTTATTTTTCAAGAATGTCTACGTTCTGGACTCACAATAAGACGTCGGAACCGTTGATTCGGGCATTTCCTCAGGCTAATGACACGTTGACAGGCGTCGGCAAGCATGAGCAATACAACAACCGTCAACGGCGCGTTGTTACACAAACGAGTCGTTAAGCCTTCCACACGCTACGTCACGAGCAGGCGATATTGAAGACAACATTTCTAAGATAGACAGACCAAGTGGTCGCGGCCAGAATCACAGAGGCGACTGCAAAATCAAAGCTGTGTAGCAAGTTTCACTGGCGTCGATCTCTGCTTTAGTTAACATCCGAGGTGCCGGGGCTAGCAGTGTATTTAACACTAAATTCTTCTAAATCTTCATATGGAAATGATGCTCTAAGCCCCCCCTTTTCTAACTCCTACTTTTGCTGTTGCACATGGATTAAGAAGAAACGCGAACTGACTGTCATCGACCCTGCAAGTGGAGTAGAAAAGAGTTTGGCACCTGCAATAATTTAATTTGATAGACATTAATTAAATAAAGCAAAGTTTCAGTAACGTAGTGAGAAATGAAAGGGTTGCTCTACCGATTAACAGAATGAAAGTTCTGTCCAAAATACCAATTTGATTTATTATGAATAAACTCAAAATCATAAACAAAACACATGAAACATTTACAATACATCAAATTGGATACTCAAATAAATGCAGTGAAGCTGAAGTTGTCCATAAACTAGATTGTGACATTTATGACGAAGTGGTATGTGGAGCCAATTCCTTGCAACTCAAATCTTAAGGGAAACACCCAGCCAACTCAACATTAATTGCTGCTACGGTAGTGATAACTCAGACAATGAACACCCAAGACAGAACAAAGTTAGAAGAGACGAAAAGGCGCGCTCTGCTGAGCTCTGATTATCACAGTGGTAATTCCTTAGTCTGCCGGTGCTGCGGACATACATTACCAAGCTGTCTTCTTAACTGCAAGGACACGATTTGGCGTACCGGAAGCGATGGCTGGTTGCTTCGACGTCCCGTCGTGGTGATGATAATGTCGAGAGTATAGCCCGAAACAAATTGTCCTGGTCTGGTTGTTCCAGACTAAAGACTTCCTATCAATACAAATGCGCCTCTGAGGGAGACGAAGAAGGCTCGCCACACAATCACTGACGGTACAGTGATTGATTTTAACAAGCGAAGTCACACAGTAACTCCTATACAGTCAGCTTTAGCCAGAACTGCCCAAGACAGACAACATAGGGCCGCTTATACGCAGAGCGCTCAATTGCCAACTGTACTCGGAAAGTTACGTTGAAGTCGAAACTTCAGCAACTTCGTTAAACAGTTACAATCAAATAAAAGTATATTAGACGCCAACGGAAGGCTGGCTGTCCAGAGCAGCAAGAGCTCAGTCTTGTAACCTACTCCGACCGAAAGGCGAGAGCCGACTCTCTCAAGAGCACCCGTACAAGCCGAACACAGAACATTCCCGCCCCCACGACAGTGGCCGTGGTTAAACGTTCCAATCAGCAACTCGAAAACCGGCGGAAAATTCCACTCTATTGCCGAAGCACTACCATTCCACCAATGGAGATTCTTGGCGCCAATTTCTGCGCCGATTTTGCTACGTCACGGGGCTATGCCCTGAGCAAGCCAATCACAGTTACGATTTTGCAGAAAACGCGGGAATTTGCCCGCCAAGACTGCTTGGGAACACAAGTCATTCCACGCCTCGCTGGTAGCCCGCCAGAAACGGTTTTCACAAAGTTTCTGCGAAGTAACGGAATCTCTAGCCCAGCCGCCCCTTCCGGCGCATCTGAGCGTGTCGCTCCCGCTCTTATGACAATGTCGGCTTCTGGAAAGCATCCACTCGACTCCCTCACATCCGTCGGCTTAACCCTTTCAAGCTCAGCGGAACTCGCCTGTCACTGGACCATCCGGGTGACGAGAGACGCTGCTTGGGAAGTCAGCGTGTGAAGGAATAGCAACTTTTCACCGCATGCAATTAGAGAGGAAAATCGAATTACTCAGAGTAAGATAGAAATATGAGAGGGGGCTTCTGCCACCTCTCAAATAAGTGAGTGTTGTGGGTCCGACATTAAAAAGCACGTCCGTATTCATCACTCCTTTAAAAAGTACATCTGTTGTTCATGCGGAAGAGCTGTTCAGAATGCTGGTTTAAGGCCCTCTCAATATCTATCGGATGTTTCTGGTCTCGAACTTGGCCCCAGCTCACAATCTCCTTCTTCGTTGGTGCTTTACACTTAGATGCTGCAAGAAAGTCGTTACCATTCAATCACCAATAGGGCGGCGAGAACGGTCATGAAACAAACGCATATCATTAAACACCTTACTATAAACAAAAGCACATAAAATGCGCCTAGGGTGATACATTTTTTTTATTTTCATGTGATCGGTACCTTAGAGGCTAAATGCCATAGTACAGATGCAAAAGTCTGAGGTTCAATCCCCGTCTGGTACTATGACTTTTCTCCATCACTTCTTTCACTTCTGGCAGTATCTGTTAGTAAAAATACATAGTTTCACTCTTGTTCGGAGCCGACGTTTAACTGTAGGCTCCCTTTAACTGGTACGGCAAGTGACTACAAAGGCTGGAGGAAGACAACGGCTTGCCATCTCCACAAGGGAATACCTCTTAAGGTATAGTCGTGTTCAAACCAACCTTAGAGTTGATGACAGCTTTACCTTTATTTATATTAGAGTACAGAAAGAGTAGGACGCAAAAGATATTGAGCGTGGTTCAAGAATGCTCGCATGCGACTTGACAGCACTTGTTCGCTGTGTTATTCGGGCTACCATAAAAGGAAGGTGGCAGGAGGCAGGAGGCGAGTTACCGGTAACGTCGCTTTCTGCGCCACGAGGTCACACGTTGTCTGGCCTTGAGATGTGCAGCTATTACCAATGCTAACCAGCACGCGGTCGCAGCCGCGACCCATAAACCTCTCACTGTACAAAAAGAGCAGCCGCTAGACTTAAGGAACAAAGAACAGGAAGGCGCACAACAAATTATTTTGTACATCCCATTCGGGTGGGGAGGGGGGGGGGTTGCAGTTCGAAAATCATCTTGCAGCGGGTCTTGTCTTGTGCGATGATTACTCACATAAAAGCTGTAAATGTGCTTTAAATATATTTATTGCACACTACCAACAAATCTATATCATCTTTCCACATAACTATGTTCAACGCAATTTCACCTCCGCTTACCATGTGCCTAAATTCCTGTAGAATAAAGTACATTTGAGAGCCTGTGCAACCACTTACATTCTACGTAATGTTTCACTTCTTCAAAACGAAATTTCCTACCGCGCAATGCTCCTTTCAATTGCTGAGACGTACGCAAAATGGTTCAAATGGCTCTGAGCACTATGGGACTTAACAGCTGTGGTCATCAGTCCCCTAGAACTTAGAACTACTTAAACTTAACTAACCTAAGGACATCACACACATCCATGTCCGAGGCAGGATTCGAACCTGCGACCGTAGCAGTAGCGCGGTTCCGGACTGCGCGCCTAGAACCGCTAGACCACCGCGGCCGGCAGACGTACGCAAATCGCTCGGGGAAAGATCTTGTAAATATAGCGGTTGTGAAAGACACACTCCAAGCCTGTGACTGTGACAATTATTGCATGTGTCATGCATTCTAGTATTGCAATAGAACCATGTAGAAAGCAGTCCACTTCTTTCGATCTGGGTGCAGGCTGAAGATTACTTTTTAAGTGGATCCGAGTGTGATACACTAACTTTCCCCTCGCATACTGTACAGCTAAAAGATCTTTTTGTCCCAAGAGATGGTCATTTTATTTAGTCCTCCATTTTCCAGAATGAAATTTTCAATCTGCAGCGGAGTGAGTCCTCATACGAAATTTCCTGGCAGTTTAAAACTCGGGTCCTTTGACTTTCGTGGCCAAGTGCTCGCCAGCTGAGCTACCCAAGCACAACTCACGATTCATCCTCAAGCCGTGTCTTGCAAGTTTCGCAGGAGAGATTCCGTGAAGTTTGAAAGGTAGGGGACGAGATTTTGACGGAAGTAAACTGTGAGGACGGATCGTGAGTCGTACTTGAGAAACTCAGCCGGTGAGCACTTGCCCGCAAAAGGCAAAGATCCGAGTTCGAACCTCGGTTCTGCACGCAGTTTTAATCTGCCAAAGTCCGTACTCGTTCTTCTCGTTCCTGGTTATAGTAGGGGGTGGAAGTTTCGCTGCCAGTAGCGAACCCTGTTCAACGTACCGTAAACGTTGTTCACAGGCTGTTTCAAGTTACCTTCCGGAGCTCTCGTCTTATAGGCACTTTGCGAAACTGAAACTGAAGCACAGCATGGACAATTTTGCTGTGCCGGCCCGTGATCAGTGTTTAGAACTGCCGCCATGCAATACCTTTCCATGAAGCTGGCTTCAATGGCTGTAGAGTTTTCTTGGGCCCTGAAGCGATAAGTCAGAGCGAACGAGGAGTACGGTACCAACTATATGGAAAGGCCAAACAACTGCCAGAACTCGACGTTGTGACGTCATCGAGGAGCGGTGAAAGTCAACAGCTGTCTTTTGTTGTATCAACAACGTACTGGATGTAAATAAAATAAAATAAAAAATTAATTAAAAATTCTCACAGTGTTCAGAGCCGTCAGCCTTACATTATCCGGAGAGTTCTCCAGCAGTCTTTTCTCGTTTGTAAAACATTCGCCTTCGACACACATCTTCCAATACTCTCGATTTGGGTTCGGGATACGAACGCTATATGTATAGCTATCAGTAGTGTTAATTGTGTTTCACGGGATTTCGCAAATCACTGTACTGATTACGTTCGCTCTGCAATTTTCTACATGTATCTGACGTCAGGATGTGCACTGAATGGGTGTGAGTATTTATCTTATCGAAACTACTCACAATAAATTGTAAATGCTGTGATACATTTACTTTATAGTTTATAGCTATGGAAGCTAAATGTTTTCTGACCCAAACCGGTTCAGATATATGATATTCATAAGTTCTTATCTGAAGCAACACTGCTGTATTTTTGAGAGCACAAATACCTATAAATCAATCAATCATTCATATTATTGATAAACATACTTTTTTTCCTGCTATGAGAAAGGCAATTTGCCTGCTAGTACACGCACAACTGAAGGATCATTCAGTAGTCTAAGAAGGGAAAAACTGCGGTTGTGTTCTACGAGGAATAAATGAAAATAGGTAATGTGAGCTGTACATGCTAAGTGTTCACAGAAGAAAAGCGCCTGAAAAATCTGATTTTATTATCCACTGAAAAATTTGAGCAACAGCCTCGGCAATTATTATTCGCCTTCAATAACGTCAGGTGTAATATCACGTTTCGTGCAGTTTCATATCATGTGTGGTTCTTTTTTGCTTCATGAGCTCCTGTTAGAAAAATAATTATTTTATTGAAACTTTCTGGCAGATTAAAATTGTGTGCCCGACCGAGACTCGAACTCGGGACCTTCGCCTTCCGCGTGCAAGTGCTGTACCATCTGAGCTACCGAAGCACGACTCACGCCCAGTACTCACAGCTTTACTTCTGCCAGTATCTCGTCTCCTTTAATCTGCCAGGAAGTTTCATATCAGCGCACACTCCGGTGCAGAGTGAAAATCTCATTCTGGAATTATTTTATTATTTGGAACTATAATTTGTATGTTCTCATCTGATATGATTGAAACCGCATTTTTGTCAATGTCAGTGGATGAATTTTTTTTTTTCCAAGCAGGGCTTTAGATAACAGTGTATAAACATTTTTAAACTTTGTTCTCTGCATTTGGAGTTTTCAGGAAGATTAGTGAAAGGCTCTTCATGAGTGGTTATTTTTGTTTGTAACGAATAGTATTCTCATATGTGATCTGTTCCATCTTCGGGATTTTGACATTCAGTTTCAGTTTAACATTACACATAAAGGAATGAAAATATTTTTTCTGGATATTTTACGCTTTATTTTATTAACCTATTGATCATTTTGTTGAATATGTGTCAGATTTAATCATGAAAGAATATAATTTGAATCATCTACTTCAAAAATGTGTCACATCCACAATCATTTTAATAGTTATCATTTCAATAATAATCGTTTTAATAATCTACCTAGAATAAATATTGGGAGCGTAACCATCGTTTCTCTGGGATATAACAAATAAATGGCAGTTTTAGAACCCTGCCCTCCCTCCCATGGAAAAATTTCTGTGGATGCCCAGCCCTCCCCTCAAGTGGCTTTGCCCGTGGCGCTAAAGATCCTCTCCTCTTTCCCTGCCCTGCATTCGTGTCGGTCCATAGGTCGATGCTCAACTTGTCTTGAATTATCTGCACAGTAGGTACAGGTGGTAGCACCTGTATAATAATATATATATATATATATATATATATATATATATATATATATATATATATATATATATATATTATAATAATGGAATATAATAAAACTTGTTGTTTTACTCTTTTGCCCATAAGTAATTATCTTTTAAAAACCAAAATTTCACAAAAATATTCTGTAGTTTGCGACACACAGTTAACTGGAAACTTATATTTTAGTATTGTGCCTACACAATAGTCTATATGGACATGAAAAGAATGGCAGACATATAAACCATAGGTGATGCCTAATACGAATAAACGCCGAATTGCAAAAGGCAGATGATATTGCCTGTGACATACATGCTAAACGTAAATCTAGTAGCAACTGAGAAAGATTGGCTGCAAATATTAACAGTTTGTATTATGATACGCAAGCTTTTAACTGAAAGACGTACTTCCTGTTTTGCAACTGCCTTTCAGTAAGTGTACGTCGTCACTATTGTTGTTTTTCCACGAAAGAGGAACTCAGAAATAATAATAGATAGATCACGTGCCTATAGACAATTTCAAAATATTTGTCAGTTTTTATAGTACAGTGTTTTGTAACATTAGTTCGCTGTCTTATACGAGGACATCCTTCACGGCAATACAGGAGACAGACACGCTCGAAGGTTGTTGTTAACAGCGTCACCCAGAGCTAAGGACTGTGCTCCGGACACCAAACACGACATAAAGATTGCTTTGATCGTGAGTGGACCATTCTGTCGAGTTTCCCACGCGGCCAGTGAGACAGTACCAGTTGAGCACGGCTGTAGTGGAACAGTTACGAGAGTACGCCAGCTTAAATGAAGTTGATGGCTCCCGCGGCACGCGCCCGACGGCTGTTGGCTTTAGGGATGCTGGGCATGCCAGGTGAACAGAAACCGGAATCCACACAGGCCGGCGCGGCGGCACAAGTTGCGCATCGGTAACAAATTGCAGGACATGGCTCGGCCCTCTGGGATGGTACGGTGGGGTGAGGAGGTGGGGAGCCAGAGGGTGGGTGGGGGAGGGGGGAGCGCGCCTGATCGATACGAGCGGCCAGCACAGGCTGCAGCGGCCGCCTCGCCGCGCGCCGTCACCTCCTTTCACAGTCATCGCCGCCTCGCTTCGCCGCGTCCACTAACGCAGCCACTACTAAACTTTGTCCTGCTCAGGAGTTAGCCTTGAACAAATTCTGAGTCACACTCCTTTCACGTATTTTGCGCAAGCGATAAATCGTTGGCGATATTGTTGTTGTGGTCTTCAGTCCTGAGACTGGTTTGATGCAGCTCTCCATGCTACTCTATCCTGTGCAAGCTTCTTCATCTCCCAGTACATACTGCAACCAACATCCTTCTGAGCCTGCTTAGTGTATTCATCTCTTTGTCTCCCTCTACCATTATTACCCTCCACGCTGCCCTCCAATACTAAATTGGTGATCCCTTGATGTCTTAGAACATGTCCTACCAACCGATCCCTTCTTCTAATCAAGTTGTGCCACAAACTCCTCTTCTCTCCAGTTCTATTCAATACCTCCTCAATAGTTACGTGATCTACCCATCTAATCTTCGGCATTCTTCTGTAGCACCACATTTCGAAAGCTTCTATTCTCTTCTTGTCTAAACTATTTATCGTCAACGTTTCACTTCCAAACATGGCTACACTCCATACGAATACTTTCAGAAACGACTTTCTGACATTTAAATCTATACTCGATGTTAACAAATTTCTCTTCTTCAGAAACGCTTTCCTTGCCATTGCCAGTGTACATTTTATATCCTCTCTACTCCGCCCATCATCAGTTATTTTGCTCCCAAAATAGCAAAACTCATTTACTACTGTAAGTGTCACATTTCCTAATCTAATTCCCTCAGCGTCACCCGACTTAATTCGACTACATTCCATTATCCTCGTTTTGCTTTTGTTGATGTTCATCTTATATCCTCCTTTCAAGACACTGTCCATTCCGTTCAACTGCTCTTCCAAGTCCTTTGCTGTCTCTGACAGAATTTCAATGTCATCGGCGAACCTCAAAGTTATTATTTCTTTTCCATGGTTTTTAACACCTACTCCGAATTTTTCGTTTGTTTCCTTTACTGCTTGCTCAATATACAGATTGAACAACATCGGGGAGAGGCTACAACCCTGTGTCACTCCCTTCCCAACCCCTGCTTCCCTTTCATGCCCCTCAACTCTTACAACTGCCATCTGTTTTCTGTACAAATTGTAAAAAGCCTTTCGCGTCCTGTATTTTATCCCTGCCACCTTCAGAATTTGAAAGAGAGTATTCCAGTCAACATCGTCAAAAGCTTTCTCTAAGTCTACAAATGCTAGAAGCGTAGGTTTGCCCTTCCTTAATTTATCTTCTAAGATAAGTCGTAGGATCAGTATTGCCTCAAGTGTTCCAATATTTCTGCGGGATCCAAACTGATCTTCCCCGAGGTCGGCTTCTACCAGTTTTTCCATTCGTCTGTAAAGAATCCGCGTTAGTATTTTGCAGCCGTGACTTATTAAACTGATAGTTCGGTAATTTTCACATCTGTCAACACCTGCTTTCTTTGGGATTGGAATTATTATATTGTTCTTGATGTCTGAGGGTATTTCGCCTGTCTCATACATCTTGCTAATCACATGGTACAGTTTTGTCAGGACTGGCTCTCCCAAGGCTGTCAGTAGTTCTAATGGAATGTTGTCTACTCCCGGGGCCTTGTTTCGACTTAGGTCTTTCAGTGCTCTGTCAAACTCTTCACGCAGTATCATATCTCCCATTTCATCTTCATCTAATTGCTCTTCCTTTTCCACAATATTGTCCTCAAGTACATCGCCCTTGTATAGACCTTCTATATACTCATTCCACCTTTCTGCTTTCCCCTCTTTGCTTAGAACTGGGTTTCCATCTGAGCTCTTGATATTCATGCAAGTGGTTCTCTTTTCTCCAGGCGATACCGCCTGCAATTGGTCGCTTGCTTCGACTCCGTCACCCACAAGCGATTTACCAAGCAATTTCGAACGCCACTAGGGCTGAAGTCTTATTTATTTATTATTGACTTTCGGATTGTTCCCATTCAGCCATGACAGTAATGGAAAGGTGTTACGATAGCATATTGGAGACGATTTTTGCAGCCCTGAACGAAGAAAATCTTCGACGCGGCCGGGGATCGAACCAGGACCCCTTTCTTTGGGGTGAAATTTTGCTCTGGATACCTAACTTATTTTTAATGATGTGAGAAGAAATCAATATTGGTGACGATCATGGCGGTGTACTAAATCAATTGTTCGCAATGGCGGAATGTTTCCAAAACTGCTTCGGCTACCGGAGCACGCTTTCTGGACTGATGCAAACTTCCATTTCTCATACTGTCTATGACCCCATTGCTTGCAACTTCACTTGGATTCCCGCCACAGGGCTTCAAGGAGACAAACGTATTCCACGCTAGTATTTCGATCATATGACATTTGCAAGTTTTGGTCGGTCCTAGAAATTTGCTCAGATGGCCTAAGTGACCGCTCGCAACAAGCAGAAAATCCGGACTCGAATCTGGTCTCACACTAACTTTCATGTGTCACCTGTTCGTAATATCTTCCAAACTAATGGAGCTACTGTCAGAAACAATCTGCTGTTGGGAATCAGTTACATAGATTTTGTCCTATTGGTTCTAGGAGATTCAGTCCGGAACCGCGCTGCTGCTGCTGCGGTCGGAGGTTCTAATCCTGCTTCGGGCATGGATGTGTGTGATGTCCTTAGGTTAGTTAGGTTTAAATACACTCCCGGAAATGGAAAAAAGAACACATTGACACCGGTGTGTCAGACCCACCATACTTGCTCCGGACACTGCGAGACGGCTGTACAAGCAATGATCACACGCACGGCACAGCGGACACACCAGAAACCGCGGTGTTGGCCGTCGAATGGCGCTAGCTGCGCAGCATTTGTGCACCGCCGCCGTCAGTGTCAGCCAGTTTGCCGTGGCATACGGAGCTCCATCGCAGTCTTTAACACTGGTAGCATGCCGCGACAGCGTGGACGTGAACCGTATGTGCAGTTGACGGACTTTGAGCGAGGGCGTATAGTGGGCATGCGGGAGGCCGGGTGGACGTACCGCCGAATTGCTCAACACGTGGGGCGTGAGGTCTCCACAGTACATCGATGTTGTCGCCAGTGGTCGGCGGAAGGTGCACGTGCCCGTCGACCTGGGACCGGACCGCAGCGACGCACGGATGCACGCCAAGATCGTAGGATCCTACGCAGTGCCGTAGGGGACCGCACCGCCACTTCCCAGCAAATTAGGGACACTGTTGCTCCTGGGGTATCGGCGAGGACCATTCGCAACCGTCTCCATGAAGCTGGGCTACGGTCCCGCACACCGTTACGCCGTCTTCCGCTCACACCCCAACATCGTGCAGCCCGCCTCCAGTGGTGTCGCGGCAGGCGTGAATGGAGGGACGAATGGAGACGTGTCGTCTTCAGCGATGAGAGTCGCTTCTGCCTTGGTGCCAATGATGGTCGTATGCGTGTTTGGCGCCGTGCAGGTGAGCGCCACAATCAGGACTGCATACGACCGAGGCACACGGGGCCAACACCCGGCATCATGGTGTGGGGAGCGATCTCCTACACTGGCCGTACACCACTGGTGATCGTCGAGGGGACACTGAATAGTGCACGGTACATCCAAACCGTCATCGAACCCATCGTTCTACCATTCCTAGACCGGCAAGGGAACTTGCTGTTCCAACAGGACAATGCACGTCTGCATGTATCCCGTGCCACCCAACGAGCTCTAGAAGGTGTAAGTCAACTACCCTGGCCAGCAAGATCTCCGGATCTGTCCCCCATTGAGCATGTTTGGGACTGGATGAAGCGTCGTCTCACGCGGTCTGCACGTCCCGCACGAACGCTGGTCCAACTGAGGCGCCAGGTGGAAATGGCATGGCAAGCCGTTCCACAGGACTACATCCAACATCTCTACGATCGTCTCCATGGGAGAATAGCAGCCTGCATTGCTGCGAAAGATGGATATACACTGTACTAGTGCCGACATTGTGCATGCTCTGTTGCCTGTGTCTATGTGCCTGTGGTTCTGTCAGTGTGATCATGTGATGTATCTGACCCCAGGAATGTGTCAATAAAGTTACCCCTTCTGGGACAATGAATTCACGGTGTTCTTATTTCAATTTCCAGGAGTGTAGTTCTTAGTTCTTGGGGACTGAAGACCACAGATGTTAAGTCTCATAGTGCTTAGAGCCATTTGAACCATAGATTTTGTACACCTGCGAGATTGTCACCAATGTCAGTTTCTTCAGACATTGTTAAAGATAAATATCACAAGTGTCAGTGGACGACACGATCGTGGTAGTAACGTTGAATACCGCTTGAAACCCTGTGGCAGGAATCCAAGTAAAGTTGTAAGTGATGATGATGTAAACACTACAACAGACGAATGTTTTGGTCGGTCCTGAAAGCATCGGACAGTTGAAGTGGTTAAGGTGACTGCTGACAACGAGCGGAAATTTCAGGTTGGAGTCCCAGCCCAGGAAAATTTTTCATGTTTCGCCAATAAATAATTCCTTCATATCTAACGCAGCTAATGTCAGAAATATACTGCAGTTGCGAATAAATTTCATGAGAATCAGTAGCTATGTTTTGCACTTGGCAATTGACCCCCATACGTCAACTAGAAGGTGTAACATAAAAATACAAAAAAACTAGAATTGAAATTTACTAAACTCGTTACAGAACACTTTTCTTGAGAACTGTAGGCTATGTTACAGAAAACATTAGTTTTTTAATGACTTAATATGTGTTATGCACATCTCATACACATTTTAAAGTTTTTCTTCCTTTTTCATTTATTCGTCCTTAAGTGGAATTGCAAGTATTTACACAATGACACTGTAATCTCGAGGCGTCTATAGAAATGTTATCAGCAACAAGATTGCTGGTTTCCATAACTCTTGTACAACTTGTATGAAAGAGAGTTAGACTACGTAAAATGTCAAGAGACAAACTTTTAAATTAAAAGTCCACGTAGTATTGCTCAGTCCTGTTTAGAAGTTGTAATGCACCTGAGGATAGCTGCCTCTGTTGGAGGCAGGCAGGCAGCCGACGAACCGAACGCAGACACTGCCCCCCTAAACCCCTTCTCCATCCGGGACATCCACGCCAGAATTTTTATGGTTCAAACGGCCGGCCGTGGTAACAACCTCGAGAATTTTATATTTGATAATGGGCAAATTGTTATTATCTTTCTAATGAATAAATTCAAACTTAAATATCCTTGATCCAAAGGCATTTTTGCTTCTCGAAATAAATGTTTATAACTAATCTCCTTAAAATCTTTGTGTTGGTGCTCCTAGTCTTTTTTACTGAATATGCTAATGCCACACTTAAGGGAAATTTTATAAACACTACCGGGAAAAAATTAGATGACCTTTTTAAAGGTTTCCAATTCAGTCATGATTTACTGTTGCAGCAGTGCATATGGAGTGTACGAAATGATTACATTTACAGACCAATAACACAACCGGTTCTGAAGTATCAGGTATCAACGTATGCTGGTATACTGGTGAGCGGTGCAGTCTTCACGGCTGGCAATGCAGGCGCTGATTCTGTCATCCAGTCGATCGTACAGATGGGGAGTACTGTCCTGCGATGCGCCATGCCACAGGTTCTCGATCTGTTCACGTAGTAAGTGTGGTACCGACAGCTACGATGCCACAACGAAGGTGCGCTCTGCTACGCTGGCACTGCGACACCGACACCGACGACAGCGCCCTCTACCCGGCGCTGTGCAGCTCTACGAGCGCCGCTCCGGATTCTGCGCATTTGATGCCGAGCAGACGACCAACCAACATTGTTTCATTTTCATAGTGGACGAGCCACTACAGATTTTGCCGATGTAACTTGATCGATGTACAGCTTCGCACTTACTTGCTCATCTCAGCCAAAGTTACGTAAGCCTAATGTATTCATCTTCTTGCTAAAGTAAAGGTGATTTAAATTCACACTGCAGTACCGAGAGTTCTACCTCACCTGCTCCTCCTAGCTTCCTACATTCGGCCTACCCTTCAGTTTACAGGAGCAGACCCACGCGCCGCCTATCAGGCAGGATACAAAAAGTGGCGTCGAGGATGGGATACAAAAGTAAGAGTTGTTGGTTGACGAGTCATGCGTGTCACTTATCGTCCCATCATATCCCACACGTGCTTGACAGGAGATTGTAGTGGCCAGGGAAGTTGCTGCACGTTTTGTAGAGCAAGCTGAGTTTCACGGGCAGTGTTTGGGGGAGCATTATCCTGTTGGGACAGCACATCACCTTCCTGTTGCAAGACGGCGAAAGTACGGATCTAACACAATTCTGCACCTACCGAGTGCAGGTTAGCGTCCCAGAAATGCTAAAACTGAACGAGAGTTGTGGCCTATCGAATCCCAGACCGTAAGGTCTGGGTTGGGCAGCGCTAATTAGGTCTATCTCGTATGCTCAAAGGAATCTGTTTTCATCGCTGAAGACCTCGGCACACCATTTCATCTTTTATGTGAGCTTGTGACAGCACCATTCGAGCCGTTCTCGTCGATACTGCGGCGTGAGTGGAAGACGAGCTAGAGATGTGCGTGCCCTCAGTGTCACTGCTAATAACCAGTTCGCAACATGTTGCCACATCTGGCTCACAAGCCCTTTTACATCTACATCTACATCTACATCCATACTCCGCAAGCCACCTGACGGTGTGTGGCGGAGGGTACCTTCAGTACCTCTATCGGTTCTCCCTTCTATTCCAGTCTCGTATTGTTCGTGGAAAGAAGGATTGTCGGTATGCCTCTGTGTGGGCTCTAATCTCTCTGATTTTATCCTCATGGTCTCTTCGCGAGACACACGTAGGAGGGAGCAATGTACTGCTTGACTCTTCGGTGAAGGTATGTTCTCGAAACTTTGACAAAAGCCCGTACCGAGCTACGTTTATCTATCATCTCCGTAACGCTTTCGCGATTACTAAATGATCCTTTAACGAAGCGCGCTGCTCTCCGTTGGATCTTCTCTATGTCTTGTATCAACCCTATCTGGTACGGATCCCACACTGCTGAGCAGTATTCAAGCAGTGGGCGAACAAGCGTACTGTAACCTACTTCCTTTGTTTTCGGATTGCATTTCCTTAGGATTCTTCCAATGAATCTCAGTCTGGCATCTGCTTTACCGACGATCAACATTATATGAACATTCCATTTTAAATCACTCCTAATGCGTACTCCCAGACAATTTATGGTATTAACTGCTTCCAGTTGCTGACCTGCTATTTTGTAGCTAAATGATAAAGGATCTATCTTTCTGTGTATTCGCAGCACATTACACTTGTCTACATTGAGATTCAATTGCCATTCCCTACACCATGCGTCAATTCGCTGCAGATCCTCCTGCATTTCAGTACAATTTTCCATTGTTACAACCTCTCGAAACACCACAGCATCATCTGCAAAAAGCCTCAGTGAACTTCCGATGTCATCCACCAGGTCATTTATGTATATTGTGAATAGCAACGGTCCTATGACACTCCCCTGCGGCACACCTGAAATCACTCTTACTTCGGAAGACTTCTCTCCATTGAGAATAACATGCTGCGTCCTGTTATCTAGGAACTCCTCAATCCAATCACACAATTGGTCTGATAGTCCATATGCTCTTACTTTGTTCATTAAACGACTGTGGGGAACTGTATCGAACGCCTTGCGGAAGTCAAGAAACACGGCATCTACCTGTGAACCCGTGTCTATGGCCCTCTGAGTTCGTGGACGAATAGCGCGAGCTGGGTTTCACATGACCGTCTTTTTCGAAACCCATGCTGATTCCTACAGAGTACATTTCTAGTCTCCAGAAAAGTCATTATACTCGAATATCTGTTCTGTGGTAGCTGTACGATCTACCACTGTTGCACTTTATACGACGACCTCGGCGCGCGACTGTGCTGCGTGGACGTCCTGAATATCGTCTGCAGATGTGAGAATGGTTACATGACCACTGATACCAGCATATTGCACAACTGGTGTAACTCGTCCGAAGTGTGTAGCAGTTCTCCGAAAGGACCATCCGCCACTCGCAAGGCCACAATTTGACCCGCTACAAGCTCCCTCAGTTGGCTGTAGAAAGCACTCGTGCGTCTCCGTGACATGGTTGCTTCATAAGTTTGCACCACGCTCAGCCTTCTGACTGGAAGCATTGCCTACTAAAGGGTAGACACAAAAGGCTCTCTGGTAGCTATGCCACTACGGTGTCTGTTGGCGGATGACGTTGAAACGATTATCACTATATCCACTATCCACCAGGTAGCAAACGCCGTCATCGGATCAAAATCGACGTCGTCTTTCCAGATGTTCTAATTCTTTCCCGGCAGTTGTAATTGCCTAAAATTTCTACCACTACAAAGCTATAAACTTTATCAGTCCATCTAATTGTTTCATAAATAACTCAGTCACAAACTATAGCCCAGTATATTGTGACTATTGAACTCCCCGTGTACCGTATTTCTACTTCTACGGCACAAACTTCAAATTGCTAATCACAGCACAACCTAAGTGAATTAACGTTTTTAGATTTCAGTTTCTTCTTAATGTATGTCACCATTCCACCTTCACATCGACATTTGAGACTAACTCGTGTCCCTGTATAACTACATATTCTAGCATAATGTCTTTACTCCACGTGGGCTTAGCGAAACGAAACAAAACTACACAACCGCCTTTGTAGCTAGAGAAACGTGGCCGAGCGGTTCTAGGCGCTTCAGTCGGGAACCGCGCTGCTGCTGCACTCGCAGGTTCGAATCCTGCCTCGGTCATGGATATGTGTGATGTCCTTAGGTTAGTTAGGTTTAGTAGTCCTAAGTCTAGGGGACTGATGACCTCAGTTGTTAAGTCCCATAGTGCTTAGAGCCATTTGAAAAAAAAAAAAAAAAATGAGCTAGAGAAATGACTGGTAGCCATATGGTGACACATGGACGATTCGTCGAAAATGATTCATCCTATTACTAGGTAGTTACGAGCGATCATCGATTGAGCGCTGCGATTTGCCCACATACGTGATATTTGTGAAAGACCGCGCCATCGGGCGACTGACTTCTCGGTTCATTTACTTGTGCGTTGGACCCTTAAGATTTCAATCCTCCTCACGAAAATTATTTTTATCAAAGGGAAATCGCTAATCTCAGCCACCTGTATAATCGAACTTAACGTGCATTTAAATAGGCCGCAATTGACGCTGCATTTTCCATACAATGTTCAGTTTAACAATATGCATTGATTGGTCATTTCAGGTTTAAATTGTGCACCCATTGTTTTTAACGTTGAAAATCGTCTGTTATAAATGACTCATGTCATGTATTTGTATGAGAGTTGTAACAACTTTATCTCAAAGATCCATTAGTCAATATCTGAGTCTGTTAAAGTTGCTTTATCTTTGGCCGGGAACAGCGAAGAACGTCTCTACCCAGTACCAAGATTGCGAAGTCCAGCCAGCCAATCGTATTTGGTGTTACCAAACTGAGGTTCGGTAGTTCCGGTAGCGTACCTAAATGACATAGTAAACGGTAAGATTACCGATGGTACTGGTAGCATTGGTAGGGAAAGAAAGAGAGAAACTGCGAGCAGACGATTTCTCTTTGTTTTTTTTTTTGTTTGTTTGTTTCTTTTGCACATAATTAGAGCCTCACACCGTTCAGTGTTAGTCCATTGTGTATATTATGTCCTCACAAAGAATAAATGGCACATTGTAAGTAATAAAAGTTAACTGATCGCGTAACTTCTTCGTTTTTACAGGCTGACAATTATTGAACAATATGAAAAAACGTAAATATTTACAAACTGCGGCGTGCACACACTTAATGCAACATGTAAACGTCACTACAGATATTCGGATTTAGGTTGTGACATGTTCGATTTGCCTGCCATCATTGGTGATGATGTGGCGCAGACGAATAGCGAAATTCTGCATGACCCCCTTAAGTGTCGGAACATCGATGCTGGCGATGACCTCCTGAATGGCTGTTTTCAGCTCAGCAACGGTTTTGGGCTTATTGCTGTACGCCTTGCCTTTAATTGCTCCACAAAAAGGAGTCGCATGGGTTCATATCCGGAGAATATGGTAGCCAATCGAGGCACATGCCAGTGGCCTCTGGGTCCACTAGAGTCAGAATGCAGTCCCATAAGTGCTCCTCCAGGACATCAAATACTCTGCTGCTTTGGTGAGGTAGGGCTCCGTTTTGCATGAACCGCATCTTGTTGAAATGAGGGTCACTTTGGATAATGGGGATGAAATCATCTTCCAAAACCTTCACCTGCCATTCAGTTGTCACCGTGCTGTCAAGGAATATCGTATCGATTATTCCGTGAATGGCCATTGTACACCGCACAATCACCCGTTGAGGACGAAGAGACTTTTTGATCGCTAAATGCGGATTCTCAGTCCCCGAAACGCGCCAATTTTGCTTGTTGACAAACCCATCAAAATGAAAGTGGGCTTCGTCGCTAATCCACATCAAAGTCCTCTTCGTCAGTTCTGTGGAAAACAGTGTTGGCGAAACAACCGCTGTTCCATGGCCCTGGGGCTTACTGCCAACTAAAACCTCAATACTGAGATTGTTTACAATTAAGCATGGACGATCAATTAAATTACCATTAATATTAAAGGGCAGCAAAGCTTCTTGCTTTACCGTTTTTGACATCTTGCCAGTAGCACCAATTATTCTTTGTCCTGATACCCTCATTACTGTAAGCTTGTCTTTACCAGGTAACACATCAAAGAAGGACTGAGATATTGCACTCACCTCACTTTCACTGTCTAATTAATACCCAACATATTCACTATTATTATAGGGCGGCTTATTCTAGTTTGTACAGGTGGTTCCTCAAACTCATCCAATAGTTCCTTTTGGATTTGTCTCCAACTAAAGTGATCGACATCTGTCTTCATTACATTTAGGTCAAAGTGTGTAGGGGTTTCCTGAATTACATTTTCAGCTGCCTTTTCCAGTCGGTCTATTAATTTTAAATCGAAACACCGCACGACATCATTACATTTAGTTTGCTGAACATGACCCAAATTACTGTAGTCTGAGCGATTCTGCACCTCCAGACCGGGCATAACACTAGTTACAACTAAACCACTTTCACTATTATCGTCGGGTTCCTTCTCAAGTGACAACTGGTCACAGCTACTGGGTTCATCGACCCCCAACAGGCTACCCTCTACATTCTCACTTACTTCCTGTCCTAAATCTATTAGTACAGTATCAACATCCTGCACAGGCACTTTAGATAAGAGCACATCATCCTCATCGTAAATATAAGCATGAATTTCTTCTGTTTCTTCACCTGACAATTCAGTATTTTGTAGCTCTTCCCTACCGTTACACTGCTGCGCCTTCTCTTTCTCTTCCCACTTAGAAAGCGTCTCTAACACGGTATCTATCAAATACTGTGAGTGATCTAATATTTCTGCTGTATCCTTAGATGCTACCGATCCCTCATCCACATGTTCAGTCTGAGTATTCTGATCTGTCTTACCAATTACTGTAACTACTGGCTTAGGAAAAGTAACCGCCTGGTGAGCGCCAGTGTCCTCATAGACGGGAACTAGTTTTCCTGCCTCGGCCTACTACTGTTTCCTTTATTTCCATTATAATTAACTGGCACAGCATTACTTTCCGCACTGTTGTTTACCTGCATAATTTTGTTCGGAACAAAATGACTATCATTTGGATGTTATTGTTGGTTCTGATAATTATTTCTCCCATTCCTACCTCTCTTAGGATGAAAAACACCTACTGTTCTGATGTTTACATTGCCATTCTGCTCGTTCTTAAAATTACTACTAGTGTTATTAGCATTTCTGTTATTACGTGCTTGCTCCTCATTGGCAGCAAAACGCTCGACACTTTCCAAATATTCAATGAAACGATCCAGATTGTCTTAAGGGCAGATATAATTCTAGTTTGCCAATACCATGGCAGTTTGGCTTCAAGACCTAGTATTATCAATTCAGGTTTTAGCTTTTCGGCCCAATGTGACAAACGTGAGATCCATGACCTGGCAAACTCTTTAATAGATTCCTTGCCTACATTGAAGCGTTTTCCACTCCAAAATTCTCTCAACACTTCATTTTGCTTATTACTAGACCAATACTCATTAATGAAAGCTGTTTTAAATTTCACTAATGTTTTACCATTTAACATAACATCAGCTGACCAACGTATGGTGTCACCTGCTAAATGGCTTCTAATAAATGAGATTTTCTCTCGTTCAGACCAAGTTGGTGGAATCACATCTTCAAAATCGTTCCAGAAATCTAGCGGGTGGAAATTTTTATCTGGATCGAACCGCAAGAACTGTCGACACCCGATAAAAGCGGCGTTTACAGCTACAATTTGTTGCATACTACCATTACCAGAAGTTACTGAAGCTACTTTACTCTCAATGTTAGCAATGTTAGTACTAATATTTTCTACTCTCATTTCAACATTATCTACTCTTTGAACAATATGAGTAGCATCAGTTTTGATTGCATCTACTTCTGCTTGACATATGTTTACTTTTATATTAACATCTTTAAACCTATCTGAGCACAGTTCAGATTCTGCCTCGATCTTTTCTGCTAACTTGTGCTCCAGCTTCGCATCTTCCATTTGGAAGTCTTTGCGAACCTCAGCAACTTCGGATTTTACTGTTTTATACATTTCAGAAAATTGTTGAGCAACCTTTTTCTTAATATCCTCATGGTTGTAATCAATTTTATAATTTGAACTGTCCAGATCCTCTTTCAACTTATTGCAGCCAGTCTTGATGAAAGTTTCTAATTCAGCTTTATTGGATTCTAATTTATTGTCCATTGTCTCAAACCGTTTATTAAAATTGGTTTGGCTGGCCACAATCTCATATTTTAATTCAGCATTACTGCTTTTGACCTATGTTATTTCAGACTTTAATTCAGCTGTCATTCTAGCATTACTGGCTGAAAATTTTGCATGATTGGCAGCTATTGCTTGTAATATAACATTTAAATCAATAGCCCCTGTATCTTTGGGTTGCTCATTAGCTGGCTTTTTACCACACTCGATTGACGAAAAACTAGCTCCAACACCAGAATCATCAAAACTAAATAAAACTTCTGACTGATCAGTCATATCTAACTTCTCCTGTTTAAACTCTACCACCTCTGATGACTGTTTCGTTTTTAACTCATCAGATAAACTATCATCCAATAAATTAACAATTTCTGATTTCTGCTTTACTACAGGGGTCTCTATTATTGAATCATTGCGCCTTTTCACACTACTGTCAGGAGACAATACTTCATATTTCACTTTAACATTACTATTTTCATGCATATTTACACCTGAACCGTTGTTTAGATTTACAGTTCCCTCAACAGACATAGGTTCTGATTTAAGTTTAACCTCAATTTCTTTTGGCGATTCCATCGCCGACAGTCTTTTAGTGCAGGTTAGTAAAAATTTTAACAGCTTTTCACCTAACTTAGTTCCTTCTGCACGACGTATGGCGTTGCCAGGATTAATGATGCGACGCGGCGCGTTGAACTGCAGACGGCACTCCGACGGCTGCTGTGTGACCTGCAACTGCAGGCGCAGCTCCGTTTGCTCCGGCGGACAACTGCGGTGAGGCGAAACTGGCTTCTCGCGATGCCGGCAGCGCCGCTAGACTCAGTGCCAGCTCCGTCAATCCAGATGCGATGTTAATCCAATTGCGTCGTCCACATGCTCACGTAACACTATCACTGTTCTATTACTCAATTGCGTGTCGCATTTCACTCCCGAATCCGAATATTTAAAAAATCACTTTCACTTTTACTCAGTTTCTTTCCCGGCCGATTAGCACCATATGTGGGGCGGCGGGTGGAATTTAATTGTGAATAAAATGTTTTGTTATCATCACACACATCCATGCCCAAGGCAGGATTCGAACCTGCGACCGCAGCGGTCGCGCGGTTCCAGACTGTAGCGCCTAGAACCGCTCGGCCATTCCGGCCGGCCAGGTGGCGGATAGGGGAATGCTCTCCAGATATGGAGGGTACCGGGGAAATAAAATACCTGGGGTGGACCAGAACTATCAACCGAAATCCACTAACGTCTGCCTGGTATCCAGCGGTTAGAGGTCAGCGTCTGTTCTCCTAGATGGTGCAGCTGCAGCAACCTTCTTGATCTCAACAATCAAGTCGTATTCCTCGTGATCTTTCCCTGGAAGGACCACCACCAAGTCAGTTTTCAACTTGAAAACCAAACATGATGATAACACAAGTAATGAATCCACTACCCTGGGCACCAGTCGTAAGGCTGGCTTTACCTGGTCATCGGATTCCAGGGGACCAGGAGCATCATGTTACGCCTAAGGTTGAGAACCAGACGACATCCAAATTATTACGCACAAAACAAAGACACTTCATCGGTACACTTAATACTAATACTCTCTTCAAACTGGGCAAGATCAAACAACTTACAGACGTGCTGCAAAAATTCCAGATCAAAATCCTTGCAGTCCAGGAAACACGATTTACGGACGAAAACCATTTTGACACAGACAACTACATGATCTACAAAGGAAAACCAGCAGTTAAAACTAATGAGAAAGGACTCAAACAGTTTGGTACAGCATTTGTAGTCCACAAATCTATCAGCAACTCTGTCATTGACTTCGAGTCTGCCTCAGAACGTATATCAACGCTCTCCGTCAAATCGGCCAACAAAGCATATACCTTGATAAACTCACATGCATCCACAAATAACTATAACAACAAGAAGCCCCAGAAAGTGGATGACTTCTGGTATGACTTTGAAGAGACGGCAAACAAAATTGCCAAACACCAAGTAATAATCTTGTTAGGCGACTTTAACGCACAATTAGGCAAAGAGAAAAAATACAGGAAAATCACCGCAATCCATACAGCTCACAATAGAACTAACAAGAATGGAGAACGATTAATAAGCTTTTGCGAAAATTTCGGCCTCGTAATTATGTCAACAGAATTCAAAAAACCCAATGAAACTGTATACTTGGAAGTCGCCCAACACAATGTTGGGTGAATTCTAGATAGACCATGTGGCCATCTCCAAGAGTAACACAGCAGAAATTCTGAATGTGAAAACGAGAAGAGGATTTTTTGAATCAGACAACCATATTCTACAGATAAAGACCAGATTAAAATCCAATAGAAAAAAGCCAAAACTAAACAAAGTGCTGAGACCAGACCCCGAATACATAAAACTCAACAAGGAAAACATCTTACAGGAACTTAGACAAACACCACAAACTGGACAGAACTTATGGACGTCCTCAAATCCGCGATGAGACTGGGTTAACCCCCGAAAAGGAGAAAACACAGGTGGTGGAATATAATATGTGACCAAGCAATAGAAGAAACGACCAACGCCTGGAAAAACTTTAATAGTCACAAAACATCAGAAAAATGGCAACAATTTCTAGTAATCCGAAAACAAACATCGAAAACTATTCGGAGGGAAAAAAGAAATTATGACAAACGGCGGCTAGATGAGATAGAACAATACTTTAAGAAGAACAACACCAGGAATGTTTATAAGACGTTTAAAGAACATATTGCAGGATACCAGCCACCCAATCTTTGCTTCAAGAAACCGGATGGCTCACTAGAAACTAACACTAAGAATAACTGGCAAATCCTCGCAGACTCTTTCAACAAACTTCTCAACTGCGAAAGACCTACAGAGGATATTCACAACCAGACGTCTACACCAAATCACGACGCTAAACCACCAACCATCAACGAAACAGTAGAAATTATCAAGACACTGAAAAATAATAGAGCCCCAGGAGAAGATGGAATTATTGCAGAACTATGGAAACTAAATAATGAAAAATTAACGGGAAGAATCCACAAAATCATGTTAAACATTAGCGAAACAGAACAGATCCCTTCTGAATGGAAATGCGCACTCATCCACCCACTCCACAAAAACTGGGAGAAAGCTGAACCAAATAATTAGAGGGGTATCTCACTCGTGCCGGTCACATATAAAATCCTATCAAAAGTTTTCATGAATAGGTTAGAAGAACAAGCTGACCCACAAATAGGAGAATACCAAGCTGGTTTTCGCAAGGGACGATCATGCATAGAACAGACTTGGAATCTGAAAATGATTCTCCAGATGAGAAACACCCGAAACACAGTGGTCACTTTTGTAGATTTTAAAAAGGCCTACGACTCAATAGACAGAGTAGCGCTCTGCAACACGCTGGAAGAATTCAGCATTGACAGAAAGACAAGAGCAATCATTCGGCAAACATTAACTGACACAGTCTCCAAAATTAAATTTATGGGGCATATCTCTGAACCATTTGAAATCCAAACTGGAGTGCGACAGGGTGACGGACTTTCACCATTACTCTTCAATATCATTCTTGAAAAATTATCAGGACATGGGAAAAAGAAGTCAAAGGAATCCAAATTGGCATTATAAAAGGTAATAGATTCAATGTGAAGTGTTTAGCTTTTGCAGATGACCTTGCAATCCTCCCAAATAATAGAAAAGAAGCCACTAACGCCATAGAGAAGTTACACGAAATTGCACAAAGAACTGGCCTGCAGATCTCGTATTAGAAAACCCAGCACATAGAAAGAGTGCCACAAGACAAATTGCCTATTGTGACAACCCATGGGAAAATCGTGCAAGTAATACGTTTTAAGTACCTGGGAGAAATCATCCAGCCATCAGGGATCAACGTAAAGGCCAATGAGGAAAGAGTAAAAAAACTACAGAAAGCATATAAACTCACGTGGAACTATTATAACAAAAAGTCCATATCCATTAACGCAAAACTGTCGTACTTCCAGAGGCACTGTATGCATCTGAAACAACACAAATAGGTGGGCAAGCTAAAATCAAAGAAATAGAGAAACAAGAAAGGACAATTCTCAGGAAAATTTTTGGCTCGATACAAGAGCAAGGAATCTGGAAGAAGAGACAAACATCAGAATTATATAAATACACATATCCACAGAATGAATGAAAACAGAATTTCAAAGTGAATTCTTACAGTCATCAACTCAGGTAGGGGAAAAACAAAATGGATAAAAGAAGTTGAAGAGGACCTCAGACAAGAACACATAACAGTAAACGATGCAGAAAATAGAACTGAATTCAGGCTCATCATCAAAAAACATAAATTTGACACCACAACATAGAAGAGACCAAGATGCAAATGGACAGAGGAGCGAAAGAAACAACACAGTGAACACAGGAATAAAATTTGGGCTCAGAAAAAACATAAACAATCATCATAAAGGAATTCAAGTGCAAACGCTCTCTTTAAATGGGAATAATCGAAAATAATAATAATAATTATTATTATTATTTTTGTTATTATTTTGTCTCAATAGAACGTTCTTCACCATGTATAAAGGCAAGAGTTTCCTGTTATTATTGAATACGAGAAAACTTATGTTATGTATTTTATATTAGCTTAGCGAAGTACTGAAGAAATGTTTGATATTTTTTTGTTTTGCATTTTTAAAATTTTCCTTTTCTGAGAAAATTTCATTGCGTGAAAACCTTTATTTTTTTTAATTTTTACTACTACATCCTTTTTGTTTCATGTTACAGGTCAACAATTTTCGAATAAAACCTGAATTAGACATTGGCAGTTTCAAATTTGCTTCAAATACTGTTTATTTGAAGTAACAGACAAGATTATAACTGTGTGGAACTTAAATGCTCCGTAGGTTACGTGGCCCTTTATATATCCTTACTCAGTTTCCAGACAGTCCACCGCTTCTGGTTAATAGGGGAAACTTGTAAGACATTGATCGCATAATCAAACAACATGATCGAAATGAGGTAACGCCTGACAGGTATGCAACACACCTTGCAGTTAAGTGACCAATGCTTATAGGAAAACCACCGTACTCTATACTTAGTTCAAATGGTTCGAATGGCTCTAAGTACTATAGGACTTAACATCTGAGGTCATCAGTCTCCTAGACTTAGAACTACTTAAAGCTAACTAACGTAAGGACATCATACACATCCATGCCTGAGGCAGGATTCGAACCTGTAGCAGCCGCGTGGTTCCGGACTGAAGCGTCTACAACCGCTCTACACTTAGTTATAATAGTCTACAGTAGACACCAGTAGTTTTAAAACTCTACTTGTTGCAGTAACGTGAGTTCGTTAGGCCAATGTGCTCAGCTAGACACACTCACTCTTGATTTCCGCTTAAAGCTGTGAATTTCTTTTGCTTACTACCGACTTGTAAAATACGTTCATCTTTCTTGCGATACTGAAATGGACATATTGGAGCTACATCGTCCAGGATCACTGTTGAGATTATTGTTTCCTTATACTGCGATGGCGTAATTAAATCGTTTTTTAACTTTCAGGTTCACTTACAACAAGACGTGGTTTGGAGTTGCGTTTCCTCTCTTTGTTAGAATACGTGAGAATCAATACTTACTTTTCGTTTGATATTCTGAGCATACCAGTCGATTATCACATTACTTTCCCACTCATTAAATAATTTTACGCGGATTATTGAGAACATGTGGTTATTTTTCTGTCTTTTTTAAATGTGTAATTCTGTAAGAACACATGGTCCATAGGAGGACACTTTTACGCATTTTTTATGAGCTTTTGGAATAATGCAAGGGTTTAAATTCAACTGTCTCATGGGTTCTTTGTATCGTGAAGTTATTTTTCAATCTGGTTTGTTCATGAAAGCACCACCGGACTGGCTTCAGAATAAACAATATTTATTTATTTTATGAGCAATTTTTAGGTAAATAAGGTAAATGTGGCTAACAGTGGATCTTCTAAATACGTGCTGCAGCGACAAAGACTTGCTTTAAAGTGAACAATTTTTCATTCTACGGTACTACAGTGCACAGAAACACCTGCGTTGCAATTTCTATAAGGAATGATGCACAAACAGTGCTAGGTTCCATTAGAACAGTTAAAGATATTTACTGCAATTTATTTTGATTTAACTTATGCTATAAGCTCCTTTATTATTCCATTATGATTTGAAAATTGATTCACCACAACACATTACACCAAAATATGTCTCGCGTGTTTCTGGTGTGTTGCCCCGTTTTTCTCATGAAATAAGCAATATTCTTGTCAAACTTCCTGGCAGATTAATACTGTGTGCCAGGCCGAGACTCGAACTCGGGACCTTCGTCTTTCGCGGGCAAGTGCTCTACCACTGAGCTACCCACGCACGACTCACGCCCCGTCCTCACAGCTTTACGTCTGCCAGTACCTCGTCTCCTACCTTCCAAACTTGAGGACGCAGCGTGAATCGCGCTTGGGTAGCTCAAATGGTAGAGCACTTGCCCGCGAAAGGCAAAGGTCCACAGCTCGAGTCTCGGTCTGGCACACTGTTTTAATCTGCCAGGAAGTTTCATATCAGCGCACACTCCGCTGCAGAGTGAAAATCTCAATATTCTTGTCCATTGCATTGGCAGTAGCGTTTAGGTGTAAAATTTCATATCAGTCGGAATGTTTAAGACCATTGATTCTAGATTCATAAAACGATAGTATTCAGAGGCTGTGTTATAATGCAGCGGCCATTTTCAACATAAATAGTTGTCAACAAGCAAAGTTGCCTACCGGATTGCCGTCATTCGAACATTCAGCCAAATTGGCGAGGAGAAAGGCATTGAAGACTGACTTAGTTGCGATCAACTGCGAACAGTAAAACCAGACGATGACCACTACCTACAAATTATGGCTCACAGGTACTCCGCAGAGATTTCAACAGAAACGTGTGCTTTCTTTTTGTAGGCAATTGTCCAGATAGTAAACAACCATTTCCACGCGATTAGTTTGACTTCTATGCATCCGTTGCAAACACCGCAGCACCGTGTGTGGGGCGGCGGGTGTAATTTAAATGTGAATAAAATGTTTTGTTATTTCCCGGCCGATGCACCATATGTGGGGCGGCGGGTGGAATAAATTGTTATATATAATCTAGAATGTAAAGTAGAAAAGATGCATTTCCCGGCCGATTAACCATATGTGGGGCGTCGGGTGGAATTAATTGTTGTAAAAATGTTCCTATTATTTATGCAGTCTTTTGCCGTTCTCAACATTGGCTCTCTAACTACAATATTGGCAACCAGAAAGTGATCAGCAAAACGTGAAGCCTGTAATTAGAATTCCTAGTGCCCACTTCATCTGAGAAATACACTTATAGCTACAGCTTATAGCTCTGAGGAATTAGGAGATTGTCTGGGATTCATAATCAAAAACGATTCTTTAAAAATGTTCACTATATTCTGAAAGTCACAGACCAAAAAGAATCCACACAATCCAACTAACAGAGCAGTTCAGAGTCTAATGCGTTGATACAACTATAACTGTTCAAATTCAATGTTTAAGTGAATGCTCGCCATAATTTGATGGTAATGTTCATCAAACGCCACGCTAAATAATGGTAGAATGTCTGTCCCGCAGCGACACGTGAAAATATGACATACGCAAACTGATGATAGATCATTAAAGTCATCCCCGAATTAACACTTCACTCGAAAACGATTTCATGGTT
Organism: Schistocerca cancellata; assembly: GCF_023864275.1. NCBI lineage: Eukaryota > Metazoa > Arthropoda > Insecta > Orthoptera > Acrididae > Schistocerca > Schistocerca cancellata. The sequence goes on along the minus strand of NC_064630.1, from coordinate 585,829,911 downwards.
ACGCGTATCCTGAGTAACTTATTACGGCATCCGAGGCTGTTTATAGCAATGATACCGACGCGACGTGACTCCCGGCACAGGTGGTGTGCTATTCAGCGTCTGGAGAGAACTGGGGCCTTTTTCTTTCGCGCAGCGTTCTTATATATAAAGCCGCGGTGCGGACGGCTGCTCTCCCGACTAGCCGCTGGGCTAGTAATGCACCACTTTAAGTTATCGAATAAATCATTGCTTCCTTTGCTGATGACCGATGAAGCTCTCAATTTAAATGTGTATTCAGCACACAGGTAAGTAATCATAATAAAAGTCTGACGTGGCTAAGTCAAATATTTTGGGCGATAGAATTAATTTAATTACACTACACGCAGTAGACGAGCTCTGAACTTGCCCTTTGGAGATACGCTATTGCTATAGTTTTATAATTATTCAATTGAAACTTCTCACTTCTTTATGATTATAGCGTATCTCCCTTCTACTTAAATTTAAACATCCTATCCTTATTTTATCGCCTACTTAATCTATCTTGCTTCCTTAATTTTTAAGACAAAAACCAGAAAATCATGAATTTCAACTAAAATTTTAATTTGTGAGATCCAGAATACTGTTTCTACTAAATTACTATGAGAAAGGAATCTAAATATAAATTTTTAAGTTTCTAGCTCTTTTCTGTTGCGCCAATGATTTTTACAGAAAATCGTCCAAATTTCGAAAATGGTTAAAGTTATTGAACTGATATTCAACACATATTGATTTAGTATTACTCCTGACATGCTAGAAACGTTTCAGGTTATTTACTTGATTATTAAAGTATTGCGCAACATTTATGACGTCAGAGCTAGTTACAGCGGACTAGACTGGCACACAATGGAAAGACTAATGTGAATTTTATACGGCGTGAGTAGGCTGCTTCCCTACACGTGGCGCACAAAGAAGGTTGGCTGGACACCTGAAATGGAAACTACATCAATGGCATGGAGCTACCTTTGAAATTATTGTTACGTATTGCTATTTCGTGATTATTTTATTGAGAGTACTCGACGTGCGAACTTGGGAGAAAGGCTGCATTTTTTTGCTTTGGGAAGGTGCATCCTTGGTGTGGTCTCAGGGTCCTGTTGTCGGCGCAAGGCAGTCAGTCAGTCTCATAAGGAGAGGTGAGCCTCCCCAAGGAGATGTGGAGTTTTCAAGGAAGCGGGTCTGCAGCATGTGCCATGCTAATGTGGGTAGCGCTGGCTCCTGGCCTATCTGTGGGCAGAGGATGCTGTGCCGCCACTGCCGTCCCCAGAGAATAACTGAGTTTCTGCATAAACATCAAAGTTCGATAGACCATGAGGAAGATGGTTGCTTTCATCCCAAAATTTTGGTCATCCAAATGAAATGAGTCACTTCACCACCATGCTTGGCACAAAGAGGCTGTTCTAGACCAATACCAATCTCGTGTTTGTTAATGTGTATTTCTGCTGTGTTGTCCCGATTTTCTCATCAAATAAAGAATATTCTTCTCTGTTAATTTGCAGTAGCATTGAGTCGTCGCCGCAAGTTTTTTGAAAATACAGAATTGAGGAGGGAGAAGTAAGTTTGGGGACATTCGTGTTTCAGCCATGGTGCAATTAGTCTCCCGGCCATCGTCTGGTGCTGATGGGTGAAAATCGAGTGATCGTTGAGCTTGGTCACTGTGTGCAATGATAACACTGTCACAGTAAGGAAAAAAGCTTGGAAGTTTTGCACTCTTTGGTACTGCGATTCATACAATGAGTAGCTAGCTAGTTACTTGTTCTGGCACACAATGTGTTGCTGCTCAATGACAAAGGCTTATCTGTTACCAGCATGATTTGTTATTCCCTACTGACGAGGCACTGTGAGCGACAATCGGCTGAGGTGGCTTCTCCTCTTTAGGTGTCCTGAGAACACTGGAGTGTGGTGTGGTAGCAGCAGTGGCGGCAGTGGTTGTGGAACGTGTGGCTGTTATCGGGAGAGGGGGCACATTCCCCGCATATGATAGCACATGGGACCACTCCTTGCATTTTTTGTTTGTTTTAAATAAAGTGCATACCTCTTACATTCCCACTTTACTACTACACAAGGCAGTGATCTATGGTGGAAGTTGCACTACTGAGCTATACAATTTTAAACTTGTGGTAAGTGCATTACTGTTACAATTCCAATGTTCTGGTGACAGTGACAACATAGTGTGTCGACCATTGTTTTTAACACACTAATAACGCAAGAACAAGTCCTTACACTGAAACGTTCCTACATAAATATGTTTGATACCTAGTAAGGGAGTATTTGTTTAAGTAATGTACTATGGCAATAGTTAAACATGGAACCATGGGATATCAATATAATTTGCATGTAGCAAGAGTATACAATGCACTGTGGTAACTATTAAACATTATAAGCCTCATATTTACGATTATCTGCCTATGTATTTGGATTACGATCTTGAAAGTGAGTATTTGGGAGACTGGGAGAAAACTGGCCAAAAATTGTATCAAACTGCACATAAAAGTGGAAAGTCGTCATATGTAGGGTGCCAGTCTCCAAGTTCTTGGCTGCCATTGTCATCATTTTATTGGGTGATAAATTATAGTAATTCAGCCAAGCCCCCATCACCCATTCGGCTTACTTTTATTCT